>NC_052317.1:29763946-30413321 GCF_016432855.1 Salvelinus namaycush | reverse complement strand
TGCATCTCTGTCGTTGTCTGTCGTTGGTGTGTGTCTGTTTCTGCATCTCTGTATGTCTGTCTGTCGGTGTGTGTGTCTGTTTCTGCATCTCTGTATGTCTGTCTGTCGGTGTGTGTGTCTGTTTCTGCATCTCTGTATGTCTGCCTGTCTGTCGGTGTGTGTGTCTGTTTCTGCATCTCTGTATGTCTGTCTGTCGGTGTGTGTGTCTGTTTCTGCATCTCTGTATGTCTGTCTGTCGGTGTGTGTGTCTGTTTCTGCATCTCTGTATGTCTGTCTGTCGGTGTGTGTGCCTGTTTCTGCATCTCTGTATGTCTGTCTGTCGGTGTGTGTGTCTGTTTCTGCATCTCTGTATGTCTGCCTGTCGGTGTGTGTGTCTGTTTCTGCATCTCTGTATGTCTGTCTGTCAGTGGTGTGTCTGTTCTGCATCTCTGTATGTCTGTCTGTCAGTGTGTGTGTCTGTGTTTCTGCATCTCTGTATGTCTGTCTGTCGGTGTGTGTGTCTGTTTCTGCATCTCTGTATGTCTGTCTGTCTGTCGGTGTGTGTGTCTGTTTCTGCATCTCTGTATGTCTGCCTGTCGGTGTGTGTGTCTGTTTCTGCATCTCTGTATGTCTGTCTGTCTGTCGGTGTGTGTGCCTGTTTCTGCATCTCTGTATGTTGTTGTCGGTGTGTTGTGCTGTTCTGCATCTCTGTATGCTGCCTGTCGGTGTGTGTGCCTGTTTCTGCATCTCTGTATGTCTGCCTGTCGGTGTGTGTGTCTGTTTCTGCATCTCTGTATGTCTGTCTGTCTGTGTGTGTGTCTGTTTCTGCATCTCTGTCTGTCTGTCTGTCGGTGTGTGTGTCTGTTTCTGCATCTCTGTATGTCTGTCTGTCGGTGTGTGTCTGTTTCTGCATCTCTGTATGTCTGTCTGTCGGTGTGTGTGTTGTTTCTGCATCTTGATGTCTGTCTGTCGGTGTGTGTGCCTGTTTCTGCATCTCTGTATGTCTGTCTGTCGGTGTGTGTGCCTGTTTCTGCATCTCTGTATGTCTGTCTGTCGGTGTGTGTGCCTGTTTTCGCTCTGTATGTCTGTCTGTCTGTCGGTGTGTGTGTCTGTTTCTGCATCTCTGTATGTCTGTCTGTCGGTTGTGTGTGCTGTTTTGATCGTTGTCTGTCTGTCGGTGTGTGTGCCTGTTTCTGCATCTCTGTATGTCTGTCTGTCGGTGTGTGTGTCTGTTTCTGCATCTCTGTATGTCTGTCTGTCGGTGTGTGTGTCTGTTTCTGCATCTCTGTATGTCTGTCTGTCTGTCGGTGTGTTTGCCTGTTTCTGCATCTCTGTATGTCTGTCTGTCGGTGTGTGTGCCTGTTTCTGCATCTCTGTATGTCTGTCTGTCGGTGTGTGTGCCTGTTTCTGCATCTCTGTATGTCTGTCTGTCGGTGTGTGTGCTGTTTCTGCATCTCTGAATGTCTGTCTGTCGGTGTGTGTGCCTGCATGCGTGTCTTGGGTATGTGTATGTAAGTGTGCAGTGTGTGTGTGTATACATCTCTACAGCATGTTCAGGCCATCCTCCAGTCTCTCTATGTAGGTAGACGTGACCAGTCCACGCATCAGAAGAGGTTCACTACGGCAGAATCAGCATCAGCAGTCACACTGCATACTGTACACACCTTTACAGACGAGCCAGTCTACAAGTGATGGGCGAGAGATGCCCAGTGCCCTACATCCTACAAGTGATGGGCGAGAGATGCCCAGTGCCCTACATCCTACAAGTGATGGGCGAGAGATGCCCAGTGCCCTACATCCTACAAGTGATGGGCGAGAGATGCCCAGTGCCCTACATCCTACAAGTGATGGGCGAGAGATGCCCAGTGCCCTACATCCTACAAGTGATGGGCAGAGAGATGCTCAGTGCACTACATTCTACAAGTGATGGCCGGAGAGATGCCCAGTGTCCTACATCCTACAAGTGATGGGCGGAGAGATGCCCAGTGCCCTACATACCTCAAGTAATGGGCGGAGAGATGCCCAGTGCCCTACATCCTACAAGTGATGGGCGGAGAGATGCCCAGTGCCCTACATACCTCAAGTAATGGGCGGAGAGATGCCCAGTGCCCTACATCCTACAAGTGATGGGCGAGAGATGCCCAGTGCCCTACATCCTACAAGTGATGGGCGGAGAGATGCCCAGTGCCCTACATCCTACAAGTGATGGGCAGAGAGATGCTCAGTGCCCTACATCCTACAAGTGATGGGCAGAGAGATGCTCAGTGCCCTACATCCTACAAGTGATGGGCGGAGAGATGCCCAGTGCCCTACATACCTCAAGTAATGGGCGGAGAGATGCCCAGTGCCCTACATCCTACAAGTGATGGACAGAGAGATGCTCAGTGCCCTACATCCTACAAGTGATTGGCAGAGAGATGCTCAGTGCCCTACATCCTACAAGTGATGGGCGGAGAGATGCCCAGTGCCCTACATCCTACAAGTGATGGGCGAAAGATGCCCAGTGCCCTACATTCTACAAGTGATGGGCGGAGAGATGCCCAGTGCCCTACATCCTACAAGTGATGGGCAGAGAGATGCCCAGTGCCCTACATACCTCAAGTGATGGACGGAGAGATGACCAGTGCCCTACATACCTCAAGTAATGGGTGGAGAGATGACCAGTGCCCTACATCCTACAAGTGATGGGCAGAGAGATGCTCAGTGCCCTACATCCTACAAGTGATGGACGGAGAGATGCCCAGTGCCCTACATCCTACAAGTGATGGACGGAGAGATGCCCAGTGCCCTACATCCTACAAGTGATGGGCGGAGAGATGCCCAGTGCCCTACATACCTCAAGTAATGGGCGGAGAGATGCCCAGTGCCCTACATCCTACAAGTAATGGGTGGAGAGATGCCCAGTGCCCTACATCCTACAAGTGATGGGCGGAGAGATGCCCAGTGCCCTACATCCTACAAGTGATGGGCGAGAGATGCCCAGTGCCCTACATACCTCAAGTAATGGGTGGAGAGATGACCAGTGCCCTACATCCTACAAGTGATGGGCGAGAGATGCCCAGTGCCCTACATACCTCAAGTAATGGGCGGAGAGATGCCCAGTGCCCTACATCCTACAAGTAATGGGTGGAGAGATGCCCAGTGTTCTACATCCTACAAGTAATGGGTGGAGAGATGCCCAGTGCTCTACATCCTACAAGTAATGGGCAGAGAGATGCCCAGTGCCCTACATCCTACAAGTGATCGGTGGAGAGATGCCCAGTGCCCTACATCCTACAAGTAATGGGTGGAGAGATGCCCAGTGCCCTACATCCTACAAGTAATGGGCGGAGAGATGCCCAGTGCCCTACATCCTAAAAGTAATGGGGGAGAGATGCCCAGTGCCCTACATCCTACAAGTGATGGGCGAGAGATGCCCAGTGCCTAATCCTACAAGTGATGGGGAGAGATGACCAGTGCTCCTACAACCTACAAGTAATGGGCGTGGCCAGCTCATCCTCCTAGACACTGATTGGCCAGCTCATCCTTCCGTAGACATGATGGCCAGCTCATCCTCCTCTAGACAGCTGATTGCCAGCTTATCCTCCTCTAGACCGTTGATTTGGCCAGCTCATCCTCCTCTAGACCGCTGATTGGCCAGCTCATCCTCTAGGACCGCTGATTGGCCAGCTCATCCTCCTCTAGACGCTGATTGGCCAGCTCATCCTCCTCTAGACCGCCTGATTGGCCAGCTCATCCTCCTCTAGACCGCTGATTGTCCAGCTCATCCTCCTCTAGACCACTGATTGGCCAGCTCATCCTCCTCTAGACCACTGATTGGCCAGCTCATCCTCCTCTAGACCGCTGATTGGCCAGCTTATCCTCATCTAGACCACTGATTGGCCAGCTCATCCTCCTATTGTCCAGCTCATCCTCCTCTAGACCGCTGATTGTCCAGCTCATCCTCCTCTAAACCGCTGATTGGCCAGCTCCTCCTCCTCTAGACCACTGATTGTCCAGCTCATCCTCCTCTAGATCGCTGATTGTCCAGCTCATCCTCCTCTAGACTGCTGATTGGCCAGCTCATCCTCCTATTGTCCAGCTCATCCTCCTCTAGACCGCTGATTGTCCAGCTCATCCTCCTCTAGACCACTGATTGTCCAGCTCATCCTCCTCGAGACCGCTGATTGTCCAGCTCATCCTCCTCTAGACCACTGATTGTCCAGCTCATCCTCCTCTAGACCACTGATTGGCCAGCTCATCCTCCTATTGTCCAGCTCATCCTCCTCTAGACCGCTGATTGTCCAGCTCATCCTCCTCTAGACCACTGATTGTCCAGCTCATCCTCCTCTAGACCGCTGATTGGCCAGCTCATCCTCCTCTAGACCACTGATTGGCCAGCTCATCCTCCTCTAGACCACTGATTGGCCAGCTCATCCTCCTATTGTCCAGCTCATCCTCCTCTAGACCGCTGATTGGCCAGCTCATCCTCCTCTAGACCACTGATTGTCCAGCTCATCCTCCTCTAGACCGTTGATTGTCCAGCTCATCCTCCACTAGACCGCTGATTGTCCAGCTCATCCTCCTCTAGACTGCTGATTGGCCAGCTCATCCTCCTATTGTCCAGCTCATCCTCCTCTAGACCGCTGATTGGCCAGCTCATCCTCCTCTAGACCACTGATTGTCCAGCTCATCCTCCTCTAGACCGCTGATTGTCCAGCTCATCCTCTTCTAGACCGCTGATTGTCCAGCTCATCCTTCTCTAGACCGCTTATTGGCCAGCTCATCCTCCTATTGTCCAGCTCATCCTCCTCTAGACTGCTGATTGTCCAGCTCATCCTCCTCTCGACCGCTGATTGGCCAGCTCATCCTCCTCTCGACCGCTGATTGGCCAGCTCATCCTCCTCTTGACCGCTGATTGTCCAGCTCATCCTCCTCTAGACCGCTGATTGTCCAGCTCATCCTCCTCTAGACCGCTGATTGGCCAGCTCATCCTCTAGACCGCTGATTGGCCAGCTCATCCTCCTCTAGACCGCTGATTGGCCAGCTCATCCTCCTCTAGACCGCTGATTGTCCAGCTCATCCTCCTCTAGACCACTGATTGGCCAGCTCATCCTCCTCTAGACCACTGATTGGCCAGCTCATCCTCCTCTAGACCGCTGATTGGCCAGCTTATCCTCCTCTAGACCGTTGATTGGCCAGCTCATCCTTCTCTAGACCGCTTATTGGCCAGCTCATCCTCCTATTGTCCAGCTCATCCTCCTCTAGACTGCTGATTGTCCAGCTCATCCTCCTCTCGACCGCTGATTGGCCAGCTCATCCTCCTCTCGACCGCTGATTGGCCAGCTCATCCTCCTCTTGACCGCTGATTGTCCAGCTCATCCTTCTCTAGACCGCTTATTGGCCAGCTCATCCTCCTATTGTCCAGCTCATCCTCCTCTAGACTGCTGATTGTCCAGCTCATCCTCCTCTCGACCGCTGATTGGCCAGCTCATCCTCCTCTCGACCGCTGATTGGCCAGCTCATCCTCCTCTTGACCGCTGATTGTCCAGCTCATCCTCCTCTAGACCGCTGATTGTCCAGCTCATCCTCCTCTAGACCGCTGATTGGCCAGCTCATCCTCTAGACCGCTGATTGGCCAGCTCATCCTCCTCTAGACCGCTGATTGGCCAGCTCATCCTCCTCTAGACCGCTGATTGTCCAGCTCATCCTCCTCTAGACCACTGATTGGCCAGCTCATCCTCCTCTAGACCACTGATTGGCCAGCTCATCCTCCTCTAGACCGCTGATTGGCCAGCTTATCCTCCTCTAGACCGTTGATTGGCCAGCTCATCCTCCTCTAGACCGCTGATTGGCCAGCTCATCCTCTAGACCGCTGATTGGCCAGCTCATCCTCCTCTAGACCGCTGATTGGCCAGCTCATCCTCCTCTAGACCGCTGATTGGCCAGCTCATCCTCCTCTAGACCGCTGATTGTCCAGCTCATCCTCCTCTAGACCACTGATTGGCCAGCTCATCCTCCTCTAGACCACTGATTGGCCAGCTCATCCTCCTCTAGACCGCTGATTGGCCAGCTTATCCTCATCTAGACCACTGATTGGCCAGCTCATCCTCCTATTGTCCAGCTCATCCTCCTCTAGACCGCTGATTGTCCAGCTCATCCTCCTCTAGACCGCTGATTGGCCAGCTCCTCCTCCTCTAGACCACTGATTGTCCAGCTCATCCTCCTCTAGATCGCTGATTGTCCAGCTCATCCTCCTCTAGACTACTGATTGGCCAGCTCATCCTCCTATTGTCCAGCTCATCCTCCTCTAGACCGCTGATTGTCCAGCTCATCCTCCTCTAGACCACTGATTGTCCAGCTCATCCTCCTCGAGACCGCTGATTGTCCAGCTCATCCTCCTCTAGACCACTGATTGTCCAGCTCATCCTCCTCTAGACCACTGATTGGCCAGCTCATCCTCCTATTGTCCAGCTCATCCTCCTCTAGACCGCTGATTGTCCAGCTCATCCTCCTCTAGACCGCTGATTGTCCAGCTCATCCTCCTCTAGACCACTGATTGGCCAGCTCATCCTCCTCTAGACCACTGATTGGCCAGCTCATCCTCCTCTAGACCGCTGATTGGCCAGCTTATCCTCCTCTAGACCGTTGATTGGCCAGCTCATCCTCCTCTAGACCGCTGATTGGCCAGCTCATCCTCTAGACCGCTGATTGGCCAGCTCATCCTCCTCTAGACCGCTGATTGGCCAGCTCATCCTCCTCTAGACCGCTGATTGGCCAGCTCATCCTCCTCTAGACCGCTGATTGTCCAGCTCATCCTCCTCTAGACCACTGATTGGCCAGCTCATCCTCCTCTAGACCACTGATTGGCCAGCTCATCCTCCTCTAGACCGCTGATTGGCCAGCTTATCCTCATCTAGACCACTGATTGGCCAGCTCATCCTCCTATTGTCCAGCTCATCCTCCTCTAGACCGCTGATTGTCCAGCTCATCCTCCTCTAGACCGCTGATTGGCCAGCTCCTCCTCCTCTAGACCACTGATTGTCCAGCTCATCCTCCTCTAGATCGCTGATTGTCCAGCTCATCCTCCTCTAGACTGCTGATTGGCCAGCTCATCCTCCTATTGTCCAGCTCATCCTCCTCTAGACCGCTGATTGTCCAGCTCATCCTCCTCTAGACCACTGATTGTCCAGCTCATCCTCCTCGAGACCGCTGATTGTCCAGCTCATCCTCCTCTAGACCACTGATTGTCCAGCTCATCCTCCTCTAGACCACTGATTGGCCAGCTCATCCTCCTATTGTCCAGCTCATCCTCCTCTAGACCGCTGATTGTCCAGCTCATCCTCCTCTAGACCACTGATTGTCCAGCTCATCCTCCTCTAGACCGCTGATTGGCCAGCTCATCCTCCTCTAGACCACTGATTGGCCAGCTCATCCTCCTCTAGACCACTGATTGGCCAGCTCATCCTCCTATTGTCCAGCTCATCCTCCTCTAGACCGCTGATTGTCCAGCTCATCCTCCTCTAGACCACTGATTGTCCAGCTCATCCTCCTCTAGACCGTGGATTGTCCAGCTCATCCTCCACTAGACCGCTGATTGTCCAGCTCATCCTCCTCTAGACTGCTGATTGGCCAGCTCATCCTCCTATTGTCCAGCTCATCCTCCTCTAGACCGCTGATTGTCCAGCTCATCCTCCTCTAGACCGCTGATTGTCCAGCTCATCCTCCTCTAGACCGCTGATTGGCCAGCTCATCCTCCTCTAGACCACTGATTGTCCAGCTCATCCTCCTCTAGACCGCTGATTGTCCAGCTCATCCTCTTCTAGACCGCTGATTGTCCAGCTCATCCTTCTCTAGACCGCTTATTGGCCAGCTCATCCTCCTATTGTCCAGCTCATCCTCCTCTAGACTGCTGATTGTCCAGCTCATCCTCCTCTCGACCGCTGATTGGCCAGCTCATCCTCCTCTCGACCGCTGATTGGCCAGCTCATCCTCCTCTTGACCGCTGATTGTCCAGCTCATCCTCCTCTAGACCGCTGATTGTCCAGCTCATGCTCCTCTAGACCGCTGATTGGCCAGCTCATCCTCCTATTGTCCAGCTCATCCTCCTCTAGACTGCTGATTGGCCAGCTCATCCTCCTCTAGACTGCTGATTGGCCAGCTCATCCTCCTATTGTCCAGCTCATCCTCCTCTAGACCGCTGATTGTCCAGCTCATCCTCCTCTAGACCGCTGATTGGCCAGCTCATCCTCCTCTAGACTGCTGATTGTCCAGCTCATCCTCCTCTAGACCGCTGATTGTCCAGCTCATCCTCCTCTAGACCGCTGATTGTTCAGCTCATCCTCTTCTAGACCGCTGATTGTCCAGCTCATCCTTCTCTAGACTGCTTATTGGCCAGCTCATCCTCCTATTGTCCAGCTCATCCTCCTCTAGACTGCTGATTGGCCAGCTCATCCTCCTCTCGACCGCTGATTGGCCAGCTCATCCTCCTCTCGACCGCTGATTGGCCAGCTCATCCTCCTCTCGACCGCTGATTGTCCAGCTCATCCTCCTCTAGACCGCTGCTTGTCCAGCTCATCCTCCTCTAGACCGCTGATTGTCCAGCTCATCCTCCTCTAGACCGCTGATTGTCCAGCTCATGCTCCTCTAGACCGCTAATTGGCCAGCTCATCCTCCTATTGTCCAGCTCATCCTCCTCTAGACTGCTTATTGGCCAGCTCATCCTCCTCTCGACAGCTGATTGGCCAGCTCATCCTCTAGACCGCTGATTGTCCCGCTCATCCTCCTCTAGGCCGCTGATTGTCCAGCTCATCCTCCTCTAGACCGCTGATTGGCCAGCTCATCCTCCTCTAGACCGCTGATTGTCCAGCTCATCCTCCTCTAGGCCGCTGATTGTCCAGCTCATCCTCCTCTAGACCGCTGATTGTCCAGCTCATCCTCCTCTAGACTGCTGATTGGCCAGCTCATCCTCCTATTGTCCAGCTCATCCTCCTCTAGACCGCTGATTGTCCAGCTCATCCTCCTCTAGACCGCTGATTGTCCAGCTCATCCTCCTCTAAACGGCTGATTGTCCAGCTCATCCTCCTCTAGACTGCTGATTGGCCAGCTCATCCTCCTATTGTCCAGCTCATCCTCCTCTAGACCGCTGATTGTCCAGCTCATCCTCCTCTAGACTGCTGATTGGCCAGCTCATCCTCCTCTAGACCGCTGATTGTCCAGCTCATCCTCCTCTAGACCGCTGATTGTTCAGCTCATCCTCTTCTAGACCGCTGATTGTCCACTTCATCCTTCTCTAGACTGCATATTGGCCAGCTGATCCTCCTATTGTCCAGCTCATCCTCCTCTAGACCGCTGATTGTCCAGCTCATCCTCCTCTAGACCGCTGATTGTCCAGCTCATCCTCCTCTAGACCGCTGATTGTCCAGCTCATGCTCCTCTAGACCGCTGATTGGCCAGCTCATCCTCCTATTGTCCAGCTCATCCTCCTCTAGACTGCTGATTGTCCAGCTCATCCTCCTCTAGACTGCTGATTGGCCAGCTCATCCTCCTATTGTCCAGCTCATCCTCCTCTAGACCGCTGATTGTCCAGCTCATCCTCCTCTAGACCGCTGATTGGCCAGCTCATCCTCCTCTAGACTGCTGATTGTCCAGCTCATCCTCCTCTAGACCGCTGATTGTTCAGCTCATCCTCTTCTAGACCGCTGATTGTCCAGCTCATCCTTCTCTAGGCTGCTTATTGGCCAGCTCATCCTCCTCTCGACCGCTGATTGGCCAGCTCATCCTCCTCTCGACCGCTGATCGGCCAGCTCATCCTCCTCTCGACCGCTGATTGTCCAGCTCATCCTCCTCTAGACCGCTGATTGTCCAGCTCATCCTCCTCTAGACCACTGATTGGCCAGCTCATCCTCCTCTAGACCACTGATTGGCCAGCTCATCCTCCTCTAGACCGCTGATTGGCCAGCTTATCCTCATCTAGACCACTGATTGGCCAGCTCATCCTCCTATTGTCCAGCTCATCCTCCTCTAGACCGCTGATTGTCCAGCTCATCCTCCTCTAGACCGCTGATTGGCCAGCTCCTCCTCCTCTAGACCACTGATTGTCCAGCTCATCCTCCTCTAGATCGCTGATTGTCCAGCTCATCCTCCTCTAGACTGCTGATTGGCCAGCTCATCCTCCTATTGTCCAGCTCATCCTCCTCTAGACCGCTGATTGTCCAGCTCATCCTCCTCTAGACCACTGATTGTCCAGCTCATCCTCCTCGAGACCGCTGATTGTCCAGCTCATCCTCCTCTAGACCACTGATTGTCCAACTCATCCTCCTCTAGACCACTGATTGGCCAGCTCATCCTCCTATTGTCCAGCTCATCCTCCTCTAGACCGCTGATTGTCCAGCTCATCCTCCTCTAGACCACTGATTGTCCAGCTCATCCTCCTCTAGACCGCTGATTGGCCAGCTCATCCTCCTCTAGACCACTGATTGGCCAGCTCATCCTCCTCTAGACCACTGATTGGCCAGCTCATCCTCCTATTGTCCAGCTCATCCTCCTCTAGACCGCTGATTGGCCAGCTCATCCTCCTCTAGACCACTGATTGTCCAGCTCATCCTCCTCTAGACCGTTGATTGTCCAGCTCATCCTCCACTAGACCGCTGATTGTCCAGCTCATCCTCCTCTAGACCGCTGATTGTCCAGCTCATCCTCCTCTAGACCGCTGATTGGCCAGCTCATCCTCCTCTAGACCACTGATTGTCCAGCTCATCCTCCTCTAGACCGCTGATTGGCCAGCTCATCCTCCTCTAGACCACTGATTGTCCAGCTCATCCTCCTCTAGACCGCTGATTGTCCAGCTCATCCTCTTCTAGACCGCTGATTGTCCAGCTCATCCTTCTCTAGACCGCTTATTGGCCAGCTCATCCTCCTATTGTCCAGCTCATCCTCCTCTAGACCGCTGATTGTCCAGCTCATCCTCCTCTCGACCGCTGATTGGCCAGCTCATCCTCCTCTCGACCGCTGATTGGCCAGCTCATCCTCCTCTTGACCGCTGATTGTCCAGCTCATCCTCCTCTAGACCGCTGATTGTCCAGCTCATCCTCCTCTAGACCGCTGATTGTCCAGCTCATCCTCCTCTAGACCGCTGATTGGCCAGCTCATCCTCCTATTGTCCAGCTCATCCTCCTCTAGACTGCTGATTGGCCAGCTCATCCTCCTCTAGACTGCTGATTGGCCAGCTCATCCTCCTATTGTCCAGCTCATCCTCCTCTAGACCGCTGATTGTCCAGCTCATCCTCCTCTAGACCGCTGATTGGCCAGCTCATCCTCCTCTAGACTGCTGATTGTCCAGCTCATCCTCCTCTAGACCGCTGATTGTCCAGCTCATCCTCCTCTAGACCTCTGATTGTTCAGCTCATCCTCTTCTAGACCGCTGATTGTCCAGCTCATCCTTCTCTAGACTGCTTATTGGCCAGCTCATCCTCCTATTGTCCAGCTCATCCTCCTCTAGACTGCTGATTGGCCAGCTCATCCTCCTCTCGACCGCTGATTGGCCAGCTCATCCTCCTCTCGACCGCTGATTGGCCAGCTCATCCTCCTCTCGACCGCTGATTGTCCAGCTCATCCTCCTCTAGACCGCTGATTGTCCAGCTCATCCTCCTCTAGACCGCTGATTGTCCAGCTCATCCTCCTCTAGACCGCTGATTGTCCAGCTCATGCTCCTCTAGACTGCTAATTGGCCAGCTCATCCTCCTATTGTCCAGCTCATCCTCCTCTAGACTGCTTATTGGCCAGCTCATCCTCCTCTCGACAGCTGATTGGCCAGCTCATCCTCTAGACCGCTGATTGTCCCGCTCATCCTCCTCTAGGCCGCTGATTGTCCAGCTCATCCTCCTCTAGACCGCTGATTGGCCAGCTCATCCTCCTCTAGACCGCTGATTGGCCAGCTCATCCTCCTCTAGGCCGCTGATTGTCCAGCTCATCCTCCTCTAGACCGCTGATTGTCCAGCTCATCCTCCTCTAGACTGCTGACTGGCCAGCTCATCCTCCTATTGTCCAGCTCATCCTCCTCTAGACCGCTGATTGTCCAGCTCATCCTCCTCTAGACCGCTGATTGTCTAGCTCATCCTCCTCTAAACGGCTGATTGTCCAGCTCATCCTCCTCTAGACTGCTGATTGGCCAGCTCATCCTCCTATTGTCCAGCTCATCCTCCTCTAGACCGCTGATTGTCCAGCTCATCCTCCTCTAGACTGCTGATTGGCCAGCTCATCCTCCTCTAGACCGCTGATTGTCCAGCTCATCCTCCTCTAGACCGCTGATTGTTCAGCTCATCCTCTTCTAGACCGCTGATTGTCCAGCTCATCCTTCTCTAGACTGCATATTGGCCAGCTCATCCTCCTATTGTCCAGCTCATCCTCCTCTAGACCGCTGATTGTCCAGCTCATCCTCCTCTAGACCGCTGATTGTCCAGCTCATCCTCCTCTAGACCGCTGATTGTCCAGCTCATGCTCCTCTAGACCGCTGATTGGCCAGCTCATCCTCCTATTGTCCAGCTCATCCTCCTCTAGACTGCTGATTGTCCAGCTCATCCTCCTCTAGACTGCTGATTGGCCAGCTCATCCTCCTATTGTCCAGCTCATCCTCCTCTAGACCGCTGATTGGCCAGCTCATCCTCCTCTAGACTGCTGATTGTCCAGCTCATCCTCCTCTAGACCGCTGATTGTCCAGCTCATCCTCCTCTAGACCGCTGATTGTTCAGCTCATCCTCTTCTAGACCGCTGATTGTCCAGCTCATCCTTCTCTAGGCTGCTTATTGGCCAGCTCATCCTCCTCTCGACCGCTGATTGGCCAGCTCATCCTCCTCTCGACCGCTGATCGGCCAGCTCATCCTCCTCTCGACCGCTGATTGTCCAGCTCATCCTCCTCTAGACCGCTGATTGTCCAGCTCATCCTCCTCTAGACCGCTGATTGTCCAGCTCATCCTCCTCTAGACCGCTGATTGTCCAGCTCATGCTCCTCTAGACCGCTAATTGGCCAGCTCATCCTCCTATTGTCCAGCTCATCCTCCTCTAGACTGCTGATTGGCCAGCTCATCCTCCTCTCGACAACTGATTGGCCAGCTCATCCTCTAGACCGCTGATTGTCCCGCTCATCCTCCTCTAGGCCGCTGATTGTCCAGCTCATCCTCCTCTAGACCACTGATTGGCCAGCTCATCCTCCTCTAGACCGCTGATTGGCCAGCTCATCCTCCTCTAGACCGCTGATTGTCCAGCTCATCCTCCTCTAGACCGCTGATTGTCCAGCTCATCCTCCTCTAGACTGCTGATTGGCCAGCTCATCCTCCTATTGTCCAGCTCATCCTCCTCTAGACTGCTGATTGTCCAGCTCATCCTCCTCTAGACCGCTGATTGGCCAGCTCATCCTCCTCTAGAACACTGATTGTCCAGCTCATCCTCCTCTAGAACACTGATTGTCCAGCTCATCCTCCTCTAGACCGCTGATTGTCCAGCTCATCCTCCTCTAGACCGCTGATTGTCCAGCTCATCCTCTAGACTCCTGATTGGCCAGCGCATCCTCCTCTAGACTGCTGATTGGCCATCTCATCCTCAGGAGTATTTTATTTTGTATTGTTTTTGTTATTGATCCCCATCAGTTCCTGCCAAGGCAGCAGCTACTCCTCCTGGGGTCCAGCAATATTAAGACAATTTACATACAGTTAAAACATTACACTTCACAACACATCATTACATACTACTACAACATATCTACAATAGAAAATCCTTACGTATGTGTGTGCAGAGTGCGTGTGTTAGCATATGTGTGTGTGTATGTGCACCTCTTCACAATCCACACTGTTCCATAAGGTGTAGTTTTATCGTTTTTTAAAGTCTGATTTGACTGCTTGCATGAGTTACTTGATGTGGAATAAAGTTATAGTAGTCATGGCTCTATGTAGTACTGTACATTTCCCATAGTCTGTTCTGGGCTCGGAGACTGTGAAGACACCTCTGGTGGCATGTCTTGTGGGGTATGCATCGGTGTCTGAGCTGTGTGCTAGTCATTTAAACAGACAGCTCGGTGCGTTCAACAATTAAGTTTTTTTATTTCACCTTTATTTAACCAGGTAAGCCAGTTGGGAACAAGTTCTCATTTACAACAAAGTAGTGCGACAAAAACAACAACACAGAGTTGCGTAGAGGTGGATCAGAGAATCACCAGCAGCAAGAGCGACATCATTCATATATACAGAGAAAAGAGTCGGCCCGAGAATTGAACCCTGTGGCACCCCCACAGAGACTGCCAGAGGTCTGGACAACAGGCCCGCCGATTTGACACACTGAACTCTATCTGAGAAGTAGTTGGTGAACCAGGCGAGGCAGTAAGTTGCTGCGGGGGGTGCAGAGCTGTTGGCCGGGGTAGGGGTAGCCAGGTGGAAAGCATGGCCAGCCGTAGAAAAATGCTTATTAAAATTATCGATTATCGTAGATTTATTGGTGGTGACTGTTTCCTCACCTCAGTGCAGTGGGCAGCTTATTCTCCATGGACTTTACAGTGTCCCAAAACTTGTCAATACATCTCACAAATACAAGTAGTGATGAAGTCAATCTCTCCTCTACTTTGAGTCACATGCATATTATTCATGTTAGCTCTCGGTGTACATTTAAGGGCCAGCCTTGCGGCTCTGTTATGGGCCAATTGTAAATAGCCCTCTTTGTGGCACTTATGATGTGCAATATATGACTGGACCAGTGGAGACTGCTGAGGGGAGGACGGCTCATAGTCACTCCATTCCAGCCATGACACTCCTTTCCAGCCATTACTATGAACCGTCCTCCCCTCAGCAGCCTCCATTGGACAGGACAGTAGTCCAGGTGTGACAAAACTAGGGCCTGTAGGACTTATTTTGTTGATAGCGATGCCAAGAAAGCAGAGCAGCACTTCATTACGGACAGACCTCTCCCCATCTTAGCTTCCGCTGCATCAATATATTTTGACCATGTCATTTTACAGTCCAGGGTTACACCAAGCAGTTTACTCTCCTCAACTTGCTCAATTTCCACATTATTCATTACAAGATTTAGTTGAGGTTTAGGGTTTAGTGAATGATTTGTCCCAAAAATGTTGGAGAGGCTTCCATTAAAGAACACCCTTTATGTTCTATTAGACAGGTAACTCTTGATCCACAATATAACAGTGGATGTAAAGCCATAACACATACGCTTTTCCAGCAGCTGATTATGATCAATGATGTCAAAAGCTGCACTGAAGTCAAACAAAACAGCTCCCACAATCTTCTTATTATCAATTTCTCTCAGCCAATCATCAGTCATTTGTGTAAGTGCCATACACATTTAATGCCCTTCCCTATAAGCATGCTGAAAGTCTGTTGTTCATTTGTTTACTGTGAAATAGCATTGTATCTGGTCAAACACCATTTTTTCCAAAAGTCTACTAAGGCTTGGTAACAGGATGATTGGTCGGCTGTTTGAGCCAGTAAAGGGTGCTTTGCCTTTCTTGGGTAGAGGAATGACTTTTGCTTCCCTCCAGGCCAGAGGGCACACACTTTCCTGTAGGCTGATATTGTAGAGACGGCAAGTACTGTAGGTGTGGCAATATAGTCCGCTATCATTCTCAGTAATTTTCCATCCAAGTTGTCAGACCCAGGTTGTCATTGTTGATAGACAAAACATAAATGTTCACCTCTTCCTCCTCTTCAAAATTACAATGCTTGTCTTTCCTAATTTGGTCAGTTATGCATGGATGTGTTAAGTTCAGAGTTTGTTGTTGGCAGGTCATGCTAATCTTGCAAATTAAAAAAGGTATTAAAGTTGTGGCAGTATGAGTGGGTTTTGTGATGAATGAGTCATCTGATTCAATGAATGATGGAGCCGAGTTCGCCTTTTTGCCCAAAATGTAATTTAAGGTGCTCCAAAGCTTTTTTGCTATTATCCTTTATCTTTGTTTCATAGTGCAGTTTCTTCTTCTTTTTGTTCAATAGTCACATGATTAGACACATGATTTAATTTGCCAAAAAGCTGTGCAGCCAGACTTATTTACCATTCCTTTTGTCTCATCCCTCTCAACCATACATTTTTTATATTCCTTATCAATCCACAGGAATTTATCATGCTGTTAGTGTCTTAACGACCGTTCCACAGGTGCATGTTTATTAATTGTTTTTGGTTCATTTAACACGCATTGGAAACAGTGTTTAAACCCTTTACAATGAAGATCTGTGAAGTTATTTGAAAGACAGGGTCCTGAAAAAGGGGCTTTTCTTTTTTTTTGCTGAGTTTATATTATGATCACTACATCCAATGTATGTGGATACTGTTTTATAGCAGATTTCTGGAGAATTAGTAACTACATGTGGATCATTTCATTCATGTGCTGTTTGTAACTACCCTGGTAGGTTGACTGATAACCTGAACCAGGTTGCAGGCACTGGTTACAGTTTGAAGCTTTTTCTTGAGGGTGCAGCTTGATGAAAACCAGTCAATATTTAGGTCACCCGGAAAATATACCTCTGTTGATATCAAATACATTATCAAGCATTTCACACATATTACAGTATCCAGATACTGACTGTTGGCCCTTGGTGGTCTATAGGAACATCCCACCAGAATGGGCTTTAGGTGAGGCAGGTGAACCTGTAGCCATATTACTTCAACAGCATTTGACATGAGATCCTCTCTTCTCTCTCTGCTTCAATGAACCACTTAATTGGTTTGACTTCTTTGTCCAGTTATTGTTTAATAATTAGGTGTTACATTTTCCTTGATGGACAGGTAGCTATCATAGTTGAGTTGCTTCTCTTTTAGTTACTGTAGACGCTGCTAATACCTTCTTCAGTCGACTTTGTGTGTAGGCTATAGACCTGCTCCTTAACAACTTCTCCCTTCTTTATATGAAAACATGTTTCTCCTCCAACAGGTCTTTCCCTGAGTAACAGTTCTTGAATACCTGAGGAGTGGTTGAATTGAAAGGTGATGAATGAAAGAAAGGAAGGATAACCAGCCACTACCTTCATTCAGCCATCACACTCCCTTTCAGAGAAATCACCAGTAGACTAGCTGGTCATTATGTTGTGTTTGTTTGGACCTTTCACAGCAACATGTTTTCAATATGGCCATACATTTCTATTTGGGGCAATATCGTCATGGACCAAATAATGTTGTTTCTTCTGCTTGTGTAAATGCAGATCTAAAATGCCATGGTGTGCATATTTTCTTGTTTTCAAAAGTGTTAAGATTTACAAGTAGTCTACATGTGTGTCAGTAACATAAACAACAACATACCTTGATATTAACGTAGACAATGTGTCCCCTCTTTTCCATGTCACCTGACATTGTTGCAAATTTGAATCATCCTCTTGGAATACAGAGCACGTCTAACCACCCCTTTCTCCTTGTACCTTGCACAATGCACACACTCGGTCTACATATTTTCCACTTATCTTGGCAAATACAGAGACCATAGACATGATGCGTTTAATCTTCCATAGTGGTTAGTGCAAGGGTGTCAAACACGCGGTCCCACGGTATCATTTAATATGGCCCGCCATGATGTGGCGGGCCATATTAAGTACATGTATATACAGTCAGGTCCATAATTATTGTCACCCTTGATAAAGATGAGCAAAAATATTGTATAAATAACACAAATACTGAGCTATATTGTACGCTGAAAAAGAATGGGGAAAATATATTATTTTATACTAACACAATTGTTCCGAGAAAGAGATTTTGTTTAACAAGTAATACAAAAAAATCTAAAAAGATAAGCATCAAAATTATTGGCCCCCCAGTTTGCAATACTCTAGCACCCTCCCATTGCCAGGATAACAACAACAAACCTTTTTCTATGTTTTATGAGATTGGAAAAGACCATTCCTTCATACAGAAATTCTCCAGATCCTTAATATCCTTAGTCTTCTCTTATGGACTGCCCTCTTCAATTCAAACCACAGGTTTTCAATGGGGTTCAAGTCTGGAGACTGAGATGGCCATTGCAAAATGTTGATTTTGTCCCCTATTAAACAATTTCTTTGTACATTTTGATTAGTGCTTGGGGTTATTGTCTTGCTGTAAGATCCACTTGTGGCCAAGTGTCAGCCTCCTGGCAGAGGCAACCAGGTTTTTGTCAAAAATGTCCTGGTACTTGGTCAAGTTCATTATGCTGTTGACCTTAACAAGGGCCCTACGACCAGTGGAAGCAAAATATCCCCATAACATCAAAGATCCACCACCATATTTTACCGTAGTTATGAGGTACTTTTCTGCATATGCTTCTGTTTTTCAACGCCAAACCCACCACTAGCGTGCATGGCCAAAGAGCTCTATTTCCATGGCATCTGACCATGAAATGTAAAGAAATATATATACAGTATATCCAAACAGCAAGTGGTCTCAACCCCCCAGGGGGAAAAAAGTCAATGCACCTGACAGCTATCACATTGCAGCAGCGTCAGTGCACCCATGCTCATGTCTTGCATCACTCTTCATCTGCTGTTTACCCTGTTGCTCTGTGTCATTTTTTATTCCCTTTTGAAAAAACAGGTACAAACTTTCCATCAGCAAACAAGCCATAGTAAAACCAGCCCAAATAGAGCAATTCACATTTTAGTTCCGTTGCATATTTGCAAAGTTGTTTGCGATTAGAGTCCATACAATATAATGTCCTCAAAAACATGAGGATTTGTATTTCCATTCGCCTAATCAGTTTCGGAAACCACCTCTATTTGAGAGAAAATGTAATTGGTGGATCTATAATATCTGAACAGACCAAAGAAAACGACAATAAACAAGTACCAGAGCTAGTCTGCGTGTTAAATGGCACCTTAATCCCTGTATAGAGCACTACTTTTGACCAGAGCCCTATGGGCCTTGGTCAAAAGTAGTGTACTTTGTAGGGAATAGGGTTCCATTTGGGACACAACCCTTGTCTACAGTACATCACCCCCTCCCCCTAATTCAATGTGACAAACCACTTTGGGTGAGGCCACCATTTCTACACAACACTAAAACACTTTGCATGGTTTGTTACAAATGTAAATGAGCCAAATCTAAACTTCAGTCACACTTTAAACAAACTACCGCTACCTAAAGGCTTTATGGCAAAGTGCTTATAAGTACTACATAAATATTTCACAAATGATGCATAGGCTGACCAAAGTCATACTACATACATACTGTACTACTGGACCTCATTGGAGCATTCGACACGGTCAGCCACGTCATCCTGCTGGACCGCATGGAGAAGCTCCTGGGTCTGTCAGACACTGTCCAGGATTGGTTCAGGTCCTATCTCACTGATTGCTACCAGTTTATAGCCATCAGTCCTAGTACAGTAGGTCAGAAACAGCTGTGGTCCGACAGGGGGTCCTTCAAGGCTCGGTCCTGATGCCACTAATGTTTTGTATCTACATGGTGCCACTGGGAAATATCTTGAGGAAACATCGACTGGGCTTTCACTTTTATGCTGACGACACATAGCTGTGTCTCGACAAACACTGACACTGCCAATACCACTGCACTCCTGCTCAGCTGCCTGCAGGTCATCAAAGCATGGATGCAGTTGGGTTTCCTGCAGTTAAACTGCAAAAAGACAGAGGTTGCCCTGATTGGCAGTCACACTATCATAAACAACAGCAGCAGCTTACAGCCTCAATATTGATGGTGTCAAGGTCCTCCCCTCCACTGAGGTTCGCTACCTGGGTGTGATATTTGACAGTCAGCTCTCGTTTGAGGTCCATATCAAGAGTATGACCAAAGTCTCATTTTTACATCTACGGAACATTGCCAGGTCATCCACGCCTTTATTTCATCCCGTCTGGACTATTGTAACACCCTTTTTGTTGTCTGCCAAGTGTCCAAAATTGTGCTGCACGTGTCCTAACCCACACCTCCTCCGGCAAGTACATCACTCCAGTGCTGTTCAACCTACACTGGCTCCAATGCTCATTCATCGACTACAAAATCCTGGTCCACACTTACCAAGCTATCCACAACTCTGGACCCAAGTACCTGTCTGACCTTATTCTACCCTTCGATCACATACGCACCCTTCGCTCCTCCAGGTCTGTCTCCCTTCAGCAGCCCCACAGAAGACTGAAAACTATGGGTGACAGGGCTGTCAGTTGCACGGCTCTGTGGCTGTGGAACACACCTCCATACACTATTAGGGCTGCAGAGTCTATGTCCTCCTTTAAAAGGCACAGACAGTGCTGTTCAGAAAAGCTTTCATCGACCTCTGCTATTTCTGTTCTGGGATTGTTTTTATTAATGTAATATATATACACACTACCGGTCAGAAGTTTTAGAACACCTACTCATTCAAGGGTTTTTCTTTATTTTTTACTATTTTCTACATTGTAGAATAATAGTGATGACATCAAAACTACGATATAACACTTATGGAATCATGTAGTAAACAAAAAAGTGTTAAACAAATCAAAATATGTTTTATATTTCAGATTCTTCAAAGTAGCCACCCTTACCTTGATGACAGCTTTGCACACTTTTGGCATTCTCTCAACCAGCTTCATGAGGTAGTCACCTGGAATGCATTTCAATTAACATGTGTGCCTTGTTAAAAGTTAATTTGTGGAATTTCTTTCCTTCTTACTGCGCTTGAGCCAATCAGTTGTGTTGTAACAAGGAAGGGGTGGTATACAGAAGACAGTCTTTTACCAAATAGGGCTAAGTCCATATAATGGCAAGAACAGCTCAAATAAGCAAAGAGAAACGACAGTCCATCATTACTTTAAGACATGAAGATCAGTCAATCTGGAAGTTTCTTCAAGTGCTGTCGCAAAAACCCTCAAGCGCTATGATGAAACTGGCTCTCATGAGGACCGCCACAGGAAAGGAAGACCCAGAGTTACCTCTGCTGCAGAGGATAAGTTCATTAGAGTTACCAGCCTCAGAAATTGCAGTCCAAATAAGTGCTTCAAGTAACAGACACATCTCAACATCAACTCCTCAGAGGAGACTGCGTGAATCAGGCCTTATTGGTCGGATTGCTGCAACAACAAAAAACACTACTACACCAATATTAAGAGAGTTGCTTGGGGCAAGATTCATGAGCAATGGGCATTAGACCAGTGGAAATCTTTCCTTTGGTCTGATGGTCCAAATTTGCGATTTGTGGTTCCAACCGCCGTGTCTTTGTGAGACGCAGAGCAGGTGAACAGTTGCTCTCCACAAGTGTGGTTCCCACCATGAAGCATAGAGGAGGAGGTGTGATGGTGCTTTGCTGGTGACAGTGTCAGTGATTTATTTTGAATTCAAGGCACACTTGACCAGCATGGCTACCACAGCATTCTGCAGCGATACGCCATCCCATCTGGTTTGCGCTTAGTGGGACTATCATTTGTTTTTCAACAGGACAATGACCCAAAACACACCTCCAGGCTGTGTAAGGGCTATTTGACCAAGAAGGAGAGTGATGGAGTGCTGCATCAGATGACCTGTTCTCCACAATCACCCGACCTCAACCCAATTGAGATGGTTTGGGATGAGTTGGACTGCAGAGTGAAGTAAAAGCAGCCAACAAGTGCTCAGCACATGCTGGAACTCCTTCAAAACTGTTGAAAAAGCATACCTCATTAAGCTGGTTGAGAGAATGTCAAGAGTGTGCAAAGCTGTCATCAAGGCAAAAGGTCGCTACTTTGAAGAATAAAAACATCTATTTTGATTTGTTAAACACTTTTTTGGTTACTACATGATGGTTTGAATTGAAGTGTGCAGAGAACAGAAAGATATCAAGGATCTGGAAAGATTCTCTATGAAGGAATGGTCTAATATCCTTCCCAATGTGTTCTCTAATCTCATAAAACATTTGAGAAAAAGGCTCAGTGTCGTTATCCTCGCATGGGCAGGGTGCTGGAGTATTGAAAACAGGACTGCCAATCATTTGGACCCTATCTTTCTCTGAGCAATTGTATTAGTACAAAATTATATAATTTCCCAATTTTTTTATCATACAATATATCTCATTATTTCAATGTATTATATGCAGTCTTTTTTGCTCATCTTTATCAAGGGTGCCAATAATTATGGACCTGACTGTATATACAGTCCCCTACTATTGTCAAGATCGTCTTGAGGTGAAAGAGTGGACCAAGGCGCAGCGTGATACGAATACATCGTTTTATTAGTGAAGATGAAACGAAACACTTTGACAAACTAACAAAAAACGACCGTGAAGCTACAAACGAAAGTGCACACACAAGCTACTAACGTTAGACATAGACAATTACCCACAAACACCTACAGCCTATGGCTGCCTTAAATATGGCTCCCAATCAGAGACAACAATAAACAGCTGTCTCTGATTGAGAACCAAACCAGGCAACCATAGACTTTCCTAAACACCTACACTGAACACAACCCCATACATTCTACAAAACCCCCTAAACAATACACACACCCTAAACTAGACAAAACACACAAACATCCCCCCATGTCACACCCTGACCTAACTAAACTAATAAAGAAAATCAATATAACAAAGGCCAGGGTGTGACAACTATAAAACAGATATGTATGAAAATGCCCTCAAAGGTGACATTCTGTAATGTCGCCTCATATAAAACATTCAATCTCAAATCCAAAATGCTGGAGTATAGAGCCAAATTAAACGTTTTATCTTCACTGTCCAAATGTATACTCATGTCTATATGCTCATGTGATGAGTACCCTTGCCTTAGACCTGAAGACTTGTGTTGGTTCTACTTGTGTCTTTATTCCCAGATATGGGTTCCTCCAGCCAGGGGCGCAACTTTGGTTTTAGAAGTGGGGGGGTCATAAATATATGTTATTTTTTATCCAGTCGGATAAACATTCAAAACCGTCTACCCGACCGCTCGGAGGTGTCCACACGGTCTTATTAAAGCACATTGTTGCCTAATTTTGTATCACATTCCAATTATAAAACTGGGGGGGACAAAAATGCAATTCCAGTGTCTGGATGTGTTCACTGAGCCAGTCTCCATTCCATCTGGACACAACTTCTGCAAGACCTGTATTAGTGAAAACTGGGACAGCAGTGACCATTAGCAACGTCCACTCTGTCTGGAGATATTAAATCAAAATCAAATCTAATTTTATTTCTCACATTCGCCAAATACAACAGGTGTAGTAGACCTTACCATGAAATGCTTACTTACAAGGACTTAACTCGTATTTTTCTTAACTGCATTGTTGGTTAAGAAAAATATTTACTAAATAAACGAAAGTAAAAAATAAAAGAGCAACAATAAAAAAACAATAACGAGGCTATATACAGGGGGTACCGGTACCGAGTCAATGTGCGGGGGTACAGGTTAGTTGAGGTAATGTAGGTAGGTGTAAAGTAACTATGCATAGATAATAAACAGTGAGTAGCAGCAGCGTAACATAAAGGGGGGGGGGTCAATGCAAATAGTCCTGGTAGCCATTTGATTAGCTGTTCAGCAGTCTTATGGCTTGCGGGTAGAAGCTGTTAAGAAGCCTTTTGGACCTAGACTTGGAGCTCCGGTACTGCTTGCCGTGCAGTAGCAGAGAGAACAGTCTATGGCAATTTTTAGGGCCTACCCCTGACGCTGCCTGGTATAGAGGTCCTGGGAGGCAGGAAGCTTGGCCCCAGTGGTGGGCCTGCCACACTACCGTCTGTAGCGCCCTGCGGTCGGAGGACGAGTAGTTGCCATACCAGGCGGTGATGCAACCAGCCAGGATGCTCTCGATGGTGCAGCTGTATAACTTTTTGAGGATCTGTGGACCTATGCCAAATCTTTTCAGTCTCCTGAGGGGGAATAGGCGTTGCCGTGCCCTCTTCACGACTGTCTTGGTGTGTTTGGACCATGAAGACAGATTCCACAGAATACCTGAGCTATATGTCAACATAACAATCAGAGAGGCTGTTGATAACCATATAGCCCCAGGCAAAGCCCTAGTCCCAGTCAGACCTCCAGGCACTGCCCCAGCCATAGACCCAACCCCAGCCCTTGTCCCAGCCATAGCCCTAGTCCCAGCCCGAGCTCCAGGCCCTGCCCCAGACATAGACCCAACCCTAGTCTCAGCCATAGCCCTAGTCCCAGCCCTAAAAGTGAGTCTTAAAGACAAAACAAACCATCTGGGAGAAAGAGGCCAGTGAGTGTTAAAGACAAGACAAACCATCTTGGAGAAAGAGGTCAGTGAGTGTTAAAGACAAACCATCTGGGAGAAAGAGGTCAGTGAGTGTTAAAGACAAACCATCTGGGAGAAAGAGGTCAGTGAGTGTTAAAGACAAACCATCTTGGAAAAAGAGGTCAGTGAGTGTTAAAGACAAACCATCTGGGAGAAAGAGGTCAGTGAGTGTTAAAGACAAACTATCTTGGAGAAAGAGGTCAGTGAGTGTTAAAGACAAACCATCTTGGAGAAAGAGGTCAGTGAGTGTTAAAGACAAACTATCTTGGAGAAAGAGGTCAGTGAGTGTTAAAGACAAACCATCTGGGAGAAAGAGGTCAGTGAGTGTTAAAGACAAACCATCTTGGAGAAAGAGGTCAGTGAGTGTTAAAGACAAACCATCTTGGAGAAAGAGGTCAGTGAGTGTTAAAGACAAACCATCTGGGAGAAAGAGGTCAAACCATCTGGGAGAAAGAGGTCAGTGAGTGTTAAAGACAAACCATCTGGGAGAAAGAGGTCAGTGAGTGTTAAAGGCAAACCATCTGGGAGACTGGATATATAAGGCACAACAATACAGTGGAGGCTGCTGAGGGGAGGACGGCTCATAATAATGGCTGGAATGGAGCATATGGAATGGCATCAAACCACGTGTTTGATGTATTTGATATCATTCCACGCCAGGCATTACCACAAGCCCCTCCTCCCAAACTAAGGTGCCACCAATCTCCTGTGCTACAATAACTACCTTCCTTCAAAACAGGCAGTTGGAGTGTAGTCCACTTGAAAGAGTATTGATGTTCCTCTCTGTCCACAGCTGAAGAATGCGAAGGCAACAGCAGATCCAGGAGAAATTTAAGGTTACAGCAAGGTGAGTCCTAACCTCTCATATCAGGTTCAATTGTGTTCAGGGTAGGCTGCCATAAACTACAAACCCCACATGCCATAGATCAGCCATACTCAACAGACAGACTGTGGTCTGGATCTGGACCCAGAACGGGGTCAATACGGACTGTGTAAAAAAAAAAAAAAAAGGATTCCTTTTTCCTAAGAAACAGTTGCAACACATCCACATTCTCAAAATAGCATAAAAAATAAAACCCTACTGTACCTATTTGTCTTTAGCCAAGCACTCTGTGAGGAGAGTAGAAATGGTAATAACTTCACTGATACACATGATATCCTCTTCCTCCTCTGTTCTGCAACCAAAGACAATTTGCAGAGCCATTAGATTCCAGCATAATGAGATAACGACCGATATGACAAATGTTTTCTATCACTCCTGTCCCCATAGAGTCTGCTCTGTGTACAGAAACACACACACACACACAGCTCTGTGTACAGCAACACAAAACATCTCTGGCTCGGCGGCCATTTAGATCACTTTGACCAGGCTGACCTTCTGTCAACAATTGTCTGCACATGCTATTAATTGGGCCATTAACTTGTCAGCCCCTGACAGTGTTACTCTAATCACTTGTTTGTTTTAGGTCCAAAAAATAAGTGAGGAAGACTGAGGGTGATAAGATTGCAATATATTGTTGCTATGGTTTTAGTCAGAGTAACACTTCCTATGAATACCCTCTTCATAATGCATTAGAAGAAGCACATGCATGCCTCTATTTAACTAAAGGCTTATGCATGTCAATTGTAGTTAACTATTTATATAGTCTATCAAATTAATTATGTCTTCTGTATTTTCGTTAATCATGCAAATTACATTAGAATACGTAACTTCATATTGAAAAATTGAAAAGGGACCCTTTGTAATTTCTTATCTGGTGACCTGAGAGGATGCATGAGAATGTACACCAATGGTCCTCCCTACTGATGACGTCAGATATCCCTTCGGTTTCTCTCGCTTTCCTTCGAACGTCTCGTACTGTTGAGAAATACAGGAGGAGAAGGAGCTGTCAAACTTACAAGTAAAGAAAAGTCCTTCAGTTGACGCCACCTCACAGTTTTAATGTAAAGTTAGTTGGATTTTATGCATAATTAGTATGGACTGACACGTTTTCATACATTCGGGGAGGAAGAATGAAGACGAGTTTAACAAATACCATGGCTACACAGTTTCAAATCTGGATCATTTTCACCTCTTTGGTCTCCTATGCTTTGCCGGAAAAGAAAGGTAAGACAAAGAAATATCATGTGCTTATATTCGCCTATTTTAGTGAATTTTTTTGGAATCCTGGTTATATTTCTTTAGATTATCAACGAAAGTAAAGGCATTTCACTACCGCGAGCGTAAAACACTTTCAAGATTTAGAAACTCCAGACAACCAGCATGGGAAAGAATCCAGTAACCTTAGTGAAGAAGTCTTGCTGGTTATTACTTGTCTGGGACTATGTAGCCCACTTGTAAAAAATAGTTCACTCAAGGTATATTATGATTGCCTACATTTATAGAAAGTTCGATGATAGACTTTCATAGTAGGTACTGTTTGAGGTGCCAAGGAACACAAACATGGACCAATAGAACACTACAGCGCAACTACGGTACGCATCCCATGCGAAACGAATAATTTATGCTGCGTTCATAACCAAGTGGGAAGGTGGTATTTACCACATACGAATTCGAAAAATCCATTTGAAAGCCCTCCAACTGGTAATTACTAGGTATATCATCCCTGAGCTCCGACTTCGCCCACATGCTGATCTCTGACGTCACCTACTAAGGAAATTACATCAGTAACAGCATTTTCATCAGTTAAATGCAACAACATTATTTATAAAAAGCAATCTATTCATATGTTTGTTGAACACTAATATCTTTACAAGCATGTACTTTTAGTGTATGGTTGATGCAGCTTGTTGGCCAATGAGTTCAACGCATGTGAATGCATCCAACTGGCTTTACAACTTGACAACTGGTAATTACCACCTTCCCGCTTGGTTAGGAATGCAGCACTAGGCAACGCACCAGAATATTCTAGCCATTGATGATGCCCTGGAAAGGGAGGAGAGTTGTTTTTCAATGACTTCCACTGTATCACATTTTACATTGTAACATATACTACATGACCAAAAGTATGTGGACACCCGCTTGTCGAACATCTCATTCCAAAATCATGGGTATTAATATGGAGTTAATCCCTCCTTTGCTGCTTATAACAGCCTCCATTCTTCTGGGAAGGCTTTCCACTAGATGTTGGAACATTGCTGTGGGGACTTGTTTACATTCAGCCACAAAAGCATTAGTGAGGTTGGGCACTGATGTTGGGCAGTTAGGCCTGGCTCACAGTTGGTGTTCCAATTCCTCCCAAAGGTGTTCAATGGGGTTGAGGTCAGGGCTCTGTGCAGGCCAGTCAAGTTCTTCCACACCGATCTCAACAAACCATATCTGTATGGACCTCGCTCTGTGCATGGGGGCATTGTCATGCTGAAACTATAAAGGGCCTTCCCCAAACTGTTGCCACAAAGTTGGAAGCACAGAATTGTCTAGAATGTCAGTGTATGCTGTATGTAGCATTAAGAATTCCCTTCACTTGAATTAAGGTGCCTAGCCCGAACCATGAAAAACATTCCCAGACCATTATTCCTCCTCCACCAAACTTTACAGTTAGCACTATGCATTGGGGCAGCTAGGGTTCTCCTGGCATCCGCCAAACGCAGATTCGTCCGTCGGACTGCCAGATGGTGAAGCGTGATTCATCACTCCAGAGAACGCGTTTCCACTGCTCCAGAGTCCAATGGTGGCAAGCTTTACACCACTCCAGCCGACGCTTGGCATTGCGCATGGTGATCTTAGGCTTGTGTGTGGCTGCTCGGTCATGGAAACCCGTTTCATGAAGCTCCCTAAGAACAGTTATTGTGCTGCCGTTGCTTCCAGAGGCAGTTTGGAACTCGGTGGTGAGTGTTGCAACTGAGGACAGACGATTTTGACATGTTCAGCACCCGACGCCCCCGTTCTGTGAGCTTGTGTGGCCTACCACTTAGCGGCTGAGCCGTTGCAGCTCCTAGACGTTTCCACTTCACAATAACAGCACTTACAGTTGACCGGCGCAGCTCTAGCAGGGCATACATTTGATGAACTGACTTGTTGGACGAACTGACATCCTATGATGGTGCCACGTTGAAAGTAACTGAGCTCTTCAGTAAGACCATTCTACTGCCAATGTTTGTCTATGGAGATTACATGGCTGTGTGCTCGACTTTGTACACCTGCCAGCAACAGGTGTGGCTGAAATAGCCAAATCCACTCATTTGAAGGGGTGTCCACATACTTTTGTATATATAGTGAATGTTGGAGAACAATTTTTGGTGCATACTTAATTGACCAGTGTTTTATTTTGTTTGAGGATGCCAGTATGCCACTCACTTTACCTGCTGGATGATTTGTGTATTAGCTTTGAGAAACTCCAGGTGGTGATTGTTCCGCTTTACTTGGTCAGTTGCCATTGTCCTCTCTCCTCTCCTGTTCTTTGGGACTTCACATTTTATACTTGACGTTAACATAGTTTTCTTATCTTGGGGTGTTTTTTGCTCTCCCTACTATGTACTTTTGACACCTCAAATGCATTTAAACCAGGAGCCAATAAGACTAACATCCAGTGAATTACATGTTATCCCTCAGCTGACAAGAAGGCAAATTGATTATTTTGTGGTGGCAATATCTTGGAAAAAATCTTTATTGAGATCAAAACATTTATGTTTCATTTGAGTCATGTTAGCTTGCGGATGTTGTTGTTTAGAGCCATTTACAATAAGTGCACTCAAACTAGGAGGCCAAAAACATGGTTCCTGACTAGCTCCAATTGCAACGGGTTTCATCAGCTGGTTCTATTAAGTTTAGGGCTGGGAATTGTCAGGAACCTCACGGTATGATATTATCACGACACTTGGGTGCTGATACAATATGCATTGAGATTCTATTTGTATTGCGATTCGATACTGTGATTTTTTAAAATATTTTTTTTATTTAACTTGATGTTTTAAACATATTGCTCACCATATGGCTGCCTCAGAGCGACAAGAGAACATGAGAAAACGAGTTTTGATCAGTCAGGGAAATAAAAGTGCTAAAAACAAATTGGCTCCTTATTTAAAAAGAAGATGGAGAACAAGCTATGGAGGAAAAACACTTTTTGTGCAGGTACCCCTCCATCACTAATTAAGATAAGATCCTTTCCCAGTCCTAGCCGGTGTTCACAGAATCATAACAAGGCAGGCATGTTTGTGAGCCAAAAGACAGATTTCCTAAATATTTCAGAGCAGCTAAACAAACCGGACAGCGCACATTGGCCGCCTGTTGTGAAAGGACCCTAAATAAGGCTTTTAGAGAGCCAATAAAAAGAGAGAGAAGCAAAGAAATAGTCACTGGACTGGAGAATTTGTCTTTTTAAGTTTCAGTACATCGAACATATGTTTAGAAAGATGGTGTTACATAGAATTTCACAGTCCTGCCGTATGGTTTAAGAGGACGAAGGCAAACATGTTTTTGTTTGGCCACGGGCTGTGACAGATGTTTCTTTTACTCGCAACTTTTTCATGACACACACTCACAGTTCGCAAAATATTCAAGCCAGAATGAACATGGTGCGAAATTACAGTATGTTATAGTCTGTTCATTTTACATAATTCTCCTCATTTTGGCTGATGTCAAAACAACAATCTGAAACGTTTCAGTATGTCTTATAAAAGTAGCTGAGAGGTTCAGATTGCTGAGTGTTTGTGGTTACACATAAAGTGATGAGTTACTCAGTAAATAGAGAAGATGTCAAGAATGTCACAATATGTTAATGAGGTTCAGGTTGTGCCTTGTCTTTCCCATTCAACTCATCTTTTGAAAAGTACTCTAAACTAGTGGATTTTTCTAGAATTCAAGAGACTATTCTTTCTCTCCTGGGGCTAAATGTCAGTGTTGAACTGGTGGGAGAAAAACACTAACAAACCTCCACAGTACTGTTCTTCCTAAATTAGTGACAACTAGAGCTGAAAGTCCTGCCTGAGTTTGCACTGGGGATCTGAAAATATTTAGTAGATGTGGTTATCCTGTATGCATGGGGATGACATCAAGGCGAGGCAGTGGGCTAATGTGCTCCCTATCCCCTTTTTGAGATGATTGGGAGATTTGACAATGCATTTAGCAACAATTACCCATCTCCCACAGGAAGGGGGCCATGTCAATAATTTGTATTTATTTATTATTTTATTGAACCTTTATTTAAACTGGGCAAGTCAGTTAAGAACAAATTCTTATTTACAATGACGGCCTACCCCGGCTTAACCCTCCCCTAACCAGGACGACGCTGTGCCAATGGTGCGCTGCCCTATGGGACTCCCGATCACGGCCGGTTGTGATACAGCCCGGGATCGAACCAGGGTCTGTAGTGGCACCTCTAGCATTAGAACGCTGTGCCACTCGGGAGGCCAAAGCGTTCTGCCAGTCCTACTGTGATAGCCTGGGCCCAGCACCCCATTTAGTGCTGCTGGTGGTGGGATTTAGGTAGAACTAGTGTTGAGAGATCTTCCCATGTTTATTTCTGCAAGTTGGTGCTAACCTGGTCCCAGATCTGTTTGCACTGTCTTGCCAACGCCATTGCTGTCATTGTCATGCCAAACAGACTACGTTGGCGCAGAGTTTCCCCTAGATAGTTTTTCACTGGCGGGGTCCCTAAATCAATAACCATGGACTTTAGTCAAGGGCCTGCCTACAATATTTGGTAAAAAAAAGTTCATCTGAGAGCTCATCTGATGTTTCTTCCTGCACGCCATTGGTATCAATGATGATAAACTGTTATCTTCTGAGAGGACGCTAATATAACCCAGATAATTATCCTCATCATCCACCCAGAAGCAATCACTCCAGCAATTATACATTACTGGGCTCGAATGCATTTCAGTCAATGTGTCTTCCAGTGGATCTCTATTTGGAGAACTCGGAGATGGTTGAGATGGTTCTTGTTGCAGTCACCCCAAAATTCCTGTTTTTGAAGGTAGAGATGACACATCGAATTTGCAAATAGATGGCTGACATATTTTTCTTATTGCAGGCAGTCCTAAAAATTCCTCCCATCTTTTCGATGTGTCATCATATCACATGTCTCCCCATGCCAAGCTGTCAGAGAGAGAAGAGATATAGAGTAGGAAGAGGTCCCCTCAGGTCCTTCCTATCTGTCTCTGTGAGTCTAGAGATAATAAAAGATTACCTGTGACAGATCAGTCTAATCATAGGGACATGTTCGCAGCTAAATCCTTAATCCCCATCACAACACCAGGCTGCCTGCAAAGCAAGGGCTGGCCTGCGTGGGCACAATCTACCAAGCCCGCTTATATCAATATGCTGCAATATTCTGCTATTCCCAGTTAATAGATGACTGGAGCTCTTGTATGATGGTAGGTCTGGGTGACTGAGAGCATGTAAGATGTGTAGGTATATGTCCAGTGAAAGTGCCACAGCCAAACTGCTATCTTTTAATGAAGCTGTGTGAATAGTATCATATATTCAGACTCATATCTCCCCTATTCTTGTATAAGAGAATATTACATATTGGCACAGCAGGTGCTGGAGGTCAAAGATTATGTTCAGGTCTGACCTGATGAAGAACTAAGGGATAAAATATTGTCAATAAAGCATAGATTGCATTGTGCTTACTATTCTTTTTTACCTTTGGTCTTCTTGCACACCTTAATTATCATACCTCGGTGCCACTGTACCATACCAGAAACCTTATCTTCCATAACACTTAATGTTCTCTGTCTGATTCCAACCAACAACATCTCTCTAGTCTCTCCATCCATCATCTATTGTTTTCCATAATTTCAGAAAAACATTTGATTTTCATTAAGGCCCACTCTGTAGGATCAGATTGATATTGCCGTTGTCAGCATTAGTGAAATATAGGTTACAATACTTCAGTAACCCTAGAATCTCAGCTTGGCTGTTCAGTAGAATCTAGGGGGTGCTTGCCTGGTTATTGTAGCCTCTCTAACAGACCTGGGTTCAAACAGTATTGGTTTTCTTTCAAATACTTTTGAGTGTTTGATTGAGCCCTGCTTAGAGTGCCAGAAGTGAGGGGGTTGCACTTTTGGGACTAACCCATTGTTTCCATTGCGCCAGGGCAAGCTCAGTCAAGGGCAGGTAAAGTGTTTGAAAGAAAACAAACACTATTTGAACCCAAGCGTGTTCTCTGACCTTCCCAGATTTCTCATCTGCTCAAGCCATTGTTGTGGATATGGCTTCTGGAGCATGGCCATGAGAGCTAACTGCGGGCTGGCAGCTGGGGGAAAACTCACTCTGTTTCTGCTACTCTCTTTGATAAACTAATCTACCTCAGAGTGGCAGAGAAAGATTACATTTGGAGTACAGTTTCACAGAGGGACAATGGTGTTTCTGTAGATTGCAGGTATCCAGGAAGCAACACCTATAGATCTGCTGAGCATTGTGATCTATGGCCAACACGAGCAAGGGCACCAAGCTGTGGTTCACAATCAACAGCCTCTATGCAAAGGAGATGTGTCGTGCTGCATGAGGCAAATGGTGGTCACACCAGATACTGACTGGTTTTCTGATCCACACCCCTACCTTTTTTTAAAGTTACCTGTGACCAACCGATGCATATCTGTATTCCCAGTCGTGTGAAATCTATAGATTGTCCTAATGAATTTATTTAAATTGTCTGATTTCCTAATATGAACTGTAACTCAGTAAAATCTTTAAAATGTTTGCATGTTGCATTTATATTTTTGTTCTGTGTACAGTATGTAGAATATTGTTGGCCTGTTGGAAACTACAATTCCCTACAGTTCTGGCTTGATCTGATCTATCTCTAGAGAAACTACGCAATGTGTGCATTGAGCTCACCAAAAAAAAGGTAAATTGGCTGTTTAAAAAAAACAAAAATAACAGGATATTCGGCTAATCGCTCAGCACTATCATAAGCTGAAGCTATAGGAGCCCATTGTTATTCTTGAGTTCCGTTATGTCATTAGGACACCATTAATACCAGCGTGTTATCATTAATCTGGCTTCTGTTCATGTTTGCTGTCATGGAAATGAATCAATGTGTCATGATAAGCAGTTCTTGTGCTGTTAGGCATACCAGATGGTCAATAGTGATGGAAAGTATTGAACAGTCCCTATCTCACACAGACAGACACACTTACAGTTGATTATCAATAAACACACTGTTTGTATCCCTAGGTAGACTACTGTGTCATCACCAATGCAGAATCCTGAAGATATGCATGGGAAAAGTGACTTTGTCTGCATGTAGTTACTCATTGAGCTTATTTCTTTGTTTGTGGTAACAGAGTCATGGAGTTCTTTTTTAGCCTTTCCATGATCCAGTGGGTCACCTGTGGCTGTGTGAGAGGCTCCAGTGGAAAGAGACGCATGAATTTAGTCTGGAAAAACTAGCTAAAGGTCCTGCTGCTATCTTACCATCTCAACAGGTGCAGCCAATCTGGTGTACCAGGAAAACAGCCCACTGTTCACTTGAGTTCTTCGACCCCCCCCCCCCCCCCCCCCCCTCCTTATAATTACTGCATTCAAGCCATATTTTACCAATAACAAAGTTTATCAGATAATACAGATTGTGAATTGAATGCTTTGACTGAATATGAATGTTGTCTTCCCCATAACCAAAATCACTCCCAACATCCATTAATACAACACACAGATAACTTACAATATTTGTATATGTTTTTGCATGATTTATAAATGTAGCATATTCGGTAACCGTAGGCCTGCATCAATATACAGCAGCAAACAGCTATTCAAATATTGAACAGCAATAATGGCACAAACATTGGCAGTTGTTCCTCCGTGTTGTAAAAGAGACAAGACCAGTGCCATAAGTGCAAAAGGGGTTGTATGTCAATAAAACCATATTGATGACAGCTAATTGAAAAAGCCACTTCCAGTTCCCTTGCTTGGTTTTTGTCTGCTTGGTTGGCTGAAAGCACTGAAATGGTTTATGCAAACAGAAGTAGTATGTAAAGATGGAAAGTGGCAAATGAATGCATTTTCCATCGCGGCTTAGGCCTATCCTGTGGGTCTCTCACCCTCTCTCTCTCTTCTCTCTGTCCCTCTCTCGCTCTTTCTCGTCTTGACTCATCTCACTACTGAACCTTGGTCTTCAACAGATAAGTGACTCACATTTCTTCTCTTTTAACCAAGAAGGAAGATCTGATCACCTAAAAACAATGCACATTTTCCTGACAGTGGCTTGCAAAGGATATGCATTTTCATACCTTTTTTGTTATTGTGCATATTAATTTGAACATGGTTATACAAATTAGAGGTCGACCGATTATGATTCTTCAACACCCATACCGATTATTGGAGGACCAAAAAAAGCCGATAGCGATTAATCGGCCGATTTTTTTATATATATATATATATATATATATATATTTGTAATAATGACAATTACAACAATACTGAATTAACACTTTTTTATTTTAACTTAATACATCAATAAAATCTATTCAGTCTCAAATAAATAATGAACCATGTTCAATTTGATTTAAATAATGCAAAAACGAAGTGTTGGAGAAGAAAGTAAAAGTGCAATATGTGCCATGTAAGAAAGCTAACTTTTAAGTTCCTTGCTCAGAACATGAGAACATATGAAAGCTGGTGGTTCCTTTTAACATGAGTCTTCAATATTCCCAGGTAAGAAGTTTTAGGTTGTAGTTATTATAGGACTATTTCTCTCTATACCATTTGTATTTCATATACCTTTGACTATTGGATGTTCTTATAGGCACTATAGTATTGCCAGCCTAATCTCGGGAGTTGATAGGCTTGAAGTCATAAACAGCGCAATGCTTGAAGCACAGCGAAGTGCTGCTGGCAAATGCAGGAAAGTGCTGTTTGAATGAATGCTTACGAGCCTGCTGCTGCCTACCACCGCTCAGTCAGACTGCTCTATCAAATATAAAATCATAGACTTAATTATAATATAAGACACAGAAATACGAGCCTTAGGTCATTAATATGGTAAAATCCAGAAACTATCATTTCGAAGAAAAAAAAGTTTATTCTTTTAGTGAAATACGGAACCGTTCCGTATTTTATCTAATGGGTGGCATCCATAAGTCTAAATATTCCTGTTACATTGCACAACCTTCAACGTTATGTCATAATTATGTACAATTCCGGCAAATTAATTATGGTCTTTGTTAGGAAGAAATGGTCTTCACACAGTTCGCTACGAGCCAGGCGGCTCAAACTGCTGCATATACCCTAACTGTGCTTGCACAGAACGCAAGAGAAGTGACACAATTTCCCTAGTTAAAAGAAATTCATGTTAGCAGGCAATATTAACTAAATATGCAGGTTTAAAAATATATACATGTGTATTGATTTTAAGAAAGGCATTGATGTTTATGGTTAGGTACACATTGGTGCAACGACAGTGCTTTTTTCGCGAATGCGCTTGTAAAATCATCACCCGCTTGGCGAAGTAGGCTGTGATTCGATGATAAATTAACAGGTCCGCATCGATTATATGCAACGCAGGACAAGCTAGATAACTACACATGGTTGATATTACTAGTTTAACTAGTGATTATGTTAAGATTGATTGTTTTTATAAGATAAGTTTAATGCTAGCTAGCAACTTACATTGGCTCTTGCTGCACTCGCGTAAAATGTAGTCAGCCTGCCATGCAGTCTCCTCGTGGAGTGCAATGTAATCGGCCATAATTGGTGTCCAAAAATGCTGATTACCGATTGTTATGAAAACTTGAAATCGGCCCTAATTAATCGGCCATTCCGATTAATCGGTCGACCTCTAATACAAATGATGTGCGTTGTTGACAGATGACCGAGAGATAGACAAGATCAACAGGTCAAGGAGAGAATCATGATCATAGAATACAAACAGGAAAATCAAAGATGCACAAATTTCAGAAAGACAGGGTCAGATTTTTTAGTCTTGCTAACACCAGCCTCTCTACGTGGGTTACGTATCAGCCAGGCTACATATTCTTCACTTTATATTTGGAACATTTCAATTTCCTTGCCATTCCACAGTTGCCTATCATAGAGTCAGTAAACCATATCACATTTTGATACCACAGTCCGGAATTTCTCATTTTCTCATCAGTCTGGAATTTCTTATTTTCTCGTCACTAGGTGTGGCAACTTTAGTTACAAGCCTATTCTTGGGTCTTTAACCAGAACATTTCTGTTGAATATGACACAAAAAGGGAATCCCCCACTGAGAAGAGAACAATGGCTCCACAAACCAAACAAAGTGGTTGGTGGTTGTTTGATTTCAATAATGGGTGCGCTTTCCTAATACCATTTAGTGTGTTCCTGTGTAGTCCTGACATCGGTCTAATAAACTACATGGTTATATGACATCTCTACATGAATCTCATGTTTGTCATTCATTTTTCATGTTTGTGATGGATCCTATCATGACCTGCTCCATTAGTTCATATAGCCTACAGTGCATTTGGAAAGTATTCAGACCCCCTGACTTTTTCCACATAATGACAAAGCAAAAACAAGTAAAAAAATAAATAAAATGTGCACAGCTATTTTCAGGTCTCTCCAGAGCTATTTGATCGGGTTCAAGTCCGGGCTCTGGCTGGGCCACTCAATGACATTCAGAGTCGTTGTCCTGTTGGAAGGTGAACCTTCACCCCGGTCTGAGGTCCTGAGCGCTCTGGAGCAGGTTTTCATCAAGGATCTTTGTACTTTGCTCCGTTCATCTTTCCCTCGATCCTGACAAGTCTCCCAGTCCCTGCTGCTGAAAAACATCCCCACAGAATGATGCTGCCACTACCATGCTTCACCGCAGGGATCGTACCAGGTTTCCTCCAGATGTGACGCTTGGCATTCAGGCCAACGAGTTCAATCTTGGTTTCCTCAGACCAGAGAATCTCTTTTCTCATAGTCTGAGAGTCCTTTAGTTTCCTTTTGGCAAACTCCAAGCGGGCTGTCATGTGCCTTTTACTGAGGAGTGGATTCCGTCTGTCCACTCTACCATAAAGGCCTGATTGGTGGAGTGCTGCAGAGATGGTTGTCCTTCTGGAAGCTTCTCCCATCACCACAGAGGAACTATGGAGCTCTGTCAGAGTGACTATTGGGTTCTTGGTCACCTCCCTGACCAAGGCCCTTCTCCCCCGATTGCTCAGTTTGGCCTGGCGGTCAGCTCTAGGAAGAGTCTTGGCGCTTCCAAACTTCTTCCATTTAAGAATGATGGAGGCCACTGTGTTCTTGGGGACCTTCAATGCTGCAGACGTTTTTTTTGTACCCGTCCCCATATCTGTGCCTCGACACAATCGTGTCTCTGAGATTTACGGACAATTACTTCGACCTCATGGCTTGGTGTTTGCTCTGACATACACTTTCAACTTTGGGACCTTATAGACAGGTTTGTGCCTTTCCAAATCATGTCCATTCAATTGAATTTACCACAGGTGGACTCCAATCAAGTTGTAGAAACATCTCAAGAATGATCAATGGAAACAGGATGCACTTGAGCTCAAATTCGATTCTCATAGCAAAGGGTCTGACTTCTTATGTAAATAAGATATTTCTGTTTTTTATTTTTATAAATTAGCAAAAATGTCAAAAAACTGTTTTCGCTTTTTCATTATGGGGGTATTGTGTGTAGATTGATGAGGAAAACAAATAATGTCATCCATTTTAGAATAAGGCTATAACATAACAAAATGTGGAAAAAGTCAAGGGGTCTAAATACTTTCCGAATGCACTGTATGTAGTTAATTTGTCCACTTTTATATGTAAATTCCTTCTCCTATCTGTTCTGAATCTAGATTGAGATTCGGAATGTTTGCCTTCTATTTTCCCTTCCAGTTGTAGATCTAGGTTGCTGCTTGTTTTATGATATCTTGATTATAAGGAATCCCTATTCACTCTGGCCCTGATTCCCTTTTTATATGTCTTGCTCCCAGACAAACTAAACAACTTCTTTGCTCGCTTTGAGGACTATACAGTGCCATCGACACGGCCCACTACCAAAACCTGTGGGCTCTCCTTCACCGGAGCCAACGTGAGTAAAACATTTAAATGTATTACCCCTCGCAAGCCGCGTCCTCAGAGCATGCGCAGACCAGCTGGCTGGTGTGTTTACGGACATATTCAATCAATCCCTATCCCAGTCTGCTGTTCCCACATGCTTCAAGAGGGCCACCATTGTTCCTGTTCCCAAGAAAGCGAAGGTAACTGAGCTAAACGATTATCACCCCGTAGCACTCACTTCAGTCATCATGAAGTGCTTTGAGAGACTAGTCAAGGATCATATTACCTCCACCCTACCTGACACCCTAGACCCACTCCAATTTGCTTACCGCCCCTATAGGTCCACAGACGATGCAACGACGATACGAAAGAGTGGTTGAACAGGCTAGTAATCGCAACAAATCGCAACAGTTGAGGCAGATAATTTTAGGAAGAGAGGGTCCAGATTGTCTAGCCCAGCTGATTTGTAGTGGGCCCAGATTTTGCAGCGCTTTCAGAACATCAGCTATCTGAATTTGGGTGATGGAGTAGTGGGGGAGGCTTAGGCAAGTTGCTGTGGGGGGTGCAGAGCTGTTGACCGGGGTAGGGGTAGCCAGGTGGAAAGCCATGGCCAGCCGTAGAAAAATGCTTATTGAAATTCTCGATTATCGTAGATTTATTGGTGGTGACAGTGTTTCCTAGCCTCAGTGCAGTAAGCAGCTCGGAGGAGGTGCTCTTATTCTCCATGGACAAACAGTGTCACAGAACCTTATCGAGTTTGTGCTGCAGGATGCAAATTTCTGTTTGAAAAAGCTAGCCTTTGCTTTCCAAACTGCTGTGTATATTGGTTCCTAACTTCCCTGAAAAGTTGCATATCGCGGGGGCTATTCGATGCTAATGCAGTATGCCACAGGATGTATTTGTGCTATATCTGTTCTTAGTTCTAAATCTTTTGAATGGGGCATGCTTATTTAAGATGGTGAGGAAAGCACTTTTAAAGAACAACCAGGCATCCTCCACTGACGGAATGAGGTCAATATCCTTCCAGGATACCCGGGCCAGGTCGATTAGAAAGGCCTGCTTGCTGAAGTGTTTTAGGGAGCGTTTGACAGGGATGAGGGGTGGTCGTTTGACCGTGGACCCATTACGGACGCAGGCAATGAGGCAGGGATTGCTGAGATCCTGGTTGAAGACAGCAGAGATGTATTTAGAGGGCAGGTTTTTCAGGATGATATCTATGAGGGTGTCCGTGTTTATGGATTTAGGGTTGTACCTGGTAGGTCCCATGATAATTTGTGTGAGATTGAGGGCATCTAGTTTAGATTGTAGGACGGCTGGGGTGTTAAGCATATCCCAGTTTAGGTCACCTAACAGTACAAACTCTGAAGATAAATGGGGGAAATTAATTCACATATAGTGTCCAGGGCACAGCTGGGGGCTGAGGGGGGTCTATAACAAGCGACAACAGCGAGAGACTTATTTCTGGAAAGGTGGATTTTTAAAAGTAGATGCTCAAACTGTTTGGGCACAGACCTGGATAGCATGACAGAACTCTGCAGGCTATCTCTGCAGTAGATTGCAACTCCACCCCCTTTGGCAGTTCTATCTTGGCGGAAAATGTTGTAGTTGGGGATGGACATTTTTTGGTTGCCTTCCTAAGCCAGGATTCAGACACGGCTAGGACTTCAGGGTTGGCGGAGTGTGCTAAAGCAGTGAATAAAACAAACTTAGGGAGGAGGCTTCTGATGTTAACATGCATGAAACCAAGGCTTTTACGATTACAGAAGTCAACAAATTATAGCGCCTGAGGAATAGAAGTGGAACTGGGGGCTACAGGGCCTGGGTTAACCTCTGTATCACCAGAGGAACAGAGGAGGAGTAGGATAAGGGTACGGCTAAAGGCTATAAGAACTGGTCGTCTAGTTCAGGATAAAAGGAGAAGATTTCTGGGCGTGGTAGAATAGATTCAAGGCATAATGTACAGACAATGGTATGGTAGGATGTGAGTACAGTGGAGGTAAACCTAGGCGTTGAGTGACGATGAGAGAGGTTTAGTCTCTGGAGGCACCAGTTTAGCCAGGTGAGGTCTCCGCATGTGTGTGGGGTGGGACAAAAGCGCTATCTAAGGCATTTTGATTGGGACTGAGGGCTCTACAGTGAAATAAAACAATAAGAACTAGCCAAGACAGCAGTAGACAAGGCATATTGACATTAGAGAGAGGCATAAAGCAATCACAGGTGTTGATCAGGAGAGCTAAGACAACGGGTAAATGGCGATGAATGGGCAGAGTGGCTCAGTTAGGTACATACAGGACCTGGTTCGAGGCTGGGGCCGACAGGTAAATAAAATGAGGTACCGTGTTATTGAAACAGTCCAGGGGGCATCAGCTGTGTAGTCGAGTGATCATAGGCTCAAAAGAGCAGTAATAGGTGAGTCAGGGTGCCGTTCGGTAGTCACTACTACGCTAGGCAAGCAGGGGACACAGCGTTCAGAAAAGCTAGCGGGCCGGGGCTAGTAGATGGTTCTTCGGCGACATCGAACAGAATAGCCTGTTGAGACCACATCAGGCAATCACGTTGGCAGTCCAGTCGAGATGGATTGGCTGGGCTCCGTGTCGACAGTAAAGACAGAGGTGTTAGCTAACAGTAGCCACTCGTTTGCAGCTAGCTAGCTGCGATGATCTGGTGTAATGATGCAGAGCGGCAGGAATCCGGTGATATGGTAGAGAGAAGCAGTCCGATTATGCTCTGGGTTGATATCGCGCTGTGCAGACTAGCAGGTGTTGTCCTAGCTAAGGCTGGCTGATGACCGAGAAAAAGGTGAAGACCGCTAGCTGTGGCTAACAAAGACTAGTAGCTAGTTAGCTGGCTAGCTCCTTATGGAAGTTCCAGTTATAAGAAATAATAATAGCAGATTCCTACCACATTGGATGAGGCGGGTTGCAGGAAAGCATATTTAGTTCGTAGATAGAAAGTGACATTAAGATATATGCAAAAAAGGCCGGCTATTTACACGGGATAAGACAAAGACAAATACACACGTCTTACTGCTACTCCATTGTCTGTCACCAGTGCAAATACCTTGTATGGGCCAAGGTTATTGATGACTGCCTTCAGCTTATCTGCAATATAGAGACCATTGTGTCTGTTGTCCCTTGTGTCTGTGCTCTTATAGAATACTGGTTGAGGGGTGCAGATGATGTAGTTAATTATTCCTTGCCCACAAACATTCGACCACCCATCAGAGATGATTGCAGTCTGCTTTCTCTATGATTTGCTTGACTTTCACTTGAACTCTGTTGAACTCTGCATCCAGCAAATTAGTAGATAAAGCATGTCTGTTTGGAGGGGTGTATGCTGGGCAAAGAACATTCAGAAATCTCTTCCAATACACATTGCCTGTGAGCATCAGAGGTGAACCAGTTGCATACACAGCTCGAGCAAGACATTCATCAGCATTTCTCTGACTATGTTACTCCATAGGGGTCAAAAAACCTTCTGATTCCAGGAGGACCCTGAGCTGTTGCTATCGATAAGGTCTCAGATTCATCATTTTCACCTCGAATAGATGTAGAGTGACTTTTGTCAGAGGTTGTGAGCGCTGAGGGAATTTTATGCACTTGGCCAGATGATTCTGCATCTTTGTTGCATTCTTCACATATGATTTGGCACTGCATTTGCAAATGTACACAGCTTTTCCTGCAGTGAAATGTCTCCACACATCAGATAGTGCCCGTGGCATTTTCCTGTAAAGATTAGATTATTTTTTTAAAGAATATAAATAAATACAATTCCATGTACAGATAAATAGTTAAGCAGTGAGATTAAACAACTCCTTTGTAAGATAAATGTTTTAAAATGAAACGTATGGCAACAGGTGAATTAACACTCCTCGGTTAGCAGGCTCAAGCAAGCTAAAACCCACATGGTAGCAAAAACTAACTAGCAGAAAATGTTAAGTTAGAAATGATTTCAACACACTTTGCTGTAGGCTACTATTTACTAGTTAACAAAAAATCATGTATGTCATATAAAATATATTCACCAAACCCAGTATTGTAATCAAAACTTACCAGAAAGCATGTAGTCCTTGGCTCAGACAGTGTAGTAGTGTGGGCTCAATAGCATCTCATTAGTGTGCAAGATGTTGAGAATCAGCTGTACATGCGATGGAAGAGTGCACTGCACATGTAATGGAAGAATGCACTGTGCATGCAGAGGGTTGCAATTCCATTGAATTGGGGATAGTTTAACCAAAATATGCCACAAGACCTAGAATTGCCTTATGTGTGTCCCACAAAAAAAGGTTCACTGTTATAAGCTGACTTTTTTGGGGTGAATTTAAGCAAAAATCCCCAAATTCCTGGGCTTAACATCCCATTTATCGGAAAGTTTCCGACCCTTGGCAGCCCTAATTTATAGGCTACCCCGAACTCTGTCTCCGTTTTCTATCGTGTTAAATATCAGTGTCGACCTTCAGTAGGCCTAATTACCGCACACATTCAACTTCCAATTTCCCTTCAGTAGGTATAGTCTACATTATTATTCCATTTAATTACATTTTTTCGTTTACCTTCATTTGTTTACCTTACGCACTCTGATTCTAAATTTCATTCAACCACTGAAAACCGTCCCACTTGCTGGCCAACAGATTTTCTTGTGGAGTTTTCATTTCATAGGGTTTTTAGTACTTTTATCTTAAGCCATCCTTTTAAATATGGTGTTCCTTTTTTAGTTCTAATTTTATCGACAGACTCACTGGAATATATCAAGAGAACGGGTTCAGAATATTAGGGATAAATGAAAGAAAGCCATCTAAATGTATGCATATTAGTCTCCGTTTCAGCACCAATTGGTAGATTTGAAAATACTCTGATCTTGTAGGTAATTTAGGTTTAGAAAAGTATTTATGAATCATAAAAAACAGGTTTGGAGAGTCTTTACACACGAAAGAAAGAAAATGGTGGTTTGATTCATTCTGAAAATGGTAATGTTGGAAGATTAGTGTACATAGAATTATAATAGGGAGAACAGTGTACAATAGTAGGCTATACCCTCGTCTATTGCCTGCACAAATCATGGAACTCTGTGATGACACGGCCAAGTATTGCGCCATGCGTCGGGTTCAAACTGTTACGGCTTCTGCCCTCGGCTCCATGACAATTGAATTAGCCTACATGTGTTTCAAAAAATATACAGTGCATTCAGAAAGTGTTCAGACCCCCTGACTTTTTCCATATTTTGTTAGGTTACAGTCTTATTCTAAAAAAATTGTTTTTTATTCTCATCAATCTACACACAATATTCCATAACGACAAAGTGAAAACTGGTTTTTAGAAATGTTTGCAAATGTATATAAAACCCCCCAGAATTGCCTTATTTACATACGTATTCAGATCCTTTGCTATGAGACTTGAAATTGAGCTCAGGTGAATCTTGTTTCCATTGGTCATCCCTGATGTTTCTACAACTTGATTGGAGTCCACCTGTGGTAAATTCAATTGATTGGACATGATTTTGAAAGGCACACGCCTGTCTCTATATAAGGTCCCACAGTTGACAGTACATGTCAGAGCAAAAACCAAGCCATGAGGTTAAAGGAATTGTAATAAAGAGCTCCGAGACAGGATTGTGTCGAGGCACAGATCTGGGGTAGGGTAACAAAACATTTCTACAGCATTGAAGTTCCCCAAGAACACAGTGGCCTCCATCATTCTTAAATGGAAGAAGTTTGGAATCACCAACACTCCTAGAGTTGGCCATCCCCGGCCAAACTGAATAATCGGGTTAGGGAGGTGACCAAGAACCCGATGGTCACTCTAACAGAGCTCTAGAGTTCCTCTGTGGAGATGAGACAACCTTCCAGAAGGACAACCATTTATGGAGCAATCAGACGGAAGCCACTCTTCAGTAAAAGGCACATGACAGCCCACTTGGAGTTTGCCAAAAGCACCTAAAGGACTCTGACCACGAGAAACAAGATTCTCTGGTCTGATGAAACCAAGATTGAACCTCATTGGCCTGAATGCCAAGTGTCACGTCTGGAGGAAACCTGGCACCATCCCTACGGTGAAGCATGGTGGTGGCAGGATCTTGCTGTGGGGATGTTTTTCAGCGGCAGGGACTGGGAGACTAGTCAGGATCGAGGGAAAGATGAACGGAGCAAAGTACAGAGAGATCCTTGATGAAAACCTGCTCCAGAGCGCTCAGGACCTCAGGCTGGGGCGAAGGTTCACCTTCCAACAGGACAACGACCGTAAGCACACAGCCAAGACACCGCAGGAGTGTCTTCGGGACTAGTCTCTGAATGTCCTTGAGTAGCCCGGCCAGAGCCCGGATTTGAACCCGATCGAACAACTCTGGAGAGACCTGAAAATAGCTGTGCAGCGACGCTCCCCATCCAACCTGACAGAGCTTGAGAGGATCTGCAGAGAAGAATGGGAGAAACTCACAAAATAGAAGGCTGTAATCGCTGCCAAAAGTGCTTCAACAAAGTACTGAGTAAAGGGTCTGAATACTTATTTAAATGTAATATTTCAGTTTTGAATACATTTGCAAACATTTAAAAAAATATCTGTTTTTGCTTTGTCACTATGGGGTATTGTGTGTAGATTGATGAGGGAAAAAAACATATAAAATCATTTTAGAATAAGGCTGTAACGTAACAAAATGTGGAAAAAGTCAAGGTGTCTGAATACTTTTCCAAATGCACTGTATAACTGTTACCAATGATCCTCAGCAACAACCGCACGACTGTTACGGCATTTAAAGAGGAACCAAATTAAGGTAAACAAATAGAATAATAATATAGGCTATACCAACTGAAGGGAACTAACAGTAAATTGGGCAGTTGAATATGTGTGGTTATTAGGCCTACTGACGGTCGATACTTAACATGATAGAAAAAGGAGACCGAGAAAGTCGGGGTAGCCTATAATTTTAAGACATTTGAGAGTGCCAATCCCTGCAAGTCAAAAGACCAAACAATTTAAGTTCTGCATAACCGCACAGCATTTACAGGGATGCAAACTAGTCACCTTTTGGCGAAATTCGCCGTTTTGAATCCAAAATAGGGATTCGTGTAGATTCGATGAAAAAAGTTCGGGGGGAGTTTAGATCACTACTGGCTGTAAGCGAACGAGGAATGCGCATTTGGAGCAATACTGGCTGTATCCAAGGCTCAGCCAATCGTTTACATACAACAGAATACAGCGCAGCATGCGACTGTAGAATGAAGAGACAACCAATTCACTAGGTACAGCATCAGCGCGCGCTCTGGAAAGGCAGCTTGTCAGTTACAGCAGCGCATCCCCTGGATGATAAGGAAGAGGTGACGTTAGGTGAGAAGCCTGACCACGGAGACGGGGTGAGAAGGTGATGAAGCGTACTTCACGAGCTGTAACTGAAAAACTACTGGAATTTGGAAAGTTTGAAGTGAGGGAGAAAGTGTGGTGGAACAAGTATTAGCGTTGTTAATTATCTTGCTATCTGGATTGAATTCTCCGTTAGCTAGCCAGAGAAATGTTGAGCAACATTAGCCAATTTATCTGATCAAATAATTAAGTTTATGGTGTGAAAATTAGCTTTCTAATAAAGTCAGACAACATCAGATGAGCTAACATTAATAACCTAACCAATTCGCTGTAGTATTAACTGGTATACGACTCCTTGGTGTTCTTCAAGTTATAACGCGTTAGTTGCTTACTGGACCCTGTCAATCTGTGTGAAATGTTAACTAGCTAACAAACTAAACACTATCTGTTAACTAATGTTTTCCCTCTACAGTAAATATGTGATTAATTTTCAGAATTAGGTGAAAATTAGGCTTAAACTGGATGCTACTATAGAGGTGAAAGGAACACCACACACTTTTTCTCATTCTCACTTTTGCTGGCACATTGTACACTTTCTGCCTGTGGACATATGTTCTACAATGTAATAATGTGCAGTGTAGCCCAAATATATTGTTTTTGTTGTGTTGAACTTGACAGTAACACGTGTGTGTGAGAATGAGGGGGGATTATACTTTTTTACTCAGCGAATGTTATTTTTGCACACATGTAGCCTTGTGCACTTGATCGATGTCTATAGTGGCCACTATAATAGAGCAAAATTAGAATGCCTGTTTGTCTCATTCAATTTCTACTAAAAGGTGTTTTTTCCCCAAGTGCAATATTTATGTGTGTGTGGTCACAAGCGTTCTATTATAAAGGCTGTCATGGTCACAAGCGTTCTATTATAAAGGCTGTCATGGTCACAAGCGTTCTATTATAAAGGCTGTCATGGTCACAAGCGTTCTATTATAAAGGCTGTCATGGTCACAAGCGTTCTATTATAAAGGCTGTCATGGTCACAAGCGTTCTATTACAAAGGATGTCATGGCTAACTGCAATATTAGTGTATTGTTTTTGTCTCAAGACTTGAGTGTCATTTGCAGTAAAGTCTAGGCAACAAATAACATTGGATTCCTTTCTTTACATTTTTTAGCTGTGAGTTAGGTTCACATGAACCACTTTTTATTTTATACACAGAGACTGATAATGGAGATCATATTCTTTGTTGTTTAATTAGTTAAAACCTGCATTTCTCCCTAGCAGGGATTTTTTTTGCATGTTTCAGTGCAAAAAAAAGTGTCACCTTTTTGGGCCCTCAGCAGTTTGCATCCCTGCATTTAATAAATTGTACTGCTTCAGTTTGTTGCCATATGACAGTTTTTTTTCTCCAATAATTATAAGGTAAAAATAAATCTTAAACAAGTGTCATTTATAATTCCCTTTTCCAAACAGATTACTCATTTACCTAGTTCTTATCAATAGCTCTTATCAAGTTGTTAATTAGAGTGCATAAAGAATGGTGTTATTTCTATCTGAAAAAATAAAGTACTGTAAATGCTTTTCCGACTTGGAACCGGTAGGTTCGCTAGACCTTATTCATGGTTTCCTCGCACGTAAAGGTGGTGGAATTATCAGGGAATGAAGTCCAGGTCAGAATAAGATGTATCTGTAGACACCTCCGCCACACCTTCATTTGTTCAATCTTTACCCAAACGAATAGCTGGTGAATAGCATGCTATTATCATGCTTAAGTTCAAGGTCAGAATATGCATAGAGCGAAATTACCCCCTATATAATTCCCTACTTGTGGCTAGAGCCTTATATCCTTCTGTCCTTTTAATTTCTGCCCCCTAAAAATACCCTCCTGGAAATATTAGTCACACTTTATTTGGATAGTCTGAATAGTCCTTCTGTAGATGTTCTACAGATGGTCATACAATCAACAAGCTATCTGTTGATAAGAAACTGCAACAATTTCAAAGATTTTACTGAGTTACAGTTCATATAAGTAAATCGGTCAATTGAAATATATTCGTTAGGCCCTAATCTATGGATTTCTGTTTTACTATCCAGGTCTGTGCCCAAACAATTTGAGCTTCTACTTTTAAAAATCCACCTCTCCAGAAACAAGTTTCTTACCGTTGCCGCTTGCTATAGACCACCTTCTGCCCCCAGCTGTGCCCTGGACACCATATGCGAATTGATTGCCGAGAGCTCGTGCTGCTAGGTGACTTAAACTGGGACATGCTTAAAACCCCGGCCATCCTACAATCTAAGCTTGATGCTCTCAATCTCACACAAATTATCAATGAACCCACCAGGTACAACTCCAAATCCGTAAACACGGGCACCCTCATAGATATCATCCTAACCAACCTGCCCTCCAAATACACCTCTGCTGTCTTCAACCAGGATCTCAGCGTCACTGCCTCATTGCCTGCGTCCGTAATGGGTCTGCGGTCAAGCGACCACCCCTCATCACTGTCAAACGCTCCCTAAAACACTTCAATAAGCAGGCCTTTCTAATCGACATGGCATGGTTATCCTGGAAGGATATTGACCTCATTCCATTAGTAGAGGACGCCTGGTTGTTCTTTAAAAGTGCTTTCCTCACCATCTTAAATAAGCATGTCCCATTCAAAAAATTTAGAACCAGGAACAGATATAGCCCTTGGTTCACTTCAGACCTGACTGCCCTTGACCAGCACAAAAACATCCTGTGGCGTACTGCATTAGCATCGAATAGCCCCCGCGATATGCAACTTTTCAGGGAAGTTAGGAACCAATATACACAGGCAGTTAGGAAAGCAAAGGCTAGCTTTTTCAAACAGAAATGTGCATCCTGCAGCACTAACTCCAAAAAGTTCTGGGACACTGTAAAGTCCATGGAGAATAAGAGCACCTCCTCCCAGCTGCCTACTGCACTAAGGCTAGGAAACACTGTCACCACCGATAAATCCATGATAATTGAGAATTTCAATAAGCATTTTTATACGGCTGGCCATGGCTTTCCACCTGGCTACCCTGATCCCGGTCAACAGCTCTGCACCCCCCACAGCAACTTGCCCAAGCCTCCCCCATTTCTACTTCACCCAAATCCAGATAGCTGATGTTCTGAAAGAGCTGCAAAATCTGGACCCCTACAAATCAGCAGGGCTAGACAATCTGGACCCTCTCTTCCTAAAATTATCCGCCGAAATTGTTGCAACCCCTATTATTAGCTTGTTCAACCTCTCTTTCGTATCGTCTGAGATCCCCAAAGATTGGAAAGCTGCCGCGGTCATCCCCCTCTTCAAAGGGGGAGACACTCTAGACCCAAACTGCTACAGACCTATATCTATCCTACCCTGCCTTTCTAAGGTCTTCGAAAGCCAAGTTAACAAACAGATCACCGACCATTTCGAATCCCACCGTACCTTCTCCGCTATGCAATCTGGTTTCCGAACAGGTCCGGGTGCACCTCAGCCACGCTCAAGGTCCTAAACGATATCATAACCGCCATCGATAAGAGACAATACTGTGCAGCTGTATTCATTGACCTGGCCAAGGCTTTCGACTCTGTCAATCACCATATTCTTATCGGCAGACTCAACAGCCTTGGTTTCTCAAATGACTGCCTCGCCTGGTTCACCAACTACTTTTCTAACAGAGTTCAGTGTGTCAAATCGGAGGGCCTGTTGTCCGGGACCTCTGGCAGTCTCTATGGGGGTGCCACAGGGTTCAATTCTCGGGCCGACTCTTTTCTCTGCATACATCAATGATGTCGCTCTTGCTGCTGGTGATTCTCTGATCCACCTCTACGCAGACGACACCTTTCTGTATACTTCTGACCCTTCTTTGGACACAGTGTTAACAAACCTCCAGACGAGTTTCAATGCCATACAACTCTCCTTCCGTGGCCTCCAACTGCTCTTAAATGCAAGCAAAACTAAATGCATGCTCTTCAACCGATCGCTGCCCACACCAACCACCCGTCCAGCATCACTACTCTGGACGGTTCTGACTTAGAATATGTGGACAACTACAAATACCTAGATGTCTGGTTAGACTGTAAAATCTCCTTCCAGACTCACGTTAAGCATCTCCAATCCAAAATTAAATCTAGAATCGGCTTCCTATTTCGCAACAAAGCATCCTTCACTCATGCTGCCAAACATACCCTAGTAAAACTGACTATCCTACTGATCCTTGACTTCAGCGATGTCATTTATAAAATAGCCGCCAACACTCTACTCAGCAAATTGGATGCAGTCTATCACAGTGCCATTCGTTTTGTCACCAAAGCCACATATACTACCCACCACCGCGACCTGTATGCTCTCGTTGGCTGGCCCTCGCTTCATATTCGTCGCCAAACCCATTGGCTCCAGGTCATCTATAAGTCGTTGCTAGGTAAAGCCCCGCCTTATCTCAGCTCACTGGTCACCATAGCAGCACCCACCCGCAGCACGCACTCCAGCAGGTATATTTCCTTCTTCGGCCTCCTTTCCTTCCAGTTCTCTGCTGCCAATGACTGGAACGAACTGCAAAAATCACTGAAGCTGGAGACCCATATCTCCCTCACTAGCTTTAAGCACCAGCTGTCAGAGCAGCTCACAGATCACTGTACCTGTACATAGCCAATCTGTAAATAGCCCATCCAACTACCTCATCACCATATTGTTATTATTTTTTTTTTTTCTCCTTTGCACCCCAGTACTGCTACTTGCACACTCATCTTCTGTACATCTATCACACCAGTGTTTAATTTGCCATACTGTAATAATTTCACCACTATGGCCTATTTATTGCCTCACCCCCCCCTTATCCTACCTCATTTGCACACACTGTATATAGACTTTCTCTATTGTATTATTGACTGTATGTTTGTTTATTCTATGTTGTTGTTTGTGTCGCACTGCTTTGCTTTATCTTGGCCAGGTCGCAGTTGTAAATGAGAACGTGTTCTCAACTAGCCTACCTGGTTAAATAAAGGTGAAATAAAAAAAATATTCACATAACTTGGAATACAGATATGCATCTGTTGGTCACAGATACCGTAAAAAAAAAGGTAGGAGCGTGGATCAGAAAACCAGTCAGTATCTGGTGTGACCACCATTTGCCTCGTGCAGCTCGACACAAACCTCCTTCACATAGAGCTTGATCAGGATGTTGATTGTGGCCTGTGGAATGTTGTCCAACTCTTCAATAGCTGTGCGAAGTTACTGGATATTAGTGGGAACTGGAACACACTGTCGTACACGTCGACCCAGAGCATCCCAAACTTGCTCAATGGGTGACATGTCTGGTGAGTATGCAGGCCATGATAGAACTCCGCTTCCAGGAATTGTGTACAGATCTTTGCGACATGATGCTGTGCATTTTCATGCTGCAACATGAGGCGATGGCGGCGGATGAATGGCATGACAAGGCCTCAGGATCTTGTCACGTTATCCCTGTGTATTCAAATGTGTTCATTGTCCGTAGCTTATGCCTGCCATACCATAACCCCACCGTCACCATGGGACACTGTTCCCAAAGTTGACATCAGCAAACCGCTCGCCCACACAACGCCAGCTGTGGTCTGCGGTTGTGAGGCCGGTTGGACGTACTGCCAAATTCTCTAAAAGGACCTTGATGGCGGCTTATGGTAGAGAAATTAACATTCCATTCAAAATTGCACATTTTAGAGTGGCCTTTTTATTGTCCCTAGCACAAGGTGCACCTGTGTAATGATCATGCTGTTTAATCAGCTTCTTGATAGGCCACACCTGTCAGGTGGATGGATTATCTTGGTAAAGGAGAAATGCTCACTAACAGGGATGTAAACACATTTGTGCACAACAATTTTGAGAAATAAGATTTTTGTGCATATGGAACATTTCTGGGATCTTTTATTTCAGTTCATGAAACATGGGACCAACACTTTACATGTTGCATTTCTATTTTTGTTCTGTATTGATAGTTAGTTGAAATGTTACTGATAGTCCATCATTGGATGCTCTACATACTATCCAAATAGTGTTACAGAAATATTTTATGGAGTAATCTGAGATTTTCCCCAGGTGTCAGATATATATCCTACAACATTGTCGGCCTGAGTCTGACTGCTGTAAAACTGGATTTTCCACACGCACACGACACTTTCACGCTTATGCTGTCTCCCGGAGAGAGAACATTTCCTCTAAACCTCATGTAAGGCTAGTCCTAAAACATATCCTATATTATTTATGTGAAGATGTGTGTATATGAGATAGAAGAACAACATTTAAAAACCTGAAGTAGGACTCAATATTAGGAAGATGTTCTTAATATTTTGTACACTCGCTGTATATACGAATGTACAACTTGCCTGTATTGCCTCAACTTGGTAATAATGTCTTACAAAACCGAGCGAGCAAACAATTAATTCAGATGTCCTGTCATTGCTTGTCTGTGACTTTTCATCACTTGACTACATGTAATTGCAGTACGGCATGTTATCTTTCCCCAGAATGACATTGCATGCTCTCTTTCAATGGGTGTGGTAAAAATGTTGATCAAAGCCTATATAGCTTTCCATGATCTACTTTAATGTTACTTACAGTGCATAGAGACTGTTTACAGATGAACAGCAATTGTTTGGTCTAAACTTGCCACCATTTTAAGTACAACTGATTGTGCTTCCTGCAAGGCGATGGCCGAAGAAAAACCTGAGTCCGTAACGTGATATTATTGGTCTCAGAAATTAGACTGTTTCTACTGCAAATATATTTCTCTTTCCAGGATACCAACACTAACAGAACAGGAGTTGTGGAGACTTTCAGCAGGGGAACTTTGCGTTTTGTACCCCCATCTATCAGCCTAATCAGTCAGAAAATCCCTATCATTTATTTTCACAGTGCAGTCAGTGTTCCTGTGACAGACAGTTCCTGGGATAGTTCCTCTAATGACAAGAGATGAGCCTAAACAGAACAACCATCAAGTTATACATTTAACTCCCCAAATCAGCATCATTCAGTCAAATCCTTCTGTCAATAAATACAGGTCTAAATAATGTTGACAATTTTATTTGTATTTATTTCAACTTTATTTAACTAAGCAAGTCAGTTAAGAATAAATTCTTATTTACAATGACGGCCTACCAAAAGGCAAACGGCCTCCTGCGGGGACGGGGGATAAAAAAAAATATATATAAATATATATTAGAGGTCGACCGATTATGATTTTTCAACGCCGATACCGATTATTGGAGGACCAAAAAAAGCCGATACCGATTAATCGCCCGATTTTATTTATTTATATATATATATATGTGTGTGTGTATATTTGTATATATATTTGTAATAATCTCAATCACAACAATACTGAATGAACACTTTTATTTTAACTTAATATAAAACATAAATCAAATCTATTTAGTCTCAAATAAATAATGAAACATGCTCAATTTGGTTTAAATAATGCAAAAAACACAGTGTTGGAGAAGAAAGTAAAAGTGCAATATGTGCCATGTAAAAAAGCTAACATTTAAGTTCCTTGCTCAGAACATATGAAAGCTGGTGGTTCAATATTCCCAGTTCTTCAATATTCCCAGTTAAGAAGTTTTAGGTTGTAGTTATTATAGGAATTATGACGCGTCGACTACTTCTCTCTATACCATTTGTATTTTATATACCTTTGACTATTGGATGTTCTAATAGGCACTTTAGTGTTGCCAGCCTAATCTCAGGCTTGAAGTCATAAACAGCGCTGTGCTTCAAGCATTGCTAAGAGCTGCTGGCAAACGCAGTAAAGTTTGAATGAATGCTTACGAGCCTGCTGCTGTCTACCACCACTCAGTCAGACTTCTCTATCAAATATCAAATCATAGACTTAATTATAATATAATAAACACAGAAATACGAGCCTTTGGTCATTAATATGGTAAAATCCGGAAACTATCATTTCGAAAACAAAATGTTTATTCTTTCAGTGAAATACGGAACCGTTCCGTATTTTATCGAACGGGCGGCAACCGTAAGTCTAAATATTGCTGTTACATTGCACAACCTTCAATGTTATGTCATAATTACGTCAAATTCTGGCAAATTAGTTCGCAACGAGCCAAGCGGCCCAAACTGGTGCATATACCCTGACTCTGCATGCAATGAATGCAAGAGAAGTGACACAATTTCCCTAGTTAATATTGCCTGCTAACATGAATTTCTTTTAACTAAATATGCAGGTTTAAAAATATATACTTCTGTGTATTGATTTTAAGAAAGGCATTGATGTTTATGGTTAGGTACATTTGTGCAACGATTGTGCTTTTGTTAAATCATCACCCGTTTGGCGAAGTACGCTGTGATTCGATGATAAATTAACAGGCACCGCATTGATTATATGCAACGCAGGACAAGCTAGTTAACCTCGTAATATCATCAACCATGTGTAGTTAACTAGTGATAATGTGAAGATTGTTTTTTATGAGATAAGTTTAATGCTAGCTAGCAACTTACCTTGGCTCCTTGCTGCGCTCGCGTAACAGGTGGTCAGCCTGCCACGCAGTTTCCTCGTGGAATGCAATGTAATCGGCTTCCAAAATGCAGATTACCTATTGTTATGAAAACTTGAAATCGGCCCTAGATATTTGGCCATGCCGATAAATCAGTCAACCTCTAATAAATACAGGACAAACCCACATCACGACAATCTTAGACAACACTACATAAAGAGAGACCTAAGACAACAACATAGCAAGGCAGCAACACATGACAACACAACATGGTAGCAACACAACATGGTAGCAGCACAAAACATCGTACAAATATTATTGGTCACAGACAACAGCACAAAGGGCAAGAAGGTAGAGACAACAATACATCACGCAAAGCAGCCACAACTGTCAGTAAGAGTGTCCATGATTGAGTCTGAATGAAGAGATTGAGAACTGTCCAGTTTGAGTGTTTGTTGCAGCTCATTCCAGTCGCTAGCTGCAGCGAACTGAAAAGAGGAGCGACCCAGGGATGTGTGTGCTTTGGGGACCTTTAACAGAATGTGACTGGCAGAACGGGTGTTGTATGTGGAGGATGAGGGCTGCAGTAGATATCTCAGATAGGGGGGGAGTGAGGCCTAAGAGGGTTTTATAAATAAGCATCAACCAGTCGGTCTTGCAACAGGTATACAGAGATGATGAGTATAGAGTACAGTGATGTGTCCTACAAGGAGCATTGGTGGCAAATCTGATGGCCGAATGGTAAAGAACATCTAGCCGCTCGAGAGCACCCTTACCTGCCGATCTATAAATTATGTCTCCGTAATCTAGCATAGGTAGGATGGTCATCTGAATCAGGGTTAGTTTGGCAGCTGGGGTGAAAAAGGAGCGATTACGATAGAGGAAACCAAGTCTAGATTTAGCTTTAGCCTGCAGCTTTGATATGTGCTAAGAGAAGGACAGTGTACCGTCTAGCCATACTCCCAAGTACTTGTATGAGGTGACTACCTCAAGCTCTAAACCCTCAAAGGTAGTAATCACACCTGTGGGGAGAGGGGCATTCTTCTTACCAAACCACATGACCTTTGTTTTGGAGGTGTTCAGAACAAGGTTAAGGTTAGAGAAAGATGTTGGACACTAAGAAACTTTGTTGTAGAGCATTTAACACAAAAATCGGAAAAACATTGGCCTTTGACTACATTGTGAAGTCATGCATGCTTTAGGCCTACAGACAGAGCAATGCCGATTTGTGTGTGTGTGTAGGCTGTGTGTTATCCCCCTCGCTCCTGATCAACAGCCTCTTTTGACATGACTCGTTCTGAGGGCTGGATTCACTAAACACACACAAGGTACCAAGAGCTTTACTCAACAGGAGCTTTACTCAACGGGCCGGCTGGTCAGCCTGTAACATCTACAAGCTTTACTCAACGGGCCGGCTGGTCAGCCTTTAACATCTACAAGCTTTACTCAACGGGCCGGCTGGTCAGCCTGTAACATCTACAAGCTTTACTCAACGGGCCGGCTGGTCAGCCTTTAACATCTACAAGCTTTACTCAACGGGCCGGCTGGTCAGCCTGTAACATCTACAAGCTTTACTCAACGGGCCGGCTGGTCAGCCTGTAACATCTACAAGCTTTACTCAATGGGCCGGCTGGTCAGCCTTTAACATCTACAAGCTTTACTCAACGGGCCGGCTGGTCAGCCTGTAACATCTACAAGCTTTACTCAACGGGCCGGCTGGTCAGCCTGTAACATCTACAAGCTTTACTCAACGGGCCGGCTGGTCTGCCTGTAACATCTACAAGCTTTACTCAACGGGCCGGCTGGTCAGCCTGTAACATCTACAAGCTTTACTCAACGGGCCGGCTGGTCAGCCTGTAACATCTACAAGCTTTAATCAACGGGCCGGCTGGTCAGCCTGTAACATCTACAAGCTTTACTCAACGGGCCGGCTGGTCAGCCTGTAACATCTACAAGCTTTACTCAACGGGCCGGCTGGTCTGTCTGTAACATCTACAGGCTACAGACATCTACAGAATGCTGTCTTGTTTGGTTGTTACAAGTTCCGATGCACTTATTATATGCTAGAGGGAGAGGGAGCAATTTAGTGAGAGTGAGTGTAGAGAGTAACACGGATCCCAAACCGGCTGCGCGCGTGCGCCATCGTGCACTATCGTGCATAAATGTATTTTTCCCCCCCACACCAAACGCGATCATGACACGCAGGTTAAAATATCAAAACAAACTCTGAACCAATGACATTAATTTGGGGACAGGTCGAAAAGCATTAAACATGTATGGCAATTTAGAGCATTAAACATGTATGGCAATTTAGTTGCTAGCTAACGTTAATTTGTCCTATTTAGCTAGCTTGCTGTTGCTAGCTAATTTGTCCTGGGATATAAACATTGAGTTATTTTACCTGAAATGCACAAGGACCTCTACTCCGACAATTAATCCACACATAAAACGGCCAAACGAATCGTTTCTAGTCATCTCTCCTCCTTCCAGGCTTTTTCATCTTTGAATTTATATGGCGATCGCATCTAAACTTTCATTGTATTTCCACGACAACCGGGAACAAAGTTCGTCTTTCAATCACCCACGTGGGTATAACCAATGAGGAGATGGCATGTGGGTACCTGCTTCTATAAACCAATGAGGAGATGGGAGAGGCAGGACTTGCAGCGCGATCTGCGTCAGAAATAGGAATGAGTTCTATTTTAGCCCTTGGCGTGCGTGAGCAGTGTGGGTGCAATAATTGAATAACATGGATTTCTAAATGTATTTTGCGACGCACGCGACGTGTCCGGTCTGGTCAGCATGTAAGAGACAGCGGGAGATAGAGAGAAGGGGGAGGAAAGAGAGGGAAGCTAAATGCATCTAGCCTCTGATCCATAAACATAGACAGACCCGGAATGTATAGCTCCATCTCTGTGGAAAGCACAACCCCGTTGGACAAAAGGTTCTTTCTCCACCGCTTTGGTGTCTGCTGTGACACTGGCTTGTCTATCTTCTGGGGTGTTAATTGGCTATGTAGACATCACTTTTAGATTGGGATTGGGATTGGGATTGGGATTGGGATTGGGATTTAGCCCTATGTCAACAGGGGGAGAAAGGCCAGTTCCTTCACTGATATTTATGGGCACCAGAGAATGCACTTAGATGGGTCAATGTTTCAGATAATAAGGCTGAAATATCCCGATTTTAACTGATGTACCTGTCTGATAAAACATTTCGGCATAAAGCAAGCAACTGGTCCAACATTACATAGTGTCACTAAAGCTTTGTATTAACAGCCTACACTATAACTCCTATATAAATACTAATTAATGTGCACGTACATGATGTTAAAACTACAATATGAGTACAACATTTGTTGGAGGGAACTGGTAAACCCTTACTTAGGTGTACTGTATGTTACAGACATTGCACCTGATGACATAGTGCCTAGCCCTGTATGAGTTACAGACATGATTGTAGGGTAGCAGGCAACACTAGGCAGGCTAGCAGGACGTCATAGCCAGGCCAGACAGACGAGCATTTCAGCCCTCGCTGTCTCACCCTCCAGTCTAGCCTTAGAATCTGACAGTGAAATACTTACACTTGTCTCTAACATGTTGGCTCAGCATTCCCGAATATTCCCATTACAGAATGTTGAAAGAATTGTCATTTCAACGTACTTTCCCTGTTTTTGTCCTTATGTCGGAGGTAATCTGAGACAAAATATTCACAGGGAAGCGTTATAACCCGACCTTCTGTGACAATACAGAGGCGGATGCAAGATGCAAGCAACGATGGTTTAATGAATACAGTTTACAGCAGCAACAGGACAGACAGACTGTACTCAGACGGAATCCGACCCAGGGACTAGGGCGCATATACCGATGATAGCGTGCTGAGAAATCCAGGGGAATGTGTCCGGATGGGTAGGAAGGAGCACAGAAGATAATCCACACAAGGGCGGCGAGAAAAAGAGCCCAGACACACGACACAACCTCAGGGAAGTAACAATGATCTGACAACAAGAAACACTGGTTACAGAACATATAAAGGGAAGATAAGTGATTCCAGCTGGCGCAGACAATCAGGCCGAGATTGGGAACCACGCCCACACAAACACGGGAGAGAGAGAGAGAGAGAGAGAGAGAGAGAGAGAGAGAGAGAAAAAGAGAAAGAGAAAGAGAAAGAGAGAGAGAGAGGGAGGCAGTGGATTCATGAACCGTGACAATACCCCCCCCCTAGGAACGCCTCTTGGCGTTCCCAGGCGAATTTACCTGTCGATTGAAATCATCGATAAGGGAGTGATCCAGAATGTCCCTAGCAGGTACCCAACTTCTCTCCTCCGGACCGTAACCCTCCCAGTCCACCAGGTACTGGATTCCGCGTCCCCTCCTTCTAGAGTCCAAAATACGATTGACAGAAAAGGTGGGTTCCCCATCAACAAGTCGTGGCGGCGGGGGAACCGGGACCGGCGGGTTAATGCGTGCCTGAAACACAGGTTTTATTTTAGACACATGAAAGGTAGGATGAATTCTCCTATACGCCGGAGGAAGCTTGAGCCGGACCGCCACCGGACTAATGATCCTGGTGACTTTGAACGGGCCGATAAATTTGGGGGCAAGCTTGTTCGAAACGGATCGGAGTGGAATGTTCTTAGTAGAAAGCCACACTCCTTGGCCAACGACGTATACCGGAGGCTTCGACCGGCGGCGATCGGCCTTAGCCTTGGTGCGCGCCCCCACCCGGAGAAGAGTCTCACGGGCTCTGCTCCATGCGTGACGGCACCTCTGGATGAAAGCGTGAGCGGAGGGAACAGTGACCTTGGACTCCGTACTGGGAAAGATAGGTGGCTGGTAACCTAAACTACACTCAAACGGAGAGAGACCCGTGGCTGCCACTGGCAACGAATTGTGAGCGTACTCAACCATAGAGAGTTGTTGACTCCAGGAAGAGGGATTCTTAGAAACCAAACATCGCAACACTCTCTCCAAATCTTGGTTGGCCCTCTCCGTTTGACCGTTGCTCTGGGGATGAAACCCTGAAGACAGACTGACACTCGCTCCCAGTAACCTACAAAACTCTTGCCAAAACTTGGACACAAATTGGGGCCCCCTGTCAGAAACTACGTCCATCGGCAGGCCATGTAAGCGAAAGACGTGATCCACGACAGTTACCGCTGTCTCCTTGGCAGATGGTAATTTAGGCAAGGGAATAAAATGAGCCGCCCTCGAGAACCGGTCCACCACGGTCAAAACAACCGTCTTGCCCTGGGAGGGCGGGAGGGCGGTAACAAAATCTAGCGCGATGTGGGACCAGGGTCTCGAAGGGACTGACAGCGGTTGGAGTAACCCATCTGGAGGTCGATTAGAAGTCTTCCCAGTGGCACAAACCGAGCAAGCCAAGACAAAACTGTGAATGTCACGAGCCATCAGTGGCCACCAAAAGCGTTGCTTAACCAAAAAGCTAGTGCGGCTGACTCCTGGATGACACGCTACGTTGGAGCAATGCCCCCACCGAATAACATCGGACCGACACCCCTCCGGCACAAACAACCGATTAGGCGGGCAACCGGGCGGAGGCTTTACCCCTTCTAAGGCCGTTTTGACCCTCGATTCAACCTCCCATGTGAGTGTGGAGACCACTAGGGTCCCGGGTAGGATGCACTCGGGAGTGGATGGGCGTTCGGAATGGTCAAAAATGCGAGAAAGGGAATCGGGTTTGACATTCTTGGAACCCGGGCGATACGAGAGAGAAAAATCAAAACGTCCGAAAAAGAGTGCCCACCGCGCCTGCCTGGAGTTGAGTCGCTTGGCGGTTCTGATATATTCCAAATTTTTGTGATCGGTCCAAACTATAAAAGGTACCCCCGAACCCTCTAACCAATGGCGCCACTCCTCCAGTGCTAACTTCACTGCCAACAACTCTCTGTTGCCAATGTCGTAGTTGCGTTCCGCAGGTGATAACCGATGGGACAGGAACGCGCAAGGGTGCATCTTGTCGTCAGAAGAGGAACGTTGGGAAAGTACCGCACCTACCCCCACCTCTGAAGCGTCCACCTCCACCACGAACTGACGCGAGGGATCGGGAGCTATGAGGATGGGGGCCGAAACAAAGCGGCTCTTGAGTTTGGCGAATGCAGCCTCGGCTGTATCGGACCACCTGAACGTCACTCTGGGGGAGGTTAAGGCGGTAAGAGAAGCGACTATCTGGCTAAAGTTGCGAACGAAACGCCGGTAGAAATTTGCGAATCCCAGAAACCTCTGTAGGGCCTTACGGGAATCTGGGCTTGGCCAATCCACCACAGCCTTAACCTTGTCAGGATCCATGTGAATACCTTCAGTCGAGACGATGTAACCTAGGAATGGAACGGATTGTGCATGAAAAATGCATTTCTCCGCCTTGACAAAAAGTCCATTCTCCAACAACCTCTGAAGCACTCGTCTGACGTGCTGAACGTGTTCCTGGAGAGAAGAAGAAAAAATCAGTATGTCATCCAGGTAAACATATATGAACTGATCAATCATATCTCTCAGCACGTCATTGACGAGTGCCTGGAAAACCGCTGGGGAGTTGGATAGCCCAAAAGGCATGACCAAATATTCGAAGTGCCCTCTGGGGGTGTTAAATGCGGTCTTCCATTCATCCCCCCTCCTTATGCGAACCAAATGATATGCATTACGTAAATCCAACTTAGTGAACACGGATGCTCCCTGTAACCTTTCAAAGGCTGAGGACATCAACGGTAAGGGATAGGTATTCTTCACTGTGATGTTATTCAACCCACGGTAATCATTGCAAGGACGCAGAGATCCGTCCTTCTTCCCCACAAAGAAGAACCCCGCCCCCGCTGGAGAAGAGGAAGGACGAATGAATCCAGAGGCCAGAGAATCAGAGATGTATCTCTCCATAGCCTCCCTCTCAGGAACAGAGAGTGAATATAACTTGCCTTTAGGCGGAGACTCACCTGGCAATAATTCTATTGCACAGTCATAGGGACGATGCGGAGGAAGAGAAGCAGCACGGGACTTGCTGAACACCTCCTTCAGGTCGAGGTATTCAACGGGCACGTTAGACAAATCCACTGCCTCCTCTAGAAACACAGAATCAGACACAGATGAACAAGCAGACACTAAACAGGACTCAAGACACTTGTTACTCCACATGGATATAGAGTTATGACCCCAGTCAACTCTGGGGTTGTGTTGGGTGAGCCAAGGGTGGCCGAGAACTAATGGTGCAAGGGGTGAGTCCATGAGTAGAAATGATAGTGTCTCAGTGTGATTGCCAGAAGTGATGAGTGTGATAGGTTCAGTGGTGTGAGAAATGTTGGAGAGTTCTTGACCATTGAGAGCGTTGACGGATATCTTGTGCGTGAGTGAGGTGATAGGAATCTGGAGTTTGTGAGCGAGCTTGAAGTCCATAAAATTACCCTCTGCTCCTGAGTCCAGTAAGGCTTGGGTGTCGTGCGTGTGGGTGGCCCATCTTAGTCTTACCGGGAGGAGAGTAGATGATGAGGTCTTCTCTGTGGTGACACCACCCGATAGTAGCCTCATACTTACTACCGGGCCTGATCTTTTACCGGGCAGGAGTGGATAAAGTGGCCCGCTCTACCACAGTAGAGACAGAGTCCTTGGGATCTCCGCCTCTCCCTCTCTTCCCGGGAGAGGCGAGCTCTCCCCAGCTGCATGGGTTCGTGAGCGGAGGCTGAACTGGCCGTGTTCCCGCCGCTGGCATGCCAGCCCTCCGTGTCGTTATACGGTCTGTTAGGGCATGCTCGGCGGCCAATACGACTCAGACGAGCGTCGACCCTCAAGGCTAGTTCCACTAGTCCATTTAAACTCCTGGGAAGGTCCAGAACATAAATCTCCTTCTGGATCCGGTCCTCCAGCCCATGCAGGAACATGTCCCACTGCGCCTCCTCGTTCCACTGACACTCTGCGGCCAGAGTGCGGAATTGGATGGAGTATTCCGATACTGAACGGTCTCCTTGGCGAAGGTCAGCGAGTAGTCTGGCCGCCTCCCTACCCGCCACGGCCCGATCGAAGACCCTTCTCATCTCCTCGGAGAGTGTCTGGAAAGAGGTGCAGCATGGGTCCTGGTTCGCCCACACCGCCGTTCCCCAAAGAGCCGCTTTGCCTGATAGCAGTGTGAGTACGAATGCTACCTTAGACTGTTCACGGTTGAAGGTCCGTGGCTGCAACGAGAAATGCATGGAACATCTCGTAAGAAAAGCTCTGCAATAGTCAGGATCACCTGAATAACCCTCTGGTGTCGGTAGCCGTGGCTCTAGCTGGGAATCCGGCTCTGGCGGGGCGGGTTGAACTGCCGGTGTAGGTGGCGCAGCGAGACCCCTCAGATGTTGTAATTGTTGGGTCAGCTGGGATACCTGCGTCGCAAGGGCTTGTACTGCCCGACCTGTGCTGGAGATGTTCTCCTCTTGTTGATCCATTCTCGTGATACTGCGGGAAATGAATTCGGTCAGACTCGTTGAACTCGCTGCATCCATGGTCAGGTCAGATCATTCTGTGACAATACAGAGGCGGATGCAAGATGCAAGCAACGATGGTTTAATGAATACAGTTTACAGCAGCAACAGGACAGACAGACTGTACTCAGACGGAATCCGACCCAGGGACTAGGGCGCATATACCGATGATAGCGTGCTGAGAAATCCAGGGGAATGTGTCCGGATGGGTAGGAAGGAGCACAGAAGATAATCCACACAAGGGCGGCGAGAAAAAGAGCCCAGACACACGACACAACCTCAGGGAAGTAACAATGATCTGATAACAAGAAACACTGGTTACAGAACATATAAAGGGAAGATAAGTGATTCCAGCTGGCGCAGACAATCAGGCCGAGATTGGGAACCACGCCCACACAAACACGGGAGAGAGAGAGAGAGAGAGAGAGAGAGAGAGAGAGAGAGAGAGAGAGAGAGAGAGAGAGAAAAAGAGAAAAAGAGAAAGAGAAAGAGAGAGAGAGAGGGAGGCAGTGGATTCATGAACCGTGACACCTTCAGTATATAGTTTTTTTCGCCGCGTCAAACACTTGCACAATATGGCCAAGCCTAACTGAACCACAAACTGAACATTGTCCCAGGCAATCAGCTGGCAAATTTCACAAACACTTCCAGCTGATTGTGAGGAAACATGCTTCAGTCGACTACGTTCAGTTACATTCGGCTATTGTTGAAATATTTTGCATCTCGTATAATGCGTCAGGACATTGAAATACAAGTGACAGAAATTACCGACGCCGCAAAAAGTAACGGTATCCACAGGAAAGTGTTGTTTACCTATCTCCACCTCCTACCATCAAATGGACCAACAGCACAGACACCCGGTAAAGTAAGTCTAAATATCATTTTATTCAACATTCTGGCTTGTAGAGCAGGGGACTCCAACAGGTCGATCGGGAGCTACAAGTAGCTCACAGATCACCTATGAATAGCTCGCCAAACAATTCTGAATGAACATGTAATTTTCAAATGTTCCACCGCAAACTGTCATAAACAAATCTCTTAAGTACCAGACACCGCAAGTTCCCAGCTACTATTTAGCAAACGCAACATTGCCATTATCCCACCCCTGGTTAGTCAGTAGGGATAGGTCGTTTGTGAACGAACAGCTCTTTTTGAAAGGCTCATTTTGGTGACAGTCGGGAACCGAATCGCATATGTGAAAGAGCCGTTCATTTGGCTCCCTGATTTACATGCTTTTACTAGTGCTTTATGAGCTCTAGACATCCATTATCTGGAGATAAGTTATAAAAACATTGTCTGAAGATGTGCAGGAACAATATAGTGAGGGGAGAGCCTCATTCAGTCTTCATCTTTTTTTGCAGGCCATCTAATAATTTGGTCAGGTAAAAATGTATTTCAACTCACATTTCACGATCTGACATAGGCAACATTTTAGGCTTTACATTTTTTCATGCTTTTAGGTCAATTTCGAAGCATTACTAAGCAAAGAGCCGTTTGGGGGCCAAATGAACGGCTTTTTTAGGTGAACGGAGCAAAATGATCCGGCTCACAAAAAATACTCGGAATGCCCATCACTAGTAGCCAGTTGATGTGATAACCGTCTTGTGGGTTGACAGAAATGCTTTCCCCAAAACCTTCACAATTAAATGTTACTGCAAAGTAGGCTTACCTGGCAGAAGTATATCATAAGTAAGTATATTATTTGTTATTTGCAAACTTTGCCATGAAATGAGCAGCAGCAATGCAGAACCATCACTAGACTGGCACATTAGACGGCACACTACAAGCACAATTAATAGACCAGATGCGCAATTAAAGGGGAATTACACAAAAAAATCTTAAACCAGGAAAAATAAAACTGAGAAAGCATAATTTTGGGAAAATATAAAACAACACTTCCATGGGGTAACCATGGTAACAGTTTGATGTTTAGGCAACCACCAGTTCAGCTTTTACAAGCTCACATCAATGTTGTTTCCACATCATTTCAATGAACCAACAGGGAATAGGCGTTGAATTGACGTCTGTGCCCAGTGGGGAGGCATCTCGGCCATGGAACAATGTTTTATCATCCACAGTTCTTTACTACAGGGAGGATCTGCTTGTTGATATTTAGTGGTTATCATCGTTCACTATCAGTAGCATAGAGATGATCTGTTATTTGTTTGTTTAACTTGAGATACTGGTATTGCATTAACTATCAATAGCATGGTGAAGTTTATCTCTTGATGTCTCTAACTTGATGTTAGCGAATAGATACCGGTCAGTGTCATTACGATTGCCCGTCTCCTACCTTTTTAGCTGTCTTGTCTTGTTGATTCAACCAACTGATGCCTCATTGCACTTCAAATTAATTTCCTGGTGGGAGACCGAGAAGGGGGGGGGGTCTTTTTAAAAAGCGGAACGACTTAATAACCACGTGTTGTCATAATAAGACCCAGAAGGCTGTAAAAATAACCATTTCTCCATCTGTAGAGTAGGGCATGATTAATTTTCTCATTACTTGACTGTACAATGCTAGGCTACTTCCAATTAAACCTTTATTTATCCAGGTTAGTTTTGTTGAGATGATAAAATCTATTTGAGAGAGACCTGGTTTACATCAGCATATTAGGCCATGTGTATTTCATCCCATACATTGCATGACGTTATAGCATTATGAGTCATCTAGAGCAGAGGTATTGTTGAAATATATTATTGAAAAATCTGCTCTAGGTCTAGTCGAAACGATTCGTTCTAGGTTTATGGTGGTTTCAATGATAGATAGAAATACCCTGGAGTGCAAGGTGGAGTGATTCCAATAGGATGAGCCCAGTAGACTTCTGTTCACTGTACCAACCGTCTCACTCTGAACTGATTATGCTAGAGAGTCTCTGAATTTTTTATATGGATGCACTTGTCACGCTGGGTATTATTAAGGTATTATCCACCGTGGGCATACACAGTAATAATCACCCATGCAGAATATTGCCCCAAAGATTAGAATAAGCTTAAATTGGTTTAGGGGGTCAAAGAGCAACACAACAAGTTAGATTGCTTTCAAATAGTCAAGCATGAGGCATGTGAAGAAAGCCAAGCAGGATTCTCAGTTGGCAGCGAAGGGAGAACACTCTGTTGGGTCATCAGGTAGTATGTGAGTCATTTTCCCCTGTTTCAACTCTGTATGAGGCAAACACTAACGTTTGTTGTTTTGCAAGCAATGGATAGTTTTTAGATCGCAGGCATTTAGGGAAAGGATGGGATGTTCTCCCAGGTCAAATTACCCCTAGTTCTGTGTTGTGAAGTTTTGGCACCAACAATACCTAGAACTGGAAAAGACATGGAAAGTTAGACATCCAACATTTTTAACAAGAAACATCATTGCATCTGCTGAGAGGAGTTAGATCCAATACTCCCATCTTTCAATAAGAATGCTGTGATTTTATTGGTTGGATGCGTGTTAGCCATTGTAGCCAAACAATTGTGACATAGGACCAAGTTCTTCATATCTTCTCCCTAGCTACTCACTCTTATAATTGGTCTGTGTGTATGTCTGTAGTATAGAGCATGTCTCACCATTCTGACTGTGAGCCAGGGCCCTAGTGCTCAGAAGTGAGTGCAGTGCACCCTGATAGGAGATAGATTCCCTGGCCGCCAAGCCCCAGACCCTTTGACTGACGCAAGGCAGCCAGCGCTCAGCACTGAGGTCCTGAGGTGCCTGCCAATAGCACTGCTTTGTATCCAGTGAGATGAGGGGTCGGCTTTGAAACAACTGTCCCCCGCTCCGCAGCCATGATCGCTTCAAACAGCCAATGGCATTGTTTTGGCTTCCGTTACCATCCATGTGTGATATGTCTTTTTGTCACACAGATGATCATCACACGCCACTGGATCTAACATTAGAAGACATACGAGCTGCCGTTTCTGTAGAGAGCGGCTTTTCACATTAAGGACGTGTTACGGCGTTTAATGTCAGTCAAGTTTCATGTTATATTGTTCACCCCATTTCCAGAGAGGGGATTGTTTTCTAAATACTCTAAGGATTATTAACAAGCAGAATACTCTTTGTTATTATACCCCAAGCTCCAGCTCTTGGAGTGTCTCTCTCTTTCTCTCTCTCTATCACCAGTAGGAGGTTATAGGAGAAGCCCTCAGTCCGCCTAATGCCTTAACCAGGGGGGAAACTGACAGTGAGTAAGAGCTGAGCAACACAATGCTACTCTTTTAGAAAAGGCCTATGTTTTTTATGGGAACCCTTGTAGGGCAACTGACTGATGAGTGAGTCCAGATTGACATAGTAATTTCCCTATTAACTCACCCTAAGGCAGTAGCTGGGAAGTGGTTGGAATCACACAGGAACAGTACTGGGAGAAATGCAGTGGGATCCCTGATATCGCCTCCCTCCAAGCATCCCTAGTATAGACTGTTTTCATACTACTCTGTCCCATTTAAAAGTTGAGAAAGTTTAGGTTCTACTCACTACAGATGATGTAGGATCTTAATTTGATCATCCTGTTGCAGGAGACCTTTCATGTTAAAACCTGTTAAAACCTCTAGTGTATTTGAGGTTTAAAAAGGCTTCTAAAGTTTGTAATTTCCACTTTGAAATTTCAGACTTGATCTTCCCTTTCGCAAAACGTATCAACCCCTACAAAACTGTAGATTATTAATTATAATCCACATAATAATTAACATTTCCTGTTGCTGCAAGATTATTTTCCTGCTGTAGCAAACTGGCTCAAATTAAGATCCTACACCTGTAGCACTGACTGACTACTTGATTTAACTGTAGCTTTCAGTGTAGGTTTGATAAGTGGAGACCAATGTCTTTATCTCCTGTATCCTCAGATTATGTTAAGGAGGAAGAGCTCCGCCTCTTATCTGTGCTGTGTGCTGCTCCACTCTGAGCCGGGACGGCTTTGGGAATGCTGCTCACACCAACCTATAGGGGAATCCTGAATTACTGCGCCTTTTTTCTGCTGGAATGATGTGTGAAATGTGTAGTTTTTACTGCCTGTGGTTGTCGTTTTCCCCCCTCCCTTTAACAGGCATGGTTCTCTAAGAGCGTTGGTAAATAAAAGGTGACCTACCTCGTGTGTGTGTGTGTGTGTGTGTGTGTGTGTGTGTGTGTGTGTGTGTGTGTGTGTGTGTGTGTGTGTGTGTGTGTGTGTGTGTGTGTGTGTGTGTGTGTGTGTGTGTGTGTCAGTGAGTTAGCAGGCAGCAGTGTGTTTGTCTTGCCGGCCTCTCTGCCAGCCGACCCGCCCACTCTCTCTCCAGTCTTCCTCTAACTGACTTCCTGTGGGATTGCTGAAGAGGAGGATAGTGTTAGCAGTGGATGGGGGAGAGTAGGGGGAGACGGGGTAAAATGTCTTGAGTTTAAAGTGGGACAATGGGGAGAATGTCTGGAGTGAAAGAAGTAAAGGAGGAAGTGGGCAGACTGTTGAATGTTTAAGGAGGCTGGTGGGTAGATTATTGGACGTTAAAGGGGACAGAGGATAGGAGGTGGGGGAATAGGAGTTTTGAGTGTTGGGTGACTGGTGGGATGCAGTGAGATTTAAAAACGGTCAACAGATAAATTGATAGCACAGAGATAGTGCCAAGTATGGTTTTGTTTATGACGGGTGTGTTTAATGATTATAAGGTTTCTTTAGTGCTGTTCTACTGTATATGGGACAGCTGTGTGGAGTGACACTGGTGCAGATATGTATGGAAGCAAGCCAAAAGACATTGTTTCGGTGTTAAATTGACACTTTTACTTGATTATTTTCAGATCTATAATACCTCTTTCTGTGACCACAAAAGGGCATCATTAGGAGCAGTGAATGCACCATTGATAGTTCAAATAAATGAATAACAAGTGTCTGTTGTGTGACCAGGGATCACTGTGGCAATTCAAGGGATCACCGACTTGACTGCCATGAAAAGAGTTTCTTGTATGTTCAGTCATTACATGATTGATACATGCTTATTCAATATCAACCTGCAGCTCTGTATAAGCCAAACCTACATGTCTATTGGCAAGCTCCCCCAGTTAAGTCATAGCCAAGAGAGGAACTGTCACGTTCTGACCATAGTTCTTGTGTGTTTTGCTTGTTTTAGTGTTGGTCAGCAGTGCGCTGGGTGGGCATTCTATGTTGTGTGTCTAGTTTGTCGGTTTCTATGTTTGGCCTAATATGGTTCTCAATCAGAGGCAGGTGTTTTGTGTTGTCTCTGATTGGGAATCATATATAGGTGGCTTGTTTTGTGTTGGGGGGTGTGTGGGTGGTTGTTTCCTGTCTCTGTGTTTTCTCTGCACCAGCTAGGACTGTATCGGTTTGCCACATTTTGTTATTTTTGTATTGTTGTAGTGTTCACAGTTCGTATTATTAAATATGTTGAGCACCAACTACGCTGCGTCTTGGTCCGATCCCTGTTACACCCTCTCTTCTCGTGAAGAGAGGGAAGGCTGCCGTTACAGGCACTGACATGACAAACTATCTGATGTGGCATCGTTGGGAGAATGTTTGGGGGGAGGGGGGTAGATATACAATATCAGGAGCCCTTTGGTTGGTGTTGCGACTTACGAGCAACGTTGTGTTTGCTGTGTGCCGGAGTGCAGAGTAACTGGGTCTATTCCTGTGTGTTTGTAAGGAACTTACATCCAGCATTCCACCACAAGGTCACAGAATAAACACACGACTGACCCTTTTTGCTGCAGATATCTGGAGTGTCTCAGTTATGTTAGAGAACACTCTGTTAGCACAGAAACCCTCTCCAACTGGGATAAACATGAGCCTTTTGGCCTTTATTTGGTCTCTTTTCCTTCAGCTTCTAAAGGACCAAGCCGCTAAGAAGACTCAATTTTCAAAGGCGTTTACTTTCAGCTCAAACTGTTAGAGCTCTCCCGGTGAGAAGTCATGGAGTGTTCTAACAGAGGACTCAATCTGCTCTCCAGATAGACGTACGTCATTTAAAGTGAACACAGTTTGGAAGGATTATCGGTCATTCACAGCAATCACTGGTGTTTGCTTGTCTTGTGCTCCACAGCTGGGCTGGTGTTTTGTCCTCTATGCAACCCTGAGGGATACAGGCAGATATCCCGCTCTCTCATTACAGTATGCAGCACAGCTTCAGGCTCAGTGGCTCTTCAACATCTGGCTGGGTTGGTTAAATCACCTTCCTTTCTCTATAGCTCAGATCTAGAACATTCTCCTGGCCCCCTTGAGACAACAACCCAGGCAGCATCTGGGTTAGCATAGTATTGTAGCTCATGTCTCAGCATAGCTCTCTCTGACGGGACTGACCCCATGCAAAGAAGACATTTCCTGAGACAATTCAGAGGGTCCTGCTGTGTAGTTGCAGCCATCCATTGTGTGTGTGTGTGGGGGGGGGGGGGGGGGGGGTACGCACGCGTGTGGGAGTGCTTGAGTGTGTATGGAGGAGGGATATCCGCCCCCCTCCACTCCCCTTGTGGGCCCTTTTCTTCTGAGAGAAGTTGTTTTCTCAAAGGAATTGATGCTGCATGCATTTCTCACGTAGAGGAAAATGGAGTGTACCTCTGGCCTCGCAGTAAAAAGAACAGGAGGTTAGGAGGAGGGTTTCTCCAGCTGTCTTTACTCATGCACAGTAGGCCTGCGTAGGCTACTTCTCAGAATTAAGGTTTTAAATGATGATCCCACAACTGCATTGGTAACTGGTAAACCAAAGTATTATCTTTTAGAATCATATCGCGAAAACGGGACTTATCTCTCACCCCCCTCATCAACATCAGCCAATCAGAAAGGAGGAGAGGAGGAAGTGTGTGCTCAATGCACAGGAAGTATGGAGGAAGTGCTTTATTTTTTTCCTCCCTCTCTGATAGGGGGCCTTTGAGATTATGCTTCCATTGAATCTGGGGATCTGGATGGAAACCTGAGGCAGTGCACTGCACCCGCAAGGAGCTGATACTGCATCCAAGGAGCTGATACTGCACCCGCAAGGAGCTGATACTGCACCCGCAAGGAGCTGATACTGCACCCGCAAGGAGCTGATACTGCACCCGCAAGGAGCTGATACTGCACCCGCAAGGAGCTGATACTGCACCCGCAAGGAGCTGATACTGCACCCGCAAGGAGCTGATACTGCATCCGCCAAGGAGCTGATACTGCACCCGCAAGGAGCTGATACTGCACCCGCAAGGAGCTGATACTGCATCCAAGGAGCTGATACTGCACCCGCAAGGAGCTGATACTGCACCCGCAAGGAGCTGATACTGCACCCGCAAGGAGCTGATACTGCACCCGCAAGGAGCTGATACTGCACCCGCAAGGAGCTGATACTGCACCCGCAAGGAGCTGATACTGCACCCGCCAAGGAGCTGATACTGCACCCGCAAGGAGCTGATACTGCACCCGCAAGGAGCTGATACTGCACCCGCAAGGAGCTGATACTGCATCCGCCAAGGAGCTGATACTGCATCCGCCAAGGAGCTGATACTGCACCCGCAAGGAGCTGATACTGCACCCGCAAGGAGCTGATACTGCACCCGCAAGGAGCTGATACTGCACCCGCAAGGAGCTGATACTGCACCCGCAAGGAGCTGATACTGCACCCGCAAGTAGCTGATACTGCACCCGCCAAGGAGCTGATACTGCACCCGCCAAGGAGCTGATACTGCACCCGCAAGGAGCTGATACTGCACCCAAGGAGCTGACACTGCACCCGCAAGGAGCTGATACTGCACCCAAGGAGCTGACACTGCACCCGCAAGGAGCTGATACTGCATCCAAGGAGCTGATACTAAGGACATTAGTTTGGCAGTGATTTGTAATGAAGAGAGGAAGACAATGGTGGTTGGGTTATACAAAATGCTTTGCTGGGATTCTTTCTTCATGGAAGAATATAAACAAGAGTATCAATTAACATTGCCACTTCCCTTTAATGATGAGTAAAACTGAACTAATATAATTACCAGACTCTGGCTGCAGTGTAATTGAATTGCAGGTAGTAAATGAGGAGAAGGGAACAAGGTTGTTGGTTCATTTCTATTGTCCCCAGTAGAATGGGCTTTCAATCATCATGACCTTTAATGAAGATAGGTTATAGATACATTAGTACAAACCAGTTGGCATAATATGAATATTGTTTACAGTTTGCTTTGGTAAAATGAGAGCAATTATTGATACAAAATTAAACGTGGACAAATCCCTCACCCTGACAGGCATACAGAGGTTCCCTGCAAACACACTAGTAACGGCTTTTAATGACAATGTAATATATATGCTAACTTTTGGAGATGAAGTAGGGACCTCATTCAATTTCCTGCAGCTTAAAGATCTGATGCCTCCAGGAACATCAACATGTTCTCACACCCTTGAGTTCTAACACTAGTCCAGTCAGCAAACATCAAAAGCCAGATTTCTGACTGCACATTGCAAGAAGTTCAGATGACTAATGATCAGGTTAGTGTGTGTGTGTGTGTGTGTGTGTGTGTGTGTGTGTGTGTGTGTGTGTGTGTGTGTGTGTGTGTGTGTGTGTGTGTGTGTGTGTACGTGTGTACGCAATACAGGGCGCTCCAGGGGAATGTTCTGTACACCTGGGTCTATGAAACAGGGTGTTACCTACCTCATTGCATCTCTCTCTCTCACACACACACACACACACACACACACACACACACACACACACACACACACACACACACACACACACACACACACAAACAAAGAGGTTGTGGAGACTTGCCAGAGCCGCCACACCCTGCATGCTTCTCCTTGGCTCCTGTATATACTTAGTGACACCACCACAGCTGGGAGAGAGGAAGTGAAGCGTTTTAACAATCTCACAAACTCTCCTCACTCGTCCCATTGACTTACTCATCAACCACTCCCTGTGTACCTTATGTAGAGTGACAGTACTGTCTTTCTTGATGAGTCAAAAGTGCATCAGGTGTGACTGAAGACATGGACTATCAGGTTTGAGTTGTAGTTTCTGTTGACATTTCCCTTCAGGTTTGTTTTTAAGGGGAACCTCATTGCTACTTGTAGATTCTTGATAAGCTATTTCGTCAATCAGTTCTCATGAAGGATTGTAATGGAATAATATCTAACTAGGGCTGTGTCCAAGGGATTCTAATGGTTCTCAGATGCGTGTACAAAAAGCACTTGCACAAAACCAATTTTTCAATGAAGGATCTGTTATTCATTATAAATGGTTGGATCGCTGTTAAATATGAGTTTGTGCGTGCCGGTTCTGTCTTGCTGTTATTCTAACCTCAGCAGCCAGGCCACTAAAAGGACTAAGGCTACGTCTGAAAGGGCATTATATTTCCGATAAAGTGCACTACTTTTGACCAGAACCCTGTAGACCCTGGTCAAAGGAAGCGCTCTATATAGTGGATAGGGTGCCATTTCAGACAAACCTTAGTTTTTGTTTCTCCTTGTCGTGGCACAGTGTAATATCAGGTCTTTTAAAGCACCGCTGAGCCCTGGGTCTGACTGCCATAAAACTGATGATTTAAATTAAATACAGTGCAATGTTTACAATGGCTTGTACACAAACACACACACACACACACACACACACACACACACACACACACACACACACACACACACACACACACACACACACACGCATACATATATAGATTACAGCCTTATTCTACAATTGTTTCAATTGCTTTTTTCCCTCAATCTAAACACAATACCCCATCATGACAAAGCAAAACATTTACATAAGTATTCAGACCCTTTACTCAGTACTTTGTTGAAGCACCTTTGACAGTGATTACAGCCTCGAGTCTTCTTGGGTATGACGCTACAAGCTTGGCACACCTGTATTTGGGGAGTTTCTCCCATTCTTCTCTGCAGATCCTCTCAAGCTCTGTCAGGTTGGATGGGGAGTGTCGCTGCACAGCTATTTTCAGGTCTATCCAGAGATGTTTGATCGGGTTCAAGTCCGGGCTCTGGCTGGGCCACTCAAGTACATTGAGACTAGTCCCGAAGCCACTCCTGCGTTGTCTTGGCTGTGTGCTTATTAGGGTTGTTGTCCTGTTGGAATGTGAGCATTCGCCCCAGTCTGAGGTCCTGAGCGCTCTGGAGCAGGTTTTCATCAAGGATCTCTCTGTACTTTGCTCCGCTAATCTTTTCCTCGATCCTGACAAGTCTCCCTGTCCTTGCCACTGAAAAACATCCCCACAGCATGATGCTGCCACCACCATGCTTCACCGTGGGGATGGTGCCAGGTTTCTTCCAGACGTGACGCTTGGCATTCAGGCCAAAGAGTTCTATCTTAGTTTCATCAGACCAGAGAATCTTGTTTCTTTGCCTTTTGGCAAACTCCAAGCTGGCTGTCATGTGCCTTTTAATGAGGAGTGGTTTCCGTCTGGACACTTCAGCATAAAGGCCTGATTGGTGGAGTACTACCGAGATGGTTGTCCTTCTGGAAGGTTCTCCCATCTCCACAGAGGAACTCTGTAGCTCTGTCAGAGTGACCATTGGGTTCATGGTCACCTCCCTGACCAAGGCCCTTCTCCCCCGATTGCTCAGTTTGGCTGAGCAGCCAGCTCTAGGAAGAGTCTTGGTAGTTCCAAAATTCTGCAATTTAAGAATGATTGAGGCCACTGTGTTCTTGGGGACCTTCAATGGTGCATAAATGTTGTGTTACCCTTCCCCATATCTGTGCCTTGACACCATCCTGTCTCTGAGCTCTACGGACAATTCCTTCAACCTCATGGCTTGGTTTTTGCTCTGACATGCACTGTCAACTGTGGGACCTTTTTATATATAGACATGTGTGTGCCTTTCCAAATCATGTCCAATCAATTGAATTTACCACAGGTGGACTCCAATCAAGTTGTAGAAACATCTCAAGGAGGATCAATGGAAACAGGATGCACCTGAGCTCAATTTCAAGTCTCATAGCAAAAGGGTCTGAATACTTATGTAAATAAGGTATCTGTTATTTATTTTTAATACGTTTGCTGAGGATTTTTATTTTTTAATCAATTTTAGAATAAGGCTGTAACGTAACAAAATGTGGAAAAAGTCAAGGGGTCTGAATACTTTTCCGAAGGCACTGTGTAATATTATACACACACACCACACACACACAACCAGATACAGTACAATGTTTAACATGGCTTATTGTGCAACTGCCTTGTGTAGTGTTTTCTTCAGACTGAATGTGCCACTTTACAGCCAACCAGGCCTCAGGTGTTTTATTGTCAACAATAACTTTTGACCTTTGCTCATATTTCATTTTAATTCTTCAATAGATAATCTCTAACTGAAAGAAAGGTTACATTGATAAGACACAGGGTCATGTTTTAGGCCTGATTGTAGCTGAATGCTTAGTTTGATATTGTAAATAATGCTTATGCCACGTGACTGGGATCAATATGTTATCTCTCCTTATGACGTTATATGATGTCAAGATAATATGTTTATACAATTTCCTCTTACTGTGTATAGACAGGTTGTGATGATATCTTTTGTTTATTCCTTTTCGGCCTTTACGTCAGTCTTAATTGAGTTAATTAAATTAATTAAATCTCACATCATGCCTCTCCTAATTATAAAAGAAGAGGCAGCTTGCTGCAGTAGCATTGTAAGTCTGCCTCTGTTGGTAGGCGTTAGGGTGTTTAGGTTCTGCCTCTGTTGCCACGGTGTCAGGGCGTTAATTAGTGTGCGTACCAAATTACAACCTATTACCTATATTTAGTGCACTACTTTTGACCAGATTAGTGCACTATAAAGGGAATAGGGTGCATTTTGGGTGGCATCCTTAACCAGGCCAGTGGCGTGGATGGTAAGGGTACATGTCAGGGTGTCCCTTCAGGGACATGTTAACGAGGACTAGAACTTAACGTCCTCACAGAAGAACACAGCTGTTCATGTCCTATACACGTTCTCTGATTGGGCCCATCTCTAGCCCAGATCTGTTTGTGCTGTCTTGCCAGCGCTTATGTTTTTGGTGAGACAATGACCAGATGAATTGGCAGGACAGCATAAACAGATCTGGGACCAGGCTAGCCCATCTCAACTGATCACGACAGGGAGCAATAACAAACAAGTGAGGTGTACCATAAATAAGCAGACTTCGATTGTACTTTGACATTTGTGTTGCCAGTTTCATTATCAAGTTCAATGGCATCATACCCAGAATATTGTCAGTCTTTACAGCTACAGTATAGAATCTACTTTCACTTATTTGTTTCATTTATTTAATCACTTATTTTGTTTTATTGTTCAATAAAAAAAACAAAGACCACCAAAAAAATGACATAAAAAAAATATATATTGGAAAGAGGACAGGCGTTGATAAGAAAAGAATCCTGATGATATGTTTATTTCCTCCATTCTTGGAGATGAAAAGGTCAGTGTACGACAGCAAAGTGTTGTGCTAGTAAGATGTGTTTTATGCTGAGGCTACTGCTTGAGTTGTGGAGCTGTTCTGGCTTTGCTGTCTAGACCAGGCATGTTTAGGAATGCACTGTATTCCTAGGAACATTACAACAACAAGACTGACTGAAATAGGAGGAAATAAATCCCCTCTTTGTCCCAAAGCTCATATTCTGACACCAGGGACAAAATCCCCAGAATTTAAAGTGAGTCAGTGTCACTGTTGCTCAATCAAGACTATATGTTTTGGCAGAGCGATTTGTTAGGTGTTTTATTAGGATCCCCATTAGCTGTTGCAAAAGCAGCAGCCACTCTTCCTGGGGTCCACACAAAACATGAAACATAATACAGAATGACATAATACAGAACATCATTAGACAAGAACAGCTCAAGGACAGAACTACATACATTTTTAAAAAGGAACACGTAGCCTACATATCAATGAATACACACAAACTATCTAGGTCAAATAGGGGAGAGGCGTTGTGCCGCGAGGTGTTGCTTTATCTGTTTTTTGAAACCAGGTTTGCTGTTTATTTGAGCAATATGAGATGGAAGGAAGTTCCATGCAATAAGGGCTCTATATAATATTGTACGATTTCTTGAATTTGTTCTGGATTTGGGGACTATGAAAAGACCCCTGGTGGCATGTCTGGTGGGAAAGGGGGTGTGTCAGAGCTGTGTGTTGACTATGCAAACAATTTGGGATTTTCAACACATTAATCTTTCTTATAAAATGAAGAAGTGATGTGGTCAGTTTCTCCTCAACTCTTAGCCAAGAGAGACTGGCATGCATAGTATTTATATCAGCCCTCTGATTACAATTAAGAGCAAAATGTGCCGCTCTGTTCTGGGCCAGCTGCAGCTTAACTAGGTCTTTCCCTGCAGCACTGGACCACACAACTGGACAATAATCAAGATTAGACAAAACTAGAGCCTGCAGAACTTGCTTTTTGGAGTGTGGTGTCAAAAAAGCAGAGCATCTCTTTATTACGGCTAGACCTCTCCCCATCTTTGCAACCATTAAATCTACAGTTCAAGTCAGATGTTTACATACACTTAGCTGGAGTCATTAAAACTCGTTTTTCAACCACTCCACACATTTCTTGTTAACAAACTATAGTTTTGGCAAGTCGGTTAGGGAAAGTTGGTTAGGACAAGTCGACTACTTTGTGCATGTCCAACAATTGTTTACAAACAGATTATTTCACTTATAATTCACTGTATCACAATTCCAGTGGGTCAGAAGTTTACATACACTAAGTTGACTGTGCCTTTAAACAGCTTGGAAAATTCCAGAAAATGATGTCATGGCTTTAGAAGCTTCTGATAAGCTAATTTACATTATTTGAGTCAATTGGAGGTGTACCTGTGGATGTATTTCAAGGCCTACCTTCAAACTCAGTGCCTCTTTGCTTGACATAATGGGAAAATCAACAAAAATCAGCCAAGACCTCAGAAAATTACCTGTAGACCTCCACAAGTCTGGTTCATCCTTGGGAGCAATTTCCAAATGCCTGAAGGTACCACATTCATCTGTACAAACAATAGTACACAAGTATAAACACCATGGGACCATGCAGCCATCATACCGCTCAGGAAGGAGCCGCGTTCTGTCTCCTAGAGATGAACGTACTTTGGTGCGAAAAGTGCATATCAATCCCAGAACAACAGCAAAGGACCTTGTGAAGATGCTGGAGGAAACCGGTACAAAAGTATCTATATCCACAGTAAAACAAGTCCTATATCGACATAACCTGAAAGGCCACTCAGCAAAGAAGAAGCCACTGCTGCAAAACCGCCATAAAATACGGTTTGCAACTGCACATGGGGACAAATATCGTACTTTTTTGAGAAATGTCCTCTGGTCTGATGAAACAAAAATAGAACTGTTTGGCCATAATGACCATTGTTATGTTTGGAGGAAAAAGAGGGAGGCTTGCAAGCCAAAGAACACCATCCCAACCGTGAAGCACGGGGGTGGCAGCATCATGCTGTCGGGGTGCCTTGCTGCAGGAGGGACTGGTGCACTTCACAAAATAGATGGCTTCATGAGGCAGGAAAATTATGTGGATATATTGAAGCAACGTCTCAAGACATCAGTTAGGAAGTTAAAGCTTGGTCGCAAATGGGTGTTCCAAATGGACAATGACCCCAAGCATACTTCCAAAGTTGTGGCAAAATGGCTTAAGAACAACAAAGTCAAGGTAATGGAGTGGCCATCACAAAGCCCTGACCTCAATCCTATAGAAAATATGTGGGCAGAACTGAAAAACTGTGTGTGAGCAAGGAGGCCTACAAATCTGACTCAGTTACACCAGCTCTGTCAGGAGGAATGGGCCAAAATTCACCCAACATTGTGGGAAGCTTGTGGAAGGCTACCTGAAATGTTTGACCCAAGTTAAACAATTTAAAGGCAATGCTACCAAACACTAATTGAGTGTATGTAAACTTCTGACCCACTGGGAATGTGATGAAAGAAATAAAAGCTGAAATAAATAATTCTCTCTACTATTATTCTGACATTTCACATTCTTCAAAAAAAGTGGTGATCCTAACTGACCTAAGACAGGACATTTTTACTAGGATTAAATGTCAGGAATTGTGAAGAGTTTAAATGTATTTGGCTAAGGTGTTTGTAAACTTCCGACTTCAACTGTATATGTTTTGACCATAACAGTTTACTATCTAAGGTAACGCCAAGTAATTTAGTCTTGAGGTCGACCGATTATGATTTTTCAACGGCGATACCGATTATTGGAGGACCAAAAAAGCCGATGCCGATTAATTGGCCGATTAAAAAAAAATATATATATATATATATATATATATATATATATATATATATATTTATTTGTAATAATGACAATTACAACAATACTGAATGAACACTTATTTTAACTTAATATAATACATCAATAAAATCAATTTAGCCTCAAATAAATAATGAAACATGTTCAATTTGGTTTAAATAATGCAAAAACAAAGTGTTGGAGAAGAAAGTAAAAGTGCAATATTTACCATATAAGAAAGCTAACGTTTAAGTTCCTTGCTCAGAACATGAGAACATATTAAAGCTGGTGGTTCCTTTTAACATGAGTCTTCAATATTCCCAGGTAAGAAGTTTTAGGTTGTAGTTATTATAGGAATTATAGGATTATTTCTCTCTATACGATTTGTATTTCATATACCTTTGACTATTGAATGTTCTTATAGGCACTTTAGTATTGCCAGTGTAACAGTATAGCTTCCGTCCCTCTCCTCGCTCCTACCTGGGCTCGAACCAGGAATAAACCAGGAAAACATCGACAACAGCCACCCTCGAAGCAGCGTTACCCATGCAGAGCAAGGGGAACAACTACTCCAAGTCTCAGAGCGAGTGACATTTGAAACGCTATTAGCGCGCACCTCGCTAACTAGCTAGCCATTTCACATCGGTTACACCAGCCTAATCTTGGGAGTTGATAGGCTTGAAGTCATAAACAGCGCAATGCTTGAAGCACAGCGACGGGCTGCTGGCAAAACGCACTAAAGTGCTGTTTGAATGAATGCTTACGAGCCTGCTGGTGCCTACCATCGCTCAGTCAGACTGCTCTATCAAATCATAGACTTAATTATAACATAATAACATACAGAAATACGAGCCTTAGGTCATTAATATGGTCGAATCCGGAAACTATCATCTCGAAAACAAAACGTTTATTCTTTCAGTGAAATACGGAACCGTGCAATGAACGCAAGAGGAGTGACACAATTTCACCTGGTTAATATTGCCTGCTAACCTGGATTTCTTTTAGCTAAAAATGCAGGTTTAAAAATATATACTTCTGTGTATTGATTTTAAGAAAGGCATTGATGTTTATGGTTAGGTACAGTCGTGCAACGATTGTGCTTTTTTCGCAAATGCGCTTTTGTTAAATCATCCCCCATTTGGTGAAGTTGGCTGTCTTTGTTAGGAAGAAATAGTCTTCACACAGTTTGCAATGAGCTAGGCGGCCCAAACTGCTGCATATACCCTGACTCTGTTGCAAGAGAAGTGACACCATTTTTCCTAGTTAAAAGAAATTCATGTTAGCAGGCAATATTAACTAAATATGCAGGTTTAAAAATATATACTTGTGTATTGATTTTAAGAAAGGCATTGATGTTTATGGTTAGGTACACATTGGAGCAACGACAGTCCTTTTTCACGATTGCCACCGCATCGATTATATGCAACGCAGAACACGCTAGATAAACTAGTAATATCATCAACCATGTGTAGTTAACTAGTGATTATGATTGATTGATTGTTTTTTATAAGATAAGTTTAATGCTAGCTAGCAACTTACCTTGGCTTCTTACTGCATTCGCGTAACAGGCAGGCTCCTCGTGGAGTGCAATGTAATCAGGTGGTTAGAGCGTTGGACTAGTTAACCGTAAGGTTGCAAGATTGAATCCCCGAGCTGACAAGGTCAAAATCTGTCGTTCTGCCCCTGAACAAGGCAGTTAACCCACCGTTCCTAGGCCGTCATTGAAAATAAGAATGTGTTCTTAACTGACTTGCCTAGTTAAATAAAGGTGTAAAAAAATATATATAAAAAAAAAAATGTCCAAATCGGTGTCCAAAAATATCGATTTCCGATTTGTTATGAAAACTTGAAATCGGCCCTAATTAATCGGCCATTCCGATTAATTGGTCGACCTCTAATTTAGTCTCATCAACTTGTTCAACAGCCACACCATTCATTACCATATTCAGCTGAGGTATAGCAATTAAGGAATGATTTGTACCAAATACAATGCTCTTAGTTTTAGAGATGTTCAGGACCAGTTTATTACTGGCCACCCATTCCAAAACAGACTGCAACTCTTTGTTAAGGGTTTTAGTGACTTCATTAGCGGTGGTTGCTGTTGCGTATATCGTTGAATCATCAGCATACATGGACACACATGCTTTGTTTAATGCCAGTGGCAGGTCATTGGTAAAAATAGAAAAGAGGAGAGGGCCTAGAGAGCTGCCCTGCGGTACACCACACTCTACATGTTTGACATTAGAGACGCTTCCATTAAAGAAAACCCTTTGAGTTCTATTAGACAGATTGCCATATTGTGGATTCAGAGCTGAGGTTGAAAACCCATAGCACTTAAGTTTTTTCAACAACAGGTTATGGTCAATAATATCAAAGGCTGCACTGAAATCTAACAGTACAGCTCCCACAATCTTATTATCAGTTTCTTTCAACCAATCATCAGTCATCTGTGTCAGTGCAGTACATGTTGAGTGCCCTTCTCTATAAGCATGCTGAAAGTATGTTGTTAATTTGTTTACAGAGAAATAGCAGTGTATTTGGTCAAACACAATTTTTTCCAACAGTTTGCTAAGAGCTGGCAGCAAGCTTATAGGTCTGCTGTTAGAAAGAGTGAAGGCCACTTTACAACTCTTGGGTAGTGGAATTACTTTGGCTTCCCTCCAGGCCTGAGGACAAATACTTTCCTCTAGGCTCAGACTAAAAATATGACAGATAGGAGTGGCTATAGAGTCAGCTATCATCCTCAGTAGCTTTCCATCTAAGTTTCAATGCCAGGAGGTTTGTCATTATTGATCGTTAACAATAATTTTCCAACTCTCCCACACTAACTTAACAAAATTCAAACTTGCATTGCTTTTCTTTCATTTTTTATGCATGAATATAATTGCTCACTGTTTGTCGTGGGCATTTCCTGCCTAAGTTTGCCCACTTTGCCAATGAAATAATAATTAAAATAATTGGCAACATCAAATGGTTCATCTGTGTCACGTTCCTGACCTTATTTCCTTTATTTTGTCTTTGTTTAGTATGGTCAGGGCGTGAGTTGGGGTGGGCATTCTATGTTATGTGTTTCTATGTTGGGTTCAATGTATTAGCCTGATATGGTTCTCAATTAGGGGCAGGTGTTTTACGTTTCCTCTGATTGAGAACCATATTAAGGTAGGCTGTTCTCACTGTTTGTTTGTGGGTGATTGTTCCTGTGTCAGTGTTTGTACCACACGGGACTGTTTCATTTCGTTCGTTCGTGTGTTCCGTCCTGTTCGTGCGTTCATGTGTTTTGTTCTCAAGTTCAGGTCTGTTCATGTCATTTGTTATTTTGTAGTTTGTTCAAGTGTTTTTCGTCTTCGTTTAAATAAACGTGATTATGTCTTTAAACTACGCTGCATATTGGTCCGATCCTTGCTCCTCTTTAGATGAGGAGAAAGACGAGCGCTACAATCTGATTCGATGAAAGATGGAGATGAATATCTTTCTACCCACAATTTCATTTAAATTACTAAAGTTTTTTTCCCATCATTCTTTATATCATTGATCTTGGCTTCATAATAAAGTTTCTTCTTCTTTTGGTTGAGGTTAGTCACATAATTTCTCAATTTGCAGTAAGTAAGCCAGTCAGATGTACAGCCAGACTTATTAGCCACTCTTTTTGCCCCATCTCTTTCAACCATAGTTTTTCAATTCCTCATCAATCCATGTAGCCTTAACAGTTCTAACAGTCAGTTTCTTAACAGGTGCATGTTTATCAATAATTGGAAGAAGCAATTTCATAAATTCATCAAGTGCAGCGTCTGGATGCTCCTCATTAATCACATCAGACCAACAAATATTTTTAACATCATCCACATAAGAGTCACAGCAAAATCTTTTGTATGATCTCTTATATACTATTTTAGGAACAGATGTTGGAACTTTGACTTTCCTGGATATAGCCACTATATTGTGATCACTGCATCCAATGGGTATGGATACAGCTTTAGAACAAAGTTCTACAGTATTAGTAAAAATGTGATCGATACATGTGCATGATCTTGTTCCTGTAGTGTTTGTAAACACCCTGGTAGGTTGATTAATAACCTGAACCAGATTACAGGCACTGGTTACAGTAAGAAGCGGACAGCTTGATGAAAACCAGTCAATATTCAGGTCCCCAAGAAAGTAGACCACTTTACATGTTTGTTTACATCACATACACTATCAATCATTTCACACATATTATTTAGATACTGACTGGTGGCCTAACACCCCAAAAGAAAAGGCTTTAGATGTGCCAAGTGAACCTGCAACCACAACACTTCAATAACACTTGACATACGATCTTCTCTAAACATTACAGGGACATGGCTCTGAATATATACATTCTCTTCTATAAATGTGATATCCTTGTATTGCTAATGATGTATCATCAAATGAGTTATCTAAGTGAGTCTCAGACATGGCTAATGTATCTTCAATAGTGTCTCACTGCATTGGCTTATTCAAACACGTTTTTGTAATCGTAGATTAGAGCAGGGGTTTTCAAATTTTTCTTGCCCAGGGACCCCTGCTCAGGAAAACCAGGGACTCCCATCATATGTTATCAAAAAATAATATTTATCACATCTCGTCTTATGAATGATAATGTGAATGATAATGGCAAGTAGAAGTAGTCAACATTTTAAAATTAATAGATTTTGTAGATATTTTGAACTGCCACCAGTTCATTGGAAGAGGAAGTGTAAACTCTAACATACCTTTTAGCTTATAGGCTATCTTGGCAGTGTAGAGAAAATGTTGCTGTTGTAAAGCTTATTAAAAAATATATATTGTTCAATATCCTTTCTGCATGCTCTCTATTTGGTTTTGGTCGTTTAAGTTGACACTGAAACTGTTTTTCCATCCCGCCTATACAGAAAAAAAACCTGTAATTAGCTTCAATGACTGTAATTTCTTCCATATTAAAGGGATAGTTCGAGATTTTGGCCATGAAGCCATTTATCTACTTCCCCGGAGTCGGATGAACCGGAACAGCTAGCATGCTAACTGTTCCTGTAAACTTCCAGTCATTGCACTGACGCTAGTTAGTATTGGCTTTTGAAACTACCTCTAACTTCCTTCATACTGGATGCAGAGACATAAAAATGGTATCCACGATGCTATTCTGTTGCAGCTAGTGATATTCCAAAAATAATTATTGTTCACATAAAAAGTTTAAAAAAAATATTAAAATAAATAATAATAATTTGCGGACCAACTGCAGTACCCCAGTTTGAAAACCCCTGGATTAGAGCATTATAATCCTTTTATCGTAGGCTTTTGTTGTAGTAGCTCGCTCAAAGGCTTTATAGTTGTTGCATACACACATGCATCAACAACACTTGGAAGATCCTGAGAAGTTTGTTGATTCGTGCCAAGAATGGGAGTTATCAAGCAAAATGCCTCCGGCTTTGATTTCCAGGAATTCCTTAAATAATCCTTGTTGTCTAACTGGAAAACCTGTCTAAACATCAGAAGATGCAGTATTCATGGACCGATTAACGTTAATGCTGCCACTATTCTTCCTAGTGACAGGGAGATGAGTGGAATAGATAATAGACCCCATGAATAACGTGTGTGTGTGTGTGTGTGTGTGTGTGTGTGTGTGTGTGTGTGTGTGTGTGTGTGTGTGTGTGTGTGTGTGTGTGTGTGTGTGTGTGTGTGTGTGTGTGTGTGTGTGTGTGTGTGTGTGTGTGTGTGTGTGTGAATATTAGCTCCAACATTTCTGCAGAGATGACATGGCGCAGAGTTGTTAGGCGTTTGTTTTAACTAGCCTGAATAGCAGTGGAAAGAGTCTGAGCCAAGATAAATACAGCCAGCCAGCTCAGAGCTCACTGCTACTCATGAGTAAGCACTAGCATTGTAGGGATCGAGTTCCCATTGTAGATTGAATCCAGATCAGCTATTTAATGCATCTGAATGAGCCAAATAATGACTGTGCACACTTACAAACAAATATACTAAACATCTGTGATACCTAAGAGAAGCCAAAGAGAAACAGAGTGGGTGTCCTTTGTTGTGTTGGGTATGCCAATATGAATTTGAGCAGAGACTGCATGATGATTAGCACTATCCATGTATGTGGGCTTGGTAGCTTAGATATTTACTGTCTACACTGAGTGTACAAAACATTAGGAACACCTTCCTAATATTGGGTTGCACCCCTTTTGCCCTCAGAACAGACTCAAATCGTCTGGGCATGGACACTACAAGGTGTCAAACGTTCCACAGGGATGCTGGCCCATGTTGACTCTAATGCTTCCCACAGTTGTCAAGTTGGCTAGATGTCCTTTGGGTGATGTCCTTTGGGGACCATTCTTGAAACACACGGAAAACTGTTGAGCGTGAAAAACCCAGCAGCTTTTCAGTTCTTGACACACTCAAACCGGTACACCTGGCACCTACTACCATACCCCGTTCAAAGGCACTTCAATATTTTGTCTTTCCCATTTAGCCTCTGAATGGCACACATACACAATCCATGTCTCAATTGTCTCAAGGCTCAAAAATCCTTCTTTAACCTGTCTTCTTCCCTTCACTGATTTGAAGTGGATTTAACAAGTGACATCAATAAGGGATCATAGCTTTCACCTGGATTCACCTGGTCAGTCTGTCATGGAATGAGCAGGTGTTACTAATGTTTTGTACACTCAGTGTAGATCAAGGCAGCAATATTTTGACAACGGGCATATTTGTTCTGGCCACCTCACCAACTTCTTTTTTATATCAGTGGGCCTACTAACTCTAAATGTTCCTTGTGAAATTCAAGTTTACGCTCTGATGTTCTCATCTACTTTCCTGGATCATCATCTCCTCACTCTTCATCCACAGTGTGCCAGGGCGTCACTAACCGGTTCAGCCTGCTTGGGTCAAAAGAGGACCACTACCTGAACATGGTCAAGACCTACAGCAACTGCACTGTGGTCCTGGAGAACCTGGAGGTCACATACATGGAGGACTACCATGATCTGTCTTTCCTCAGGGTAAGATAAAGTAATGCTAGCCTGGTACCAGATCTGTTTGTGCTGTCTTGCCAAGTCCTATGGACAATGACCATAAGAGATACCAGGCTACAGGTCAGGAACACATTTGTCTGGAGAAAGCAATACTGGATAAAAACATGTACATAACAGCTGCTTAAAACACCTTACAAGCTTGCTTTAACCTACAGACATTAGTGATGCATCGATATTTCATTTTTGGCTGATACCGATATCCGATATTTTCCTTGCCAAAAAATAAATAAAGCGAAACCGATAACCGATATTACATTTTTTTGTGGTCTTTTAAGCATTCTAGTACAGTTAAATAATTAACACACACATGGACACAGCGGTCGAAGGCACTGCATCTCAGTGCAAGAGGCGTCACTACAGTCCCTGGTTCGAATCCAGGCTGTATCACATTGGCTGTGATTGGGAGTCCCATAGGGCGGTGCACAATTTGCCCAGCGTTGTCCGGGTTTGGCCGGGGTAGGCCGTCATTATAAATAAGAATTTATTCTTAACTGACTTGCCTAGTTAAAGGTTACACACACACACACACACACACACACACACACTGACCAAAAAGTTATTTTGTTGGCATTTACGTATGTCCCCATTACCAGTAAAACATAATCAAAACCTATTTCTTTCACTTACTTGCTGTGCTGTTTCGTTGTTCATTTGTTCATTCTCAACCAGGATTTCATCATGCATGTGAAGTTTCAGCTCTGTCTGTCCGTGTGTAACGGTTTTCCTCCTCTTCGTCCGAAGAGGAGGAGTAGGGATTTGACCAAAACGCAGCGTTGTGATACGACATGAATATTTATTTAAACAAGACGAAAACTAAACAAACTTGAGAATTTACAAAATAACAAAACCGATGTAGACAGACCTGAACATGGAACTTACATAACACGAAGAACGCATGAACTGGTACAGACGACACAAACGAACGAACAAACGAAACAGTCCCGTGTGGTGCACAGACACAGACACGGAAGACAATCACCCACAAACAAACAGTGTGAACAGCCAACCTATATATGGTTCTCAATCAGAGGAAACGTCAAACACCTGTCCCTGATTGAGAACCATATAAGGCTAATTACAAGTGACCTAAACATAGAAACACAAAACATAGAATGCCCACCCCAACTCACGCCCTGACCAACTAAACACATACAAAAATAACATAAAACAGGTCAGGAACGTGACAGAACCCCCCCCTCAAGGTGCGAACTCCGGACGCACCACCAAAAGTCTAGGGGAGGGTCTGAGTGGGCATCTGTCCACGGTGGCGGCTCAGGCTCTGGGCGTGGTTCCCATCCCACCATAATAAATCCCCGCTTCTTTATCCCCCTCACAATGACCACCCTCCAAATAACCCCACCTAAATTAAGGGGCATCACCAGGATAAGGAGCAGCACCGGAATGAGGGGCAACACCGGAATGAGGGGCAACACCAGAATGAGGGGCAACACCAGAATGAGGGGCAACACCAGAATGAGGGGCAACACCAGAATGAGGGGCAACACCAGAATGACTGGCGGATCCTGGCTGGCTGGCTCTGGCGGATCCTGGCTGGCTGGCTCTGGCGGATCCTGGCTGGCTGGCTCTGGCGGATCCTGGCTGGCTGGCTCTGGCGGATCCTGGCTGGATGATGGCTTAATGCTGGATGACGGCTCTGGCTGGTCATGGCTGGATGACGGCTCTGGCTGGTCATGGCTGGATGACGGCTCTGGCTGGTCATGGCTGGATGACGGCTCTGGCTGGTCATGGCTGGATGACGGCTCATGGCTGGATGACGGCTCATGGCTGGATGACGGCTCTGGCTGGTCATGGCTGGATGACGGCTCTGGCTGGTCATGGCTGGATGACGGCTCTGGCTGGTCATGGCTCGCTGACGGCTCTGGCTGGTCATGGCTCGCTGACGGCTCTGGCTGGTCATGGCTCGCTGACGGCTCTGGCTGGTCATGGCTCGCTGACGGCTCTGGCTGGTCATGGCTCGCTGACGGCTCTGGCTGGTCATGGCTCGCTGACGGCTCTGGCTGGTCATGGCTCGCTGACGGCTCTGGCTGGTCATGGCTCGCTGACGGCTCTGGCTGGTCATGGCTCGCTGACGACTCTGGCTGGTCATGGCTCGCTGACGGCTCTGGCTGGTCATGGCTCGCTGACGGCTCTGGCTGGTCATGGCTCGCTGACGGCTCTGGCTGGTCATGGCTGGATGACGGCTCTGGCTGGTCATGGCTGGATGACGGCTCTGGCTGGTCATGGCTCGCTGACGGCTCTGGCTGGTCATGGCTCGCTGAAGGCTCTGGCTGATCCTGTCTGGCGGAAGGCTCTGGCTGATCCTGTCTGGCGGAAGGCTCTGGCTGATCCTGTCTGGCGGAAGGCTCTGGCTGATCCTGTCTGACGGAAGGCTCTGGCTGATCCTGTCTGACGGAAGGCTCTGGCTGATCCTGTCTGGCGGAAGGCTCTGGCTGATCCTGTCTGGCGGAAGGCTTGGGCTGCTCCTGTCTGGCGGAAGGCTCTGGCGGCTCCTGTCTGGCGGAAGGCTCTGGCGGCTCCTGTCTGGCGGAAGGCTCTGGCGGCTCCTGTCTGGCGGAAGGCTCTGGCGGCTCCTGTCTGGCGGACGGCTCTGAAGGCTCATGGCAGACGGGCGGCTTTGCAGGCTCATGGCAGACGGGCGGCTTTGAAGGCTCAGTACAGACGGGCAGTTCATGCGGCGCTTGGCAGACGGACAGTTCAGACGGCGTTGGGCAGACGGGCAGTTCAGGCGCCGTTGGGCAGACGGGCAGTTCAGGCGCCGTTGGGCAGACGGGCAGTTCAGGCGCCGTTGGGCAGACGGGCAGTTCAGGCGCCGCTGGGCAGACGGCAGACTCTGGCCGGCTGAGACGCACTGTAGGCCTGGTGCGTGGTACCGGAACTGGAGGTACCGGGCTAAAGACACGCACCTTCAGGCTAGTGCGGGGAACAACAACAGGGCACACTGGACTCTCAAGGCGTACTATAGGCCTGGTGCGTGGTACCGGCACTGGTGGTACCGGGCTGAGGGCACGCACATCAGGGCGAGTACGGGGAGAAGGAACAGTGCGTACAGGGCTCTGGAGACGCACAGGAGGCTTGGTGCGTGGTGCCGGGACTGGTGGTACTGGGCTGGAGACACGCACCTCAAGGCTAGTGCGGAGAGCAGGAACAGGGCACACTGAGTTCTCGAGGCGCACTATAGGACTGGTGCGTGGTACCGGGACTTGTGGTACCGGGCTGAGGGCACGCACCTCAGGACGAGTGCGGGGAGAAAGATCAGTGCGTACAGGGCTCTGGAGACGCACAGGAGGCTTGATGCGTGGTGCCGGAACTGGAGGCACTGGGCTGGATACACGCACCACAGGGAGAGTGCGTGGAGGAGGAACAGGGCTCTGGAGACGCACAGGAGGCTTGGTGCGTGGTGTCAGCACTGGTGGTACTGGGCTGGGGACACGCACCACAGGGCTAGTGCGAGGAGCAGTAACAGGACGCACAGGACTCTGGAGACGCACAGGAGGCTTTGTGCGTGCTGTAGGCACTGTCTTAACCAGACGGCTAGCACGCACCTCAGGACGAGTATGGAGAGCTGTTCCCGGTGACATTAACTCACCAACACGTTCATTCGGACGGATGCCGTGCCTCATGCACCAAACCAATACATCCCTCATAACTCTCTCCTCCAATTTCTCCATTAACTCCTTTACTGTCTCTGCGTCACTCACCTCCAAATCCGCCCTCACCGGCTCCTTACGGTAAACAGGAGGAGTTGGCTCACGTCTCCCGACTGACCCAACTAAACTACCCGAGAGCCCCCCCCCCCAAGAAATTTTTGGGTTTGACTTACGGGCTTCCAGCCTTGTTTCCGTGCTGCCTCCTCATATCGCCGCCTCTCTGCTTTCGCTGCCTCCAGCTCAGCTTTGGGGCGGCGATATTCTCCTGTCTGAGCCCAGGGTCCTTTTCCGTCTAATATTTCCTCCCATGTCCACGAGTCCTGGTTTCTTTGTTGCGCTCTCCCACGCCGCTTGGTCTTTGGTTGATGGGTGATTCTGTAACGGTTTTCCTCCTCCTCTTCGTCCGAAGAGGAGGAGTAGGGATTTGACCAAAACGCAGCGTTGTGATACGACATGAATATTTATTTAAACAAGACGAAAACTAAACAAACTTGAGAATTTACAAAATAACAAAACCGATGTAGACAGACCTGAACATGGAACTTACATAACACAAAGAACGCATGAACTGGTACAGACGACACAAACGAACGAACAAACGAAACAGTCCCGTGTGGTGCACAGACACAGACACGGAAGACAATCACCCACAAACAAACAGTGTGAACAGCCAACCTATATATGGTTCTCAATCAGAGGAAACGTCAAACACCTGTCCCTGATTGAGAACCATATAAGGCTAATTACAAGTGACCTAAACATAGAAACACAAAACATAGAATGCCCACCCCAACTCACGCCCTGACCAACTAAACACATACAAAAATAACATAAAACAGGTCAGGAACGTGACACCGTGGCCTCTCTTCCTCGGTGCGCACTGTCACTGTGTCTGTTTCCATCTTGTCCAGCTGTGTATGTAACATTTCACATAAACCCTGTTTCTTGTCTGCATCGAAGTAGCGGTCCTTGTACATAGCATCGAGCATGGTGGCGACACAGTAGAGAGAATGCCACCGAGTCGCTTGTTCACAGCCTGTGTCTGCAGTTTTGTTGAGCAGGCGTTTCAATGCCATGACAGAGGGTATCACGTCTGCTGCAGGTGCAGTTGATGAGTTTATTTCTCGAGTCAGTTGATTGAATGGAGCTAGCTAGTGTGTTCAAGTTTCAAACATGTTGTCAAATGCCATTGAAATGGCAGCAGCGGTATGAGAACCAGCACATTCTTGAGCATGCAATACGGCTTTCCTCAGTAGGAGATCCTCGTCAACCCACTGTGCTGTCAGACTCGGCATGCTCATGGGGCTGACATTGCTGGTCCAAATGTTAGTCATGAAGCTAATAGCAGTGGCACTATTACTGTGTAACTCCGGTATGGCAACATCTGAAAAATAGCGCACTTGGTAGTGTGTACCGGTGCTTGACCAGTCGGTGAAAGCCAACATCACCGATGACAGAGAACGGTTGATTGTCAATGGTAATGAATTCCATTATCTTGGCATTAATGGACTTCGCCTTTAAGTTGTCTTGCTGAAATGTTGTTACTCTTTCAAATGACTGCTCGATCCACACAGCAGACATTGTGGGCTAGTTTAGGAATGCTGTGTTGCACGTGTAGCGCAAAATTTTACGTGGCGTCTTACGTCAGGTACCTACGTTATATAGGTATGCACGTCAGCATTGACATCGGTTTTGCACATCGGTGTTAAACTAGACATCGGGCCGATACTGATGTTGGCCTTTTTAGCTAATATCGTCCAATTCCAATATGGTCACCGATATATCGTGCCTCCCTAACGGACATGGTCCAATGTCATTGAAAACGAGCAAGCTGTCAAACACTTGAAGCCTCATTAGAGCCTTGTTGCTTCAGTTGAAATTGTCTTAGGTTGAGTTTATAACGCTGAATAGCATCAGTGCGTTACTGGAAGTACCCTTGTGGGAACCTTGTCTAGCTATGAGGATATAGACAGGCTGATGCGAAAACCAGCAGGACTGGAGCTGGACCCTGTAGGTGTGGAGTTGTTCACCCCTGGCATAGCGTGTGAATTCCAGTTAAACCTTTCCTTGTTTGCCTCCAGTCCATCCAGGAGGTGGGTGGCTACGTTCTGATTGCCCTCAACACAGCCAACAGGATTCCCCTGGACAACCTGCGCATCATCCGAGGCCACACTCTCTATGACAGTGGCTTTGCCCTGGCTGTGGTGCTGAACTATAACAAGTCCATGCGAGCAGGCACCACTGAGCTGCCTCTGACCAGCCTCACAGGTCAGTCTATAGGCCTGTCCCTGCTCTGTCCAGGCAGGTCTATACCCAGCCTCATAATGACTAGTCACTGTGGGACTTCTCACATACTAGAGCCAAACCAGGGAAACTCTAAGCCCTAGTTATAAGCTATAAAATAGGGTTAGGGTTGAGGATTAGGGTTAACCCGGGATGTGGACACAAAGCTAAGGTTACGGTTAAAGCTAAGGTTAGGGTTGAACCAGGATGTGGACACGAAGCTAGGGTTATGGTTAAGGCTACTGTTGGGGTTGAACCAGGATGTGGACACAAAGCTAGGTTTAGGGTTGAACCAGGATATGGACATGAAGCTAGGGTTAGGGTTGAACCAAGATGTGGACATGAAGCTAGGGTTGAGGTTTAGGGTTGAACCAGGATATGGACATGAAGCTAGGGTTAGGGTTGAGGCTACAGTTAGGCTTGAACCAGGATGTGGACATGAAGCTAGGGTTAGGGTTGAACCAGGATATGGACATGAAGCTAGGGTTAGTTTAAGGCTACAGTTAGGCTTGAACCAGGATGTGGACATGAAGCTAGGTTTAGGGTTGAACCAGGATATGGACATGAAGCTAGGTTTAGGGTTGAACCAGGATATGGACATGAAGCTAGGGTTAGGGTTGAACCAGGATATGGACATGAAGCTAGGGTTAGGGTTGAGGCTACAGTTAGGCTTGAACCAGGATGTGGAATGAAGCTAGGTTTAGGGTTGAACCAGGATGTGGACATGAAGCTAGGTTTAGGGTTGAACCAGGATGTGGACATGAAGCTAGGGTTAGGGTTGAACCAGGATATGGACATGAAGCTAGGGTTAGGGTTGAGGCTATAGTTAGGCTTGAACCAGGATGTGGACATGAAGCTAGGTTTAGGGTTGAACCAGGATGTGGACATGAAGCTAGGTTTAGGGTTGAACCAGGATATGGACATGAAGCTGAGGTTAGGCTTGAGGTTAGGGTTGAAGTTAGGCTTGCATCTGGATCTGAAGATTCAGTAGTTTGTTGTATTTCATCTACACAGCTTTATTACATTGATTAATTCACACCAATATTTAGCTTCCACCTGAAAATAAACAAGTCTCTCTCCAATTTCCAGAGATCCTGAAAGGAGGAGTGAAGTTCTCAGACAACCAGCTGTGTAACGTGGAGACCATCCAGTGGTTGGACATTGTAAACAGTAACAGCAAACCCAACATGCAGTTACCTGAACCCAGCAACTATCGGCTCTGTAAGGAGCTCCTGTTACAACACAAACATTGCGTCACATAAATGTACCTACCATAATCCCATTCAAGGTTTTGTGTTTTTATACACCCTTGAGGCTAGACTGGTTCATGTTGTAAGATATTAACAGGAAGCTGCTTCAACAAGTTTGGCCAACAGTTTCGTAATGTTTCACTTTCAACTGTCAAATATTCCAACTTTATTTGATTAAACATTAAAGTAATGGTTTGGAAGTTAAGATTTTGCTAAACTTTTATTTGTATCTATGTTTTTGTAGGTAAAAGATGTGATCCTGGATGCTTCAATGGTTCCTGTTGGGCGCCCGGCCCAGAACACTGCCAGACGTGTAAGTCTTTCAAGTTTAAACCATACACAACTGCAAGGCGCTACAGAGGGTAGTGCATACGGTCCATTACATCACTGGGGCTGAGCTCCCTGCCATCCAGGACCTCTATACCAGGCAGTGTCAGAGGAAGGCCAGAAAAATGTTCAAAGACTCCAGCCACTCAAGTCATAGACTGTTTTCTCTGCTATCGCACGGCAAGCAGTACCAATGCACCAACTAAGGAACCAACAGCTTCTAACCCCAAAATAGTTTAGTTAAATAATTAACTAAATACCTACCCAGACTATTTTACATTTGAGTTGTTTAGCAGGCGCTCTTATCCAGAGTGACTTACAGGAGCAATTAGGGTTAAATGCCTTGCTCAACGGCACATTGACAGACTTTTCACCTAGTTGGTTCGGGGATTCAAACCAGAAACCTTTTGGGTACTGCCCTAACGCTATTAACCGCTAGGCTACCCTGCCAACTATCTGCATTGACCCTTTTTGCACAATTTTTTTTGACCAATCACAAATGCTTCTGCTACTGTTTATTATCTATCCTGTTGCCTAGTTACTTAATTCCTAGTTACTGTATATGTACATATTTATCTCAATTACCTCTTACTCCGGCACATCGACTCGGGACTGGTACCTCGTGTATATAGCCAAGTTATCATTTCTCATTGTGTATTTATTATTACTTTTACAGTATTATTACGTGTTTTACTTTTCTATTATTTTTCTATTTTATTTCTCTCTGCATTGTTGGGAAGGGCCGTAACTCAGCATTTCACTGTTAGTCTACACTTGTTGTTTATGAAGCATGTGACAAATAAAATTTGATTTGGCATTTCTAATCCTTTTATAGTGACGAAACTGAACTGTGCCCAGCAGTGCTCTAAGAGATGTAAGGGTCCGTCCCCCATCGACTGCTGCAACGAACACTGTGCTGCAGGCTGCACTGGACCCAGACCTACAGACTGTCTGGTGAGAGACCTTAACCATAACACACCTTCACACTGTACTGGAACCAGACTTTCTGGTGAGAGACCTTAACCATAACCCACCTTCACACTGTACTGGACCCAGACTGTCTGGTGAGAGACCTTAACCATAACCCACCTTCACACTGTACTGGACCCAGACTGTCTGGTGAGAGACCTTAACCATAACCCACCTTCACACTGTACTGGAACCAGACTGTCTGGTGAGAGACCTTAACCATAACCCACCTTCACACTGTACTGGACCTAGACCATCTGGTGAGAGACTGACAGACACACCAACTTCACACACTGTACTGGGGTCAGGATTATTACCTCACCATGTCATGTGATTTTACCAGGAAGAGAGAGACTGAAGCCACCTTCACATTGTACTGGGGTCAGAGGTTATAGGGAGAGAGGCCATGAGTGACTCCATAAGGGAGGACACTTGCATCTCTCACAAGCTATTATGTATTATTTCGAGTTATTTCTTAACCCAATAACAGTGTCGTCACTCAAGAGTCAAGGGTTTGAGGAAACAGACCCACATTGCATTTCACACATTATTATTTCTCTCTTATGAGGCTCCCTTGTGACTTACTGGCTCACGACCAACCATACACCCACCCGTAACAGTGTTTTCTATCCACTTTATGATTGAAACCAAATTGTGTTGCTCTTGCATCCAGTGACCCATTATATCACTGGTTAAACCCTGCTTTTTTACAGTGCCTTGAGAATCAGGCTGGGTCCCCAGCTGGGAGCTAAGCCAGCGTCACCTATTCCTCTCTGGCTAAGCTAAGGCATGAAATAGAAATGCAGTGTTATCATGAGTATATATGGCTCTGTTATATGGTCCTAGTGCTCTCTGTCAGTGAAGGCTGGATCGAATTGATGATTAGGCCGTACTTTACTTGGGTAGGAGCTGAGTACCGGCACCACAAATGTTCTACTGTTTGAGCTCCTGTTCCTCTTTGTAGAATATTAGCTCAAAAGTATTGCGTAGCTCCTGCACCTAAATATAAACGGTACCGTCAACCAAAATGAGTACCCAAACCTACAGTGGGGAGAACAAGTATTTGATACACTGCCGATTTTGCAGGTTTTCCTACTTACAAAGCATGTAGAGGTCTGTAATTTTTTATCAGAGGTACACTTCAACTGTGAGAGACAGAATCTGAAAAAAAAAATCCAGAAAATCACATTGTATGATTTTTAAGTAATTAATTTACATTTTATTGCATGACATAAGTATTTGATACATCAGAAAAGCAGAACTTAATATTTGGTACAGAAACCTTTGTTTGCAATTACAGAGATGATACGTTTCCTGTAGTTCTTGACCAGGTTTGCACACACTGCAGCAGGGATTTTGGCCCACTCCTCCATACAGACCTTCAGGTTTCGGGGCTGTCGCTGGGCAATACAGACTTTCAGCTCCCTCCAAAGATTTTCTATTGGGTTCAGGTCTGGAGACTGGCCACTCCAGGACCTTGAGATGCTTCTTACGGAGCCACTCCTTAGTTGCCCTGGCTGTGTGTTTCGGGTCGTTGTCATGCTGGAAGACCCAGCTACGACCCATCTTCAATGCTCTTACTGAGGGAAGGAGGTTGTTGGCCAAGATCTCGCGATACATGGCCCCATCCATCCTCCCCTCAATACGGTGCAGTCGTCCTGTCCCCTTTGCAGAAAAGCATCCCCAAAGAATGATGTTTCCACCTCCATGCTTCACGGTTGGGATGGTGTTCTTGGGTTTGTACTCTTCCTTCTTCTTCCTCCAAACACGGCAAGTGGAGTTTAGACCAAAAAGCTCTATTTTTGTCTCATCAGACCACATGACCTTCTCCCATTCCTCCTCTGGATCATCCAGATGGTCATTGGCAAACTTCAGACGGGCCTGGACATGCGCTGGCTTGAGCAGGGGGACCTTGCGTGCGCTGCAGGATTTTAATCCATGACGGCGTAGTGTGTTACTAATGGTTTTCTTTGTGACTGTGGTCCCAGCTCTCTTCAGGTCATTGACCAGGTCCTGCCGTGTAGTTCTGGGCTGATCCCTCACCGTCCTCATGATCATTGATGCCCCACGAGGTGAGATCTTGCATGGAGCCCCAGACCGAGGGTGATTGATCGTCATCTTGAACTTCTTCCATTTTCTAATAATTGCGCCAACAGTTGTTGCCTTCTCACCAAGCTGCTTGCCTATTGTCCTGTAGCCCATCCCAGCCTTGTGCAGGTCTACAATTTTATCCCTGATGTCCTTACACAGCTCTCTGGTCTTGGCCATTGTGGAGAGGTTGGAGTCTGTTTGATTGAGTGTGTGGACAGGTGTCTTTTATACAGGTAACGAGTTCAAACAGGTGCAGTTAATACAGGTAATGAGTGGAGAACAGGAGGGCTTCTTAAAGAAAAACTAACAGGTCTGTGAGAGACGGAATTCTTACTGGTTGGTAGGTGATGAAATACTTATGTCATGCAATAAAATGCAAATGAATTACTTAAAAATCATACAATGTGATTTTCTGGATTTTTGTTTTAGATTCCGTCTCTCACAGTTGAAGTGTACCTATGATAAAAATGACAGACCTCTACATCCTTTGTAAGTAGGAAAACCTGCAAAATCGGCAGTGTATCAAATACTTGTTCTCCCCACTGTATTTGTCCAAGTCAAGCACTGTGATTAGGACATAAAAAAAAAAAAAAAATGCAATGGAAAGTGAAAACAAGCATTTCTTAATGGAGAAGTTCAGGTTGTCCCTCCCGGTGTCAGTCTGTTTCCTTCCGTTTGGTGCCTAATAAACACAACCTTCTTTGATGTCGTAGGCTTGCCGTGACTTTCAGGATGATGGGATGTGTAAAGACTCGTGTCCCCGCCTCCTGCTCTATGACCGCAACCTTCACCAATTGGTCAACAACCCAGACGGGAAGTACAACTTCGGGGCCACCTGCGTCAAGACTTGTCCTCGTAAGAAAACCCCCATGGCCCTCCGTGTCCCCTCCATGTCCCCCAATTACCTCCTCTATGAGGCTGCAGTATAGGATACATGATATAAGGATTGTTTAGAACATGGCTGCCCCATCCTGGTGCTGGAGGGCCGAAACACTTCTGGTTTTCATCCTCTCCTAATCATGGAGTAATTCAGACCTGGGACCAGGGGAGAATGACTCCCCTGTCTCATTGAAGCCACAGAAGTTCAAAGCTGACTGTGGTACAGCAGGCATTGTTAGCAGAAAACAGGAACCCATTATAGTGAATGGAAAATTGGCAATCTTCGTGGTCAATCTTCGTGTAAATAAATAAAATATTAGAAGACAATCATGGTACCAATAATTGCTTCTAATACACCAGATGTGTCTCCTTGAGCTTTACAATTACACACAAAATAAGTTATACGGATCATCATTTAGTTACTAATGGCAGCCTGCAGTACCCTGGTATGTCTTCAACTTGAGTTACTCAATGAGTGCAATTAACTACCAGGTAGAAACAAAAACATGTTTTGGCCCTCCAGGACCAGGACTGGGAAGCCCTGGTTTATAAACTCTGTACACAGAGGGGGCTTCAACCGAGTCTACAGACAACACATACAGTACCAGTCAAAAGTTTGGACAAGGGTTTTTCTTTATTTTTACTATTTTCTACATTGTAGAATAATAGTGATGACATCAAAACTATGAAATAACACATTTGGAATCATGTAGTAACCAAAAAAGTGTTAAACAAATCAAAATATATTTTATATTTGTGATTCTTCAAAGTATCTACCCTTTGCCTTTGACAGCTTTGCACACTCTTGGCATTCTCTCAACCAGCTTCATGAATGCATTTCAATTAACAGGTGTGCCTTATTTAAACGTTAATTTGTGGAATTTCTGTCCTTCTTAATGCATTTGAGCCAATCAGTTGTGTTGTGACAAGGTAGGGGTGGTATACAGAAGATAGCCCTATTTGGTAAAAGTCCATATTATGGCAAGAACAGCTCAAATAAGCAAAGAAAAATGACAGTCCATCATTACTTTAAGAAATGAAGGTCAGTCAATCTGGAAAATTTCTAGAACTCTGAACGTTTCTTCAAGTGCAGTTGCAAAAAAACAGTGGTGGAAAAAGTACTCAATTGTCATACTTGAGTAAAAGTTAAGATACCTTAATAGAAAATGACTCAAGTAAAAGTGAAAGTCACCCAGTAAAATACTACTTGAGTAAAAGTCTAAAAGTATTTGGTTTTAAATATACTTAAGTATCAAAAGTAAATGTAGTTGCTAAAATATACTTACAGTTGAAGTCGGTAGTTTACATACACTTAGGTTGGAGTCATTAAAACTCGTTTTTCGGGCCTCCCGGGTGGCGCAGTGGTCTAGGGCACTGCATCGCAGTGCTAGCTGCGCCACCAGTTTCTGGGTTCGCGCCCAGGCTCTGTCGCAGCCGGCCGCGACCGGGAGGTCCGTGGGGCGACGCACAATTGGCATAGCGTCGTCCGGGTTAGGGAGGGTTTGACCGGTAGGGATATCCTTGTCTCATCGCGCTCCAGCGACTCCTGTGGCGGGCCGGGCGCAGTGCGTGCTAACCAAGGGGGCCAGGTACACAGTGTTTCCTCCGACACATTGGTGCGGCTGGCTTCCGGGATGGAGGCGCGCTGTATTAAGAAGCAGTGCGGCTTGGTTGGGTTGTGCTTCGGAGGACGCATGGCTTTCGACCTTCGTCTCTCCCGAGCCCGTACGGGAGTTGTAGCGATGAGACAAGATAGTAATTACTAGCGATTGGATACCACGAAAATTGGGGAGAAAAGGGGGTAAAATTAAATAAAAATTTAAAATAAAAAAAAACTTGTTTTTCAACCACTCCACACATTTCTTGTTAACAAACTATGGTTTTGGCAAGTCGGTTAGGACATCTACTTTGTGCATGACACAAGTAATTTTCCCAACAAGTGTTTACAGACAGATTATTTCACTGTATCACAATTCCAGTGGGTCAGAAGTTTATATACACTAAGTTGACTGTGCCTTTAAACAGCTTGGAAAAGTCCAGAAAATGTCATGGCTTTAGAAGCTTCTGATAGGCTAATTGACATAATTTGAGTCAATTGGAGGTGTACCTGTGGATGTATTTCAAGGCCTACCTTCAAACTCAGTGCCTCTTTGCTTGACATCATGGGAAAATCAAAAGAAATCAGCCAAGACCTCAGCGGGAAAAAATGGTAGACCTCCACAAGTCTGGTTCATCCTTGGGAGCATTTTCCAAATGCCTGAAGGTACCACGTTCATCTGCACAAACAATAGTACGCAAGAATAAACACCATGGGACCACGCAGCCGTCATACCGCTCAGGAAGGAGACGTGTTCTGTCTCCTAAAGAATAAAGTGTAAATCAATCCCAGAACAACAGCAAAGGACTTTGTGAAGATGCTGGAGGAAACAGGTACAAAAATATCTATATCCACAGTAAAACGAGTACTATATCGACATAACCTGAAAGGCCGCTCAGCAAGGAAGAAGCCACTGCTCCAAAACCGCCATAAAAAAGCCAGACTACGGTTTGCAACTGCACATGGGGACAAAGATCGTACTTTTTGGAGAAATGTCCTCTGGTCTGATGAAACAAAAATAGAACTGTTTGGCATCATGAGGAAGGAAAATTATGTGGATATATTGAAGCAACATCTCAAGACATCAGTCAGGAAGTTAAAGCTTGGTCGCAAATGGGTCTTCCAAATGGACAATGACCCGAAGCATACTTCCATAGTTGTAGAAAAATGGCTTCTGAAAAAGCGTGTGTGAGCAAGGAGGCCTACAAACCTGACAGCTCTGTCAGGAGGAATGGGCCAAAATTCACCCAACATTGTGGGAAGCTTGTGGAAGGCAACCTGAAACGTTTGACCCAAGTTAAACAATTTTAAAGGCAATGCTACCAAATGCTAATTGAGTGTATGGTAAACTTCTGACACACTGGGAATGTGATCAAATAAATAAAATCCGAAATAAATCATTCTCTCTACTGACATTTCACATTCTTAAAATAAAGTGGTGATCCTAACTTACCTAAGACAGGTAATTTTTTACTAGGATTAAATGTCAGGAATAGTGAAAAATGTAGGACTTCAACTGTAAGTATAAAAAGTAAAAGTACGAATAATAAAAAAATCCCTTATTAAGGAATAGCCAGGATCACACTCCAACACTCAAACATAATTTAAAAACAAAGCATTTGTGTTTAGTGAGTCCGCCAGATCAGAGGCAGTAGGGATGACCAGGGATGTTCTCTTGATAAGTGTGGCAATTGGACCATTTTCTGTCCTGCTAAGCATTCAAAATGTAACAAGTACTTTGTGTCAGGGGGGGGGGGGAAAAATATATATATTTTTACTATGGAGTAAAAAGTACATAATTTTCTTTAGGAATGTAGTGAAGTAAAAGTAGTCAAAATATAAATAGGTCAGATACCCCAAAAAACAAATAAAAATACTTTAAAGTACTACTTTAGTAAAGTACTTTACACCACTGGCAAAAACCATCAAGCGCTATGATGAAACTGGCTCTCATGAGAACCCCACAGGAAAGGAAGACCCAGAATTCATTAGAGTTACCCGCCTCAGAAATTGCAGGCCAAATAAATGCTTCAGAGTTCAAGTAACAGACACATCTCAACATCAACTGTTCAGAGGAGACTGCGTTAATCAGGCCTTCATGGTTAAATTGCTGCAAAGAAACCACTACTAAAGGACAGCAATAAGAAAAAGAGACTTGGTGGACATTAGACTGGTGGAAATCTGTCCTTTGGTCTGATGAGTCCAAATTTGAGATTTTTGCTTCCAACCGCAGTGTTTTTGTGAGACGCAGAGTAGGAGAACGGATGATCTCTGCATGTGTGGTTCCCACCGTGAAGCATGGAGGGGGATGTGTGATGGTGTGGGGGTGCTTTGCTGGTGACACTGTCAATGATTTATTTAGAATTCAAGGCACACTTGACCAGCATGGCTACCACAGCATTCTGCAGCGATACGCCATCCCATCTGGTTTGCGCTTAGTGGGACTATCATTTGTTTTTCAACAGGACAATGACCCAACATACCTCCAGGCTGTGTAAGGGCTATGTTACCAAGAAGGAGAGTGATGGAGTGCTGCATCAGATGACCTGGCCTCCACAATCACCCGACCTCAACCCAATTGAGATGGTTTGGGATGAGTTGGACTGCAGAGTGAAGGAAAAGCAGCCAACAAGTGCTCAGCATGTGGGAACTCCTTCAAGACTGTTGGAAAAGCAGTTCAGATGAAGCTGGCTGAGAGAATGCCAAGAGTGTGCAAAGCTGTCATCAAGGCAATGGTTGGCTACTTTTAAGAATCTAAAAACTAAAATATATTTTCATTTATTTAACACTTTAACACTGTTATTTCATAGTTTTGATGTCTTCACTATTATTCTACAATGTAGAAAATAATAAAAATAAAGAAAAACCCTTGAATGAGTAGGTGTGTCCACACTTTTGACTGGTACTGTATGAGTCTCAGTGAAGTGAAACGTTCAGATGTGGTATTTTGAACAAGGGGCCACATGGTCCCTCTAGCCTGGTGTTAGTGTCAGTCAGTCTGTGTCAGACTGAGTTTAATCATAAACTGCATAAGCGAGGAAAGAAAATGATGTAGTTTTAGGGTGTGCTAATGCAGCAGCCTCCACTTTCTGTTAGAATCAGCACTCAAACTCTGGCATGCATAAAATACTGTCCTGTATTGCATTATATAGGTTTATTATATATTCTCTTAGTTTTATTCCTTTGAAGGAATCAACCTCTTGGTAGATTTTTTAAATATCATTTTTAATTTGACTTGATTTTAGAACCATATGTATATGATTAATGAGTGCTGATTGTGTACTCTTAGAATATAATCATATTTGATGTTTTTCTCCCCTCAGATAACTATGTGGTGACGGACCATGGAGCGTGCGTTCGGACGTGCAGTGGTGACACATACGAGGTGGACGAGGGAGGGGTCAGGAAGTGCAAGAAGTGTGATGGACTGTGCCCCAAAGGTAGTTGATACTGCTACAGCTCCTACTATACATTCTGATGGCAGGGATTATAGCGTTCACGATGATACTGCATGAATGTGCCTCTCTGTAGCATGTAAAGTTCACCCCAGTGTTATTCCCCAAAGATGCACTGCAGGGTTGTGTTCAATACCATTTTATTTTCCAATAGAGGATTTTCCGATTTTTAAAAATTTTACTTATTGAATAAAAATGTATTTTAATCTGATATACTGCACTAATCTTCTGTTTTTTTGGGGCTTGTGATTTCTCAAACTAACTTTTCTGTGTGGCAAGAAATTAGTAGACACGTTTGTTTTTATTAATATGTTACTAATTTTCACAGTTTGCAATGGACTTGGAATGGGAAAACTTGCCAATATTCTGTCAATTAATGCCACCAACATTGACACATTTAAAAACTGTACCAAAATCAATGGGAACATTGCTATTATCTACACATCTATCCATGGGTAAGTAGTGAGCGAATTAAGGTTTTTTGAAATTGTAGAAACATCATAGATCATTTCTAACCTTTGTATTGTGCAATTCACGAATATGACAGATACATGGCACAGTTGTTATTGCTATTCACAGGGACACGTTCACCAAAGCACCTAAGATGGATCCGGCCAAGCTAGAAGTTTTCAAGACTGTCAGAGAAATTACCGGTAAGAATAGAGCCATGGCAGTTCAAATCAGACAAAAGTGCACTTTTCATGATTATTACAAAAACATCTATTCATCTTCTAGGGTACTTGCTGATTCAGAACTGGCCTGAGAACATGACGTCTCTCAGTCCATTTGAGAACCTGGAGATCATCCGTGGTCGGACCAAGCGGTAAGATTACTGTCCCTGGCCTCTCTCTAAACCTCAGCCTCTACTACAGGGTGCCACTGACAGTGAATGAGAGGATGTGACTCATTCAATATCCCTTTAACTCCTCTCTCTCCCTCTCCCCATTTCCCCTCCCCTCTCTCTGTTCTCAGTGTTCTGTTGAGCTTGGCCATAACCCAGTTAACCATCACCCACCTGGGGCTGCGTAACCTGAAGGAGATTAGTGACGGAGACGTGGTCATTGCAAAAAACCCCAACCTCTGCTACACCAAGAATCACCACTGGAAGCAGTTGTTCAAGTCCAACTCTCAGACCGCCAGGCTGGAGAACAACGCCGACGCAGCCAACTGCGGTAAATCATTCAGTCATTTTTTTATGATTAACATTTGTATAGATTTTTGTGGTCACATAACAGAAAAAAAGGGAACACTAACAAACAGGAGATACACAACAAACACCAGGAGTCAACACCATAATATCAGCTCAAGCCCATGACAAATTAGCGATAACATGTTCGGTGCTTACTAAACGAAAGGTTACACTGGGATATGAGTGGCTCCGAGATAATATTTACCCTCTATTGTTGTGGTCATAAAACTGTGATAGATACAGAATGCAATGATGATGGAGTGTTATTTTGGGAGAAAGGAAATTAATGCTAGCCTGTTGCTTGTGCAGGGTTGTGTGAAAAGAGAAAAGGGTTAAAACTATTATTTTGTATTGATATCAAATTTTATTTGTCAAATGCTCCGAATACAACAGGTGAAATGCTTACTTACAAGCCCTTCACCAACAATGCAGTTCAAGAAATAGAGTTATATAGAGAAATATAAATATTTACTAAATAAAATAAAGTAATTTAAAAAATAAATAAAAGTAGCACAATAAAATAACAATACCAAGGCTATATACAGGGGGTACTGTCAATGTAAATAGTCCAGGTGGCCATTTAATTAATTGTTCAGCAGTTTTATGGCTTGCGGGTAGAAGCTGTTAAGGAGCCTTTTGGACCTAGACTTGGCACTCCGGTACCACTTGACGTGCGGCAGAAGAGAACAGTCTATGACTTGGGTGACTGGAGTCTTTGACAATTTTTTGGGCCTATCTATAGTATGTGTCTGTATGTGTGTTTGCAGGGATGCAGAACAACACTTGTGACAGGATGTGTACCAGAGATGGCTGCTGGGGCCCTGGACCCACCATGTGTTTCGCCTGTCAGGACTACAGCCGAGCAGGAAGCTGTGTCGACTCCTGCAACCTACTGGAGGGGTGAGAGGAGCCCCTTTCTGTTCCCCATTGTAACCTACTGGAGGGGTGAGATAAAGGAGCCATTGTAACCTACTGGAGGGGTGAGATAAAGGAGCCATTGTAACCTACTGGAGGGGTGAGATAAGGAGCCATTGTAACCTACTGGAGGGGTGAGATAAGGAGCCATTGTAACCTACTGGAGGGGTGAGAGAGGAGCCATTGTAACCTACTGGAGGGGTGAGATAAAGGAGCCATTGTAACCTACTGGAGGGGTGAGATAAGGAGCCATTGTAACCTACTGGAGGGGTGAGATAAGGAGCCATTGTAACCTACTGGAGGGGTGAGAGAGGAGCCATTGTAACCTACTGGAGGGGTGAGAGAGGAGCCACTGTAACCTACTGGAGGGGTGAGAGAGGAGCCATTGTAACCTACTGGAGGGGTGAAAGAAGAGCCATTGTAACCTACTGGAGGGGTGAGAGAGAAGCCATTATAACCTACTGGAGGGGTGAGAAAGGAGCCACTGTAACCTACTGGAGGGGTGAGAGGAGTCATTGTAACCTACTGGAGGGGTGAGATAAGGAGCTATTGTAAGCTACTGGAGGGGTGAGAGAGGAGCCACTGTAACCTACTGGAGGGGTGAGAGAGGAGCCATTGTAACCTACTGGAGGGGTGAGAGAGGAGCCATTGTAACCTACTGGAGGGGTGAGAGAGGAGCCATTGTAAGCTACTGGAGGGGTGAGAGAGGAGCCACTGTAACCTACTGGAGGGGTGAGAGAGGAGCCATTGTAACCTACTGGAGGGGTGAGAGAGGAGCCATTGTAACCTACTGGAGGGGTGAGAGAGGAGCCATTGTAACCTACTGGAGGGGTGAGAGAGGAGCCACTGTAACCTGCTGGAGGGGTGAGATAGGAGCCATTGTAAGCTACTGGAGGGGTGAGAGAGGAGCCATTGTAACCTACTGGAGGGGTGAGAGAGGAGCCACTGTAACCTACTGGAGGGGTGAGAGAGGAGCCATTGTAACCTACTGGAGGGGTGAGAGAGGAGCCATTGTAACCTACTGGAGGGGTGAGAGAGGAGCCATTGTAACCTACTGGCGGGGTGAGAGAGGAGCCATTGTAACCTACTGGAGGGGTGAGATAAGGAGCCACTGTAACCTACTGGAGGGATGAGATAAGAGCCATTGTAACCTACTGGAGGGGTGAGAGAGGAGCCATTGTAACCTACTGGAGGGGTGAGAGAGGCGCCACTGTAACCTACTGGAAGGGTGAGAGAGGAGCCATTGTAACCTACTGGAGGGGTGAGAGAGGAGCCATTGTAACCTACTGGAGGGGTGAGATAAGGAGCCACTGTAACCTACTGGATGGGTGAGGGAGGAGCCATTGTAACCTACTGGAGGGGTGAGAGAGGAGCCATTGTAACCTACTGGAGGGGTGAGAGAGGAGCCACTGCAACCTACTGGAGGGGTGAGAGAGGAGCCACTGTAACCTACTGGAGGGGTGAGATAAGAGCCATTGTAACCTACTGGAGGGGTGAGAGAGGAGCCATTGTAAGCTACTGGAGGGGTGAGAGAGGAGCCATTGTAACCTACTGGAGGGGTGAGAGAGGAGTCATTGTAAGCTACTGGAGGGGTGAGAGAGGAGCCATTGTAAGCTACTGGAGGGGTGAGAGAGGAGCCATTGTAACCTACTGGAGGGGTGAGGGAGGAGCCATTGTAACCTACTGGAGGGGTGAGGGGAGCCATTGTAACCTACTGGAGGGGTGAGAGGAGCCACTGTAACCTACTGGAAGGGTGAGATAGGAGCCATTGTAACCTACTGGAGGGGTGAGAGAGGAGCCATTGTAACCTACTGGAGGGGTGAGAGAGGAGCCACTGTAACCTACTGGAGGGGTGAGAGAGGAGCCACTGTAACCTACTGGAGGGGTGAGATAAGGAGCCACTGTAACCTACTGGAGGGGTGAGATAAGGAGCCATTGTAACCTACTGGATGGGTGAGGGAGGAGCCATTGTAACCTACTGGAGGGGTGAGGGAGGAGCCATTGTAACCTACTGGAGGGGTGAGAGAGGAGCCATTGTAACCTACTGAAGGGGTGAGAGAGGAGCCATTGTAACCTACTGAAGGGGTGAGAGAGGAGCCATTGTAAGCTACTGAAGGGGTGAGAGAGGAGCCATTGTAAGCTACTGGAGGGGTGAGAGAGGAGCCATTGTAACCTACTGGAGGGGTGAGAGAGGAGCCATTGTAACTACTGGAGGGGTGAGATAGGAGCCATTGTAACCTACTGGAGGGGTGAGAGTGGAGCCATTGTAACCTACTGGAGGGGTGAGAGAGGAGCCATTGTAACCTACTGGAGGGGTGAGAGAGGAGCTATTGTAACCTACTGGAGGGGTGAGAGAGGAGCCATTGTAACCTACTGGAGGGGTGAGAGAGGAGCCATTGTAACCTACTGGAGGGGTGAGGGAGGAGCCATTGTAACCTATTGGAGGGGTGAGAGAGGAGCCATTGTAACCTACTGGAGGGGTGAGAGAGGAGCCATTGTAACCTACTGAAGGGGTGAGAGAGGAGCCATTGTAACCTACTGGAGGGGTGAGAGAGGAGCCATTGTAACCTACTGAAGGGGTGAGAGAGGAGTCATTGTAACCTACTGAAGGGGTGAGAGAGGAGCCATTGTAACCTACTGAAGGGGTGAGAGAGGAGCCATTGTAACCTACTGGAGGGGTGAGAGAGGAGCCATTGTAACCTACTGGAGGGGTGAGAGAGGAGCCATTGTAACCTACTGAAGGGGTGAGAGAGGAGCCATTGTAACCTACTGGAGGGGTGAGGGAGGAGCCATTGTAACCTACTGGAGGGGTGAGAGAGGAGCCATTGTAACCTACTGGAGGGGTGAGAGAGGAGCCATTGTAACCTACTGAAGGGGTGAGAGAGGAGCCATTGTAACCTACTGGGGGGGTGAGAGAGGAGCCATTGTAACCTACTGGAGGGGTGAGAGAGGAGCCATTGTAACCTACTGAAGGGGTGAGAGAGGAGCCATTGTAACCTACTGGGGGGGTCAGAGAGGAGCCACTGCACCCTACTGGAGGGGTGAGGGAGGAGCCATTGTAACCTACTGGAGGGGTGAGAGAGGAGCCATTGTAACCTACTGAAGGGGTGAGAGAGGAGCCATTGTAACCTACTGAAGGGGTGAGAGAGGAGCCATTGTAACCTACTGGAGGGGTGAGAGAGGAGCCATTGTAACCTGATTCTGTAGCTGAAGCAGGGAAGAAGAGTGAAAGTAACTTGTACACTTGGCAAAAAAACGTATATTTTGCAAGAAACGATGTTGCATGGAATTGAACAGTAAAAACAGATGGAGTATATCTAAGGAAGGTAGTAAGACAGTACTATACAGTACAGTAGAATTGTTCACTTTTGGTAATGAACTCAATTCATGAGAAGAAAGTTCTCTCAGCTGGAATGGAATCACTTAACTCATAGCTGTTTAACTTTGGGAGTCCTCCTCTGTCAAACATTGAGCATCAACCTTGCTTACAATATAACTACTGCTATGAGGAACGGGATCAAGTATTTCACTGCAAATGCAACCATCTGAAATTAAATGTTCAAGCAATAGAAATTTAGCCTGGTCCCTATCTTACCAACTCCTATGGGACAATGACTAGAGGAGTTGGCAAGATGGCACAAACAGATATGGGACCAGACTAGTGGAAATAAGCTTCATGCTAACATGTGTCCTAATTGTTGCAGGGAGCCACGTGAGACTGAAGTGAATAAGACGTGTGTGGAGTGTCACCTTGAGTGTCAGCTCCTCAACGGGACCCAGACCTGCTCTGGACCAGTATGTGTGTCTCTTATATATGCTATGTCCTAAGTACAGTATGTGTCTCTATAATATACACTACCGTTCAAAAGTTTGGGGTCACAAAGAAATGTCCTTGTTTTTGAAAGAAAAGCACATTTTTTTCTCCATTAAAATAACATCGAATTGATCAGAAATACAGTGTAGACATTGTTAATGTTGTAAATGACTATTGTAGCTGGAAACGGCAGATTTTTTATGGAATATCTACATAGGCGTACAGAGGCCCATTATCAGCAACCATCACTCCTGTGTTCCAATGGCACGTTGTGATAGCTAATCCAAGTTTATCATTTTAAAAGGCTAATTGATCATTCGAAAACCCTTTTGCAATTGTTAGCACAGCTGAAAACGGTTGTGCTGATTAAAGAAGCAATAAAACTGGCCTTCTTTAGACTAGTTGAATATCTGGAGCATCAGTATTTGTGGGTTCGATTACAGGCTCAAAATGGCCAGAAACAAAGTACTTTCGTCTGAAACTCATCAGTCTATTCTCGTTCTGAGAAATGAAGGCTATTCCATGCGAGAAATTGCCAAGAAACTGAAGATCTCGTACAACGCTGTGTACTACTCCCTTCGCAGAACAACGCAAACTGGCTCTAACCAGAATAGAAAGAGGAGTGGGAGGCCCCGGTGCACAACTGAGCAAGAGGACAAGTACATTAGTGTCTAGTTTGAGAAACAGAAGCCTCACAAGTCCTTAACTGGCAGCTTCATTAAATAGTACCCGCAAAACACCAGTCTCAACGTCAACTGGGAAGAGGCGACTCCGGGAGACTTCTAGGCGACTTCTAGGCAGAGTTGCAAAGAAAAAGCCATATCTCAGACTGGCCAATAAAAATAAAATATTAAGATGGGCAAAAGAACACACACTGGACAGAGGAACTCTGCCTAGAAGGCCAGCATCCTGGAGTCATCTCTTCACTGTTGACGTTGAGACGGGTGTTTTGTGGGTACTATTTAATGAAGCTGCCAGTTGAGGACTTGAGGCCATTTCTAAGTGAGCCCAAACTTCTGAACTGTAGTGTACTATGTAGTAGTATGTGTCACTATAATATACTATGTAGCAGTATGTGTCACTATAATATACTATGTAGCAGTATGTGTCACTATAATATACTATGTAGTAGTATGTGTCACTATAATATACTATGAAGTAGTGTCCCACTGGGCACAGATGTCTTTTCAACGTCTAGTTTTGATTTACATTTGGTTGAGTTGTTAACAGGAAATCAACATGAACAAAAAATGTCAACATGTCATTGGACTTAGTTTTTTTTTATTCCCTTACGTTGATGACTTTTCATCAACATCATCACACAGAATTTTGTTGTTGAAATGAGGTGGAAACAATGTTGATTCAACCAGTTTCTGCCCAGTGGGAGGTCTCTCGCCCTATAAAATAATATGTATCAGTATGTGTCTCTCTCCATGCTATGTCCCAGAACAATAGGCACAATGTATTTATCTGGCATTCTATTGCAGAGTCATTTGCTTACCCTTTAGATTGACAGCCTTTCAGACCAGGATCAGTACATCTGTAAACATATTAGCTTGTGAGCACCCCGGGACACAGTTGTCGCCATCTTTGAAGTTGGCACACTGGGTACACTGCTTGTGTCTGTTAATTATTCTACGTCTCAGCACACTAGGGCTGTTTCCTTAGAATGTTTCTTTAGATGTGTATGTAATACATTGTCTTGCTATCCTCCTCTCTTTCAGGGTCATGAGCAGTGTACCCGGTGTGCCAACTTCAAAGATGGAGACAACTGTGTCCCGTGGTGCCCTAGAGGGGTGGCTGGGGGCAAGAACACCTTCATCTGGAAATACGCAGATAAGATGAAGGTGTGCCAGCTGTGCCACCAGAACTGTACCGAGGGGTAAGTAAGGGCATCTGTCACAACCACATAAATACATGAATAATTCACAAATACACAAATGGCGCCGGAGAAGAAGGCAGACGTTTTACGTGACCCCAGCCGATTGTTTTTTTTGTTTGTTTATTTGCGTTGTTTGTAACTTATTTTTAAACTTATTTTGTACATAATGTTGCCGCTACCGTCTCTTATGACCAAAAATAACTTCTAGACATCAGGACTGCGATTACTCACCACAAACTAGCAGAATCCTTTTTTTCCTTTCAATACTCTGACGAGCCCGACACTAAGGATATACTGCTTCCTCGGGAAAAGGCCCTGATCGCCTTGATCTGCGTGAGGAGGAGGCAGAGAAAGAGGGGCCGGGCCGAAGGGCGGGCTGCCTTGAGAATTCGTAGGCGATCGAATAAACCCCCACTTCCCTCCATTCTGCTAGCAAACGTGCAATCCTTGGAGAATAAAATCGACGAGATACGCGGAAGATTAAACTACTGTAACATCAAGCTACTGTAACATCTAATGCTTCACGGAGTCGTGGCTGAACGGCGACAATATCAACATTCAGCTGGCTGGTTATACGCTGTACCGGCAGGATAGAACAGCAGCGTCTGGTAAGACAAGGGGTGGCGGACTATGTATTTTTGTAAATAACAGCTGGTGCACGATATCTAAGGAAGTCTCGAGCTATTGCTCGCCTTAGGTAGGGTATCTCATGACAAGCTGTAGACCACACTACCTACTGAGAGAGTTTATCTGTATTCTTCGTAGCTGTTTACATACCACCACAGACTGAGGCTGGCACTAAGACAGAATTGAATGAGCTGTATTCCGCCATAAGCAAATATGAAAACTCTCACCCAGAGGCGGCACTCCTAGTAGCAGGGGACTTTAATGCAGGGAAACAATTACTTTTCACCAAATTTCTATCAACATGTTAAATGTGCAACCAGAGGGGGAAAAAACCCTGGACCACCTTTACTCCACACACAGAGACGCATAAAAAGCCCCCCCCTGCCCTCAATTTGGCAAATCTGACCATAATTCTATCCTCCTGATTCCTGCTTAAAAGCTCAAATTAAAGCAGGAAGCACCAGTGACTAATCAATAAAAAAGTGGTCAGATGAAGCAGATGCTAAGCTACAGGACTGTTTTACTAGCACAGACTAGAATATGTTCCGGGATTCCTCCGATGGCATTGAGGAGTACACCACATCAGTCGTTGGCTTTATCAATAAGTGCATCGATAACGTCGTCCCCACAGTGACCGTACGTACATACCCCAACCAGAAGTCATGGATTACAGGCAGCATCCGCACTGAGCTAAAGGATAGAGCTGCCGCTTTCAACGAGCGGGACTCTAACCCGGAAGCTTATAAGAAATCCCGCTATGCCCTCCGACGAACCATCAAACAGGCAAAGTGTCAATACAGGACCAAGATTCAAATCGTACTACACCGGCTCTGACGCTCGTCAGATGTGGCAGGGCTGGCAAACCATTACAGACTACAAAGGGAAGCACAGCCGAGAGCTGCCCAGTGACACGAACCTACCAGATGAGCTAAACTACTTCTATGCTCGCTTCGAGGCAAGTAACACTGAAACATGCATAAGAGCACCAGCTGTTCCGGAAGACTGTGTGATCACGCTCTCCGCAAGCCGATGTGAGCAAGACCTTTAAACAGGTCAACATTCACAAGGCCGCAGGGCCAGACGGATTACCAGGACGTGTACTGCGAGCATGCGCAGACCAACTGGAAAGTGTCTTTACTGACATTTTCAACCTCTCCCTGTTCGAGTCTGTAATACCAACAGGTTTTAAGCAGACCACCATAGTGCCTGTTCCCAAGAACACTATGGTAACCTGCCTAAATGACAACCGACCCGTAGCACTCACGTCTGTAGCCATGAAGTGCTTTGAAAGGCTGGTCATGGCTCACATCAACACCATCATCCCAGAAACCCTAGACCCACTCCAATTTGCATACCGCCCCAATGATGCAATCTCTATTGCACTCCACACTGCCCTTTCCCACCTGGACAAAATTAACACGTATGTGAGAATGCCTACAGCTTCAACACCAAGGTGCCCTCTAAGCTCATCACTAAGCTAAGTACCCTGGCACTAAACACCTCCCTCTGCAACTGGAAACTGACGGGCCACCCCCAGGTGGTAAGGGTAGGTAACAACACATCCGTCACGCTGATCCTCAACACAGGGGCCCCTCAGGGGTGCGTGCTAAGTCCCCTCCTGTACTCTCTGTTCACTCATGACTGCACGGCCAGGCATGACTCCAACACCATCATTAAGTTTGCAGATGACAGCAGTGGGTAGCCTGATCACCGACAACGACGAGACAGCCTATAGGGAGGAGGTCAGAGACCTGGCCGTGTGGTGCCAGGACAACAATCTCTCCGTCAACGTGATCAAGACAAAGGAGATGATTGTGGACTACAGGAAAAAGAGGACCGAGCACGCCGCCATTCTCATCGACGGGGCTACAGTGGAGCAGGTTGAGAGCTTCACATCACCAACAAACTAACATGGTCCAAGCACACCAAGACAGTCGTGAAGAGGGCACAACAAAACCTATTCCCCCTCAGGAGACTGAAAAGATTTAGCATAGGTCCTCAGATCCTCAAAAGGTTCTACAGCTCCACCACCGAGAGCGTCCTGACTGGTTGCATCACTGCCTGGTATGGCAACTGCTCTGCCTCCAACCGCAAGGCACTACAGAGGGTAGTGCGAATGGCCCAGTACATCACTGGGGCCAAGCTTCCTGCCCTCTAGGACCTCTATACCAGGCGATGTCAGAGGAAGGCCCTAAAAATGTTCAAAGACTCCAGTCACCCTCGTCATAGACTGTTCTCTCAGTTACTGCATGGCAAGCGGTACCGGCGCCAAGTCTAGGTCCAAGAGGCTTCTAAACAGCTTCTACCCCCAAGCCATAAGACTCCTGAACATCTAGTCAAATGGCTACCCAGACTATGTGCATTGCCCCCTCTCTCACCACTGCTACTCTGTTGTCATCTATGCATAGTCACTTTAATAACTCTACCTATATGTACATACTACCTCAACTAACTGGTGACCCCGCACATTGACTCTGTATCGGTCCCCCCCTGTATATAGTCTCGCTATTGTTATTTTACTGCTTCTCTTTAATTACTTGTTACTTTTATCTCTTATTCTTATCTTTATTTTTTTGAAACTGCATTGTTGGTTAGGGGTTCGTAAGTAAGCATTTCACTAAGGTCTACACCTGTTGTATTCGGCGCATGTGACTAATAAAATTAGATTTGATTTGAATAAAAAACAATAAAAGTTCAAATATATATGTGCTAATATGTTTACAGATGTACTGGTCCTGGTCTGAAAGGCTGTCAGTCTAAAGGGTAAGCAAGTGACTCTAGTCATGAATAGTAACTTACAAACATACTGTTCAAATTCAACAAACTTAAACACTAAGCTCACTAAGCTAATGAACATTTGATTATTTGTGTAAGTATTTTCTCTGCATTGATTGGTTACCATCTGTTCCCCTTTCAGTAACTCTGGCCTGTCAGTGATTGCAGCTGGTGTGGTGGGCGGGATGCTGGCCTTTCTCATCATGGGCCTGTCCGTCTTCGTGTTGCTACGACGACGCCACATCAAGAAGAAGAGGACCCTGCGAAGACTCCTCCAGGAGAGAGAGGTGAGAGGCAGAAACTGAACTGCTGAGCCTCAAGGGCTTTCTAGGGCTGGAATTCAATCACCTTAGTGCATCAATGTGAACAAAGTAAACCATCTTATCTGCATCTACAGTTAGTTGAACCGCTGACCCCCAGTGGTGAGGCGCCCAACCAGGCTCTGCTCCGTATCCTGAAGGAGACCGAGTTTAAGAAGATCAAAGTTTTGGGATCAGGGGCCTTCGGCACTGTCTACAAGGTAAATACAAACGCTCACAATATCTAGATTTAATTCTGGAAACTCCAGTTTCATGGATTGTGCTGTGGTACTGTACTTAAGGAGCTTATGGGAATGTGTGTTCAGACTTAATATAAACCAACACTTTTAGACACATCTACATCTGTTTTTCAATGAACAGCCAGATATTTAATGCACCACATCATGCATCAATCCACTCTCACCCTCCTGTCTCCTTATTAGTTATTTTTACCATTCCCACATTCTACTAACGACAAAAGATTACACACACTGACACAGATTTCTCCTGTTATCATGTTAAATAAACGTACTGTCTGTCCTATCCAGGGTCTGTGGGTCCCTGAAGGAGAGGATGTGAAGATCTCTGTGGCCATCAAGGTTTTAAGAGAGGCCACATCACCTAAAGCCAACAAGGAGATCTTGGACGTGAGTTATATCACTCTATATCACTTTACTCTAAGATGTTTGTTCATGGGAGTTAGAAACTGTTATCCTCCAAATATAAAGAGTCTATATCTAATTTACAGTAGAATCTGTATGGTATTATACAGTCTAAGTTAGTGCTGTTAGGCACACTCTGGTCATCCATACTATGCACTTAAAAAAAAAAAAATGTTTTGACATGAGTATTTTGACCTAATTTAGCGGCATAATACACTCAGTATTATTGCATGTTACTGGCCAATTCAGGTGTCACGTTTCCTCTAATAGTCTAATTCCAAGCACATGCTCTTCCATTGAGGTAGAAGCTGAAATAATGACAACATTTAGCTTGAAAATGGAGTCAGGTTTCTAGTCAGGGACCTCGATGGGGGCGTAGGAAATGGGATTAACTCATTGAGAAGCTTTGGTTCAGGGTTGGGCGTGGGAGGAGGATACTAATTCAAGGTTAAGGTGTTCTGGAAATGAATTTAGAATCTCTTCCAGTAACCGCAGTTAAAAAACCCAGTCCAGACCTGGGTTCAAATAGTATTGGAAATCTTTCTAATACTTTAGCTGGGCTTGATTTAGCTTTCCTGGCATTGTTGAACCAATAGAATAGTCCCAAAAGCACAAACTCCACCCACCTGGCACTCCAGGCAGGCTCAAGTATTTGAAAGATTTAAAATGCTATTTGAACCCCGGTCTGACACAGTCGTGAAAATTCAGTGTCAGACTTCATGGACAGCTGAGGTTTTGCAGTGATGTTGCTCTTGACCTCTTGTAATGAGGTCAAGAGCTCTCTTAAAAGTATTCACTAAGTTGACGTATTTTTCTGACCAGTATCGTTGTCTTCAAGCTGTCAGTTGTTATGAAATGTTCATGTTGTGTGGGTTTTATGAACTCACAGTAGAATGATGCCACCATCCCTAGCCCTAAATGCTGTATACTGTACTGTTTGTGTGTTTTGTAGAACGCCTACAATGTGATAACTAGTGTGGAGCAGAGTAGTGATGTCCTCCTTCTTGGCCTGTAGTAAATGTTGGTACTGTATCTATCTGACTGTAGGAGGCCTATGTGATGGCCAGTGTGGACCACCCCCATGTTTGTCGTCTACTGGGCATCTGCCTGACCTCCACAGTCCAGCTGGTCACCCAGCTCATGCCCTATGGCTGTCTGCTGGACTATGTCAAGGAGAACAAGGACAACATCGGATCCCAGTACCTTCTCAACTGGTGTGTACAGATAGCCAAGGTAAGAATAAGCTGCATTTAAACAGTCATCGACCGGAAAGTGTTTTTTTAAATTGCAGTGATTTTCCAATACTTCATCATCCTCCTTTTCAAACTGCTCTAACACTAATGGAACTTGACAGCTCCCACTACTAAGGACACATCCAACTTACTGATGAATGGCACCCAGACTATTATGAGGCCCTGAGTTTTCCTGAACCTAATTTCTGACTACCCATGAGTCAGTGTATGGTATTTAATCAAACAGGAGTCAGTGGAACGTCTGGTATAACCACCATGTATGGCAATGCATGGAGGGCATGCTGTCCGGTCCTCTGGCAGTCTCTATGGGGGTACCTCAGGGTTCAATTCTCGGGCCGACTCTTTTCTCTGTATATATCAATGATGTTGCTCTTGCTGCGGGCGATTCCCTGATCCACCTCTACGCAGACGACACCATTCTGTATACTTCTGGCCCTTCCTTGGACACTGTGCTATCTAACCTCCAAACGAGCTTCAATGCCATACAACACTCCTTCCGTGGCCTCCAACTGCTCTTAAACGCTAGTAAAACCAAATGCATGCTTTTCAACCGTTCGCTGCCTGCACCCGCACGCCCGACTAGCATCACCACCCTGGACGGTTCCAACCTAGAATATGTGGACATCTATAAGTACCTAGGTGTCTGGCTAGACTGCAAACTCTCCTTCCAGACTCATATCAAACATCTCCAATCCAAAATCAAATCTAGAGTCGGCTTTCTATTTCGCAACAAAGCCTCCTTCACTCACGCCGCCAAACTTACCCAAGTAAAACTGACTATCCTACCGATCCTCGACTTCGGCGATGTCATCTACAAAATAGCTTCCAATACTCTACTCAGCAAACTGGATGCAGTTTATCACAGTGCCATCCGTTTTGTTACTAAAGCACCTTATACGACCCACCACTGCGACCTGTATGCCCTAGTCGGCTGGCCCTCGCTACATGTTCGTCGGTAGACCCACTGGCTCCAGGTCATCTACAAGGCTATGCTAGGTAAAGTGCCGCCTTATCTCAGTTCACTGGTCACGATGGCTACACCCACCCGTAGCACGCGCTCCAGCAGGTGTATCTCACTGATCATCCCTAAAGCCAAAACCTAATTTGGACGCCTTTCCTTCCAGTTCTCTGCTGCCTGCGACTGGAACGAATTGCAAAAATCTCTGAAGTTGGAGACTTTTATCTCCCTCAACAACTTTAAACATCTGCTATCCGAGCAGCTAACCGATCGCTGCAGCTGTACATAGTCCATCGGTATATAGCCCACCCAATTTACCTACCTCACCCCCCATACTGCTTTTATTTATTTACTTTTCTGCTCTTTTGCACACCAGTATCTCTACTTGCACATGATCATCTGATGATTTATCACTCCAGTGTTAATCTGCTAAATTGTAATTATTCGATTTATTGCCTACCTCCTCATGCCTTTTGCACACATTGTATATAGATTCTCTTTTTTCTACCATGTTATTGACTTGTTTATTGTTTACTCCATGTGTAACTCTGTGTTGTTGTCTGTTCACACTGCTATGCTTTATCTTGGCCAGGTCGCAGTTGCAAATGAGAACTTGTTCTCAACTAGCCTACCTGGTTAAATAAAGGTGAAATAAAAAATTTAAAAAAATGTATAGACTCCTAATAGACCCCTACAGTTCAACCCTTATTTGACCTCTTTAAAACCTAATCAAACAATGAGTCATGAAAAATGTGAATACTGTTAGAATGCTTCCTTAATTTTCAGTAGTAATCGAGCAGGACCCATGTATGGCCGTAGACGTACCAGATCATTTGACCTTTCACCTGTGGTTGATCCCAGGGGATGAGCTACCTGGAGGAGCATCACCTGGTGCATCGTGACCTGGCAGCGAGGAACGTCCTGGTGAAGACCCCTCAGCATGTCAAGATCACTGACTTCGGTCTGGCCAAACTCCTCAACTCTGACGAGAAGGAGTACCATGCAGACGGAGGAAAGGTCTGCTCAATCTCCTCATGTCATTTGAATTTAATTGAATTACTGTGTAGTAATGTAACAGAACACATTTTTTGGAGTGTAAATATAATATTATAATCCCCTTTTACTTTGATTGTATGATAGTGATAATGTATGTTGTTGTTACTATTTCCATCCCTTACCCAACCTATTATAGTCTATCGATAACACAATACTTTACCTACATACTTAATGTTGTATTAGCTACCTTAGGGCTCACTGTGCAAGACCAACCTATGTCATGAGAACCCTTTCTCTGCAGGTACCAATCAAATGGATGGCACTGGAGTCCATCCTCTACCGGACATATACACATCAAAGTGACGTGTGGAGCTATGGTAAGTCAGGAGAACATGCATCCTGTGGAGCTATGGTAAGTCAGGAGAACATGCATCCTGTGGAGCTATGGTAAGTCAGGAGAACATGCATCCTGTGGAGCTATGGTAAGTCAGGAGAACATGCATCCTGTGGAGCTATGGTAAGTCAGGAGAACATACATCCTGTGGAGCTATGGTAAGTCAGGAGAACATGCATCCTGTGGAGCTATGGTAAGTCAGGAGAACATACATCCTGTGGAGCTATGGTAAGTCAGGAGAACATGCATCCTGTGGAGCTATGGTAAGTCAGGAGAACATACATCCTGTGGAGCTATGGTAAGTCAGGAGAACATGCATCCTGTGGAGCTATGGTAAGTCAGGAGAACATACATCCTGTGGAGCTATGGTAAGTCAGGAGAACATGCATCCTGTGGAGCTATGGTAAGTCAGGAGAACATACATCCTGTGGATCTATGGTAAGTCAGGAGAACATGCATCCTGTGGAGCTATGGTAAGTCAGGAGAACATGCATCCTGTGGAGCTATGGTAAGTCAGGAGAACATGCATCCTGTGGAGCTATGGTAAGTCAGGAGAACATGCATCCTGTGGAGCTATGGTAAGTCAGGAGAACATGCATCCTGTGGAGCTATGGTAAGTCAGGAGAACATGCATCCTGTGGAGCTATGGTAAGTCAGGAGAACATGCATATACACTATTTAATAGGATTAATGCACTGATACCTTTACATTCTGCCAAAACACATGCCAATGCTGCATCGTGTCAGAATTAACTACATTGCTTGTGTAACTCCAGATACATAAATATTGATTCTGGATAATGTACTTACGCAAATCTGTTAGAGTCAGGTCCAAATAGGGATGTTGGTTTGCTAGAGTCTGGGAGATGAGAGAAACGGGTAACTGGTATCGGTGATATGGACCGCAGGTCCCAGAGGCCCAAGGGCTTGTCAAAAAAACTTTGAAACCTCAACTTTCTCAAGTCAATAACACACACACCACCCCCGGTTTGGACACACGCAAGCATGCACACACACACACGCACACAGACACACATGCTCAGCGAGCCAGTCTCTAGATCCTGTCCTCTGAGGTTGGATTGTGTCTTCCGCTCTACAAGGCAAAGACATCAGTAGCAGCAGCCAGCCCTCCTCCTCCCTTCTTTCCATCCTCTTCTCCTTTTCCTCATCCTCCTTTTCCCTTTCAAACTGCTCCAACACCAACGGAACATGACAACTCCCACTCCTAAGGACACATCCAACTTACTGATGTTGACTGTGGAATGTTTTGAAAACTAACTTAGGCAGATATCAACACAATGCTATCTGCTTTTCTGGAATGAAAACAGTCATCTTCCCTAGTGATTGAACTTTATCTGAGATTGTGCCACTATCATTAAGTGTGACAGTAATGAAAGTTTTTAACTGAGATTATGTCATTGATTGTGACTCTGTTTCACTGTACCTCTGTTTAGGTGTGACCGCGTGGGAGCTGATGACGTTTGGGACCAAGCCCTATGACGGCATCCCAGCCAGTGAGGTAGCAGGGGTGCTGGAGAAAGGCGAGCGGCTGCCCCAGCCTCCCATCTGTACCATAGACGTCTACATGATCATGGTCAAATGTTGGATGATCGACGCAGACAGCAGACCTCGTTTCCGGGAGCTGATAGCTGAGTTTTCCAAGATGGCGCGGGATCCCCCACGTTACCTTGTCATCCAGGTAAGCATTTTAACTCCTTGTCAGGAATAACTGTAGAGTCACACAACACATCTATTAGACTCCCCAGCCACTGTAAAGCTAGTGAACAACTACCTAGCTACTCTATTATTCTTTCTGCCTGTTTTTTTGGTACTGATGGTGAGTTGTGTGTGTCTCTTCCAGGGTGACGACCGGATGCACCTCCCCAGCCCCACCGACACCAAGTTCTACCGCAGTCTGATCAGTGGAGAGGACATGGAAGATGCTGTGGATGCAGAAGAGTACCTAGTGCCTCAGCACGGCTTCTTCAGTAGCTCCAGTACCTCCCGCACCCAGCTCCTACACTCTACGGTACAATACTAGTAATATATGCCTCAGCACCTTCAGCACCCAGCTCCTACACTCTACGGTACAATACTAGTAATATATACCTCAGCACCTTCAGCACCCAGCTCCTACACTCTACGGTACAATACTAGTAATATATACCTCAGCACCTTCAGCACCCAGCTCCTACACTCTACGGTACAATACTAGTAATATATACCTCAGCACCTTCAGCACCCAGCTCCTACACTCTACGGTACAATACTAGTAATATATACCTCAGCACCTTCAGCACCCAGCTCCTACACTCTACGGTACAATACTAGTAATATATACCTCAGCACCTTCAGCACCCAGCTCCTACACTCTACGGTACAATACTAGTAATATATACCTCAGCACCTTCAGCACCCAGCTCCTACACTCTACGGTACAATACTAGTAATATATACCTCAGCACCTTCAGCACCCAGCTCCTACACTCTACGGTACAATACTAGTAATATATACCTCAGCACCTTCAGCACCCAGCTCCTACACTCTACGGTACAATACTAGTAATATATACCTCAGCACCTTCAGCACCCAGCTCCTACACTCTACGGTACAATACTAGTAATATATACCTCAGCACCTTCAGCACCCAGCTCCTACACTCTACGGTACAATACTAGTAATATATACCTCAGCACCTTCAGCACCCAGCTCCTACACTCTACGGTACAATACTAGTAATATATACCTCAGCACCTTCAGCACCCAGCTCCTACACTCTACGGTACAATACTAGTAATATATACCTCAGCACCTTCAGCACCCAGCTCCTACACTCTACGGTACAATACTAGTAATATATACCTCATCACCTTCAGCACCCAGCTCCTACACTCTACGGTACAATACTAGTAATATATACCTCAGCACCTTCAGCACCCAGCTCCTACACTCTACGGTACAATACTAGTAATATATACCTCAGCACCTTCAGCACCCAGCTCCTACACTCTACGGTACAATACTAGTAATATATACCTCAGCACCTTCAGCACCCAGCTCCTACACTCTACGGTACAATACTAGTAATATATACCTCAGCACCTTCAGCACCCAGCTCCTACACTCTACGGTACAATACTAGTAATATATACCTCAGCACCTTCAGCACCCAGCTCCTACACTCTACGGTACAATACTAGTAATATATACCTCAGCACCTTCAGCACCCAGCTCCTACACTCTACGGTACAATACTAGTAATATATACCTCAGCACCTTCAGCACCCAGCTCCTACACTCTACGGTACAATACTAGTAATATATACCTCAGCACCTTCAGCACCCAGCTCCTACATTATATGGTACAATACTAGTAATATATACCTCAGCACCTTCAGCACCCAGCTCCTACATTATATGGTACAATAATAGTAATATATGCCTCAGCACCTTCAGCACCCAGCTCCTACATTATACGGTACAATAATAGTGATATATGCCTCAGCACCCAGCTCCTACATTATATGGTACAATAATAGTAATATATGCCTCAGCACCCAGCTCCTACATTATATGGTACAATAACATATCAACTTGGCTAGCCATCATCTACTGTTATGTGGCAGTCACTTATAACCTAGAGAGGCGATTTCCCGGACTCTAAAATGCATGTTCAATGGGGATGTCCAGGAGTTCATCTAAATCTGGTAAACCTGTCAAAAGAAAAGGTTTCCACCAGCCCCTGGCTCTGTCTCTGCTCTAATTTCTAACACAGAGAATAGTTTTTTTAGTGTCTTACAGGAACTGGATAATATGACATCCTTGCACTGACTCAAAGAAAAGTGATTCCATTATGTCTCACTTCATGCTCACAGCTCTTCTCTGTTGTTTTATAAAGAAGTGTCTGCAGAATGTTGTTATCCACCTCCAAAATTGACGTAATTTGGCAATTTAGACTACTGGAGGCAATTTAGGTTTCCCTACTACACCCAGGATTAGAACCAACAACCTTGTGGTGAATTGTTTCTGCAAAGGCTAGAACATTCTCTTTATTTATGTATTTATCCTGTATTTAACAAGATGAAACCAGGTCAGGTCATGTTGATACTGATAGTGAGTCTCCCAGTTCAAGTTCATAGTTAGCCCCTTTTGACATTGTGGTGAAATTGAATCATGGTGTATCATAGGCTGGGGATGAAACGGAGTAAATTACATTTACGTGGGCATTCATACCGGGTCATACCTGGCTTGAACCAGACTGCCCTCAATCACCCAATCGTTCCTGTTAAATTGTCATCAGGTGTAGTCTTCTTCTTCCCCCATACTATTTCTGTTCTCACCCCTACTCCCCCCTCACCCCTGCTTCCTCCCAGGTGCACCTTGATTAATGGTATTTAAGATGAGAAGTCATCTCTCTCTCTCTCTTCTTCTCTGTCTGTCTGTCTTACGACTCATCTTCAAGTGCAGTGTTGGCCGTATATCTAAGCTGTATGCCTGCTACTGAAAGCCGGCTGGTTAATCCATAAGCTTTCAACTTTGATTACCTTTGCAGGCAGCACTACTTGTTAAATATTTTTCTGGCAGAATACAAGTGCAGGAACCTGATTATATAAATACAGCGTTTGGTTCACTATACAGCAATTTTGACAGATGTCGCCTCTAACTTATTCCTATTTCCTTTCATTCAGTCTGTCGAAAATATTTACATTTGTCTGAGCTGTTTTGTCACTCTTTTATTTATTCCTTGTTTTCTTTTATTTGAACATCTTCTTCATACACATTAATGAAATGAAAAGGTTTGACCTTTCGAAACATTACTGTGAAGAACTACCAAGCGCTTATAAGAAGTAAGCCTACAGTAATGAGTGTGTTTTTGTGGTATTTTACCATGTGTGTTGAGATGTAAAAGGAAGTGTTAACCTGAGTGTGAATCTGTGTTTCAGAGCCAGAACAGCACATTGAACAGCAGCACTGGAATGTGCCACAGCAGAAATGGGGTCAGTAACCATCACAAATGCACATTTAGGTGTATTGAAAAGGAAACTTTGCAGTATTGACTTGAGTCTTTCACCATACAAAACAACTGATCTCTAATTCATCGGATACTTGCAGTTAAGGTGTGGGTTTGGGCCAACAACATTTGTATTTTAACTAGAACGAGTTCCCAGTCAGAGAAGGAAGCATGGTTCTCCGGTACATTGCTGACCCCACAGACAGGTTCTTGGACCACGCCTTCCAGCCATCTCCAGGCAAGTATCCTCATTGACCTCCCAAAGGGTCTTAACCCCAGAACATGGCTAATTCATTAGATAGTGATACATGACTGTTTTATTTTGAAAGGAAGGTGTATCATTTTGAAAGGAAGAGTGACCTCTGCTGGGCAATAGCTGTAGTTCATATGCCAAGTAGAGCACCTCTGTCAAATCACCTGTCATTGCTTACAAAACTACAATTGAACGTTTCATTCACTGTATGTCCACTTAGTACACAGAGGGCTTGTTTTCCTGCTGTAGTAAGTAACTCCTGTAATTTTGCCCCACAGACTACATTAACCAGAACGGAGTTTCGGACACGATGAACCCTGTATACCAGCACCCTGGTCCCCCTCGCACCCTCCTCCCCACCATATCCTCAGACGACACAGAGGCAGAGTACCTGAACTGCTATAAGAACGGGGCAGTGGGGCCTGAGTACCTCAACACCCTCCAGCCCTCCCTCCTCTCCCCCACCACCTCCAATGGCATCTCCAATGGCCTCAACCCCACTGCTAACGGCCATTCCCCCATATCCAATGGTCTCCTCTCCCCCACCTCCAATGGCCTCTCCCCCATTTCCAATGGTGTTCTCCACCGCGTCCAGAAAAACCAGCCCCAAAACAGTATAGATAACCCAGACTACCAGCAGGACTTCACCCCCTCCATCAAGACCCACATCCCAGCCGCAGAGAACGCAGAGTACGTGGGCCCAAACTGAGTCCTGTTACCCCTCTACTCCCACTGTGGAGGGAATAAGACACCAGGGAATAAGGCTCTCTATCCTACTGAGAGAAGACATGAGGTCTTTGTTTAGGAGGGGTAGCGGTACCATGGATTGTATTGTACTTTGCATTGTATTTATCCCTGCCTAAAGAAGCCAGAAGTGAGATAAGTGCAGCTTTCCATTTTGTTTCACCAGTTGTAGTATTGTATAGTACTATGAAATTCCGCATTCCAAAACCTCTTCCATTTCAAACTGTGTCTGAACAGATAGAGATGTGAATCATGTGATAGGAATTAGGCTCTGGGTCTGGGTGTATTCCACTCCATTGTGTTCAAAAGACCAAGAGAAAACCTTAGGGGCTACAGTATCTTATAGGCCTATCAGAAACCCATAAGAGTTGTCATGTTGCACAATGAAACGTTGTGATCAGAATGTATAAGTGGAGAAACACTATTACTAGACAATAGTGTATCCTTCAATCCTTGATGTCAGATGCTCCAGAAATACTATTATATGTGACAGCTCACCCTTTTCTTGCCAACACAAACAGTACTTAAAGATGTCACTCATACTGGATTGGTGTATTGAGTATATAGTATTATTGGGTATTTACCTTCCACAGCTTAAGGGCTTGAAACTGTTAGAACAACAGTTAGATGTCTCGGCTCTTCTGTGTGTGGAACCTGCAGTTTGAGACCCACTGGAGTCAAATGTTGCTGAACGTTGGTGTCAGAAGTGGGAAGGAGGAGGCTCTCATCACTGATGGTGGCTGGTCCATGGAGTTCATTGAGGGAGGAACTTCTGAATCATGACGGCACTCTTTCTGAAGGAGGGTTTCATGAGGACACAACAATGTCAAATGTTGCTATTGATGACTCTGCTGAAGGCTCTATAGCAGGGGTATTCAAATCGTACACTATGAGGTCAGGAACCTGCTGGTTTTCTGTTCTACCTGATAATTCATTGCATCCACCTGGTGTCCCTGGTCTAAATCAGTCTCTGATTAGAGGAAAATTGCAGTGAAACTGGCTTGGAGGTCCAGATTTTAATTTGAGGGCTCTATAGCCTTTATTATATGGCCAGATGGGTTACACACTGACCCCTGTTGGTGCCCCGGTGTAAAATAATCAATATTAGTATATCTCTGTGTTGTTGCTTATTGTCTTGAACAGTTAGGTCTTTAGTTCTGACACTACATCTGTAAATCTTCTAACCGTTTTGAAGGAATATATGAAATAGTTACTTGACATTTGAGAGCCTGCTGTTTGACAGAGGTACATATACAGATCATTTGTATTTTACTAGGACAAATCTTTATTTACAATGACAGCCTACCCCGGCCAAACCCTAACAGCACTGGGCCAATTGTGCTCCACCCTATGGGACTCCCGATCACAGCCGGTTGTGATACAGCCTGGAATTGAATCAGGTCTGTAGTGACGCCTCTAACATTGAGATGCAGTGCCTTAGACTGCTGCGCCACTCCGGAGCCCCAAGATAAGTGTGAGATTATACTGTGTACAATATACTCAATATGGTCACCTATAAATTATCCTATCAACATTCCTCATCTAAATGGTCTTGTCCCTTTATATATAAATATACACCTATTCATGAACTAATTATTTCATTTCAAAGTGAAAATTAATAAAACATTGTTTTCTTTAAAGACATTTACACTGTTCAACAGCAAATCTGAGTGTGTTTTTCAACCTGTTTTATTAAACTGAACATACAAGATTATTAAAGGATCTCTTGTTAAAATACAATGTTTTGTGTGTCAAAAGTTTTTTTTTTTTTTTACATTTCACAATATTGCTAGTGCTCGTACTTTCCAATCCGGTAGGTTGCAGCAGTGTGCCAAATTGTTGTTCTTCAGTCACCAATGTCGTAATGAAGAAGACTTGAGCATAACAGGAAACGCCGAAGTTTTTGGGGGGTTCATATAGCTAGTTATAACGTCAGTTGTTACTGTAGTTGGAATGCCAGTGGAGTATTTGTGACAGTAAGAGGGATGGGGCTCTTATCAGAAATAAACTATTTATTTTTCCTCTTCATAATTTTGACAGAGGGACATTATAAATGGGTAAGTCCACCTACCTATTAAATAGCTTTCTATAGACTTATTTTGCTAGCTAGCTAATCTCTTGTTGCGTATAGTTAGCAAGCTGCCGGTTGCTTGCAGTAACGTTAACCGTTCGCTAACTTGTTTTGTTGATTCAATCATCAGAAACGCTAACGCTATTACGGCACACCCCTACTAACTTGCTAAAGTGTGTCAAACGAGCTAAATCAGTGTCAAAAAGCTAGCAAGTTTGCTTACCCAAATCAAGTCCTGTTCATGCTTACAAGGTGGTGTGTTCGTTTAACGTAAAGTATCTTGCTAAAGTAACTAGATAGCGGTAGCTGGCATCAATAAACTAAAATCAGCTGCCAGCTACAAATTGTACTAGTAGCTAGTTTTGACCATCATCAACGAGATTCAACCGCTGGACGATTTCTTATTGAGCGGATGGTCAGGGGACCGGAACATGACTACAAATAATTTGTAGACTGCAAGACCAAACAGATTTGACAAAAACATAATTTCAAACCGTGCTTATATTTGTATACGATCACACATCTATTTGGCAATACTTTGGAACTGATTTCCAAAATGAAAGTCACTTGGAGCTGATTTGCTGGTGTTTTTACAGTCTAATGTCCAACAATAAAAAAATAACAAAACCAAATTCGTCCGGCTTCGGGCCGCCAGTTGGAGAAGCCTGGTTTAGGAGATTGAAAGCTAAAATAAATATGGCTCTACGAGCTAGCTAGTAAGCAAACGGCCCAGACATGACGAAATAGTTTGCGTCACTGTCATGTAGCTCGAAAGTCATTCATCAAATGCAGCTAACGTTAGCTATTCAGCAAGGTAAAGTAAATAACCACATTTGTTTATCTCAAATCAAATATTTGCGTGACATGGGCTTACATGCAAATTACTGTACTCTGATTCAAGTGAGAGCGAGACCTCTTCAAAGCCACTGATGTGCGTCCTCCTGCCCCAAAATACATGAATCCAACAAACGACCCAAAGCAACTCATGTTTTGATCAGATTTTCTCTCGTGGAATGGAATTCAATAGCCCATTGTTAAAGTTGACAAGTGCTATCTTTGTACTCGCGCAGTCATTTGCATTCCTAAAATAAGTTGATCAGTCCTCATTCATACAGTCAAATAATTTCCAATACACTTCACGACAACACGCAGCAAAAGGGCAATGACTGTATGGCTATATGGAGTAACAATACACAAATGTTGGATACTGAAAACGACTGTAATGGGAGACCTGTATCATCAAGGAAGTAACTGGAGTTGCTCTTCGGGATTCCCCTGCTTGAACCAGACATTTATTTATATTTTTGGGATTTGTGTATTGTTTTGTATGGCTAGGTATTACCGCACTGTTGGAGCTAGAGACACAAGTACTTCGCTGCACCTGCGATAACATCTGCAACTGTGTACACTACCAATAAAATACATTTGACATTACTTAGCCTGTTAGGTGTGCCATCCTCCTCCTAGGCAGCTGATTCAATGGTTTGGTGGTGCATGGCGAGTGCCTTTTGAACTTGCCCCACAAACACAATATCTCTGTCAGACTCCGAACAGACAGAGGCTTAAGCCTTGTTCACATTGGCAGTTTGAAGTGACTCAAAAAAAAAATCTAAATCCTATCCAATTAGAATCTGTTATTTTTCCTGCAGTCTGGACAGCCAGCCAAAAAGCACAATGGAATCAGATATTTCAAGCCACATTTCAAATCACTTTCATAGGGGGTTTGAAATCAGATATAATTCTGGTTCTTGGCCATGTGACTTGTCTCAAATCAAATGTTATTGGTCACATACACATGGTTAGCAGATGTTAATGCGAGCGCAGCGAAATTCTTGTGCTTCTAGTTCTAACAGTCCAGTAATATCTAACAATTTCCCAACAACTACCTGATACACACAAATCTAAAGGGGTGAATGAGAATATGTACATAAAAATATATGGATGAGCGATGGCCGAGCGGCATAGACAAGGTGCAATAGATGGCATAAAATACAGTTGAAGTCGGAAGTTTACATACACTTTAGCCAAATACATTTGGCTAAAAACTCAGTTTTTCACAATTCCTAACATTTAATCCTAGTAAAAATTCCTTGTCTTAGGTCAGGTAGGATCACCACTTTATTTTAAGAATGTGAAATGTCAGAATAATAGTAGAGGGATATATTTCAGCTTTTATTTCTTTCATCACATTCCCAGTGGGTCAGAAGTTTACATACACTCAATTAGTATTTGGTAGCATTGCCTTTAAATTGTTTAACTTGGGTCAAACGTTTTGGGTAGCCTTCCACAAGCTTCCACAATAAGTTGGGTGAATTTTGGCCCATTCCTCCTGACAGAGCTGGTGTAACTGAGTCAGGTTTGTAGGCCTCCTTGCTTGCACACGCTTTTTCAGTTCTGCCCACAAATGTTCTATAGGACTGATGTCAGGGCTTTGTGATGACCACTCCAATACCTTGACTTTGTTATCCTAAAATAATTTTGCCACAACTTTGGAAGTATGCTTGGGGTCATTGTCCATTTGGAACACCGATTTGCGACCAAGCTTTAACTTCCTGACTGATGTCTTGAGACGTTGCTTCAATATATCCACATAATTTTCCTGCCTCATGATGCCATCTATTTTGTGAAGTGCACCAGTCCCTCCTGCAGCAAGGCACCCCCACAACATGATGCTGCCACCCCCGTGCTTCACGGTTGGGATGTTGTTCTTCGGCTTGCAAGCCTCCCCCTTTTTCCTCCAAACATAACGATGGTCATTATGTCCAAACAGTTCTATTTTTGTTTCATCAGACCAGAGGTAATTTCTCCAAAAAGTACGATATTTGTCCCCATCTGCAGTTGCAAACCGAAGTCTGGCTTTTCTATGGCAGTTTTGGAGCGGTGGCTTCTTCCTTGCTGAGCGGCCTTTCAGGTTATGTTGATATAGGACTTGTTTTACTGTGGATATAGATACTTTTGTACCTGTTTCCTCCAGCATCTTCACAAGGTCCTTTGCTGTTGTTCTGGGATTGATTTGCAATTTTCGCACCAAAGTACGTTCATCTCTAGGAGACAGAACGTGTCTCCTTCCTGAGTGGAATGATGGCTGCGTGGTCCCATGGTGTTTATACTTGCATACTATTGTTTGTACAGATGAATGTTGTACCTTAAGGCGTTTGGAAATTGCTCCCAAGGATGAACCAGACTTGTGGAGGTCTACCATTTTTTTTCTAAGGTCTTGCCTGATTTCTTTTGATTTTCCCATGATGTCAAGCAAAGAGGCACTGAGTTTGAAGGTAGGCCTTGAAATACATCCACAGGTACACTTCCAATTGACTCAAATGATGTCAATTAGCCTGTCAGAAGCTTCTAAAGCCATGACATCATTTCCTGGAATTTTCCAAGCTGTTTAAAGGCACAGTCAACTTAGTCTATGTAAACTTCTGACCCACTGGAGTTGTGATACAGTGAATTATAAGTGAAATAATCTGTCTGTAAGCAATTGTTGGAAAAATTACTTGTGTCATGCACAAAGTAGATGTCCTAACCGACTTGCCAAAACTATAGTTTGTTAACAAGAAATTTGTGGAGTGGTTGAAAAACGAGTTTTAATGACTCCAACCTAAGTGTACTTCCAAATTAGATCGAGATTAACATTTCACGCTGGCCAGCCAGCTAACTAGCTATAAAGCTAATCTCGATCTAATTTGGAGTACTTAGATATGTCGTTACTGCTTCCAGTCTTTGCCTGCCCTTGAACGGTCTAGGTATTTAGAAAAGTTGGTTGTTGTTGGCTTACCTAAATGTCCTTTCAACTTGCCGGAGACCTGCTGGGGAGACAACCATGCCCAATGGCCGAAAGTACCCTATGGTGACATATACACCTACTTGGTGGAATCTCCAGGTTTGCATAAATATCCACATAAAGAAGAATACTATAGCTGTTATTTGGATAGATACAGCTCACTAGTCCATCTTTACTACAAGGTAACTAGCAAGCATTATGCAATACACATAGCTCGTTAGATACAAGTAAGTGTTGGCGACTTAGTGCTTTGAACACAAATACAGTGCATTTGGAAAATATCCAGACCCCTTGACTTTTTCCACATTTTGTTACGTTACAGCCTTATTCTAAAATTGATTAAATTAATGTTTATCAATAAACACACAATACCCTATAATGACAATGCGAAAACAGATACCTTATTTACATAAGTATTCAGACCCTTTGTTATGAGACTCGAAATTGAGCTCAGGGGCATCCCGTTTCCATTGATCATCCTTGAGATGTTTCTACCACTTGATTGGAGACCACCTGTGGTAAATTCAAATGATTGGACATTATTTGGAAAGGCACACACCTGTCTATATAAGGTCCCACAGTTGACAGTGCATGTCAGAGCAAAAACCAAGCCATGAGGTCGGAGGAATTGTCTGTAGAGCTCCGAGACAGGATTTTGTCGAGGCACAGATCTGGGGAAGGGTACCAAAGCATTTATGCAGCATTGAAGGTCCCCAAGAACACCGTGGCCTTCATCATTCTTAAATGGAAAATGTTTGGAACCATCAACACTCTTCATAGAACTGGCCGCCCGGCCAAACTGAGCAATCAGGGAGGTGACCAAGAACCCGATGGTTACTCTGATAGAGCTCCAGAGTTCCTCTGTGAAGATGGTTGTTTCCTGGAAGGTTCTCCCATCTCTGCAGCACTCCACCAATCAGGCCTTTATGGTAGCGTGGCCAGATAGAAGCCACTCCTCAGTAAAAGGCGCATGACAGCCCGCTTGGAGTTTGCAAAAGGCATCCAAAGACTCTCAGACCATGAGAAACAAGATTCTCTGGTCTGATGAAACCAAGATTGAACTCTTTGGCCTGAATGCCAAGCGTTACGTCTGGAGGAAACCTGGCACCATCCATACGGTGAAGCATGGTGGTGGCAGCATCATGCTGTGGGGAGGTTTTTCAGTGGCAAGGACTGGGAGACTAGTCAGGATCTAGGGAAAGATGAACAGAACAAAGTACAGAGATCCTTGATGGGAAAAACCTGCTCCAGAGCGCTCAGCTCAGACTGGGGCAACGGTTCACCTTCCAGCAGGACAACGACCCTAAGCACACAGCCAAGACAACGCAGGAGTGGCTTTTGGACAGGTCTCTGAATGTCCTTGAGTGGCCCGGACTTGAACCCGATCGAACATCTCTGGAGAGACCTGAATATAGCTGTGCAACCTGACAGAGCTTGAGATGATCTGCAGAGTAGAATGGGAGAAACTCCCCAAATACAGGTCTCCCAAGCTTGTAGCGTCATAGCCAAGAAGACTTGCGGCTGTAAATGCTACCAAAAGTGCTTCAACAAAGTACTGAGTACAGGGTCTGAATACTTTATGTAAATTGTCTTTTTAATTATACAATTGCTAAAAATACATTTAATACATGTTAGAATAAAGCTGTAATGTAACAAAGTGGAAAAAGTCAAGGGGTCTGAATACTTTCCGAATGCACTGTAGCTAAATGTATCGAGTAACTGGAGGCCACAGCTTTCCATCACTGCGGCGTAACAGCCTGAACCCATGAGGTTCGTCTAACCTTGTCCTTGGGCAGTTGATGAAACTATTGTTCAAACAAAAATGGTACGCAACAGTATTTGTATACTGTATCTGTATTTATTACGCCGATTCTGTTGCAAAGCGTTTCTTGAGCTGAAGCAAATGGAACGAAACGGGGAAGGACCTACCTGATTTTGCAATAGCAACTTTTGCTGTGTTTGCTTCTATTTTGTTCTGAAATGGTAAACTGTTTCCGTAATGAATACACCCCGGCTTTTCGGCTCTGGCTGATAATTGTTATGTACTTTCCATGCGACAGTCTCTGATCATCCTGTTTGGGATTATGACGAATGTTAAAAATGACCAATATGTACATTTTGTGATACAAATAACAATAGTAATAATAATAATTTAACCTGCTGTTCTCTTTTTTTATTTTTTTATATAAATATATATATATATATATATATATATGAGTGAAGTAGGCAATTTAACATGGGTGTAATGGGAGTACCCTACGGGTGTACCCTACTCAGAGGCGTGTTCACGTTAAGACACGCCTCGCTGTATCTATCTATGGCTACATTAGTTGTCATATTAACAACGGGTGTGTATGCAGTGGCGTAGGCTCAGCAGTGTGAACAAGGCTTTAGACTAGGTGGAGCACAGCCAAAGTCTGGTCACAGAAAAGGCACAAAATAAGTGCATTAAAGTCTTCAAACACACCCCTCCTTTAAATGCCAGTGTAATAACTCATAAGAGACATGTTGGAAGTAATTTAACAGTAGCAACACATAATTAGTGAGTTCAGTCTAGTCGTAGAGTGCATCTTACTGTGATTTACTTGAAACCCCTGACCGTGACAATAAGGGAAACAACCAAGTCTGTCGAGTGAGCTATGCAAAAAAAACGGCACAGTGTGTACTGTACATTATCAGTCAGTACAACCGAGAGAAACTTGTTAGGAAGTCAACCATGGAAAGAGTAGATTTAAAGTGGAACGCGGAAGACCACAGCACGTGATTTGCGGAAGTGAAGGTTTTATTTTAGAATCTGAAACACAGGGCTAATATTACACTCAGACGTGGTATAGAGAAAATAACCCCAAGATGTCAGCTCACTTCTGCTTTAATTTAGCAAGAATATAATTTGGGTAAATCATTTGAATTCTATCACTTTTTGACAGCAACGTTTTTGATTCGAACGAAACCTTCCATACATATTTGTCCATAGTAGAAGTGCTCAGAATGTGACTTTTTGGACCTGAATGCTAAAACATTCAAGAGATAAAGGTGCTCAAAGGTGACTCCTTTTGCATACCATACCATGAGACATCCATGTCTTCATCACTGGAAAAGATAAAGGGTTGAAATTGATATCATTTAAAAGCTTACAAACAGGGTTGTCAAACTATTTCATTTCTAGATAAAAAAATAAAAATGTAAGACATTATTTCATTTTTTAACCTTTTTTAATATCAATGATCAAAAATGTGTAAACTCAGATTATTTTCATATTCATATGTTGTAGTTTAGACCCTGTTTTATATGAGGTTTTTGTGTTGTGACCGCCATTGGTTGAGACGACATGCTCTTGAATACAGGGTGTCACGTTTTGGCTAAAATGGGAATACATTTTTAATTTCAACTTTCAAATGGTACCACACAGATGGTTGGAGCTCCAGACATCAGAGAATGTTGACTTGAATGGGAATATGTTTTAAATTATACTGTCAATCTTCCATTGGAAAACCTATGTAATTTGACGGTGTGTGGACCGGCAACCATCTTTGAATCCATGAATTCTATTTGTATGATTTGAAATGACACTCACCCTGTATTCAAGAGCATGTTGTGTTTCAACCGATGGCGGGCACAACACAAACTCAGATGGCGTAAAACGGGATATATGCACAAAAAATGCTGAAATTAATTTTAAGTATACAGTGCCTTTGGGAAAGTATTCAGACCCCTTCCCTTTTTCCACATTTTGTTACGTAACAGCCTTATTCTAAAATGTAGTTAAAAAAATAAAATGTCCTCGTCAATCTACACACAATACCGCATAATGACAAAGCAAAAACAGTTTTTTAGAAATGTGGAGATGAGAGAACCTTCCAGAAGGACAACCGTCTCTGCAGCACTCCATCAATCAGGCCTTTATGGTAGAGTGGCCAGACTCAGGACCTCAGACTGGGGCAAAGGTTCACCTTCCAACAGAACAATGGCCCTAAGCACAGAGCCAAGACAACGCAGGATTGGCTTCGGGACAAGTCTCTGAATGTCCTTGAGGGGCCCAGCCAGTGCCAGGACTTGAACCCGATCGAACATCTCTGGAGAAACCTGAAAATAGCTGTGCAGCAATGCTCCACATCCAACCTGACAGAGCTTGAGAGGATCTGCAGAGAATAATGGGAGAAACTCCCCAAATACAGGTGTGCCAAGCCTGTAGCGTCATACGCAAGAAGACTTGAGGCTGTAATCACTGCCAGAGGTGCTTCAACAAAGTACTGAGTAAAGAGTCTGAATGCTTATGTAAATGATATTTCAGTTTTATGTTTGATACATTTGCAAAAAATAAACTGTTTTTCCTTTGTCATTAAGGGGTATTATGTGTAGACTGAGGGGGGGGAATTATTTTTATCAATTTTAGAATAAGTCTAACGTAACAAAATGCGGAAAAAGTCAAGGGGTCTGAATACTTTCCGAATGCACTGTACACGTTTTTAGAATTTACGTTAAAAGTAAAAAAGGGCATCCATTTTATTTTTAAATTCAATAAACTATCAAATAGTTTGACAACCCTGTTTGTAAGCTTTTAAATGATATCAATTTCAATCCTTTATCTTTTCCAGTGATGAAGACATGGATGTCTCATGGTATGGTGGGGTATGCAAAAGGAGTCACCTTTGAGCACCTTTATCTCTTGAATGTTTTGGCATTCAGGTCCAAAAAGTCACATTCTGAGCACTTCTACCATGGACAAATATGTATGGAAGGTTTCGTTCGAAACAAAAACGTTGCTGTCAAAAGTGATAGAATTCAAATGATTTACCCAAATTATATTCTTGCTAAATTAAAGCAGAAGTGAGCTGACATCTTGTGCACCTTGTGGTTATTTTCACTATTTTCTCTATACCACGTCTGAGTGTAATATTAGCCAACTATGCGCCTCGAAAGGACCCGTCTTTTGGCATTCAGGTCCAGAAAGTCACTTTCTGACTTCTTCCATTGACCAACATGTATGGAAAGTTTTGTTTAAATGAAATCCTGTCAAAAAGTGATTGAATTCAAATGGATTTACCCATTTGTTGTCTTTAGCATTCAAACACAGTGCCTACGTGCCTTTTTGACTTTTACACAGTAGCAACTAATCTCACCAATTCAAATGAACAGAAGGAAACTCGACTAACACTTTCTTGAGGGCCTTCAATGACCGCAACAAAAGCATTGTAAAATGTGCATCCATGGTGCAGCATATGTAGCCTACAGAACAGCAAATTTAAGTTCTGATAAGTAGCCTACCTATCTTCTCTCAGGTTCAAGCCCAGCACTGTGTGTGGTACGGTGAGTGTGGTGAGTCCGACAAGGTCCCGGGGAAGAAGTACAACTGCAACTATACAGGACCTCCCATCCCACTTCCAGTAGAGGGCCATGAGCTGCTCACGGTACGGTTGACCATGGACGCTTTCTTTGAACTGGTTCTCAAGATGCCTTCTGAAATGACAGTTGACTTACATTGAAATGTGTTCTGTCTCACATGTTTTACTTTCGCAAAACCAAGTTAGGTCATGGAAATTATACCGTGTATGTATCTGTTTGTGTGTAGGAGCTGTGTCCAGGTTATGACTATGGGAACCAGAGTCTGTGCTGTGATGTCCAGCAGCTCCAGACTCTGAAAGGGAGCCTTCAGTTGCCCCTACAGTTCCTCTCTCGGTACGTACCATGGTGGCTTTGCAAAAGGGACTTTGACGTTACGTGTGCCATACTTGGACAGACCCCCGTTATATATAGCTATAGTTTAGCAAGATGCCTTGGCAGTAAGTTAGCTTTGTTGGCATCTTATCATTGTCAGCTGTTTCCTTCTAAAGGTCTCTTTATATGATGATGATGATGATAATAATAATACGCTTCTTTATCCTGACTCTCTGTGTTCTCCATCTCCAGATGCCCAGCCTGTTTCTTCAACCTGATGAACCTGTTCTGTGAGCTAACCTGCAGCCCCCTCCAGAGTCTCTTTATGAATGGAACCCAGTTCACTAATGACACAGCTGCCAACAAGACCAATGTGGTGGAAGTCCAGTACTACATTGGACAGACATTTGCCAATGGTGAGGTGGCACATTTCCTGGTCCCAACTCTGTTTGTGCTGTCAGAGCCAACTCCTATGGTCATTATCCAGCTAGTGGGCACAGTCTTTATATCACAGTTTGAGACATACTTTTGTATATATAGTGTATGTGGACACCCCTTCAAATTAGTGGATTTGGCTTTTTCAGCCACTCCCGTTGCTTACAGGTGTATAAAGTCGAGCACACAGCCATGCAATCTCCATAGAGAAACATTGGCAGTAGAATGGCCTTACTGAAGAGCTCAGTGACTTTCAACGTGGCACCGTCATAGGATGCCACCTTTCCAACAAGTCAGTTCGTCAAATGTATGCCCTGGTAGAGCTGCGCCGGTCAACTGTAAGTGATGTTATTGTGAAGTGGAAACGTCTAGGAGCTGCAACGGCTCAGCCGCTAAGTGGTAGGCCACACAAGCTCACAGAACGGGGGCGTCGGGTGCTGAACATGTCAAAATCGTCTGTCCTCGGTTGCAACACTCACCACCGAGTTCCAAACTGCCTCTGGTAGCAACGCCCGCACAATAACTTTGTCGGGAGATTCATGAAATGGGTTTCAATGGCAGAGCAGCCGCACACAAGCCTAAGATCAAGAATTTTGCTACACCTTCAATAACATATGCTAAATATATGTATTTGACCAATAACATTTTATTTAAGATCACCATGCGCAATGCCAAGCGTCAGCTGGAGTGGTGTAAAGCTCGCCTCCATTGGACTCTGGAGCAGTGGAAACGCGTTCTCTGGAGTGATGAATCACGCTTCACCATCTGGCAGTCTGACGGATGAATCTGGGTTTGGTGAATGCCAGGAGAACGCTACCTGCCCCAATGCATAGTGCCAACTGTAAAGTTTGGTGGAGGAGGAATAATGGTCTGGGGCTGTTTTTCATGGTTCGGGCTAGGCCCCTTAGTTTCAGTGACGGGAACTCTTAATGCTACAGCATACAATTACATTCTAGACGATTCTGTGCTTCCAACTTTGTGGCAACAGTTTGGGGAAGGCCCTTTCCTGTTTCAGCATGACAATGCCCCACTGCACAAATCAAGGTCCACACAGAAATGGTTTATTGAGATCGGTGTGGAAGAACTTGACTGGCTTGCACAGAGCCCTGCCCTCAACCCCATTGAACACCTTTTGGATGAATTGGAAGGCCGACTGCGAGCCAGGCCTAATCGGCCAACATCAGTGCCCGACCTCACTAATGCGCTTGTGGCTGAATGGAAGTAAGTTCCCCCAGCAATATTCCAACATCTAGTGGAAAGCCAGAAGAGTGGAGGCTATTATAGAAGCAAATGGGGAACCAACTCCATATTTTAATGCCCATTATTTTAGAATGAGATGCTCGACGAGCAGGTGTCTACATACTTTTGGGCTTGTAGTATATGCTGACAAAGTAGCAGTGCCAGTGAACATCTTGATAAGTAGATTTCTACAAACTAATTAATTTCCTTGTATTATGCAATTAGTTGGGTAACTAAGGGTCAGATTAACACCCCTGTGTTGTGCTGCATTTGTCAAAATGCAGTTGAAGGTCACAGCTTGAAGAGTCGAAAAACGCAATCACTTCCCTTGGCTAGCATAACTATTGTTGACCTAATGCTACAGATGTTGGTCTGTGCCAAGTTGTTTAATATAATTCTGGTCTTCTTTCTTGGCAGCCATGTACAATGCTTGTCAGGATGTCCAGGCTCCCTCCAGTAATGTGAAGGCCTTGTCACTGCTCTGTGGGAAAGATGCCAGTGACTGCAACGCCACCAACTGGATTGAGTACATGTTCGACATCAACAACGGACAGAGTCCCTTCACCATCATCCCTATATTCTCAGGTGAAATTATGTTAAATGGACAAACGCAGAATATTTGCATTTTGTACATGCAAGGTTTGGATGTCCCAACAAGGGTAATCAGATATGTCATTTCACTGTTTGAAAATGTCACTGGTCTCTGTGAAATTACACTTAACAAAAATATAAACGCAACATGCAACAATTTCATTGGTTTTACTGAGTTACAGTTCATATGAGGAAATCAGTCAATTGAAATAAATGAATTAGGCGCTAATCTATGGATTTCACATGACTGGGAATACAGGTACCTTAAAAAAAAAATGGGCCTCACAATGGGCCTCGGGATCTCGTTAGGGTATTTTTGTGCATTCAAAATGCTATTGGGTTCGTTGTCCGTAGCTTATGCCTGCCCATACCATAACCCCATGGCCTCACAACGTTGACATCAGCAAACTGCTCGCCCCATACACGTGGTCTGCGGTTGTGAGGCCGGTTAGATGTACTGCCAAACTTTCTTAAACGACATTGGAGGCGACTTCTGGTAGAGAAATGAACATCAAATTACCTGGCAACAGCTCTGGTGGACATTCCTGCAGTCAGCATGCAAGTTTCACGCTCCCTCAACTTGAGATATCTGTGGCTTTGTTGTGTGACACAACTGCACAATTTTGTGGCCTTTTATTGCCCCCAGCACAAGGTGCACCTGTGTAATGATCATACTGTTTAATTAGCTTCTTGATATGCCACACCTGTCAGGTGGAGGGATTGTCTTGGCAAAGAGAAATATTCACTAACAGGGATGTAAACAAATGTGTTCACATTTGAGAGAAATAAGCTTTTTGTGCATATGGACTATTTCGGGGATCTTTTATTTCAGCTCATGAAACATGGGACCAACACTTTATATGTTGCGTTTTATATTTTTGTTCAGTGTTTGTAATATGTACAATAACACAATATTGAGTACTTATGCCTAATGCTTTCTTCTTTCATTTTTAATGATCACAACAAATAACTCAACATCCTCGTACCACCCTCACCTCTCCAGACGTGTCAGTATCCGGTATGACCCCCATGAACAACAAGACATACGACTGTACGGAGGGTCTGGAGGATGGCTCTGGTCCCTGCTCCTGCCAGGACTGTAGCCCGGCCTGTGGTCCCCAGCCTGTCCCCCCTCCCCTGCCCCCACCATGGACCATCCTGGGCATCAGCGCTATGGTCATCATCATGTGGATCTCCTACATGGCCTTCCTCCTTGTCTTCATGGGAACCGTGATCGGCACCTGGTGCTACAGGTGATAACTGACGGGCACTGATTTTGGAGCAGTATGTAATGCTTGTCTATTCAGTGCCATTTTGGAGCAGTATGTAATGCTTGTCTCTTTCTCTTATTTCTTATTCAGAAAAAGGAGAATTGAGTCTGAGTATGGCCCAATATTGGACAGCAATAACCCTCACTCTCTGAACAATGACAGCATTGATCAAGGTACTCTTTTATTTGGCATGAGATCTGACTCTGTCTCATTTTGGAAAATAACCAGGCACAATATTCAGTAAGATACACCTACAAACCTGTTCTTGCTACGATCTGACCTGTAACCTCCTGTCTTCCCTCTCTCTCTCTCAGTGGATGTGTCGTGTGGCGAGACATTGGGCGAGCACTTTGAGAACGCCCTGCGTTACCTCTTTACCCGCTGGGGCTCATTTTGCGTACGGCAGCCCCTCATGGTCATCCTGGGCAGCCTGATCATAGTGGCTGCCTGCTCAGGGGGCCTGGTCTACATGAAGATCACCACGGACCCTGTGGAGCTGTGGTCCTCGCCCAGCAGCCAGGCTAGGCAGGAGAAGGACTACTTTGACAGCCACTTTGGACCCTTCTTCAGGGCAGAGCAGCTCATCATCACAACCACATTGCAGTCAGAATCCACCTACTCCCCGTACCCCGCGGGGGCTGCCATGCCCTTCGGAGCCCCCCTGGACAAGGACGTCCTCCACCAGGTGGGTTAGGTAGAGGAACTTGGCTGGGTGGTGATTGATACTTTCAGATGGAATTGTTGTAGCATTTTCAATGGGATTATTAGTTGTGGACATTTGGTTCAAGCTATCTGCGAGCCAATAATATATTCGCTCTCTTGTAGACCAATTCAGGAAGACATCTTTGGTCCTTGCCTTAGTTCTGATGTGACATTTTATAGCTTTAGTTTGTTTTTCTCTCTCAATTTTCCACAATCGCTCATCTCTCAGGTGTTGGATCTCCAGACGGACATAGAGAACATAGTGGCCTCATACGGGGACCAGAAGGTGACCCTAAAGGATATCTGCTTGGCCCCACTGGCCCCATACAACGACAACTGTACCATCCTCAGTGTTCTCAACTACTTCCAGAACAGTCACAAACAGCTGGACCATAGCATAGGAGATGAGTTCTATGTCTATGCAGACTACCACACACACTTCCTCTACTGTGTCAGGTGAGTGGCCCTCGGAACACATTCTCTAGTGACATCTGCATCTGGGGAATGCTGCTGAATTCATGAGGTTATACTAGTTGGAGTTCCTCTCCAACTCTCAACTCAACTCCTTTCTTGCTGCTCATTTCCCTTCAGCAAGTATATACTCATAGCTGTAAATGGTGAATAGTAGTCATAGATTTGTGTATATTACCTCAGAGTTCTTAAAGCATTTGCTCTGTCTCTCCTGTGTGTAGTGCCCCAGCGTCCCTCAACGACACCAGTCTGCTCCACGATCCCTGCCTGGGCACCTACGGAGGCCCCATCTTCCCCTGGCTGGTCCTGGGAGGCTATGATGGTGAGTGGGGATACATGTACATCATCACACAAATAAATATAATGTACTAGTCAGTGGGCAATATACCTTTCTATTTTGTGCTGCTTTTTCTGTAGGTATGTTTAATTGTATTATTTGTTTGTTTGAATTGGGAAAACTTGTCAGTGCTAAAAATGCTTACATAACTCCTTTTTATATAGTCAGTTTAAGCACAAATGTTTTGTAGTTTGATTTTATAGTTTTTATTATGCAGAGAGACCACTTTTTTTGTGGTAATTGGCCTGTGTAAAATTGGGTGTAATTAGCTGTCTCGGACTGTTTGCAGCTTTGAATCTCTTGGATATGCTATCCTTCAGTATCTTCTGTATTGATTTACTATAGTTTGTCTACTGTCAACACAAATTCCCTGACCATGACATATTTGCATCTTTCTTCCCCACTGTAGCAACCAACTACAACAACGCCACAGCTCTAGTGATCACGTTTCCTGTCAACAACTACCATAACGACACTGTCAAGCTGGGGAAAGCTCTGGCCTGGGAGAAAGAGTGAGCAATAAGCTCATACTTTTTAGCTATCAACCTTCAGATGCTAGTGTATAGACTAAAATAATTTCATATTTCACAAGTCAAAAATGGTTTGGTTTTGTGCCATGAGTTGCCATTGCACTAACACAACCCTCCATGTCTCTGTTTCCAGATTCATCAGCTTCCTGAAGAACTATACAAACCCCAACCTGACCATCTCCTTCAACTCTGAGAGGAGCATTGAGGATGAGATCAACCGTGAGAGCGAAAGTGACCTCAGCACTGTCGTGGTCAGTTATGCTATAATGTTCGTCTACATCTCCCTGGCGTTAGGACATATCCACAGCTTCAGGAGAGTATTGGTTAGTAGTAACTAACTTCAGACATTCTAATAGTTTATTTAATTTAGTAAGATGATGTTCGTCTACATCTCCCTGGCTCTGGGGCATATCCACAGCTTCAGACATATACAGGTGAGACAACTAACTCACTTTACAATAGTGTATTGTCCAGCTGTTCACCTTTTCACCATTTCATTTAGTAACACAATATCTGTTTCATTTGCAAAGATCATATCGTTTGCGGTGTGAGTTTGTAAAACTAATTTCGAAAGCATTGAGAAGGAATGAACAATGCATCCAGTAACTCAAACGTCAGAAAAATGATAAGAGTGTCTGCTAAATGACACATTTTAAATGTGAGCAACTCATTGTCTTTGTCCCTTCCCAGGTGGACTCTAAGATCTCCCTGGGCATAGCGGGCATTGTGATCGTGCTGAGCTCAGTGGCCTGTTCTCTGGGCATCTTCAGCTACGCTGGCATCCCTCTCACACTTATCGTCATCGAGGTCATCCCCTTCCTGGTGTTAGCCGTGGGCGTCGACAACATCTTCATCATTGTACAGACATACCAGGTAGGCATTATGCTCGCCTGATGCTTGTCTGACTACACTAACCATGATTTATTGGACATAGTTTTGAATACCAGTTTTGACTCTGTTTTTACACACACACACTATTTACCTCCTTGTGTGTTGTGTTGTACAGAGGGATGAGCGGATGCCTCATGAAGAGCTGCACCAGCAGATAGGCCGTATCCTAGGAGACGTGGCTCCAAGCATGTTCCTCTCCTCCTTCTCTGAGACCGTGGCTTTCTTCCTGGGTATGAGAATGACCTGTAACTAGGGCTGTTACGGTGACCATATTACCGCCACACCAGTGATCATGAAGGCAGTCAAATTCCACTTGACTGTTTAGATTTGATATTTTAGGCTTCTTCAAGTTCTGCTGCTGATGGTCATTAGTAGCCTACCAAACTTGCTAACTGCCTGGTACTCAGCACTCTATTGACCCTCTAATCACTCTGACATCAATGCAAATGTAAACAAAAATCGAATCAAACACTTCATAAAAGCCCATGAGCTCATGTTGCGCAAAATTTTCATTGCTATGCAAGCTGATAGGTGGATCCCATCAGCTTTCTATAGGCTAGGCCTTGCTGGCATGAAAATTAACCATGGGAGAGCGTCCTCCATTTGCTATTTAAGTGCAGAGATTGTTCAAAATAGCCACCTTGATGACAGCTTTGCACACTCTTTGCATTCTCTCAACCAGCTTCACCTGGAATGCTTTTCCAACAGTCTTGAAGGAGTTCCCACATATGCTGTGCACTTGTTGGCTGCTTTTCCTTCACTCTGTGATCCAACTCATCCCAAACCATCTCAATTGGTTTGAAGTCGTGTCTTTGTTGAGACCAGGTCATAATTCATCACTCTCCTTCTTGGTCAAATAACACTTACACAGCCTGGAGGTGGCTCATTGTCCTGTTGAAAAACAAATGATAGTCCCACTAAGCGCAAACCAGATGGGGTGGCGTATTGCTGCAGAATGCTGTGGTACCCATGCTGGTTTAGTGTGCCCTGAATTCTAAATAAATCAGACCGTGTCACCATTTAAAGCACTATCACACCACCTCCATGCTTCACGGTGGGAACCACACATGCAGAGATCATCTGTTCACCTACTCTGCATCTCACAAAGACACGGCGGTTGGAAGCAAAAATCTCAAATTTGGTCAACTTTTGTGCTATGGGGGATGGTAGATTGACATAGGCTAGTACTTTTGCTGTTCGTTAGGCATACTCATCTTGTTGGCTGACGAAAAGTAAATGTGGCAGTTCTTCCAATGTCTTCAATATGCACCTCAGAATTGGATAAGGACGCAAGTGTCTGAATGTGTCTGTCTTCACTTGGTAGCCTGTGAGAAAGACCCGATCACGTGACGGAACGCCATGTGAGTGAGAGGTGCTTCGGAGCACGCAGGGAGAAGGGAGTTATAATTATTACATTCAGCCCAGGGACACAACGGCCACTGGCCGCAAAAGGTCTAGACTTTTTTTCAGGGGGCATTATGGCCACACACAGGGGATTCCGCTGAGAAATTTGAGGCATTTATCAAGTGCGTGTCAAATTGTGAATGAGAGACTGATGAAGTGTGTACAGCCTGCACTTAAACCGAAGCAGAGTTCATGCAACTTTTTTCAAATCATCATTAGTCGCATCATGCATCCTTAGAATGTATTAAAAATCAAAACATGTAACCCAATGTTTGTGTCAACTAAAGTTACATAAATAACTCTAAATTAAGCATATAGGAGTACCTGTTTCTTTGTTAACCGCTTAACACAGAATACCTGCATGTCGTTTGGAGAAAATGTCCTTTCTATTTTATTTGTCTTTGTTCAATTGTATTCTTACTATAAAATAATGCCACGGTATTCTAAGCAAATCTTGTCTGCTAAATGACCTAGTGTAGCCTACAGTAATATGGTATAGCCAGATCAAGACCTAACATAAGGACAACTTAGAGTATTCTGTTCTTCTGAAGTAGACTACATTTTCTTCATATCATGTTTCTTTAGACCGGTCTAAAATAAATAATGGGCTATATTCCATAGATTTATTAGTATTTTTTTTAAATATAGATGTTCCAAAGGTCTGCATGTAGGCTATGTGTGGAAGCCAGGAGGTGCTAAATGTGTTTATGTTAATCAACAGTCAATTACCGTGAGACCGTCAGTTATTTGCTTGACAATCACGGCTGACAAAATGTTGTGACCGCTACAGCCCTACCTGTAACCTTCAATCACTTAACACCTCTAGTGTTGACACCAACTACTTGGCATACTAAGGACGGCAGGTAGCCTAGCGTTAGTGTGTTGGGCCAGTAACCAAAAGGTTACTAGTTCGAATCCCTGAGCCGACAAGGTGCAAAATCTGTTGATGTGCCATTGAGCAAGGCACTTAACCCTAATTGCTCCATGGTCTCTGAGGGTTTCTCAGGGAGAGTTGGGATATAAAAAAATGAACAAACATTTCCAATTCACACGTGTATTAATACACATGTGTACATGTCTAAAATAGGACAAATATAAGCAACCATCAAATTACAATTATCATACATTATACAACAATCAAACATATTGTATAATGTAGCCAAGTAGTATGTCTCAACACACTAGATGTAGATAATTGAAGATGTCAGCTAGGTCCTTTCTATGGATTTCAGTATTGACTGCAAATGTTTTGTAACCACAATCTTTAGTCTGGAGCTCTGTCAATGAGTTAAATACTATTTTCTTCTCCAGGGGCCCTGTCCACTATGCCAGCGGTGCGGACCTTCTCCCTGTTTGCTGGGTTAGCTGTATTCATTGACTTTCTGCTACAGATCAGCTGCTTCGTCAGCCTGCTGGGCCTGGACGCCAAGAGGCAGGAGGTGAGGCGCATGGACATTACAACCAGTAAATAGTGATAGTGCTGACGTGACTATGGGAAAACTCCCAATGGCGCATGAAGCCGGAGGTATTTGAATTTGATGCGTGCCATGTTGCTGAATAGGTCTAAATGGCACAAAAAAATCACTAAGGGGCATGGTGAAAGTGGCTGTAACTAGCAAAGGATCATGGTCAACGTAGTCAATTTCATCCTGCCAGAGAGAGTCAACCTAGTTTTAATGTATAGGAACCTGATGCTTGCCTACTGTTAAACCTTTGCATCCGAAGATTCATTTGAAAGTTCACTGTTACCGAGAACTTAGCCAGGTTAACATTGGAAAACAAAACGGACAGCAAATACTATGATAATCAGAATTCCGGTTGATTTATTGGAAAAATTAAGATTAGACTCTTTCGAGTGACGATTAGTACAGTTAAATACAGAACATGCCGGCATGTTGACTCGCATTGTAAAATCAAACTCAAATTTGCGCAAAGTTAATAAGTACCCTATCTAGTCTAGGTATCATGTGGCCATGGGCCTTCCACCGGAGAATGGAAAGTGAATGGGCTACCATCACAACAACCCATCCCAACTCGGTTAGGCTAGATTGGATTACCCCATGAGAAAAGAGTGGACTACACATACATTATTTCGATTCTGTATTTTTATATGTTTGTAGACTTCTTTATCATTTGTGCAACTGTCATCATAAAGAATGACCTCAGACAGACATATGATGTACACTGAGTGGACAAAACATTAAGGACACCTTCCTACTATTGAGTTGCCCTCAGAACAGCCCAACATTTATGGGCAAGAACTCTACAAGGTGTCGAAAGCGTTCGACGGGGATGCTGGCCCATGTTGACTCCAATACTTCCCATAGTTGTCAAGTTGGCTGGATGTCCTTTGGGTGGTGGACCATTCTTGATACACACAGGAAACTGTTGAACTTGAAAAAGCCAACAGTGTTGCAGTTCTTGACACACACAAACCGGTGCGCCTGGCACCTACTACCATACCCCGTTCAAAGGCACTTAAACCCTGTCATACTGTCATCCTCTGTTCTCCACACTCATCCTCTGTCAGCCCCATAGACGTTGGTCAGCACCTCCATCTCCACTTGACAGGCTTGTTGACTCTGCTCTCATCTGGATAATAATACATTTGATTTTAAGAGCTTTTCACCACATCCAAATTCACTTTACATACACAAGAAAATCAACAGGATAAAATGCAATAAAATCACACATTATAATAGGTATATACAACTACACTAACCATGATGGACAGACTTAACCATGGTGGACAGACTTAACCATGGTGGACAGACTTAACCATGGTGGACAGACTTAACCATGGTGGACAGACTTAACCATGGTGGACAGACTTAACCATGGTGGACAGACTTAACCATGGTGGACAGACTTAACCATGGTGGACAGACTTAACCATGGAGAACACTAGACGTGATAACGTTTGAACTAGACAGAGGATAAAAGCGCAGCACAAAACACACCCTTAGGTGCACATGCATGAGGGCGGGAGCCTCCTCGTAGCCTGCCGGCCCGTGATTGGTCTGTGTCAGCATGTGATCCTTTGAACTTTAAAATAATTCACTATGGGGATCAAACATGATTGTAATAAATACATTTTAGAGCCCAAAATGTCCGTCTACAAGTTTTGTTTAGCCGTTCTGGCGATCGTAATGTACATAGGCTTTCTAGGGCAGACCAGGGCTTTTAGCACCGCTAAGTTGCTATGCTGTAGCCGACCAGTAGAGCTCGTGACTTCACGCTCCAGACCGGTCACGGAGGGCCTGGTGAGGAGGGTTGTGGGGTGACTCAGAAGCAGAAGGTGTGCTAAGAGGTGAGTTTGGTTGGGGATTAAAAAACAGAAATGCTTACACTATTTGCTGCTCCTCTGAGAGGACTGGTGAGGACGGTGGTAAGGACTGGTGATGACTCACAGGACTAGGGTAGGGTTGGCTTGCTGGAGTATCTGTCAGCTTTCTCTGTCACTATTAACGCCCAGGTTCATTATTACCATGTCATGCCCAGCTAAGCATGAACATCACAGCCTACTTCAAATGAGCAGTGCACTGATGTCACCTTTTAATTTGTTATTTTATTCCAACTTTATTTAACCAGGTAGGCCAGTTGAGAACAAGTTTTCATTTACAACTGCGACCTGGCCAAGATAAAGCAAAACAGTGCTACAAAAGCAACAACACAGAGTTACACATGGGATAAACAAACGTACAGTCAATAACACAATAGAAAAATCTTTATACAGTGTGTGCAAATGAAGTAAGGCAATAAATAGGCCAATAGTTGCGAAGTAATTACAATTTTGCAATTTACACGAGTGATATATGTGCAGATGAGGATGTGCAAGTAGATATACTGGTGTGCAAAAGAGAAGAATAACAAATATGGGGATGAGGTAGGTGGTTGGATGGGCTATTTACAGATGCGCTGTGTACAGCTGCAGCGATTGGTAAGCTGCTCTGACAGGTGACGCTTAAAGTTAGTGAGGGGGAGATAAGTCTCCAACTTCAGTCATTTTTGCAATTCGTTCCAGTCATTGGCAGCAGAGAACATGGTGACCAGTGAGCTGAGATAAGGCGGAGCTATACCTAGCAAAGACTTATAGATGACCTGGAGCCAGTGGGTTTGGCGACGAATATGTAGTGAGGACCAGCCAACGAGAGCATACAGGTTGCAGTGGTAGGTAGTATATGGGGCTTTGGTGACAAAACCGATGGCACTGGGATAGACTGCATCCAATTTGCTGAGTAGAGTGTTGGAGGCTAATTTGTAAATGATATTGCCGAAGTCAAGGATCGGTAGGATAGTCAGTTTTACGAGGGTAAGTTTGGCAGCATGAGTGAAGGATGCTTTGTTGCGAAATAGGAAGCTGATTCTAGATTTAATTTTGGATTGGAGATGCTTAATGTGAGTCTGGAAGGAGAGTTTACAGTCTAGCCAGACACCTAGGTATTTATTGTTGTCCACATATTCTAAGTCCGAACCGTCCACAGTAGTGATGCTAGTCGGGCGGGCGGGTGCGGGCAGCGATCAGTTGAAGAGCATGCATTTTAGTTTTACTAGCATTTAAGAGCAGTTGGAGGCCACGGAAGGAGTGTTGTATGGCATTGAAGCTCGTTTGGTGGTTTGTTAACAGTGTCCAAAGAAGGGCCAGATGTATACAGAATGGTGTCGTCTGTGTAGAGGTGGATCAAAGTCACCCGCAGCAAGAGCGGCATCGTTGATATATACAGAGAAAAGAGTCGGCCCGAGAATTGAACCCTGTGGCACCCCCATAGACTGGCCCTCCAATTGGACACACTGAACGCTATCTGAGAAGTAGTTAGTGAACCAGGCGAGGTAGTCATTTGAGAAACCAAGGCTGTTGAGTCTGCCGATAAGAATACTGTGATTGACAGAGTTGAAAGCCTTGGCCAGGTTGATGAAGACAGCTGCACAGTACTGTCTTTTATTGATGGCGGTTATGATATCGTTTAGGACTTTGAGCGGGGCTGAGGTGCACCCATGACCAGTTCGGAAACCAGATTGCATAGTGGAGAAGGTACGGTGGGATTTGAAATGGTCGGTGATCTGTTTGTTCACTTGGCTTTAGAAAGGCAGGATGGATATAGGTCTGTAACAGTTTGGGTCTAGAGTGTCTCCCCCTTTGAAGAGGGGGATGACTGCAGCCGCTTTCCAATCTTTAGGAATCTGAGACGATACGAAAGAGGTTGAACAGACTAGTAATAGTGGTTGCGACAATGGCGGCGGATCATTTTAGGAAGAGAGGGTCGAGATTCTCTAGCCCAGCTGATTTGTAGGGATCCAGATTTTTCAGCTCTTTCAGATAGAGACACTGGAGTTGTCTAATATGGAAGTAAATTCTCAATACCTGTTTTACTAATTGGGTCCTTGTGGTTACGAATGCAGGAGAAGGCCCCGTGGGAGGTTGGAATTTACCAGTTGTGAAGTTATAAATACCAGTTGGATGCATTCACATGCTTTCAACTGGTTGAGAAACTCATGGATACAATTTGTATGTCTCTGTGTGCAGTTTGAAGGAAGTTGAAGGTAATTTTTGGAGCCATTGTTGAATAGCGTTAGCGCAATAACTTGTATCATTCTCTTGTGCTTCAAGAATGAACGTGTTGTGTTGCCAGGAGAATCGTCTGGACATTATGTGCTGTGTGAAGCTGCCAGAGGGCAAGGACGAGAAGACTGATGGCTTCCTCTTCCGCTTCTTCAAGAATATCTACGCCCCCTTTATCCTCAAGGAGTGGGTCAGACCCATAGTGGTGAGTACATCTACGCCCTCTTCATCCTCAAGGAGTGCTGGTACTCAGATTTGAATGTAAATGTACAATAGAGCCAGCATTTAAGCCAACAATTGATGTAAACATTTAGCTACTAAACGTCCATAGTGTGTCTTTAATGTCTCCTCTTCTTGGACAGGTGGCTGTGTTTGTGGGGCTGCTGTCCTTCAGTATTGCTGTCACCAATAAGGTAGAGATTGGACTGGACCAGAAGCTCTCCATGCCTGATGTAAGTATGTCTAGTACGGCTAACCCCACCAGCCCCACTCAGTGGGCTAATGACGTTTGGTGTTGTGCTCTTAGTTTTGATACATTGGCTCATGCTGGACATCTCTCTATTGAATCTCCCATCCTATAGGACTCGTACGTGCTGGACTACTTTAAGAACCTGAGTACGTACCTCCACACGGGTCCTCCGGTCTACTTCGTGGTGGAGGACGGCCATGACTACCTGAGTCTGGAGGGCCAGAACTCTGTGTGTGGAGGGGTGGGCTGCAACAATAACTCTCTGATCCAACAGGTCTACACAGCATCTCTCATTAGCAACTAGTGAGTGACACACACACTCACACACCGCCTCCCTTACAGCAACTAGTGAGTGAAGCAACAGCAACCCCCCCCCCCCCTCCCCTCCCCTCCACTCTTTTTACCTTTGGACTGCATGTTGACATCAGTATTATGCTGTGGAGTCAGTCTAGCTCAAACAGGGTGACTAGAACTCTGGGTTTAGCTGCTGTTGTTATAGCAGTGAACTCATTGACAAATACCTTCTTGTTTGAAGGAATTATGAGACTTTCTTGAATATCTTCCAATAGAAAAGGATCAAATACTGTCCATGTTATTGTCCCCCAGCACCACTATAGGATTCAACCCGTCGTCGTGGCTGGATGATTACTTTGACTGGGTCAAGCCTCAGTCCGCCTGTTGTAGATATTACAACTCTTCTGGGGCCTTCTGCAATGCCTCAGGTAACACACACACACACACACACTGAAGATATTACAACTCTTCTGGGGCCTTCTGCAATGCCTCAGGTATCACACACACACACACACGGAAGATATTACAACTCTTCTGGGGCATTCTGCAATTTTCTTTGTAATTTGATGTTATAAAAATATTGTATTGAAGTACCTATTTGTCTACTCTCATCAGTGGTGGACACGTCGTGTGTGCATTGCCGCCCCATGACCCCCAGTGGGAAGCTGAGGCCTACGGAACAGGACTTCATGAAGTTCCTACCCATGTTCCTGTCAGACAACCCCAATGTCAAGTGTGGGAAAGGGTAATTATTGTGTCTGGCAATCCAGGTATAGCTCATAATGGATTGTGTATTGAGAAATATTGGATGTGGGGTTTGAGTTGACGGTAAACCACTCGTCTGAATCTTTGCTTTTCACCACAGCTCTGATAGAATTGTCTATGAACGCTTACATTTGCAAATGAATCATTCAGTTTAAGGGAATTGAAATTCCTTTTAACTGAATGACTCTGTCTCTAACTTGGTCTTTGTGGTCCTGTAGTGGTCATGCGGCCTACAGTTCAGCGGTGGTTCTAAAGGGGAACGACACGTCTGTGGGGGCCACCTACTTCATGACCTACCACACCATCCTCAAGGACTCACCTGACTTTATAGACGCCATGAAGATGGCCCGCATGCTGGCTGACAACATCACAACCGCCATGGGACACAAAGTCTTCCCCTACAGGTAAACTAGGCTAACTCCTATGTTAGTTAAGGATTCCTGTTATCTCACTCAAATAGGAGTTATCTGCTCCAGTGTTGTTTCCATATCACCCTCACTTAAAAGGGTGAGGCTTTTCCTGCAAAGGGTCAGTGTCACTGGCTTACCTGCTGCTATAAAAGTCACTGGTAAAATCTTGCAGGTTGACAATAATTGTCGTTTATTGTCATGAGTCTTGTCCTGGAGGCAGAACTGGTTTTGTGGCACATCTGCCACGCTGATCCTCAACACAGGGCCCCTCAGGGGCGCGTGCTCAGTCCCCTCCTGTACTCCCTGTTCACTCATGACTGCACGGCCAGGCATGACTCTAACACCATCATTAAGTTTGCCGATGACACAATAGTGGTAGGCCTGATCACCAACAACGATGAGACAGCCTATAGGGAGGAGGTCAGAGACCTGGCAGTGTGGTGCCAGGACAACAACCTCTTCCTCAACGTGATCAAGACAAAGGAGGTGATTGGGGACTACAGGAAAAGGAGGACCGAGCACGCCCCCATTCTCATCGACGGGGCTGCAGTGGAGCAGGTTGAGAGCTACAAGTTCCTTGGTGTCCACATCACCAACAAACTAACATGGTTCAAGCACACTAAGACAGTCGTGAAGAGGGCACGACAAAACCTATTTCCCCTCAGGAGACTGAAAAAATTTGGCATGGGTCCTCCGATTCGCAAAAGGTTCTACAGCTTCAACATCGAGAGCATCCTGACTGGTTGCATCACTGCCTGGTATGGCAACTGTTCGGCCTCCGACCGCAAGGCACTACAGAGGGTAGTGCGAACGGCCCAGTACATCACTGGGGCCAAGTTTCCTGCCATCCAGGACCTCTATACCAGGTGGTGTCAGAGGAAGGCCCTAAAAATTGTCAGACTCCATCCACCCTAGGTCATAGACTGTTCTCTCTGCTACCGCATGGCAAGCGGTACCGAAGCGCCAAGAGGCTTCTAAACAGCTTCTACCCCCAAGCCATAAGACTCCAGAACAGCTAATAAAGTGGCTACCCAGACTATTTGCATTGCCCCCTCCCCCTCTTACACCGCTGCTACTCTCTGTTGTTATCATCTATGCATAGTCACTTTAACTCTACCTACATGTACATATTACCTCAATTAACCGGTGCCCACGCATATTGACTCTGTACCGGTACCCCTCTGTATATAGTCTCGCTATTGTTATTTTACTGCTGCTCTTTAATTACTTGTTACTTTTATTTGTTATTCTTATCCCAATTTATTTTTTTACTGCATTGTTGGTTAGGGGTTCGTAAGTAAGCATTTCACTGTAAAGTCTACACCTGTTGTATTCGGCGCATGTGACTAATACAATTTGATTTGATTTGAAAGGCCAGTCTGAAAGATGAAATCTGTATGTATTCTGGCCAGTCAAAGTGTTGCCCTGTTTTGTTTTTTGATTTGCTTCTTGGTCCAAAAACAATGTTGTGTCTTGAGTGGCCACAACTAGGGCAATGAATGTTGTTCCTTTTTAAATACACACTTCACAACATGTAGCTTTCTACATCCTGTAATACAGTCATGTTGAATTAGATTAGTCTTCAATTGTACCCGTTGTTTTCCCTCCAGTGTGTTCTACGTGTTCTATGAGCAGTACCTGACCATAGCCTACGACACGGTCTTCCAGCTGGGTGTGTCGCTGGCGGCCATCTTTGTGGTTACCACGGTGCTGCTGGGCTTTGAGCTGTGGTCAGGAGTGCTGGTCAGCATCACCATCGCCATGATCCTGGTTAACATGTTCGGGGTCATGTGGCTCTGGGACATCAGCCTCAACGCTGTGTCCCTCGTCAACCTTGTCATGGTGAGTGAAGAAACGGGCTGATAACAGCTGATTTTAAAATCATGTCATCCTATAACTTGGCATATCTGGGTTGTTTTGGTAGTCATTTTTATTGCCACATTTTGCCACCAAGAGGATGCAGAAAACTCTTTGTTGTGGACACAGCCCAGTATTCCCAGTTTATTAATTGTTTGTGTGTGTTGCAGAGCTGTGGTATCTCTGTGGAGTTCTGCAGTCACATAGTGAGGGCCTTCTCCATCAGTGTGAAGAGTACCAGGGTGGAGAGGGCTGAGGAGGCTCTGGCCCACATGGGCAGCTCAGTAAGTACAGGGGTGTATTCATTAGTTCGATTCCATTGCAAAATGTTTAGTCTGTAAAACGGTTTGCAACTAAAACGATTGTTTCGATAGGACAAATTCCGGTAGGTCCCTCCATGTTGTGTTCTGTTTGCTTCCTTGTAGTATCTGGAGTAAACGATAAACTGTTTAGGTTGCGAAACAATTTGCACCAGACAAAATGTTTTGCAACGGAATATGACTAATGAATACACCCCAGCTCTACTCTTGTAGTTCACCACAGACTGGCACGCTGTATTCTGTCCATAGAAATGGCTCAATGTCTGAATATTCTTTTTAAGAAAAAGCATTTAGTTCATCCTTTGCCCAATAATTCTGAAATAGCAGTATATCTGACATGTAAAAATATTATTGAAAAATTAACTGTGGAGTAAAATTGAATTCTTGGCTTGAATGGAATATCTAGAAAAGTATAAATGACTTCCTTGTTTTACTCAGGTTTTTAGAAACTGGTTATTTTACTCATTATTGACTGGAGGGAATGCTGACCAGCAGAATATAACTAAACCATGGCTCCTCTTCTCCCAGGTGTTCAGTGGCATCACTCTGACTAAGTTTGGAGGCATCCTGATCCTGGCTCTATCCAAGTCCCAGATCTTCCAGATCTTCTACTTCCGCATGTACCTGGCTATGGTGCTGCTGGGGGCCACGCACGGACTCATCTTCCTCCCTGTGCTGCTCAGCTACGCAGGTACGCATAGTGTGTGTAGGGTGTGGTTTGTGTGTAAATGTGTGGCCTTTCACCTCACATATAATTCCCCTTCCGAACAGCACACTATAGCACTTCTCTGTAAGCTCACTAGCACCCTCTATCAACAAAAGGAAGTGTGCCCTGAAATTCATATTTGCTTAACACCGGAGTATGTTGTGCCTCAACACCGTAAGTACCAGTTTGTCTGTATGTCTATGTTTACACTGCATGGAATAGGAAGGAGGTTGCCTCCCAAGAGTCCTTAACGATTATGCCTTTGAAAAAATGACACCATCTGTCTCTCGCCTCAGGTCCTTCGGTGAACAAGGCCAAGGTGTTTGCAGCCAACAAACGCTACGCCGGCACAGAAAGGGAACGCCTCCTCAACTTCTAGAGACAGGACAATGGTATGAACCAACTAACCAGTCTGTCTGGTCTGGGAGAGACTGTGGGGTGACTCAGTGCGACAGGAGCAGCTGTTTCTATGATTATTGACACACTCATCAACCATTCACTACGCAGCGTATTGCAGGGATGCAACTCAGGAATAACAGTGTGGGGTGTCTGTCAGAGGCCTTCTCAAGTGCTTCTTTTCGCCAATTTAATTCTCAAGGACAATTCTGGGTGGTATGCAATAGTGCACACAGTGGCAAATGTTTTGCAACTGAAGTCCAGGGCCTGTATTCACAAAGCATCTCAGAGTAGCAGTACTGATTTAGGATCAGTTTTGCCTTTTAGATCACAATGAATAGGATTACGTTGACAGGTGGGAGCTGGTCCTAGATCAAAATCATCAAATGTTATTAGTCACATGCTCCGAATACAACCTTACCGTGAAACGCTTACTTACAAGCCCTTCACCAACAATGCAGTGTTAAGAAAATATTTACTAAATAAACTAAAGTAAAAACACACTAAAATAACAATACTGAGGGGGTACCGCTACCGACTCAATGTACAGGTTAGTCGAGGTAATTTGTACATGTAGGTAGGGGTAAAGTGACTATGCATAGATAATAAACAGCGAGTAGCAGCTGTGTCAAAACAAAATAATCACTATTCCTACTCTGAAGACGCTTTGTCAATATGGGCCCAGGTAGTCCCTCCCTGTTTTTGTCCCTTTTTTTCCCGTTTGGTGCCAAACGAACACAACTCATTTCAGTAACCTAGAATATCCCCCTAAATCAACATAAACAGCAATACGATGATGTATACTGTTTTCTCTCTCAACACAGGAAGTCAGCAGTGTGACATTAGGAGAAACTCCCACAACCTTCTAGTTTAGATAATAAAACCGATGCTACCCTTTAGTTTATTTTGGGGATCAATAGTTGTGAAACCAGACAGTGTTTTTAAAAATTGGGATTAGCTAAATACTATGTGTAAAGAGTGATAATATATGCAAAGGTTGACTTCTCTGAGAATAGCTATTTGATATGACGAATCATTGATGTATACTGTACCGATTTACACTGTAATGTAACTAATAATGAAAAAATATTTAAAGAAAAAATGTACCTTGGGTGTGTTGGTAATCCACACATAAACACAATAACTATAATTCTGTAATTTATATTTCTATGGTTGTACAGTTACTGAACACTTTACCAGTTGGATTGAGGTAATTTTATTAATGTTATAATAACAATATTGTGTGACACTATGTATTCCTATAGCCAGGGGTCCGTATTCACAAAGCAACTCAGAGTAAGAGTGCTGATCTCGGATCAGGGTCCCCTTGTCTATTTAATTATGATCGAAAAAGCAGAACTGATCCTAGATCAGTGAATACGGGCCTAGAGCTCAGTCTAAGTACGGAGGTTTTCTAGGCCAAGGAGTACAGTAGTTATTCTTTTTTTTTTGTTGACATTGTAGTGAGCTTGGGCTGACTCCCTGTTTTGAAGTGATGTTTTTGCTTACAGTTAAGGGTAGTGTCCAGTTGTCTGTAGTAATTCAGAATGTAAGGTTGAGCCTAGATATTAACGTAATGGTTATTATGGGGCAACTAGTGGCTCTAAATGTTTGTAACAGACAGACATGCTTTTTGACAATGCTGCGCATTGGTGCTGGAAAGGACATGCACAATGTTGTAATATTGTAACCAGTCTTGAATGAAAATCTTCATTTTTAACTATTTTAATGTGTGGGCTGCATTGCAACTTGGTCTTGACAGATGAAATGTAATGTGCAGTAGAACCTCCTAGTGGTGTTGCAGAAAAGATGCACCACTATAGATTTCTCTGATTTTGGGGGGGGGGGAAATAAATCACTTACTAATATCTTATGTGTGTCTTATTTGAGTAACCTCACACAATAGAATAGATGTTCTATTATGGTTGATGGTTGTTATGTACAAAGTGACCACATTGTGGAGCCAGATATCATAGTAGCTGTGTCTGGAACTACCTCTCCCGACTAATGGTGTTGACCTATTTTTCATCAGTCTGTAAGGCTACAGTGGTTGTTATGCAATATTTCCTCACTTCAGGTGGATGTGGTCTAACATGGTAGTTTCAATGCTTTACATTTACTGCCAATTTGAGGGCTCACGTTTATTTTTTCTGTCTTGTGGTTGTGAGACATGAGTATTTTAAAGATTTTATTCCTATTTTTCCTGTATTTTAAAACCCAACAACCAGTTCTAACAATATGAACGTTGAACTTCACCCACAGTGTGTCTACTTCCATGTCCCACATAGGATATTATGTTCAAACTGGAATCGGCTGCCAAACCGAGGACTGATGGTTTGCAACAGTGTCAACTCCCTTTCTGTCCTGACTTGGCAAGTGCTTTAACAGCCTTGTCATACAAACTGCCACTTCATCATTTATTCATCCATTTTCTCTCTCATCGTTTGGGCTGTTCATTGAATCTGGCGGAGATTAAAATATAAATTTCCCCCTGGCTGGGGCAGGAGAGTGTCGGAGGAGAACATAGACTAATATATACATGTAGGAGAGTGGAACAGAGGGAGGGGAGAATTGGGGGGGTTTATGTAAGCCCTGTGTGGCTCACCTCTCCCTGGACCCCTCACCTGACCCAGACACTGCTGTTCTATGAATAAGAATATGGCTGTCATGTACAGATGATTTGCCATTGCTGGTTTTCTCCAGGTTGCAAATCACATGCCAGAGATTAGGTTTTTTATGTTTTTTATGTTTTATGTTTTTTATTTTATGTCAACTGTTTATTTGAATAGACAGCTACACTGAATTATTGAATGTCAGATTCTGTACATTACACCATCATGCTTTTGCTTATTTTTAGCATCTGTCCCTCAATCAGCTTAATAAATGAGAATATGAATATAGCCGTGAAACATCAAGGTAATGTTTATGAACGGCAACCATACTATACTGTAGTTTACTATCTATCAGGTGCAAGGTTGCTGTATCTTGCAGATATTCAAGTACAGCATTTTTCATCCATTCAGTTTGCACTGGGGAGCCAGGCAGGCTGGGTTCTGGCTGTGGCCTCTGTCTGTCTGGTCTGGATGACTGTGACCTTGGATTATCAATCCCTGGAAAAACTGTCCATTCCCTGTGAGGCCTCATATCGTCATTGAATGAAACATAAAATAATCAATATGGTTTTATGAGTGAATGAGCTCATTAATTGGTCACCAGCGCTAGATAGATGATAAAATATGATTTGCTGACCTCAATGTACATTATGTACTTTGAGAGTCATTATTCTAACGAAAGAGAGTCAACCTATATTACACTACTTTGTTTATAACAGCAGAAAATGGTTAATAAAAGTAGAAATGTGGGCTAAAATGGCAGCAGCAGCCCACTAAACTAAAGCATGTGATGTAAATGTTCTACTGGCACAAAGAGTAAGAAGGCTAACTGTGCAGTACCAGTTACCATACTGGCATGGTACATTACTACATTCCTCAAGTTGAATGGGTTTTTCTTTTTTTTAAACAAGTCATTTTGCGTTTCTTGCCGCAGCGGAAATATTTAATGTGAAATAATGTAGAGATTGAAGTGGCGACTTTAAGAGAAGGCATACAGTAAATTGACACATCAGGCAGCTCCTGCCGCCATGTGAGGGTCCCTTTGCTTTACATGCGTTGCCATGACGCCTTACTGTCACAACGACATATGCTTTCTAAAATACTTAGTCAAGCACCACATGATTATAAGGGCATACAGAGGACGATGTCCTGCTCTCTTGCTAGTCGCCTACCAGGAATCCAAAGCAAATTCTGCAACACCTCTCAAAGCTGGTTCATGAAAATACACATACTTCTTGTCAACACCTTGGCTTTCTCCAAAGTACCCCTAATAAGTCATTGAGTGCCCTTAATTGCTGCCAACACTTTCCTTGGGGTTCAATTTCCGGCCATGTTTTCCACTTGACTGAATCACTTTAAAGGGTACATTAATAAGTAAGGTGAGAGAGACATTTAATACCCTGTTGTTTTGCGTCACTGGTTTTCTGTTACAGCCGGGCTCAGTTGACGCCAAACTAGACTGAGTGGAACAGTGGGACTAGAGAGTCATCTCAAATCAAATGTTATTGGTCACATACGTGTTTAGCAGATGTTATTGCGGGTATAGTGAAATGCCTGTGGAGAGGATCAGATTCACACACAGGTCCACCTGCAGTGCTGTCTGGGGTCTGTAACGTTACACAACGTTCACATTGATATGATTCCCTATATCTATTTCTATCTGCAACATTTCACATCGCTGAATACACCCCCCCCCCCCCCCCCCCCTTTGCTGACCAGACAAACAGCCAACTAGGGAGTCCCTCTCCCACTGACGGCCACAACACTCACCATTCAGTTCCCAACATTCACTTCCTTGTTTACAAACGTCCAGGCCATAATGGTGGTGGGCTCAGCAGCGGCCCGGGGTCTGACCTGGGGTGAAAAGCCCTGAGTCACTGCATCACTCACAGCATCAGGAGGGGGAGGAAAGGCCTAGGGGGCAAACTGCCGTTTCAGCCAAGTGTTATTTTAACAGCGGGAAGGGCAATAGACTAGGCCAGGGGGCTTGCCCCCCAAACGATGGAACACATATTTGGTACAATGGCGGTGGCTGATGTGTGAGCCAACCCCAGGAAGAGCAGTCAATTGTCCTTTTATGAGGCTCTGAGAGGGGTATTAGGGGTATCAATGAAGAGGGCTAAGCCATATAGGCCATGTGGCCGTGGCCAGGCCTGGAACTGTTTGTTTTGATGGTAGCACAAGACTGGGACTGGCGTGACTGCCCGCCCGCCCGCCTTGTTTACCTTGGATGTGTGTCAGACGGTACTGGGAGAGCCCATTTGTTCCCTTCTTTTCTCTATCTTTCCCTTACATTCGCTATATTTTCCTTCCTCCCTCTCCCTGAGAAACTGTCCTCTCAGATTGCAGCAGAGCCATAGCCGGGCACAACATGTTCCCTGAGCTCCATATGGGAGAGCCACAACTCACTAGCACTGGCTGGCCTTCTCAACTCACACTGACTTGGAGTTGTTTCTGATGCTCTTATGCAAAGGGATATGTGAGACATACTTTAATATTCAGGCTAAATTACACCCGGTTGGGTGACAGACTCAACATCACAGTGCTGATGTGTCACAGGCTTTTTAACATTTGGGCTAAACCTCACGTTCAAGGGTTTATGATTTGTATAATGAGAAACATGCACTGCTTCATGCATGGTTGAATTGTAATAAATGCTATTGGTTTTCTGCAACTAATTTTAAGAGTGAAACCAGATCTCATGTTATGGCAGTAAATCAATTCAGAAACATCAGGAGAGAGTAACACAAAATTAAGCGAAGCCACTCACATTTCAGGAATCTTGTTTTTATTGAATAAGCAAAGCAGTATATTTACAAACATACGCATGTGTATTTGGATGTTGTTGACCATCAGCTTTCTGGCAAAGCCTAAAAGTGGGTATCCTATGACAAAACCTTTTGGGCTTACAAATAGAATCAGAACTTCTCAAAGTATTTCACCCCAATTTCAGCACTATCCATCTTTTCTGATTACTCAATCACAGCAATCAGATTAAAGTCAAATAAAACTTGTTTTATCCAACCCTTCTGTGTTGTATACAAAAGGCCTGATTCAAGCGCATGGCAATTCACACATTGTCTATTTTTACTTGAACAATGTATCCATGTTTCTCAGTGACATAGTTCAGTATCAACCTACGTTGTTGTATCAAAGTTTCTATAGTCAATTTCAGATTGAGAGAATATACACCCAACATTACAGGTCAATATTACAGCGACACACATTTGAAAAGGGTAATTTAATAAGCATTGCACTTAGGGTGTGGCTGAGGTGCATGACAAAAGGATTTTCACCATCCTAAACTTTCTGATCAGACATGGATATGTGCATGTAGCATAAAGCTCGTTTCTGTAAGGCCTGTTTGATTTGTCCATTCAAACCAAAGAAAAAGATAAGTGTTCAAAAGACTAAAGTTGGATCTAATAAAATAAGAGAAACTCTTGGTAACACTGCTATGATGTCACAACAATCCCATTAGCATACCATTCCAAAGGTGACTTTCGAGCTTGAACTACTCGTCATAAAAGATTGGTGGCACAACAATATTGTGATCATGACAGATACCATGCCATTTAAACACTTGCTGTGGTCATGACAGATACCATGCCATTTAAACACTTGCTGTGGTCATGACAGATACCATGCCATTTAAACACTTGCTGTGGTCATGACAGATATTGTGATTAAGAGGTTCAGCTTCAATACCAGACCTGTATCATTGGTATCATCATGACTTGCTTCCAATACCTTTCCACCCACTCCAGTATAGCACGAGAAACACACTGATAACACACTCTAACATAGAGCACAGGAGACTACACACTGATAAGAGTAGGCCCAGTCACCGAATGTCCAAAGCAAGCACTCCACAGGTAGAAAACAAGAGTACTTAAATGTACTGAATACTATACAGTATAAAATCCCATTAAATCTGTGTATTTTACACATTTTTTATAAATTGTCATGCTGATAGTGGGATTGGTGGCTAGAAAATAGAAAAGGGAAAATGGATGAGAAAATAAATGGAGAACCATTTACATCAACTTGCCCTTTTGTGGTTTGAGTCAACTGAACTTGATCAGAATCAGTTTGTTTCATCACAAGTAATTCTCAAATCACATCCATCCATATCTGCATTATTCAAAAGTATACTTATAATGAGGAGAGACTGGAAAATGTCTTTCAAAAAGCACATTCACGTTGATAACAGTCCTGTCAAATTCTGCAGCGCAATTCATTCGTATGATGATCATAAGGCAACCAGAACAAGCCAAGGAAGGATTAGGAAATAGTTCTGAACAACTTTAGCTAACTTTGGGCTACCAAGTTCAACATAGGAACGAGGGACCAAGGAAATCAATCATCTCTCTCTCAAAAAAATAAAGATGGGATCTAAAAATAAAAATGTGATTAGTGAAAATGTAACAATCACAAGGCAATAATTTGCTTTGAAAAAAATAATAATCTTGCAATGCTCTTTAACTAGAAAGATGACATGAAACCTCAGAAAAAAGCAGAGGATGTAAAAAGTGTTGATATTTTTTTGTTTGTTTTTCAAAGTGGAGGAAGATCGGATTCTCCCTTTCATACGCTACCGTTAAAGTTTGGGGTCGCTTAGAAATGTCCTTGTTTTCCATGAAAACATACATGAAATGAGTTGAAAAATGAATAGAAAATGTTGACAAGGTTAGAAATAATAATTGTGTCCTTCAAACTTTGCTTTTGTCAAAGAATCCTCCATTTGCAGCAATTACAGCCTTGCAAACCTTTGGCATTCTAGTTGTCAATTTGTTGAGGTAATCTGAAGAGATTTCACCCGATGCTTCCTGAAGCACCTCCCACAAGTTGGATTGGCTTGATGGGCACATCTTACGTACCATACGGTCAAGCTGCTCCCACAACTGCTCAATAGGGTTGAGATCCGGTGACTGTGCTGGCCACTCCATTATAGACAGAATACCAGCTGACTGCTTCTTCCCTAAATAGTTCTTGCATAGTTTGGTGCTGTGCTTTGGGTCATTGTCCTGTTGTAGGAGGAAATTGGCTCCAATTAAGCACCGTCCACAGGGTATGGCATGGCGTATCAAAATGGAGTGATAGCCTTCCTTCTTCAAGATCCCTTTTACCCTGTACAAATCTCACATTTTACCACCACCAAAGCACCTCCAGACCATCACATTGCCTACCCCATGCTTGACAGATGGCGTCACGCACTCCTCCAGTATCTTTTCATTTTTTCTGCGTCTCACGAATGTTCTTCTTTGTGATGCGAATACCTCAAACTTAGATTTGTCTGTCCATAACACTTTTTTCCAATCTTCCTCTGTCCAGTATCTGTGTTCTTTTGCCTATCTTAATCTTTTCTTTTTATTGGCCAGTCTGAGATAACGCTTTTTCTTTGCAACTCTGCCTAGAAGGCCAGTATCCCAGAGTCGCCTCTTCACTGTAGACGTTGAGACTGGTGTTTTGCGTGTACTATTTAATGAAGCTGCCAGTTGAGGACTTGTGAGGCGTCTATTTATCAAACTAGACTCTCTAATGTACTTGTCCTCTTGCTCAGTTGTGCACCGGGGCCTCCCATTCCTCTTTCTATTCTGGTTAGACAGTTTACGCTGTTCTGTGAAGGGAGTAGTACACAGCGTTGTACGAGATCTTCAGTTTCTTGGCAATTTCTCGCATGGAATAGCCTTCATTTCTCAGAACAAGAATAGACTCACAAGTTTCAGAACGAAAGTTATTTGTTTGTGGCCATTTTGAGCCTGTAATCAAACCCACAAATGCTGATGCTCCAGATACTCAACTAGTCTAAAGAAGGCCAGTGTTATTGCTTCTTTAATCAGCACAACAGTTTTCAGCTGTGCTAACAATTTCAAAAGGGTTTTCTAATGATCAATTAGCCTTTTAACACAATGTGCCATTGGAACACAGGAGTGATGGTTGCTGATAATGGGCCTCTGTACGCCTATGTAGATATTCCATTTTAAAAACATTTTTTATTTCCAGCTACAATAGTAATTTACAACATTAACAATGTCTACACTGTATTTCTGATCAATTTGATGTTATTTTAATGGACCAAAAAATTAGCTTTTCTTTCAAAAACAAGGACATTTCTAAGTGACCCCAAACTTTGAATCATAGTGTAAGTCTTTTGAAGATGTAGCTAGTGTCGAATGTAGGAGTAAAAGTCTGAGAAAAATGTTGAAGAATACGTGTATGGAAATACGTGTCACTTTGGCTGCTTTCCAGTCTCGATCTGAAAATGAACATATGAATGTGGCCTGCAGTAGAGTGTAGTGGAGCTCCAACATCATGGTCCATAATGGATCCCCAGGCTGCAGAGAGGAGACATGGTCGTGGCACCCAGTGGTGGGGTGGGGAGGAGGGTGTGGTGTAGATTCTGGTCCTGGATCAGAAGGGCATGGTCTACGTGCTCCTCCTGACGGGTCACTAATGCTAGGAAGTCTGGACGAGGCGTCTGTAGTGGGGCATGACCTCGTGCTCAGGCAGGTACAGGTTGAACTCCAGGGCTACAAGCACAGGGAACTCAAAGGCTATCAGCTCTCTCCTGTTCACACGAAACCTCTCCTCCAGTTTCTACAAATTAGGAAAAAAGGGAGAGGAGAGGTGATGTAGTAACTAAACCACTGTACTACTTAATATATTAATATGTAGTGACTGAAAATACTTTTGTCTACGATCCGTGAGCTAGCCACTTTGCTATCTGTCATGTGGTGCTTTCCTGTCACGCAGATATTTATAATGTTTCAAAAATAACCACATCAATATTATATAACCATCCTATTTTTATTACATGTTTATAAAAGTTTAACATTAAAGCTGGGATCCGCAAAAGGTGAAACAGCCGCCACTGGTTGCCCCAGACGCATTTGTCATTGTTTTTGTGGATGGGGGGAAAAAAAGTGTTGGTTGTTTGAAGTAACATCTTTGTTGTTGTAATATCCCAAACGGACATGGCAGTTTCACCACTAAGGATCCCAGCTTTACAGGAAACACTTCTAACACTTCTATAACAATCCTATAATCCGTGCAGGATCGCTGTTTGTCTGCGTGACAGGAAAGCACTCATGGTTTCCACCAGCGTGCTCAGAGCCGAAGCCCAGTGCACGATGAGAAAAGTACGACACTTACGTCTATGAGCTGCTTGACCTCGTGCTTCTTGAGGTCTCCGCCAATCTTGGCAGCGAGCAGGACGCAGGCGCCGGCGCAGAGTTTGCGGTTCTGCTTGTTGAGTTTCCCCTGGAGGACCAGCTTCTCGAAGTAGACGAAGGCCATGGCTACGGTGGGTTCCTCATAGCCACACTCTTCCTGGGCCAATTTACGGATCTCTCTCTTCAGACTGGGGTTGGAGGGGGGGTTGAAGGTGGTGAAGGCAGGGAGATAAGACAAACGCTAAAAGGTCAAAGCTAAAAAGAAGAACCCAGTAGGTATCATAGTGTGGCCAATGTCAGTAAACCAATTTTGATACGATTAACCACAAGGGATTAAATACTGCTGCACCAAACTGATCATTTCAACATCATACTCCAATATATGTTTGGACTAGACATCCCCACCTCCTGATTTTGCTGAGGGTCAGCCGTATGTGGGGGAACTTCTCCTTGAACGTCTCATTCATGTCCTTCTTGAGGTCAGAAGGCTTGACGTACTCTATGACTGTAGTCTGAAAGGAAGATGAAAGAATTGTTGTCAGACAGACAGCACTGGTGTTAGGCTCTGTTATTGAATTTGTTCAAGTGTTATAGGTTATTGTATACATATGTGGAAGAGGAAACCGCGGCATCGGTCTCACTATGGAAGGTGACGGGATCTTTATATTCAGTGTTGGGTTCCATTTAGAGCTGGGCAGTATACAGTTTTTATGATATTGGTATTGATGCACAGATCGGTTTGGATTTTTACTTGACCTTTTATAACAGTATTTTGGTTTGTTAAATGTGATACGCCGTGTGTAACGTCCATTTTTATAGTTTACATCGAACTTGAGTCATTTCTCTCCGCTCTCAATTTCTATTTAAGGGGCTTTATTGGCATGGGAAACATGTCGACATTGCCAAAGTGCAATAACAAAAACAATTAACAGTAAACATTACACTTACAAATGTTCCAAAAGAATAAAGACACTTCAAATGTCATATGTCTATATACAGTGTTGAAATGGGATGCAAATAGTTAAAGTACAAAAGGGAAAATAAATAAACATACAGGTTGTATTTACAAATGGTGGTTCTTCAAAGGTTGCCCTTTTCTTGTGGCAACAGGTCACAAATCTTGCTGCTGTGATTGCACAGTGGTATTTCACCCAATAGATATGGAAGTTTATCAAAATTAGATTTGTTTTTTAATTCTTTGTGGGTTTGTGTAATCTGAGGGAAATATGTGTCTCTAATAGGGTCATGGCAGGAGGTTGGGAAGTGCAGCTCAGTTTCCACCTCATTTTGTGGGCAGTGTGCACATAGCCTGTCTTCTCTTGAGAGCCAGGTCTGCCTACGGTTTCCTTTCTCAATACCAAGGCTATGCTCACAGAGTCTGTACATAGTCAAAGATTTCCTTAATTTTTGGTCAGTCACAGTGGTCAGGTATTCTGCCACTGTGTACTCTCTGTTTAGGGCCAAATAGCATTCTAGTTTGCTCTGTTTATTTTGACAATTCTTTCCAATTTGTCAAGTAATTATCCTCGACCACGATACACTTGTATGTGCTGCCTTGACAATGCGGTCTGAATGCAACCATGTTGATGACAACGATGCTGTTTTCACTTGGCTTCTTAATAGAAATCCACTAGCGTTCTATAATTACATGATTCGTTTGTTTCTTACATCTGCAAACAGCTAGTTTGTCTTTTCTTAGCAAGTTAGGACTAAATCGTGTTAGCCGCTAATGCTAATTACTAGTTAGCTGATTATTAGCTAGCTAGCTAATACATGTACTGAGTCAGAGCAAACGTAATTAGCTATACAGCCTGATAATACCAGTGATGTGTAGACCTAACATCAGCATGTTGTTTGTGCAACAGTATCTTCTCAAACAAAGAGGAATACGCAAAGCATGAATATGTTAGCTACATGAAGTAGCTAAGAAGAAAAAACATGCATCTAAAGATTGTAGGGTCCCCTAGGAAACACAACACTTGTTCCTACCCTGTCACAATAACTCCCCCCTGGCATTTTAATTTGTTGTCATTTCAAACAAGACTGTATTTAAAGTGAACGCTATTATATTCTAACTATATAATTAGAATACTCACTATATTTCCATGATTCCAATAGTTCACCCAAGTGTTTTGCTAAAAAATCACAACATTTACAAAAAAGACCTAGATTATTTCCCCATATTGTGCTGCCCTAAGTGGCAGTGTGGAAATGATCTCAAGTTAGCGATGAAAATGCAGAAAATTATTTCTGGTTGAAGTTGAATTGAACAGTATAAAACAAATCAGAATGGAGAAAGACCCATTGAAGTCGCATATAATGTATGTGTTGCAACCCTAGGGTCACACACTACTCAAAGAAAATGTGGAACTTTTATTATTCCAAAAATAATAATAGCGCCATATCGCTCAGCGCAAGTTCCATTGGGTGGTTGAGTGTCGGGGCACGAGGCATTGGAGTTGGGTGGCACACCATACACGGGCCACGGAAAGACAGAATAATATATTATAGAATGTTTGATGCTTTACCATTTTCAAGCTCAGTATATTCTGTTGATATAGGGGAGAGTGGGGTAAATTGAACTGCCCTTGTTTCTAGGAAACTATACACAAAAGTAATAATTTCACCAAACATTTAGGAAGAGGTAATTTCATGGAGTCTAATGGAAGAAACCACATGGAAAAAGTGGTAAGCAAGTTAAGTCCAAAAAACAGATATTTACCAGTCAAATTAATTTATTGTGTAAAAGGTTTCATGATGCTTGTATCTAAATCAATGTATATTTTAAAATGTGTTCTATACATCAGTTGGGCTCTCTATAAGCTTCAATATGAGATCCTAAACCTAGTATTAAAGTGCATCCTTGAAGCTGTGTGGGCTAATAGTCAAAATCTTTGCCTTGGGGTAAGTTGAGCCAATGGAAAGTTTAAGTGTTTTCTTCCCAGGTGTTTTGCAAGGCATTAGCTCTGGGACATGAGGTAACAACAGGACCTGGCCTATGTTAAAAAAAAAAGAAGAAGAAATTAAAGTACAAAGTGCTTATTAGGTGTTAAACTTGTTAAAATATGCTTTAAAAATTAAGAGACAAGTGACAAGCTGTACTGTTTACATGAATACTAGTTATTTCCAGGGATACACAACATCCTGAAATATATGTAGATATCTTTGTTAGAAAGAATACCATTTCCCTTGACGGAATGAAAAACAAAATAGCTCAACTTACCCGACTCTCCCCTACTGTAATTTAGCCATTGAACTTTATTTCAGGTCAGAGGCTCAACTGTTATCTAGGAAGATAGAAGGAGCACTGCAGTTGACCCACACTCAATCTGGGTATGTGATAAGAGAGATAACAATTATGAAATTACAGCATATTGCCCAAGTTAGCTCATGCCAAGTAATTTGCTTTGCTCAAGCTTGCAGTAATACAACTTATCAAACTAGTATTTTTAACTTGATATTTTTGGTCATGGATAGTATTCTTCCATGCAGCTCCCCATCAGAGTTCAAAATATACCATCAGCTATTTGTAACTATACTTAGACTACTGCAGCAAACGTGTAGCTACTATGGGAAACCTCGCATTTCTAACTAAAAGGAATGTCATTTATAGATATTTACCTGATCACAAAGGAAACTAAACATACTAAAATGATTTGTATATCATGACACAGTTAGTAGTAGAACCTGAAAAATCAGTTAAAGAAAAAAGTAGGGCTGTCAAAGTTAACATGTTTCTCGGCAAACAAAAAATTATAACGTTAATCGAGTCTCTATTTCTTCACCGCACAACTCTTTAAGCGCACATGTTTCCGCACGGACCTTTTTATGAGCAGAACACAACACGGAACACAGCTATAATCAATGCTTGCGCTTTTACAGCGCTGAAGACCGTGTGGCTAGCTAGCAGATTACTTGACCACTGACTAGACTATGCACAAATATGGATGGCACAGGTTAGAACTGAAAAGGAATAGGCTACTCAAATACATTTTTCAAAAGGTAGATATGCAAGATTAGGGTGTGAAGCGGATGTGTGAGAGCGGGAGTAAGTGCATAAGAAACTCCCTGTGAGAGCGAGAGGATGTGGGAGGGTGGGAAAGTGTGAAGGCCTATGTGTGTAATGTTATCTGAACAGTACAGATGGTTACAGTGTTTTCATAACATTGTTGGACAAGTTTTTTGTATCCAGAGCCAGTTCTATTTTTCTTTTGTCACACTCATTTAGAATGCCTGAAGCTTTAACATAACTTAAAGCTGTGTGTGTGTGTGTGTGTGTGTGTTGTGCTTAAGTGTTACATTTCAAGAACATTGATAAGAGGGAGTAGGCCTACCTAAACATTGGGAGCATTAATAGCTGTAGTGAATTTGGTGTTTATGGTGAAAATTATATTATAAACTGGGTGGTTTGAGCCCTGAATGCTGATTGGCTGACAGCCGTGGTATATCAAGGATATGACAAAACATGTATTTTTACTGCTATAATTGGTAACCAGTTTATAATAGCAATAAGACACATCGGTGGTTTGTGGTATATGGCCACTATACCACAGCTAAGGGCTGTATCCAGGCACTCCGCGTTGTTTCGTGCAAAGAACAGCCCTTAGCCGTGGTATATTGGTTATATACCACACCCCCTCGTGCCTTACTGCTTAATTAAAACATTCTGATGTAGATAATTTGAGTTTGCAACTCAATGCACTGCTTTTTAAAATGGAAAAAGCTTTAAGGCCCAATTTGAGCAAATAAAGAAATTGTGATTAACTCATTTAAATATTTGGGCCCTGTGGTCCCTGGTCAAAAGTTTTGCACTATACAGGGAATAGGGTGCCATTTTGGAAGCAACCTAGCTGTTATGATGGTGGCTGTTCAAAGAGCTACAGGGTAGAGAGACGGGAGTGTATTCACACACCACAGACTCTAGTAGGAGTGGGAGCTGAGCCAGGAATTGGCCTTGCTGATTAGAATAGTCAGTCAAACAGACTCTTGTGGTTTACAGTGAGTTGAGTTGATACAGTATATGATTATATATAGGAGTTGGTTGTGTTTCATAGTTATTTTTCTGACAAAATATTTTTGGGGGAATACTCTTTTCTTCAGGAAAAACAAGGAAGATATCTCATGACTTGATACAAATGAACAGGAGAAATACCACCGATAGTGGATCCATTCAGCAATACAATGTCCTTGACCACAAATAGCCTAATTCCCATTGATCTTACTTACATAAGGTGGACTCTTGACAGGCCAGAATAAATAAAAACATCCCTGGGTTGTGAAGAGAGCAACATGCAGGGCCATAGTAAACAGCAGACCTGTGTTCAAAAAGTATTTGAAATCATTCAAATACTTTAGCTGTGCTAGATTGAGTTGTCTGGTGCAATGGAACCAATGTAATTGTCTCAAGAACAAACCCTGTGAAGGCAGGGCATAAAGGCAGGCTCAATAAAGAACGAAGTACTTGAAAGGAAACAAATACTGTTTGAAACCATTTCTGGTAAGCAGAGTAGTCTCTTACCATGTAGGAGGGGAAGATGAGGACTCTCTTGTGCTTCCCACACGGCCACTGGGGATCGTCCAACAGATTGGGGTCATACTCCCGGATCAAGTCCCCCAGATCATTCCCTGCAGGGGACAAAAGGACAGTCCCGGGACCACCTGTACGTAAAATCTATACACAAATTACTAAAAGCGTCTGCTAAATGGCATATTACTATATATTAGTCACACAATGACCCAGGGATAAACAAACACTGGGGCCGAGAAATACAAATTGTTTTTCCATTTCTTCTAATACAAAGTCAAGCCCTCAATGTTGAACAAGTAATTGATCAACTAAAACTTCACACTGTGGATGGGAGAGGGTGATATGTATCATCCTCACTCTGACATACACCTATTCAGGGGCTCTCTCCAGGACGGAGGATCCACACACTGGCCTGTATGAATGGCACAACTACTCCGGAGAATCCACATACTCATATGACTGACCTGTGTCGATGCTGCTCTGATTGCTGTTGGCCCGGCCCAAGCTGAGGCTGCGGTGGCTGGCGTTACGAGACTGAGAGATGGATGAAGTGGAGTCGATGGTGTTCCTGCGTCCGCTGCCCAGGGCGTTGGTGGGGTACAGGAACTGGGTGTATGATACAGTCTGTGGCGAGAGATACTCACATTTTAACAGCATGTTATTGGACCACTGTCTGTTACATACTCCAAAAATCCTTCCCTATTCTCTTCCTCGAGTTGATAACTGATCTGTAACAAAGTAGGGAGGAAAGGATATGTCTCCCATCCTCTCTCACCTTTCCATAGGCCCCCAGCTCCACTCCCTCCAGCCCGATCACCATCTCCTTGGCACTGACCCCGCCCGAGGGGTGACGCTGCCGCCCGCTTTCCAGTTTCACATCCCTGCCGGGGCACAAAACCTTTAGACACCCCTAAAACCCACACCCCCTGCCAAACAGTCTTCTGTCTAGGGTCTAGACTCCACCTCGGCATCTCTCTCACCATCTATCACACAGAAAATAAATGGGAGCTCTAAAAAAGGAATGTGGAATTAGACCAGGTAGAAAACCTAAGAGAAGCTATCATTCCATGTTCCCAGAATTCCACAGTGCCATAATGCCCCAGAGAGGACTGAGCTAATTAACAAGGCAATTGAATCACCCAGTTACTATAAACACTGGGGTAAATCAACAAAAACACTAATTGAGGCAAGAAAGGAAAACAATGCAGGAAAAAGTCCTAAAAGACAGAAGATTGGGCTTGTGGACATCATTTAGATAATTATTATTTTAGGCCTATATGGTACTGAGTATAAGACAGGGCATGGGATTTTAGCTTGGTCAGTTCTCTACATAGTCAAAAGTGCATTTTGCTGCAATGACACTCAGCCACGCAATCTCAACTGCCAATTAGCAGCATTGGGCAGTCAGGAATGAGGCTATTGAATTCATTAGGGGCTTCATTAGCTCTTTAACCCTTCGTTGTATGGCTAGGCTTGGGAAGATTAGGCTGCATAAATTACCCTGTTATGCTCTTCACTAAGCCCCCTAAATGGTGCTTTCTTCCTCTCTGTCCATTGTATTCTCTGTGTTAATCTTTTTTTTTTTTTTTCACTTCCTCCAAAACAAGCTATTTCATTGGGGGGCACCAGGATCCAGGTCAAACCAACACTGCCTCTTTCCCCAGGCAGGCCAGGTGGGAAGCTATATACCAGGCCGGAGAGAGTTCAAGACTACCATGGGTCCCCATAACACAAAGGAGTCTGAACCTCGTGTTGCAATAAGAAAAAACAAGTCTGACTACTGGTAAGCCAGGCTTTCTCTTCCAAGGGCCAAGAAATATAATCTAACTGCACAGGGAGAACAATATGATCAACAACAAACTGAGATGTCATGTGTAAACTCCAAACAGAAACTACATAATGCTCTGTTATGGTTATGGATGGATCATTTGGGACCACTCCGAAATGTAAATGTGTGTTATGCAATCGCAGCAAAGCGCATGCAAAGTTAAGAGTTAAAGTGCTGAGATAAAAACATGCTACGGAATCTTTGAGGGCAGCAACGAATTGAGGAAAAGTGCAGCCTAAATGATAACAGCAAAGCCAGAGACGGTTGCAATGGGCAAAACGAAGTCGTATTAGAATGAACCTAAACAACTTCATGATGTCTTCCAAAGACAAATAGTCTAGATACAGCAAACTACAGGCCTACATGGAAACATAGTGACATGGATACAATCCTTAAATGGGTGCGATTCATTACTTTAAGTTAATTAATTCAGTAGATTACTTGTTCATCTCTCTTACAAACATTTATTTTGTAGTAAAAATGCATCCACCAAAACCAACCCGTCTAGAACACTGTTCATTGTAATAATGTTATCCCTGTCCCAATGTAATAAAGTACCAGTTATATATCGGCAGAAACAAAAGGGATGTGAGAACGGGGGAAAGCAGGGAACGAAGGATGGAAAAATGGAGGTTGGCATGCTGTAGGATACATACCCTGGTTGGCTACAATCTCGATAGGGCAGGACAGAAAATACACTATACAAGGATCTTCTGCCACTGATTAGGACTATCCTATAAAAAACAAAATGAATGAACTATGTGAAAAAGACACTCAGATTTACAGGTTAAGATGGAGGAAAAAGTGAGCAGTAAAACAATCAAGATTTAGAAAAAAAAAACAGTATTTCATTTAGTTATGTGTTCTTTGAGTGTATTGTGGAGTATGTCATATATAGTCAGAGATTTGGGAACAAAATTATGCAGACCTTTTCAAATGATGCTACTAGCCATGTCTTGCTTTGGAGACTAAACAAGACCAAACTTGTTTATCGTACAATATCAGAATAGCAGCTGCACGCGAGGTAAAAAACCCTATAGTACAGTAAAATTGAACCACTCCTGAAAGTGGTTTGCATAACTGCTGCTGCAATTCATTGAGAAATTGCTTCATAAAACTTTGTCACTGATTTATACTTTTTGAGTTATGACATACAATAACAGGCCTACTCATTGATCAATATCAACGTCACAGGCAGAATGGGACGTATGGCAATTCATTACTGCTGTATATGGCACACTGATTAGCTAAATTAGAGTAAATAAAAACAACAGCAACTGCATAGAGATGGAATGTAAAGCACAACAGTTGCTGTCCCAATTCAACCACCTAAAATCCAGAAATAAGCTTTATTAAAAGCTACTATGAAGACAGAATGTATCAGCACATTCCTTGTTCTTCCTGGGCCAAAAGAAAGGCTTTGCACCCATTCAAATACCTGTCAAGACAGATATATAACCATTCATCAAAATAAATAGGTCCGGTACACACCCAAGTGTAAAAGAAGCTTGAGGCTTGTAGTTCAAAACACCCAGAATTTAAAAAAAAAGATAGTTGAATAATCTGTGTAATACAAAATGAAGTGCTGTGGAAATAGTTTAACTGTCCAATTTCTTTTAGATTCCAGGAAATATCCATAAAAGGCTATAGTATTTATTACTGAGAGAAGCTGCTGTACACTAGCTACATACAGTATCACTATATATATATATATATATATATATATATATATATATATATATATATATATATCTCAAATAAGTCATTGTAACATCTGTGTGACCAAATTTCTTCAGTGCTCTGGAATGTGAAAGTGCATGTATCATTGTTTATAAAAGTGAGATAGTGTGATGCGTTTCATGATTCAAGGGTGTGGTCCTCAATGTATAGCTTTGACAATGTATACAATATGAAATATGAACTCAATTTGAGAGAATTTCTGTGAAAATTAACCTTTCAATGAACTGCTGATCAGTCTGATACATTTATAATTCAATAGGATAATTTATCAATCAATAGTAAATTGATTGATACTACTAAGCAATAAGGAATAGCTTAGAATAAGTGACCTACATCTCTAGTAGATTTCATTAACCTGAGGGGTATTCAAACTGCTGTGTGTTCATTGGGGGGCATTCTGCCATTTTCTATTGAAGGTTTGTATTGAATTAGGGATGGGGTTGTTTTCATTCATACCTTCCATTGCGCATATCATGTTGCCTCATGTTCTTGATGAAGTGGACCTTTTTGAAGCTCTTTGGTCGGGGTGAACCTGAGAGGGTTCTGCATCTAAAAACACACAATTTATTCAAGACAGATCAAAACAAACGTGATTCATTGAGATCCATTTGGAGCAGTAAAAGACCACAACATATCTTTAACAACCATCAACAGAGAGACTGAGCCAGACCAAGACATTACAGTGTTGCCTGATGTTCCCACCACCCCAAAGGACATAAAATGGCTCCATATAGCAAACTGAAGTAAAACTACAGCTCCCCCAATGTCATCATCTATCAAAATACTTCCCAGGCCAAAGCTGTTATTGACTTCGAGTACCGCTCTAAAACGAGAGGAAAATATGAGCAAACCAAATGTATGTTTCTGGGTGGTGTGCCGAGTTGTGCGATCTGTGAGAGTTGTTGCTATACAGTACCTGCGTAGAGGAGCGTTCTCCTCAATGTCTTCCAGTGTCTCCAAGGAGGATCGCTGAGAGATGAGCCGCCGTCTGTGGAGAAAAGGGAAATAAGGAGCTGGTATTGAGTTTACAAGCAACTTGTGTTGCTGCTAAACAGCTCTACCTGGCCCTGGAAGAGGAAAGACTGGACACTATGTATTAGGCCCCTTTAGAATCATTCATTCTGCATTGCAAGATATTTGCTAAATGATGGTCATTTATTTGGTAATGATTATGCAGGTTAAAACCCTTGGCTTACCATAACAGAGAAAGAAATGTGTTGATGTAATAAAATGGTCAAAGCACTCTTAATCATGGGCTTTCGCAAAGAGGCCTAAATGTCAATAGAGTGAGGCTCCTTGTTCATGATAAACCCTGAACACATTTCTTCATAATTAATGGTATTAACCACATCATTCCTTATCTAACAGCAAGCAAGGTAGTTATACCCAAACCCACTGGTTAACCTTCATTTTATCAATATTGGGAAACCTTAGAAAAATCTTCAACATTGTACTGTTTTGAACCCAAATCTTAAATCATTGACAATCTAAAATCAACAATGATCATCCATAACAATCATTTTCCTTTAACGGTCTGGAGAATGAATGAGTAGCCTAAACTAACTGGACCTCTTAGTCTGGCCCATGTACATTACCTTCACGTTTGATGTGAAGCATAGCTAAAGTTTCTATGGCTTTGTACTGTGCCGTCTTGTCAGGCACAGTGGCTTATTTACAAAGCAAAGCTGTAATCATTGACACCAGCACTGTGTGACTGGCTGGCTGCTGTGGTCAATGATCACTGTTGTGTTCTACATTCTGACCAGTAGCCTCTGTGAGATCATGTAGAATGGTTAGAACATTCTAATCTAGAGTAAGGAACTGGTTTAGTTTGTAATTAATGCTGCTTTTCTACTAACATCAGTGTATACATACATGTTATACTAAGGAAATTGTTTCCATAGCTAGCAGAATCAACAACCTCTGCATAATCAAAACAGTTGCTTTGAGAGGTGTTAAAGTTCACATTTAGCCATTGTTATGTAAATGCTGGCTGAAAAGTACCAGTGGCCCATTGAGACACGGTGCCGGCCCGCGTAGATGGAAACAGAAAAGTCTGAGCCTTTTGGGTAAAAGACTGAGGTAAATCCTGTATGGAAATATGCCATAAGAGGATAAAGACATTGGCTGGTTCATTTTGTTGTAACACTGTTTCCTCAAAGACAGGCCTTTCTTTCACACTTGGGTTGCATGACTTAGCAAAATCTATTAGCCCATTACTATAAAAATAAAAAAAACATATTGCACAACTCCTGCCAGCCTGCTTGTCAGTTGTCACCAAGCTTTCAGGCTCCACTAAACGTGTGGTACTTATTTAAATATACTCAATGACACCCAACTTGACTTGTCACCTCTTCAATGACCAATTCAGCGGGAGAGAAAGAATGAGCTGATGATAAGAGTATACCCTCCGGCTGGTTAATCAACTACAGAACAGCAGAACAAATTAACAAAAAATGACTGTCCTTGACAAACTCCCAGCAGTAAGCAAGCCTAAACCAACAGAGGATGATTAAACAGTCTTTATACCACATAGGTGAGACTACATAATGTTTACACGAGAATGTGGTTAGAAACAGCAATTGGAAAGGAAACCAGTTCTAAAATGTCTAGCACTGAGATGTGCCAGAAATTGTAAACATGGTCAACTACGTGGCATACATCCACTCTGCACTGAGATGGAGGAATTTATTTATTTACATCTTCATATTTAACAAAGATAATCTCTTGAAGTTGAGAACCTCTCTTTTGAGAGAAACCTGGCAAGAAAGTAATGAAGGAAAGCATGTAGCCTACATGTTATGAATTCTCATCACGTGTTGCTGTGCTGTGCGTTTTGTTGCCAACCTTATTTTGCTAGCTGACAACTTTACGGTTTTTACTTTTTAATTACCGTTTATATTTTTAGTTTTTCCCTCACAACTTTTTTCCCTCATTCAACTTTTTCACTCCGGACGCTTTATCTGGACATGGTTTGTCAGCACCTTCAACAGCCGAAGCTAAGCAGTAACATTAACATGATGCCTTCTAATTGCAGTCGCTGTACTCATAATATACAGGAGAACGATCGCCTTATGGCGAGGATAGCTGTGCTGTAAGCCCAGCTTCAGACGCAATCGTTAGGCAAGGGTAATTTCAGTGTAGGAAAGGATGAAACAGCGTCTGTGCCACCAGTAAGTACAGATAGTAGTATAAATCCCCCCCGCACGGTCCCCGCAGCCGGACAACTTTCTCATGGCTTCTGGATGGAAATGCTGTAGGAATGCTCAACCGGTGTCGCTCGTTCAGCCGACAGAAACGTTCAACCGGTTTTCCCCATTAAGTAGCGAGTCGGAGTCTGAGGCCGAGTCTTCTCTTGTCTCTACTCCTCCCGTTACCGGGTCAGAGACGCCGAAACTTCCCACCATTAGCTCTGACAAATTGAAAACCCTAGTCATTGGCGACTCCATTACCCGCAGTATTAGACTTAAAACGAATCACCCAGCGATCATACACTGTTTACCAGGGGGCAGGGCTACCGACGTTAAGGCTAATCTGAAGATGGTGCTGGCTAAAGCTAAAACTGGCGAGTGTAGAGAGTATAGAGATATTGTTATCCACGTCGGCACCAATGATGTTAGGATGAAACAGTCAGAGGTCACCAAGCGCAACATAGCTTCAGCGTGTAAATCAGCTAGAAAGATGTGTCGGCATCGAGTAATTGTCTCTGGCCCCCTCCCAGTTAGGGGGAGTGATGAGCTCTACAGCAATCTCTCAACTCAATCGCTGGTTGAAAACTGTTTTCTGCCCCTCCCAAAAGATAGAATTTGTAGATAATTGGCCCTCTTTCTGGGACTCACCCACAAACAGGACCAAGCCTGACCTGCTGAGGAGTGACGGACTCCATCCTAGCTGGAGGGGTGCTCTCATCTTATCTACCAACATAGACAGGGCTCTAACTCCTCTAGCTCCACGATGAAATAGCGTGCAGGCCAGGCAGCAGTCTGCTAGCCAACCTGCCAGCTTAGTGGAGTCTGCCACTAGCATAGTCAGTGTAGTCAGCTCAGCTATCCCCATTGAGACCTCGACCTAGGTTGGGCAAAACTAAACATGGCGGTGTTCGCCTTAGCAATCTCACTAGGATAAAGACCTCCTCCATTCCTGCCATTATTGAAAGAGATTGTGATACCTCACATCTCAAAATAGGGCTACTTAATGTTAGATCCCTCACTTCAAAGGGAGTTATAGTCAATGAACTAATCACTGATCATAATCTTGATGTGATTGGCCTGACTGAAACATGGCTTAAGCCTGATGAATTTACTGTGTTAAATGAGGCCTCACCTCCTGGTTACACTAGTGACCATATCCCCCGTGCATCCCGCAAAGTCGGAGGTGTTGCTAACATTTACGATAGGAAATTTCAATTTACAAAAAAAAAAATATTTTGAGCTTCTAGTCATGAAATCTATGCAGCCTACTCAATCACTTTTTATAGCTACTGTTTACAGGCCTCCTGGGCCATATACAGCGTTCCTCACTGAGTTCCCTAAATTTCTATCGGACCTTGTAGTCATAGCAGATAATATTCTCATTTTTGGTGATTTTAATATTCATATGGAAAAGTCCACAGACCCACTCCAAAAGGCTTTTGGAGCCATCATCGACTCAGTGGGTTTTGTCCAACATGTCTCTGGACCTACTCACTGCCACAGTCATACTCTGGACCTAGTTTTGTCCCATGGAATAAATGTTGTAGATCTAAATGTTTTTCCTCATAATCCTGGACTATCGGACCACCATTTTATTACGTTTGCAATCGCAACAAATAATCTGCTCAGACCCCAACCAAGGAGCTTCAAAAGTCGTGCTATAAATTCTCAGACAACACAAAGATTCCTTGATGCCCTTCCAGACTCCTTCTGCCTACCCAAGGACGTCAGAGGACAAAAATCAGTTAACCACCTAACTGAGGAACTCAATTTAATCTTGCGCAATACCCTAGATGCAGTTGCACCCCTAAAAACTAAAAACATTTGTCATAAGAAACTAGCTCCCTGGTATACAGAAAATACCCGAGCTCTGAAGCAAGCTTCCAGAAAATTGGAACAGAAATGGCGCCACACCAAACTGGAAGTCTTCCGACTAGCTTGGAAAGACAGTACCGTGCAGTATCGAAGAGCCCCCACTGCTGCTCGATCATCCTACTTTTCCAACTTAATTGAGGAAAATAAGAACAATCCAAAATTTATTTTTGATACTGTTGCAAAGCTAACTAAAAAGCAGCATTCCCCAAGTGAGGATGGCTTTCACTTCAGCAGTAATAAATTCATGAACTTCTTTGAGGAAAAGATCATGATCATTAGAAAGCAAATTACGGACTCCTCTTTAAATCTGCGTATTCCTCCAAAGCTTAGCTGTCCTGAGTCTGCACAACTCTGCCAGGACCTAGGATCAAGAGAGACACTTAAGTGTTTTAGTACTATATCTCTTGACACAATGATGAAAATAATCATGGCCTCTAAACCTTCAAGCTGCATACTGGATCCTATTCCAACTAAACTACTGAAAGAGCTGCTTCATGTGCTTGGCCCTCCTATGTTGAACATAATAAACGGCTCTCTATCCACCGGATGTGTACCAAACTCAATAAAAGTGGCAGTAAATAAAGCCTCTCTTGAAAAAGCCAAACCTTGACCCAGAAAATATAAAAAACTAAAAATCGGCCTATATCGAATCTTCCATTCCTCTCAAAAAATTTTGAAAAAGCTGTTGCGCAGCAACTCCCTGCCTTCCTGAAGACAAACAATGTATACGAAATGCTTCAGTCTGGTTTTAGACCCCATCGTAGCACTGAGACTGCACTTGTGAAGGTGGTAAATTACCTTTTAATGGCGTCAGACCGAGGCTCTGCATCTGTCCTCGTGCTACTAGACCTTAGTGCTGCCTTTGATACCATCGATCACCACATTCTTTTGGAGAGACTGGAAACCCAAATTGGTCTACACGGACAAGTTCTGGCCTGGTTGAGATCTTATCTGTCGGAAAGATATCAGTTTGTCTCTGTGAATGGTTTGTCCTCTGACAAATCAACTGTACATTTCGGTGTTCCTCAAGGTTCCGTTTTAGGACCACTATTGTTTTCACTATATATTTTACCTCTTGGGGATGTCATTCGAAAACATAATGTTAACTTTCACTGCTATGCGGATGACACACAGCTGTACATTTCAATGAAACATGGTGAAGCCCCAAAATTGCCCTCGCTAGAAGCCTGTGTTTCAGACATAAGGAAGTGGATGGCTGAAAACTTTCTACTTTTAAACTCGGACAAAACAGAGATGCTTGTTCTAGGTCCCAAGAAACAAAGAGATCTTCTGTTAAATCTGACAATTAATCTTGATGGTTGTAAAGTCGTCTCAAATAAAACTGTGAAGGACCTCGGCGTTACTCTGGACCCTGATCTCTCTTTTGACGAACATATCAAGACTGTTTCAAGGACAGCTTTTTTCCATCTACGTAACATTGCAAAAATCTGAAATTGTCTGTCCAAAAATGATGCAGAAAAATTAATCCATGCTTTTGTTACTTCTAGGTTAGACTACTGCAATGCTCTACTTTCCGGCTACCCGGATAAAGCACTAAATAAACTTCAGTTAGTGCTAAATACGGCTGCTAGAATCCTGACTAGAACCAAGAAATTTGATCATATTACTCCAGTGCTAGCTTCCCTACACTGGCTTCCTGTTAAGGCAAGGGCTGATTTCAAGTTTTTACTGTTAACCTATAAAGCGTTACATGGGCTTGCTCCTACCTATCTTTCCGAGTTGGTCCTGCCGTACATACTTACACGTACGCTACGGTCACAAGACGCAGGCCTCCTAATTGTCCCTAGAATTTCTAAGCAAACAGCTGGAGGCAGAGCTTTCTCCTATAGATCTCCATTTTTATGGAATGGTCTGCCTACCCATGTGTGAGAGACGCAGACTCGGTCTCAACCTTTAAGTTTTTACTGAAGACTTATCTCTTCAGTAGGTCATATGATTGAGTGTAGTCTGGCCCAGGAGTGTGAAGGTGAACGGAAAGGCTCTGGAGCAACGAACCGCCCTTGCTGTCGCTGCCTGGCCGGTTCCCCTCTCTCCACTGGGATTCTCTGCCTCTAACCCTATTACAGGGGCTGAGTCACTGGCTTACTGGTGCTCTTTCATGCCGTCCCTAGGAGGGGTGCGTCACTTGAGTGGGTTGAGTTACTGACGTGATCTTCCTGTCTGGGTTGGCGCCCCCCCCTTGGTTTGTGCTGTGGTGGAGATCTTTGTGGGCTATACTCGGCCTTGTCTCAGGATTGTAAGTTGGTGAGTGAAGGTATACCTCTAGTGGTGCGGGGGCTGTGCTTTGGCAAAGTGGGTGGGGTTATATCCTTCCTGTTTGGCCCTGTCCGGGGGTATCATCGGATGGGGCCACAGTGTCTCCTGACCCCTCCTGTCTCAGCCTCCAGTATTTATGCTGCAGTAGTTTATGTGTCGGGGGGCTAGGGTCAGTTGGTTATATCTGGAGTACTTCTCCTGTCTTATCCGATGTCCTGTTTGAATTTAAGTATGCTCTCTCTAATTCTCTCCTTCTCTCTTTCTTTCTCTCTCTCTCGGAGGACCTGAGCCCTAGGACCATGCGTCAGGACTACCGGGCAAGATGACTCCTTGCTGTCCCCAGTCCACCTGGCCTTGCTGCTGTTCCAGTTTCAACTGTTCTGCCTGCGGCTATGGAACCCTGACCTGTCCACCGGACGTGCTACCTGTCCCAGACCTGCTGTTTTCAACTCTCTAGAGACCGCAGGAGCGGTAGAGATACTCTTAATGATTGGATATGAAAAGCCAACTGACATTTACTCCTGATTATTATTTGACCATGCTGATCATTTATGAACATTTGAACATCTTGGCCATGTTCTGTTATAATCTCCACCCGGCACAGCAAGAAGAGTATCTGTATAGCACAATAGACAACTGCTGTCTATTGCCATCAGGCCCGGCGACATCCTCCAGTGAGAATGCTGAGTGATGGATAGGATGGCTACCATCATGCTAGCCTAAAGGCTTACATTCCTAGCCTGCTAGCTGCGCTAACATGCTAAGGTTAACATTCCTGATGAGGTGACACATTCATCGGTTGCACAGAACAGAGCATGTCTTAGCTACAGCGCATTCGGAAAGTATTCAGACCCCTTCCTTTTTTCCCACATTTTGTTACGTTACAGCCTTATTCTAAAATTGATTAAATCATTTCCCCCCCTCAATCTACACAATACCCCATAATGACAAAGCAAAAACAGGTTGAGAAATTGAGCTCAGGTTCATCCTGTTTCTATTGACCATCCTTGAGATGTTTCTACAATTTGATTGGAGTCGACCTGTGTTAAATTCAATTGGACATGATTTGGAAAGGCACACACCAGTCTATATAAGGTCCCACAGTTGACAGTGCATGTCAGAGCAAAAACCAAGCCATGAGGTCGAAGTAATTGTCCGTAGAGCTCAAAGACAGGATTGAGTTGACGCACAGATCTGGGGAAGGGTACCAAAAAACTTCTGCACCATTAAATGTCCCCAAGAACACAGTGGCTTCCATCATTCTTAAATGGAAGAAGTTTGGAACCACCAAGACTCTTCCCAGAGCTGGCCGCCCAGACAAACTGAGCAATCGGGGCGGTCTAAAAATGATTGACACCCTTAATAAAGATAATTAAAATACCCAGCTATATTGTAAGTGAGGGAGGTGACCAAGAACCCAATGGTCACTCTAACAGAGCTCCAGAGTTCCTCTGTGGAGGTGAGAGAACCTTCCAGAAGGACAACCATCTCTGCAGCACTCCACCAATCAGGCCTTTATGGTAGAGTGGCCAGACGGAAGCCACTCCTGAGTAAAAGGCACATGACAGCTGGCTTGGAGTTTGCCAAAAGGCCCCTAAAGACTCTCAGACCATGAGAAACAAGATTCTCATTCTCAAAGTACAGAGATCATTGATGAAAACCTGCTCCAGAGCGCTCAGGACCTCCAACTAGGATGGTTCACCTTCCAACAGGACAATGACCCTAAGCAAACAGCCAATACAACACAGGAGTGTTTTCGTGACAAGTCTCTGAATGTCTTTGAGTGGCTCAACCAGACCCCGGACTTGAACCTGATCTAACCTCAGGAGAGACCTGAAAATATCTGTGCAGCGATGCTCCCCATCCAACTTGACAGAGTTTGAGAGGATCTGCAGAGAAAAATTGAAGAAGCTCCCCAAACACAGGTGTGCCAGGCTTGTAGTGTCATACCCAAGAAGACATGAGGCTGTAATCTCTGCCAAAGGTGCTTTAACAAACTACTGAGAGAAGGATCTGAATACTTATGTAAATGTTCGTTTTTTTTAAACAATTTTTATATAAATTAGCAAAAAATTCTAAACCTGTTTTTGCTTTGTCATTATGGGGTATTGTGTGTAGATTGAGGGGGGGGGGGAACAATTTAATCCATTTTAGAATAAGGCTGTAACGTAACAAAATGTGGGGAAAAAGAAGGGCTCTGAATACTTTACAAATGCACTGTATGTCTCTCCACCTTCACCCTGGAGAACATGTTAACCAGAATAGCTAGGCTGTAGCAGTCAGCAGAGCAAATAACGCCCTCACTGTCTGTTAGAAACATAAGTGACCATGACCTCATCCCAGGTACTCTAATCTATCTATTGCCATGACAAATTATTAGGTTCACTCGATTACAGATGGTTTACTGTGCCAGATGTCATTGGGTCAAAATCTTATCACTGCTGCAAATGTCATTTTTGGACAGAATATTTTATTTTTTATTTTGACTACTAGGTTTTTCTTTCACAGTTTGTACAGTACACATCTGATGAACTGAACCCATGAAAAGTAGTTTCCACTGTTCAGCGGGACGCTCAGACTGATCCAGCTACTGTAGATGAACAACAGCAGGCTAGCCAGGAGGTGGACGTGCGAAGGATGTTTTCCACACCCGTGCAAACAATAACACACGGACCAGACTACTCATTCACTTCAAACAAGACTGATACAACCAGCTATTGATGTTTAACTGCAGGTCAAATCAAATGTTATTGTAGGTGCAGCAAAATGCTTCTGTTTCTAGCTCCCACAGTGCAGTAATAATACCTAGAAATAAACGCATAATCCAACAAGAATGAAAGACATTTTCAGAATGAGCAATGTAAGAGTGCGGAATATACATGACCAAGAGTATGCTCCTCAACAAACATCTACTTCCAAAATCATGGGCATTTAATATGGAGTTGGTCCCCCCTTTGCTGCTATAACAGCCTCTACTCTTCTGGGAAGGCTTTCCACTAGAAGTTGGAAAATTTCTGCGGGAACCTGCTTCCATTCAGCCACAAGCGCATTAGTGAGGTCGGGCATGGATGTTGGGCGATTAGGCCTGGCTCGCAGTCTGAGTTCCAATTCATCCCAAAGGTGGTCGATGGGGTTGAGGTCAGGGCTCTGTGCAGGGCAGTCAAGTACTTCCACACCGATCTTGACAAGCCATTTCTGTGTGGACCTTGCTTTGTGTAGTGGGGCATTGTCATGCTGAAACAGGAAAGGGCCTTCCCCAAACTGTTGCCACAATGTTGGAAGCACAGAATCGTCTAGAATGTCATTTTATGCTGTATGTAGCGTTAAGAATTTCCTTCACTGGAATTAAGGGGCCTAGCCCGAACCATGAAAAACAGCCCCAGACCATTATTCCTCCACCACCAAACTTTACAGTTGGCACTATGCATTGGGGCAGCTATGGTTCTCCTGGCATCCGTCAAACCCAGATTCGTCCGTCGGACTGCCAGATGGTGAAGCGTGATTCATCACTCCAGAGAACGCGTTTCCACTGCTCCAGAGTCCAATGGCAGTGACATTTACACCACTCCAGCCGACGCTTGGCATTGCGCATGGTGATCTTAGGCTTGTGTGTGGCTGCTCGGACATGGAAACCCATTTCATGAGGCTCCCGACGAACAGTTATTGTGCCGACGTTGCTTCCAGAGGCAGTTTGGAACTCGGTAGTGAGTGTTGCAACCAAGGACAAACGATTTTTACGTGCTTCAGCACTCCCGGTCCCATTCTGTGAGCTTGTGTGGCCTACCACTTTGTGGCTTAGCCATTGTTGCTCCTAGATGTTTCCACTTCAAAATAACAACACTTAACAGTTGCCCTGGGCAGCTGTAACAGGGCAGACATTTGACAAACTGACTGGTTGGAAAGGTGGCATCCTATGACGGTGCAACGTTGACAGTCACTGAGCTCTTCAGTAAGGCCATTCTACTGCCAATGGATGTGCATGGCTGTGTGCATGGCTGTGTGCTCGATGTTATACACCTGTCAGTAACGAGCAATAGCCGAATCAACAAATTTGAAGGGGTGTCCACATACTTTTGTGTGTGTGATGTAAAAAATAATATATATATATATATATATTTATTTATTTATTTATTTATATATATACACAGTGGGGCAAAAAAGTATTTAGTCAGCCACCAATTGTGAAAGTACTCCCACTTAAAAAGATGAGAGAGGCCTGTATTTCATCATAGGTACACTTCAACTATGACAGACAAAACGAGAAAAAAAAAATCCAGAAAATCACATTGTAGGATTTTTAATGAATTTATTTGCAAATTATGGTGGAAAATAAGTATTTGGTCAATAACAAAAGTTTCTCAATACTTTGTTATATACCCTTTGTGGCAATGACAGAGGTCAAACGTTTTCTGTAAGTCTTCACAAGGTTCACACACACTGTTGCTGGTATTTTGGCCCATTCCTCCATGCAGATCTCCTCTAGAGCAGTGATGTTTTGGGGCTGTTGCTGGGCAACACGGACTTTCAACTCCCTCCAAAGATTTCCTATGGGGTTGAGATCTGGAGACTGGCTATGCCACTCCAGGACCTTGAAATGCTTCTTACGAAGCCACTCCTTCGTTGCCCGGGCGGTGTGTTTGGGATCATTGTCATGCTGAAAGACCCAGCCACGTTTCATCCTCAATGCCCTTGCTGATGGTAGGCTTTGTTACTTTGGTCCCAGCTCTCTGCAGGTCATTCACTAGGTTCCCCCGTGTGGTTCTGGGATTTTTGCTCACCGTTCTTGTGATCATTTTGACCCCACGGGGTGAGATCTTGCGTGGAGCCCCAGATCGAGGGAGATTATCAGTGGTCTTGTATGTCTTCCATTTCCTAATAATTGCTCCCACAGTTGATTTCTTCAAACCAAGCTGCTTACCTATTGCAGATTCAGTCTTCCCAGCCTGGTGCAGGTCTATAATTTTGTTTCTGGTGTCCTTTGACAGCTCTTTGGTCTTGGCCATAGTGGAGTTTGGAGTGTGACTGTTTGAGGTTGTGGACAGGTGTCTTTTATACTGATAACAAGTTCAAACAGGTGCCATTAATACAGGTAACGAGTGGAGGACAGAGGAGCCTCTTAAAGAAGAAGTTACAGGTCTGTGAGAGCCAGAAATCTTGCTTGTTTGTAGGTGACCAAATACTTATTTTCCACCATAATTTGCAAATAAATTCATTAAAACTCCTACAATGTGATTTTCTGGATTTTTTTCCCTCATTTTGTCTGTCATAGTTGAAGTGTACCTATGATGAAAATTACAGGCCTCTCTCATCTTTTTAAGTGGGAGAACTTGCACAATTGGTGGCTGACTAAATACTTTTTTGCCCCACTGTATGTGTGTGTGTATATATACACTGCTCAAAAAAATAAAGGGAACACTTAAACAACACAATGTAACTCCAAGTCAATCACACTTCTGTGAAATCAAACTGTCCACTTAGGAAGCAACACTGATTGACAATAAATTTCACATGCTGTTGTGCAAATGGAATAGATAAAAGGTGGAAATTATAGGCAATTAGCAAGACACCCCCAATAAAGGAGTGGTTCTGCAGGTGGTGACCACAGACCACTTCTCAGTTCCTATGCTTCCTGGCTGATGTTTTGGTCACTTTTGAATGCTGGCGGTGCTTTCACTCTAGTGGTAGCATGAGACGGAGTCTACAACCCACACAAGTGGCTCAGGTAGTGCAGCTCATCCAGGATGGCACACCAATGCGAGCTGTGGCAAGAAGGTTTGCTGTGTCTGTCAGCGTAGTGTCCAGAGCATGGAGGCGCTACCAGGAGACAGGCCAGTACATCAGGAGACGTGGAGGAGGCCGTAGGAGGGCAACAACCCAGCAGCAGGACCGCTACCTCCGCCTTTGTGCAAGGAGGAGCACTGCCAGAGCCCTGCAAAATGACCTCCAGCAGGCCACAAATGTGCATGTGTCTGCTCAAACGGTCAGAAACAGACTCCATGAGGGTGGTATGAGGGCCCGACGTCCACAGGTGGGGGTTGTGCTTACAGCCCAACACCGTGCAGGACGTTTGGCATTTGCCAGAGAACACCAAGATTGGCAAATTCGCCACTGGCGCCCTGTGCTCTTCACAGATGAAAGCAGGTTCACACTGAGCACGTGACAGACGTGACAGAGTCTGGAGACGCCGTGGAGAACGTTCTGCTGCCTGCAACATCCTCCAGCATGACCGGTTTGGCGGTGGGTCAGTCATGGTGTGGGGTGGCATTTCTTTGGGGGGCCGCACAGCCCTCCATGTGCTCGCCAGAGGTAGCCTGACTGCCATTAGGTACCGAGATGAGATCCTCAGACCCCTTGTGAGACCATATGCTGGTGCGGTTGGCCCTGGGTTCCTCCTAATGCAAGACAATGCTAGACCTCATGTGGCTGGAGTGTGTCAGCAGTTCCTGCAAGAGGAAGGCATTGATGCTATGAACTGGCCCGCCCGTTCCCTAGACCTGAATCAAATTAAGCACATCTGGGACATCATGTCTCGCTTCATCCACCAACGCCACGTTGCACCACAGACTGTCCAGGAGTTGGCGGATGCTTTAGTCCAGGTCTGGGAGGAGATCCCTCAGGAGACCATCCGCCACCTCATCAGGAGCATGCCCAGGCGTTGTAGGGAGGTCATACAGGCACGTGGAGGCCACACACACTACTGAGCCTCATTTTGACTTGTTTTAAGGACATTACATCAAAGTTGGATCAGCCTGTAGTTTAATTTTGAGTGTGACTCCAAATCCAGACCTCCATGGGTTGATAAATTTGATTTCCATTGATAATTTTTGTGTCATTTTGTTGTCAGCACATTCAACTATGTAAAGAAAAAAGTATTTAATAAGAATATTTCATTCATTCCGATCTAGGATGTGTTATCTTAGTGTTCCCTTTATTTTTTTGAGCAGTGTATATATGTGTGTGTGTATAGACAGTATATTAATAGAAAAGGTGTGTACAGCAATGACCAGCTTTCAATGACTCTGTACATAGGGCAAAGCAGTCTCTAAGCTGCAGGGTAGAGTACCGGGTGGTAGCTATTAACAGTGACTAAGGTTCAGGGCAGGGTACTGGGCGGAGGCCGGCTAATGGTGACTGTTTAACAGTCTGATGGCCTGGAGATAGAAGCTGTTCATCAGTCTCTCGGTCCCAGCTTTGATGCACCTGTACTGTCGCCTCCTTCTAGATGGTAACGTGGTGAACAGTCCGTGGCTCGTGTGGCTGAGGTCCTTGATAAATCAACTCCAATCCAAGAGTAGCATTTTGACGTTAACAAGGACTGGTGAAACTCAGAAGCTTTAAGGCAGAGCCCAGGCTACTTCCAATTATCGCCTCCTTCAATATTGACAGAACAACAATGGGCATCTGTAAGTGGAGCTGCCCATGAAAGACACCATCTGTCTGTGTTTTTGTTTACTCAAATGGTTGTTTAATTTATGGAGTTATTTTTTTTCTTCTTAAAACTACATTGTTGTTTAAGAACTTTAAGTAAGCATGTCACTAAGGTCTACAGCTGTTGTATTCGGCGCATGTGACAAACACTTGAATTGATTTGATTTTCAAGCACTGTTCACATTCAATGAATTTCAAGCATGGTCTATTTAAATCAATCTTAACAACATTCCTATACACATCCTATGAGGACATTCAAAAACAATTGGTATGTAACCTGACAGCTATGCTTGTCGCTTTTTAGGATAAGGAGCTGTAGTGCTCAACATGAAAGATTCAATTGTTTCACACGCACGCCCAGTGGCAGCCTGCCATGGACATTGTATTCCCGTTCCACTGTCGGGTGACAGAGTGGAAGTCAATCTAATGTTCTAGCCTTCTTACAATTACAGGCCAAAGAAAATTGAATCATTTGGGGAAAAACCCAATCAACGAAGGCTATTCTCAGCCCCTTCGGTCTTTCTTCTCCAACACATTTACAACAATGCTGCAACAACAGTGAATTTCTTCCTGCTACTGTAGCAGTGTTTGGCAAGGGGGGGGGGGGGGCTCTAAAAGCGCGTCTCGGCAGAAATATGTCCCAACGCTGCTAAATTTTTGCCACTGCTGTAAAAAAACTATATATGAATATAGGGGAAACACTGCTGCAGACATGGATAAAGGACAAGAACACATACCTATATTGTTCAAGACACACAGAACCTTGTGGTTAGTTGCTCTGGTTGCTTGACATACAGTAAAACCACTCTGAATCCATCCTTCCCCCTTCCCTTTAAATAGCATGTTGTTTAGGGTGAACAACAGTGCTACTAGCATTGTGGAACTTGAACTAGTGAACTTGTACTCCAAGTTCCATTTTGGAACTAGAGTAACCCATCATGTCTATCTTTCTTATGTCAAGACTCATTACCAGTAATGGTTTAATTATGGTGGCCGTTTTAACCATAAAGGCCTATCCTGCAGCTGCTTTGGAGATTTCGCTTACAGTTCAAGCCACAAGGGTTTCAGAGGCAAACTAGCCTAAGATTGCTGCTTACATAATCATGTAATTATGCCAACCATTACTTCACCAAACAACAATCAACCTCCAAAAGGATATGACTCAATTGCACAAAACTGCAAAGGACCATTGTAATGGTTTATACTGCATGTGGTTTCTCTGCTATGGCTTCCCTTGGCTTCATAGTCTCCCTGTAGTAAGCTTGTGAAAAATGGTTTAAAACATGGGGAGACGTTGGAGTGCAGAATATAATTTACTGCATTAACTGTCAATCCATACAATTTTATGGGAATTTGATTTTGTGGCAACAACATTCACTAAGCTAAATGTGGTTTTTCATTTTAAAGCGGTTTAAACAGATCCACACCTCGGGCTGACACCTTTACAGTAGCAGCAAGACAGAGTGGGCGCCGTAAATTATGCTAGAATGTAAAAGGCCGTTGTCTATGAGTCTAGCTTGAGCAGTAGAATACTGCAGCCTATGTAAACCCAACCATTTGTATGCATTAGAATCAATGCACACCGAATAAGATGGTTTTAAGCAGCTCTGAGCGCTGATCTCAGAGTATCTTTTGGCAGCTGATCTGAGGGTTGGGGATTCCTGGCTGGGAGCAGGACTGGAGGCCATGAGAGAGGGAAGGGAGGAAGATGGAGAGCGAGGAAAGAGAGAGAGAGAAATAAAGAGTATCTGGTATGGTGCCCTTGGGAGAGGAAGTGGAGTGAAGAACAGAAGATGGAGATAAACAGATAAAGGAGAGTCTGGCCGGGCAGCGTCTCTGAAAGCCTGGGCGTCCTGCCTTTCCCTTCCCAGCCAAGGTTCTCTCTCTGGATCTGGCCACTTTTCCACCAAGCTGCTGCCCTGGGAAAACAGACCAGGCACTGTGTGAGAGATGCCCATCTATGATGTGTCTGTGGAATATGGCCGGGGTCCCTCAACAGGTCGCCTTAGTTATTACTCAACAGCTTATAATTCAGTTTACATGGGCAGCCTCCTTTGACCAACCGCATTCCATAACCTGGGGGGGTTTAACTACTGAATCATTGTAATGTACAGTGCCTTCAGACAGTATTCAAATCAAAGTTTATTTGTCACGTGTGCTGAATACAGTGAAATGCTTACTTACAGGCTCTAACCAATAGTGCAAAAACGGTATTAGGTGAACAATAGGTAAGTAAAGAAATAAAAACAACAGTAAAAGACAGTGGAAAACAGTAGTGAGGCTATATACAGTAGCGAGGCTATAAAAGTAGCGAGGCTACATACAGACACTGGTTAGTCAGGCTGATCGAGGTAGTATGTACATGTAGATGTGGTTAAAGTGACTATGCATATATGTTGAACAGAGAGTAGCAGTAGCGTAAAGAGGGGTTGGCGGGTGGTGGGTGGCGGGTGGCGGGACACAATGCAGAAAGCTCGGTTAGCCAATGTGCGGGAGCACTGGTTGGTCGGGCCAATTGAGGTAGTATGTACATGAATGTATAGTTAATGTATAGTTCACACCCCTTCACTTTTGTTACAATGTGGGATTAAAATGGATTTAATTGTAATTTTTTGTCAATCTACACAAAATACTATGTTAAAAATACTGTAATGTTAGTGGATTAAAAAAAAGAATATTAAAAAATATATATATATTGATTAGATAAGTATTTAACCCCTTGAGTCAATGCATGTTTCGCAGCAATTACAGCTGTGAGGCTTTCTGGCTAAGTCTCTAGGAGCTTTCCACACCTGGATTGTGCAACATTTGCCTATTATTATTTTTAAAATGCTTCAAGCTCTGTCAAATTGGTTGTTGATCATTGCTAGGTCTTGCCATAGATTTAGATGCCCTTCTTTGCAAGGCATTGGAAAACCTCCCTGGTCTTTGTGGTTGAATCTGTGTTTGAAATTCACTGCTCGACTGAGGGACCTTACAGATAATTGTGTGTGTTTGTGGGTATAGGCAGGGACAGAGTGTCAGGCAGCCTCAGATTTTCCCTGTGCTCGTGTCCACTCTACAGAGTAAACAAAGGTATAAAAGGTGTCCATGTTCCGATATGTTGAGGAGTATTGGGTTACAGGTTGTTTATATTGCATAGGAGAGGGCAAGGCAGCAGGTGCAGGGCAGCTTTGTAAAGTCCTCCCAACAGGTTATGGGAAAAAATCTGCACAGGGGACCGTATCTGCACGGGGGAAAACAAGTCCACCTTCCTGCTGGACATGCCTTTCAGTGCTACCATGAATATAACATGTTTTACACATTCTGTTATTTGAGGGCACATGCATCATACTGGTTAATAGGCAGGCTAATCAAAATGATTCCACAATGGTTGACCTTTTCAATCTAATCCTGCTGATTCCACCTAAATCAATGGGCCACTGCATGTGCACAGTTGTAAGCAGCATATTAAGTTTCACATATCTGAGAGAAAGCCAGGGCTCTTGCTCTTTGCTGTAATCTGTCTCTTTGTATAAACTTGTCTTTAGCAGTACACTGACTGACTAAGACTGATGATGCCCTTTGAGCAGCACTAGTACAAAATGTGACTGGAGAAACCTGTGCTATTGTTGAGATGATAACTGATGATACACATTAGTCTAGCCCAGGTCTGTGTGGATCCTGTTTGGTGGCTTCACTCAACAAAGACCTTCCTGAAGATAACTCTTACCTTACTTTCAGTGACTATTGCAATATGAGTGTTGCAATACTGTAGCCAGCCTGTATTGTTGACACTATTGGGTTGCAATACTGTAGCCTATGACATGCATAATTTGTGAGAGTGCAGTGTAAACATTGACTGTGGGCTTCTGTGTCACTATTCCCATTCCCAATATGGGCAACCAGTAATCTTCTTCACACATGTCATGAATGTAAACACTACATGATGGAGATATCTACAATTGCCCTACCTTGATCTCTGCAGCTCCAGGACAGAGTTGGCTATCTGTCCTCCCTCCAAACAGAAGCCTTGGGAAGCCTGCCTGGAGTAGGCAGCAGGCACAACTCCCTGAGTGTAGGTCTGAAGCCTGCCTCTAATCGCGGCTGGTACTGCAGAGAAAGGCGAACTGAAAATCGAAGGGCCGAAAGCATCCCCTTCCGGATCTGTACACGCTTGAGCTGCAGCGGCGGGACCAATCCCAAAACTATCTCGTGCGTTAGCAATCAGAGCCTGGTTTGCAATAGCGAGCGCCTGGGTAGCGGTGGGGTTCGCTACCCCTGTGCCACTGCCAGCCGCGAACAGAGGACGCTCTGCTGCAGAAACCAGGCTCTGTCTAGTCCTCGACTCAATTGAATTATCCTCTTCGATCTGATTGTCGGCATCATCTTGCACCGGTCGACCATCCAAAGAAATGTTACTGAGAAAAGAGAGTGCGGCTTGTCTCCTCCGAGGGTCTATGCGTTTCCGCGTATGCTCGATACTGGAATGCTTTATCTGAAGCGTGGTTGTGGATGAATTGCTGCTCGTGGCAGCCGCCATGGTCCACTTCCAGCGATTCGAATCGGCGAGCAGAGGTTTTGTCAAGATGACATTAAAGTGTGCTTATGTAGATAGCAAATGTAAAAGCCTTGTATTTTAAGTGCAAGCTTAAACTGACTAAAAACAGGATGGTTACGTGTCTGCAGTATTGTGGCAGCAGGGGAAAAAAGTGGACCAATAGGCTTTCAGGGACACACGAAAGGGTTATTTTTTTCATTTTCCTCCCGTGCCCTCCCTCTTCAGACTTCTGGACTGGTTATCCAAAATGACATAAAAATGTCATCAGGTATAGCAGATTTTGGCCACATTCAGAAATAACTAATGGTTACCACGTGTTATATTTGCATGTCAAAGCAGTTAAATTGATTGGAAATATGCATTTTTGGAAATTGTGCTTTGGGGTTCATATTACGGAAGTAATGGGTAACCCTAATAGCCCTAGGCTATTTACCAAGGGCTCAAAGCATAAACTATTTCATCTTCACTGTACGTCTCTAAAGTAACTAGGGAATCTTTAGAAGAACATCCCATGATATTGAAAACAAAAGTGGGCTGTGTAGCTTTTGAGGAATGGAACATGCTGTATTTCCAAAAGTGGGCTGTGTACCTTTTGAGGAATGGAACATGCTGTATTTCCAAAAGTGGGCTGTGTACCTTTTGAGGAATGGAACATGCTGTATTTCCAAAATATGCAATTCTGCATTTCTGCAACATTTGCACCATCTGTCTGTTTTACATGGTTTAGTCTGGTTTAGTAGTCAGGTTTGGACATGTTTTGACTAAATATGCCATCTAGTGGTGTTAGATAAATATCACAACACTGCAGATATACACCAATGCAAAATAGTACTATTTGGTGGTGAGTCTACGCTCACCACCAATGTGTAGTAATCCACCTGGGTGGCATTAGCTGTTTATGTGAATACTTTTTCACTAGTTTTCCCTTTCATTTATATAGTCCGCTTATAAGAAAAAAGAGGACATCTAGGAAGCTATGTTAATCAGACCGTTTAGGACGGCTACAAAACATCTGCTCACCACTGGATGTCCCTGTGGTTCTCTCCTTGTGTTTCTTCAAAATCCTTCCAGGCTTCCATGGTGGATTCTATCAGAAAGCATCCTAAAACTCCTGCAGTTTAGGAGTAAGTGAGGAGGGTTGTTCTTTAGGTCAAGTTGAATATTCTTTAGAGAAGACAAGCTGCAAAAAGCCTTGGGGTGAATGACTACTCAGATCTCTGGCGAGTCAACCACACTGTCCTACAAATACATATTCCAATGGAGTTTTAGACAGACTATTGAATAACAGAATCAGAGGGAAATTATGGTATGCTTTAGATCCCTCCAACTCAACTCTGGACCTCGAAGCCAGTTCCACCTCTTTTTTTCATTGTTCCCCTTTATTCAGGGACTAATTTAGACCTGGGACATCAGGTGGGTGAAATGTATTATCAGGTAGAACAGAAAACCAGCAGGCTCTGGACCTTGTAGGGTAAGAGTTGAATACCACTGCTTTCGATTAATCCCTATAATTGGAGCCAGGAGTTTTTCCAATCCTGGTCAGGTCATATGCTAATGTATAACTCTGGCCTTAGCTATAGTAACTTCTCAGTTGTGTTGGTTTTGAGTAACTCTTGACACAGATCCAGCGCCATGCCCATTTGTTTTTATTACTTCCTATTAAAAAAAGTTTACCTAAATTTCACCCCAGTAGCAGAACACTACTGTGCAGTGCCATACATTACAATGATGTAAAATGAAACCAGTGTGCACTGCAGACCTTGGGCTCAGGTTAGGTTGTTTCTGGACAGCAACAATGAGGTGTATGAGTTGCAGGTTTACCACCCACCGTTAATCTGAGCTGCCCATCAGAGGAGAAAGAGAGAGACGCAGGCCATGGCTCCGACTCCTACTCCCCTCGCCGTTGCCTTGAAACACTGGACTTCCTGTGTTTGTGTAAAGCTTCCCAGACATAAAGGGATTTGGCACCTCATTGTGAGCCACAATGCACATCACTCTGCTATTACTTTAGAGTTGATTAAGGAAATACATGCCAAGTGTTAGAGCACCATAAAGGATTACCAGCAGGATAATGATGTGTAGACAATGGTTTCCAGCAACAAGATGTAGTGGAGGTAGTGTATATTGTTGTATGATGGTAATAATAAGGGTCATTAAAAAGAGGAGGCTGGGAAGAAGGAAAGAGGAGACGAAAAGGGTGAGATAGTCTTGCTATCTTCAGTGGCAAGTATCTTCTATTCTTTGTTGTGACTTGTGATCTTTTTTATCCATTACCTTAACTTGGCATGAATAAATGTCACATACTTTCCTCAGTACTGAGTCAGGACTGTTGAAGTTTCTGTTAATACTAGTGCTGGTGAAGTTTGCATCTATTGTTTATGAACCAGTTACATTTTGAGTTACTGCAGGGAATGGCAATCAACATGCCTGTCAAGCTATTTTCGGGGGGGGGGGTATTTTAGCTTGCCTTATTGGGCTTGCTGGGAGAGGGACACACTTTGCATGCCTAGAACACACACACCTCCAGACCACTGCTCCTAGGTCAGCAGGCACAGGGAAACGCCCCTACAAGACCTTCATCTTTAAGTCTTCCCCATGAGCATTGGAAAACACAACCTATCGAGACTTCAGAAAACAGAGTAAACCCCTAACAGCCATAGCAATTATTCCATTATGCTTATATTTACTATTCCTTTTATTATTCTTATTATGTCACATTGTCGAAAGTGAACCTGCACGTAAGCATTTCATTGTACTATGCATATGACAAATAAACTTGACTGGACTAAACACATTTGTAACATGAGAAATATGATAAGTCGTTTTTGTCTTTGATGTGTTATTCCTTATTATGCCCTGAGGAGACTAAAACAATCTATCAAAATTAGCCTCTATGTTCAGATTAGCGTCTGTGTTGATGAAGGATAAGAGTGTGAGGAGGGAGAGCAGCACTTCCACTGTGTGAGCGCCTGCAGTAATGTAATGGGGCGAAGAAGGTCTCTTATCAGCAGCTAACATCTAAAGAGCTCCCAGTGGTTTACCTCAGTTCATATACACTTCTGGATGACACATATATACACATAGACTCTCGTGATGTACTCATTAGAATGGATAGCTCTCTCATGGTAATCTCAGGAAAATCCATTTGAACTGCATTGGATGGCACTTCTAGGTTGCCTTTTACCCCTGTAGAAGCTCTGTGAAAAATACAACTTAATGTAAAATCTTACCCACTTTTAGTAAAGATGATAAAATAGAGAGAGAGAAACACAGAGAGAGAGAGAGAGAAATAGAGAGAGAGAAACACAGAGAGAGAGAGAGAAACACAGAGAGAGAGAGAGAAATAGAGAGCGAGAGAGAGAAATAGAGAGAGAGAAACACAGAGAGAGAGAGAGAAATAAAGAGAGAGAAACACAGAGAGAGAGAGAAACACAGAGAGAGAGAGAGAAATAGAGAGAGAGAGAGAGAGAAATAGAGAGAGAGAAACACAGAGAGAGAGAGAGAGAAATAGAGAGAGAGAAACACAGAGAAATAGAGAGAGAGAAACACAGAGAGAGAAATAGAGAGAGAGAGAGAAACACAGAGAAATAGAGAGAGAGAAACACAGAGAGAGAGAGAGAGAGAGAGAGAGAAACACAGAGAGAGAGAGAAATAGAGAGAGAGAGAGAGAGAGAAATAGAGAGAGAGAAACACAGAGAGAGAGAAACACAGAGAGAGAGAGAGAGAAACACAGAGAAATAGAGAGAGAGAAACACAGAGAGAGAGAGAGAGAGAGAGAGAGAGAAACACAGAGAGAGAGAGAGAGAGAAACACAGAGAGAGAGAGAAATAGAGAGAGAGAGAAATAGAGAGAGAGAAACACAGAGAGAGAGAGAAATAGAGAGAGAGAAACACAGAGAGAGAGAGAGAGAAACACACAGAGAGAGAGAGAGAGAAATAGAGAGAGAGAAACACAGAGAGAGAGAAACACAGAGAGAGAAATAGAGAGAGAGAGAGAGAAACACAGAGAAATAGAGAGAGAGAAACACAGAGAGAGAGAGAGAGAGAGAGAGAGAGAGAAACACAGAGAGAGAGAGAGAGAGAGAGAGAAACACAGAGAGAGAGAGAAATAGAGAGAGAGAGAGAGAAATAGAGAGAGAGAAACACAGAGAGAGAGAGAGAAATAGAGAGAGAGAAACACAGAGAGAGAGAGAGAAACACAGAGAGAGAGAGAGAAATAGAGAGAGAGAGAGAGAGAAATAGAGAGAGAGAAACACAGAGAGAGAGAGAGAGAAATAGAGAGAGAGAGAGAGAGAAATAGAGAGAGAGAGAGAAACACAGAGAGAGAAATAGAGAGAGAGAAACACAGAGAGAGAGAGAGAGAAATAGAGAGAGAGAAACACAGAGAGAGAGAGAGAAATAGAGAGAGATTACCATCCTGGTCCTGTATGGTGTTTGTGCTCTGTGGTCAAGAAGACAGCAGGAATGGTTTTATTGTGTGTGTGTGTGTGTGTGTGTGTGTGTGTGTGTGTGTGTGTGTGTGTGTGTGTGTGTGTGTGTGTGTGTGTGTGTGTGTGTGTGTGTGTGTGTGTGTGTGTGTGTGTGTGTTTGAGTGTGTGTGTGTGTGTGTGTGTGTTTGAGTGTGTGTGTTTGAGGGGGAGGTGGGGTCTGTGGTCATGGCCCAGGATTGATTACTCTGTTCTGGGTCGTGAGGAAGCCCCCCAGCCCCTCCTGTCTCCCCTCTCCAGGCTCACACGCGCCATGCACCACAGCCCACCAGCCCAACTTCAAACATGCTGTGTTATGGAGATCTATGGAGATGGTCAGACAGCACTTTCAACTGAATCAGGCTAGGTCCATCAATGGATTTATCTCCTCACAAGATTAAAGGGGGCCAAGGCGTCTGCCAAACAAAGGCTAAGGCTGAGGGTCAACCCAGGCCTCTGAGTGAGAGATTTATACAAAGACAGCTTTCACATAGTAGACATTGGAGCCTACTCATCCCCTTGTGACGTCCCCTCACCTAAACCTGTATACTAACCAGACCGGCTCCAATATGTTGAGAATTCACATCAGTATGTCTGCAAATTGTTACCCAAATAGGATCATTGTCTGAAAATATTTTTTTTAATTATGGGGGAAACATAAAGTTGGAGCCGATCAGCTATACTTGTTTAATTGAGAGACTTGAGGAGGATTTGGCTAAATGTAGGTGTAGTATACACTACCGTTAAAAAGTTTGGGGTCACTTATAAATGTCCTTGTTTTTGAAAGAAAAGCATATTTTCTTTGTCCATTAAAATAACATCAAATTGATCAGAAATACAGTGTAGACATTGTTAATGTTGTAAATGACCATTGTAGCTGGACACGGATTATTTTTTTATGGAATATCTACATAGGTGTACAGAGGCCCATTATCAGCAACCATCACTCCTGTGTTCCAATGGCCCATTGTGTTAGCTAATCCAAGTTGATCATTTTAAAAGGCTAATTGATCATTAGAAAATCCTTTTGCAATTATGTTAGCACAGCTGAAAACTGTCCTTCTTTAGAATAGTTGAGTATCTGGAGCATCAGCATTTGTGTGTTTGATTACAGGCTCAAAATGTCCAGAAACAAATAACTTTCTTCTGAAACTCATCAGTCTATTCTTGTTCTGAGAAATTAAGGCTATTCCATGCGAGAAATTTCCAAGAAACTGAAGATCTCGTACAACGCTGTGTACTACTCCCTTCACAGAACAGCGCAAACGGTCTCTAACCAGAATAGAAAGAGGAGTGGGAGGCCCCGGTGCACAACTGAGCAAGAGGACAAGTACATTAGAGTGTCTAGTTTGAGAAACAGATGCCTCAAAGTCCTCAAGTCCTCAAGTCCTCAAATGGCAGCTTCATTAAATAGTACCCGCAAAACACCAGTCTCAACGTCAACAGTGAAGAGGCGATTACAGGATGCTGGCCTTCTAGGCAGAGTTCCTCTGTCTAGTGTCTGTGTTCTTTTGCCCATCTTAATCTTTTATTTTTATTGGCCATTCTGAGATATGGCTTTTTCTTTGCAACTCTGCCTAGAAGGCCAGCATCCCGGAGTCGCCTCTTCACTGTTGACGTTGAGACTGGTGTTTTTGAAATGTGATTTTCTTTCAAAAACAAGGACATTTCTAAGTGACCCCAAACTTTTGAACGGTAGTGTATATTGTTCTTTGCGTACATAGATACATATACTAAGTTGTGAGGTTAAAGCACATTTTCAGCAAAATCGACTATAAACACATTAGCAAATACTTGGAGTCAGACTCGGAGGCATGGTGTAAGTTATTCAACCTCCTCTATATTTCTGACATGTTCCTGGCATCTCTCAGAATTCCACAGTCATGAGGAAATCGCTTTTTGGGAGTATTAATACTGGTTTGGGGGGGGGGACAAATTCACCCCTTAAACAGTATATTAATAGCTATGCTGTCTATCTATAGTCCTTTTGGCTGACGGAGTAGTTCACCTGATCCAATTCACCTGATCCAATCTTAAATATGTAGCACTCCCCTATAACCTACTAGTTTATCAAAATACAATGCATTTTCTGTTCTTCAGTTTTGTTGTAGACCATGCCCTCTCAATGACTCCTGACTGAAACACTTCACAAATCTATCAAATCTACTGGCTCACTGAATCAATCAAGCTCTCCCTGTCAGTCCTCAGCTCCAGTCATTAAGGGACATTAGAAGCAATTTGATCACAATACGATTGCATCTTCAAGAGTTCCACCATATCATGTTTATTTTTCTTGGGGATGAGATTGGTTAATTTTAAGAGTAGGAGCTCAGGCTTATGATAACATACTTTGCGGTCTAGCTCAGAATGAAAACAGTCATTTGTATTAATTTGCAGGCGGCTGGGTGTGAGTAAGACAGGGAGGGAGTTGAGGCTGGTGGCTAGATAGGACCAGGCACCACTTTGACTGGGACAATATGGGTTCACTCAGACCATCTGCAACACCAGTGGACTTCACATTAAGAGGGAGCAGAGACTGTTTAACCAGAATACATTTTCCATAATGAATTGTTATCTTTCAGAGCCGGCCTTATTGATGAAACATACCAGTGAATTCCGTAGTAAAGAACATTGGAACATGTAGAGGAAGGAAGTGAGGGAGGGAAGTAGCGCATTTCCCCCAGAATTACAATAATATGGTTAGTGAATGGACAATCTTCAACTGTCTCAAAGTCAGAGGTTTGACCTGAGATGACCTTGACCACCTCCTCCTTTACCTCATGTGGATCATGAAACTCTAGTCTAGTTCTGCTGTGATGAGGAACTACGAGGCAATACGTTTGTCTTCCTTCTACTCCACCTTCTCCATAACCTTGGTGTGTGTGAGTATCAGTGTGACTGTGCATTCATTTGTGTGCTTTTTAGAGTGCTTGCCTTTGTATATCTGTGTGTGTGTGTGTGTGTGTGTGTGTGTGTGTGTGTGTGTGTGTGTGTGTGTGTGTGTGTGTGTGTGTGTGTGTGTGTGTGTGTGTGTGTGTGTGTGTGTGTGTGTGTGTGTGTGTGTGTGTGTGTGTGTGTGTCTACTGTACGTGCAGCCTCGCCCAGAGTAGTAGGAGGAGTATTCATCACCAGGCACTCAGACTGTACAGGGTCAACACTGGGCTGGAGGAGACGCTCACTGTGCCTGGCACCAGCAGGCACCACGCACACACACACACCACACACCACACACACACACACACACACACACACACACACACACACACACACACACACACACACACACACACACACACACACACACACACACACACACACACACACACACACACACACACACACCCTAGTCAAGCAGCCTTGAGAAATGCAGCCAAGACAGAATGTACATTACATAAAACAGGAGGGAGGCCCTTCTGTCTCTCCTCCCCTCTCGTTCTCACTTTCTCTCTCTACATCTCCTCTCTTTCTTCTCACAGTTTAATCGCAATCATAGTGTGAAGTAGAGTTCTTCAGTCCCTCACTCCCCTCCTCCACACACACAACGCCATAGCCTTTGTGCTGAGTTGGAGACAAATCACGATCTCCCTCATAATCCTCTCTCCTCTTGTTATGTTTACAGTGGTGACAATGGGAGCAGAGTGGATAATGTGACCCTTGGAAATGGGATAATGTAGCACACCACTCGGCTCAGAGCATGACAAAACCTCTCTACTCTAGCCCTGCCAGTGGACCTGCTATAGTCCCATTAATGTTTCTTACTGAGTAGAGAGAGCATGTCCATCTTTTTCAGTGTCTTGCTTAAATGAAACCATACTTCATGACTATAACATTGCTGTCTTTTCTCTCCAGGAGAGCCATATCACACAACAGAGTGCTTTAACGCTCTCGCTCTCTCTCTCTTTTATTATTTTATTTTAGTGTTAGAGGTCATGAGATGTAAACACTCAGAGCTAGGGTTTACCTCCGTAGCTGCATTGCTGACGGTCTGACTGGAACAGGGCTCCCAACAAGGAGCAGATGAGGAAATCTGTGCTCTAGAGGTTTATGGCTGTGCCTGTGTCAGTGTCAGCTAGACTGTCAGAGAGGGTTTAGAATAATCTACAGCAGGTTCTAAAGACTGCTGGATTACTATAGGATATACCAGTATCATCAACCCACTGTTTTTCAGCCCCCAAAATGTGAAACTGAGACATACCTTTGCCTTACAGACTAAAATACAGTCTAAAGAACCTCTACTGAAGGAGAAATAAAATAATTTTAGGAATCATATTTACTGCAGAGGTAATGGACTGTTGAACAAGTCAGTTGTATAGTACCAGTCAAAAGTTTAGACACACCTACTCATTCAAGGGTTTTTCTTTATTTTGACTATTTCTATATTGTGGAATAATAGTGAAGACATCAACACTATGAAATAACACATATGGAATCATGTAGTAACCAAAAAAGTGTTAATTAAACAAATCAAAATATATTTTATATTTGAGATTCTTCAAAGTAGCCACCCTTTGCCTTGATAACAGCTTTGCACACTCTTGACAGCTTTTCCAACAGTCTTGAAGGAGTTCCCACATATGCTGAGCACTTGTTGGCTGCTTTTCCTTCACTCTGCGGTCCAACTCATCCCAAACCATCTCAATTGGGTTGAGGTCGGGTGATTGTGGATGCAGGTCATCTGATGCAGCACTTCATTACTCTCCTTCTTGGTCAAATAACCATTACCCAGCCTGGAGGTGTGTTGGGTCATTGTCCTGTTGAAAAACAAATGATAGTCCCACTAAGTGCAAACCAGATGGGATGACGTATCGCTGCAGAATGCTGTTGTAGAAAGGCTGGTTAAGTATGCCTTGAATTCTAAGTAAATCACTGACAGTGTCACCAGCAAAGCACCCCCACACCATCACACATCCCCCTCCATGCTTCACATTGGGAACCACGTTGCGTCTCACAAAGACACGGCGGTTGGAACCAAAAAATCTCAAATTTGGACACATCAGACCAAAGGACAGTTTCCAACTGTCGAATTTCCATTGCTTGTGTTTCTTGGCCCAAGCAAGTCCCTTCTTCTTATTGGTGTCCTTTAGTATTGGTTTCTCTGCAGCAATTCGACCGTGAAGGCCTGATTCATGCAGTCTCCTCTGAACAGTTGACATTGAGATGTGTCTGTTACTTAAACTCTGTAAAGCATTTATTTGGGCTGCAATCTGAGGTGCAGTTAACTCTAATGAACTTATCCTCTGCAGCAGAGGTAACTCTGGGTCTTCCTTTCCTGTGGCGCTCCTCATGAAAGCCAGTTTCTTCATAACGCTTGATGGTTTTTGCGACTGCACTTGAAGAAACTTTCAAAGTTCTTGAAATTTTCCGGATTGACTGACCTTCATGTCTTAAAGTAATGACGTGCTGTCGTTTCTCTTTGCTTATTTGAGCCAAATAGGCTAACCAAATAGGGCTATCTTCTGTATACCACCCCTACCATGTCACAACACAAATGATTGGCTCAAATGCATTAAGAAGGAAAGAAATTCCACAAATTAACTTTTAACAAGGAACACCTGTTAATTGAAATGCATTTCAGGTGACTACCTCATGAAGCTGGTTGAGAGAATGCCAAGAGTGTGCAACGCTGTCATCAAGGCAAAGGGTGGCTACTTTGAAGAATCTCAAATATAAAATATATTTATATTTTTTTAACACTTTTTTGTTTAAAACATTATTCGATATGTATTATTTCATAGTTTTGATGTCTTCACTATTGTTATTCAATGTGGAAAATAGTAAAAATAAAGAAAAACCCTAGAGTGAGTAGGTGTGTCCAAACTTTTGACTAGTACTGTAAGTATATGATGTCCTTGGGACATACAGTATAACATGCCTCTAATAGTCATTTTCATGATGATGCTCCTATTTCTAATTAATCACTTCTCAATGATCTGAGGTACTTGACCTTGGCAGTTCTTACCAGCAGACAGACAAACACTGCTCTCCATCATAATATTCCCCTTTATTTATCTCCATTTCATCACTCTGTCAGAACCATTCAAGTATAACTGCCATTTTTCAGTCAGAAGAACGATTCAAATGTAACTGCCCTTTTTCCCCATGCAGTAGAATCTGTCATGGCTCTCTAGTTCTGTTGACGATGTAGTGGAGGGGAGAACAGAGAAAGCATAAGGAGCAGTTTTCAGGCATTCTGCAATGCATTAGGTCATGAGAATTGGAGCGCATGCTGTTTGAATGATGAAATGACTGGCCAATGGGACCTGAATCGAGCGCCACAGATTGGTCACCGCAAGGTCATCTCAATCCACAGAGAGAAGGAATGATAAATACACGGGGCTCCGCTATAATTATTACATTTGGTCCTCTTTTTTTCCTCTCCCTCCTTTTCTTAACTAGAGCAAATGAGCTGTTCTCGCAGTAGGCTCGGGTCCGAACATGAGCTTGTTACACGTGTGGGAATTTCAAGTGAGAGACAGAAAGACTGAGGAGGGCTAGGGGGGCAGAGAGGGTCCGTAGCCAGCCAGTCATCAGAGCTATTTTTGTTTGTCTGAAATTCAGAAGTGCATACGCCTGTTAACCGGGAGGGGGCTAGTGTTTTCCATGAAGCTCAGCTCAGTGACTTGGCAGGGCCCTGCAAACTCAGTTACCCATTGAGCCCCCTCCCCTCCTTCCCACTCTCTCTCTTTCCTCCCCTCTCCCTCCTCTCCCCTCCCCAGAGCAGGAAAAGGCTCGCAGGCCGCTATGGAGACAGGCTGACTGCACAGGCGGCCCGGCAGATGCACTGCAGATAAGTTTGTGTGTGTGTGTGTCTATGTGTAGGCTTTGGCCCGCGACCCTCGGCGGCAGGACATTGACCAGATCCTGTCAGAGAGAGGGCAAGAGTCAGCCCAGCCCCTCCTCTCTTTCCCTCCTTCTCTCTCTTTCTGTCCCTCGCACCCTCCATTTATCTCCAGCCTCATCCTCGTCCTGCCTGCCTGTCTCACCACCAGCCCAGAGGGGAGCCATGGGGTTGGACAGGACAGGTCCCCTGGAGCCAGGGCTTTCCTCTGGTGTCTCTCTCTCTCTCTCACTCACTCACTCACTCACTCACTCACTCACTCACTCACTCACTCACTCACTCACTCACTCACTCACTCACTCACTCACTCACTCACTCACTCACTCACTCACACACACACACACACACACACACACACACACACACACACACACACACACACACACACACACACACACACACACACACACACACACACACACACACACACACACACACACACACACACACACACACACACACACAAATATGGCCCCTGGATCACTTCCTCTCCCCAACAGAAGCTAATGTATAGCTAAGGCAGGGTGACAGGACAGCCTTTGTGACAAAAGCGACGCCGAACCACTTATGAAAACAGCCTCCATCAAGCATAATCAGCACTTTTTCCCTTTCTTTTGTCTGTAGTTGCGGAGTGAAGGAAATGCATGGGGTGGAAATATGCAGATTTTGTCATGTGAAAGGATGGCAGATGGCACTAGCAGTTTCAGTTTGTGTCGTGGTGAGAATACTACACAGCTGGCTTCATGCACTCCTTTATGAATCAACTCAAGGCCTCATTTAACCTGTGAGGTAACCTTGCTCACAGAGGTTTAATGACCTCTTCAGCATTCTCTTTCAAAGGATGAAGCACTGGAAAAACGTTTCTATGTGTAGAAGACTATTCCAAGCCAAAAAATATATGGTGTTGTGATTACCTTCTAGACTAGCCAATAGGACCGTCTCTCTCCTTGTTCTCCAGTATCCCAGCATGCCAAGCGATACCACCCACTGGGCAAAAAGTGGTTGAATCAATGTTGTTTTCCTGTCATTTCAACCAAATAATTCAATGTGATAATGTTGAATCAATGTGGAAAACGTTTAACCTAAATCCAATGTCATGGTCAGTTCTGGAGGGATTTTCAAGTTGAATTCACGTTAGTTGACAACTGAATCAAATGTAAATCAAAACAAGACATTTAAATGACGTCTCTGCCCAGTGGGCAATGTGGCAGACCCTGGAGGGCAGCGATGAATGAACAAGTTGAAATGCCAGCAGGGAAGTATTGAAAACGCTGCTGCAGCTTTGAAGTCCAGCTAAATGAGCTTTCAGCTTTCACTGGTTTTATCTCTTCTAGAGAGAGGAGAGTATATTTAGAGCATAATCTATAGAAGACTGAATGGCTATGGAGAGATATTGTACTGGTGTGACTGACTGGGTTCGAACTCGGGTCTCCTTCACAACACAAAACTGTGTTGACCTGCTGAGCTAAAGCCTAGAGGCATTAGTTCGGGGAGCCGATGAAAGTCTTCAGGTTTCAAGTAAGATTAGTCATCTTGTGAGCAGGTTTCCTTACAATAGGCATATTTTGTTAAGACTTCTTTTGCATTAAAATTGAATTCCCGCCTCACTGTTTCTGAACCCTTTGTCATCCAAGTAAGTAGTGAGAGGCGTTATACACTGCACCTCTCCTCACATGATGTAAGGTGTTCACATGAGTCATCATCTCACACTCCTGGACTTTCATACGTCCTTTTCCCCCTTTGCCCTGCTATGTGGTGGAGCAGCACATCCAGCTCCTCACTGCTGGGAGGTTAAACCTACAGGTTACTTCCAAAATAAGGGAAGCACCAAAGTGTCTTAATAGGGCATTGAATAGGGCATTTGATCACCGTGAGCCAGAACAGTTTGGCATAGATTCTACAAGTGTCTGGAACTCTATTGGAGGGACACCATAGAGTACCACCGTATGAGTCATAATACCCATAAAACTTAGCGTTTTTTTCCACCATAAATTTTTCCAGTGGGGGATTTTAGAAACATTTAAAATAAGGGCTGTGTTTCGCCGTACTACTATGGCTGACCCTGTAAAACAATACATTTCACTGCACCTATCTGGTGTACATGACCATAAAACCTATTTCATCTTGTGAGCAGGTTTCCTTACAATAGGCATATTTTGTTAAGAAGTTTTTTGCATTATAATTGAATTCCCGCCTCACTGTTTCTGAACCCTTTGTCATCCAAGTAAGTAGTGAGAGGCGTTATACACTGCACCTCTCCTCACATGATGTAAGGTGTTCACATGAGTCATCATCTCACAGTCCTGGACTTTTATAACTCCTTTTCCCCCTTTGGCCTGAATCTTAACCTAGAGTCTACTACAGAACAGTACAGTACCAATCATTCTCTCAGTGGAGAATACAACTCCCACACTCTGGAGTGTTATGAAGTGGTGGAGCAGCACACCTCCAAACTGTTGTGAGGTTAAACCTAGTTTGTCATCATATTCCAGTGGGAGTGAGGAGGTTGTGCAAAGAGCAACCAGTCTTGATCATAAGCAGGGGATGACTCCTCACTCCTCCACGTCTACTATTTCCACAGTTTCTCAGGGCTCCTCTTTGAAACTGGAATCTTGTCTTTCAGTGTTTTTGGAGATGTTGGGATTCTGTTATTGTAGCCACCGATGCAAAACCATATTTCTTCACCTTTCATTTGGCCCAATTCCTCAGTGTCCTTGTAGTATTATGTCTTCAGTTAAGGTACAGTACTTATCAGTCGAGGTCAGTGCCGTTCAAGATGAGGGAGGGCGATTTGAATTTTTTCATGAGCAATGCCGTATTTCTATTACAGCATATTGGTTGACTGTCAATGTAACATCGATATGTTTAGGCTAATATATGATACTAGAATTTTCCCTATACCCATCATGAGGTTGCTACAACCTAGCCTATAAATGAAAGTTCACAACATAGGTGCACAGGCCAAGAGAAATTAGAGTAATCAAGGTGACTGACAGTGACACATTCAATACACAATCTTGCCTGCATCTAGCTGATCTAAGTTGTAATCATTAGTCCAACAGTTGCAAATGAGAGTTTCTATTGGACAAATTTAGGTATGTTTTTTATTTTTGTATAGATTTTTTTTTCTCCCCGTTTTCTCCCCAATTTTGTGGTATCCGATTGGTAGTTAGTCTTGTCTCATCGATGCAACTCCCGTACGGATTCGGAAGAGGTGAAGGTCGAGAGCCGTGCGTCCTCCGAAACACAACCCAACCAAGCCGCACTGCTTCTTGACACAATGCCCACTTAACCCGGAAGCCAACCGCACCAATATGTCAGAGGAAACACTGTGCACCTGGCGACCGTGTCAATGTGCACTGCGCCCGGCCAGCCACAGTCGCTAGCGCACGATGGGACGAGGACATCCCTGCCGGCCAAACCCTCCCTAACCCGGATGACGCTGGGCCAATTGTGCGCCGCCCCATGGGTCTTCCGGTCGCAGGTCGGCTGCAACAGAGCCTGGACTCGAACCCAGAATCTCTAGTGGCACAGCCAACACTGTGATGCAGTGCTTTAGACACTACGCCACTCGGGAGGCCCTAAATTCAGGTATGATTATCCCCCTTTTGTTATGTTTGCTTCTGTTTAAGAATTAATACACCCCTGATCACACGCCAACTGAGCTGCATATAAACCGCAAGATCACTTTGCTCGTTGTATATATAATTCCTTCTCGCATCTTTTCTCTCCTCCTCTCACCTTTCCCCTTCGATTGTGGACTTCAGTGCACAATACAACATCGTTGTCACAATACTAAGTCCTAATCAACATAGCTACTAGAACTAACTCATTAGTTAACCCGCTACAATCATGCAGTACAGTGTACAGTTAGCAAGCAGTTTAGCAGTTACACTGGCGGGCACCGGTGTCTATGAATTAATATAACCAAAAGCTTACCTTAACTTGGAAGAGTTCCAGTGTTGGATAGCCAAGCCAGCTAGATAACATAGCATCCCTCTCTGTTTGAACCGGTTGTTTGAGTAAGCTAAACTAACTAGCTGCATTTTCTAGCTAAGTAAGTGAAAGTGAAAAAAATATATATATACTATAAAATATAGCTAGCTCTTTCTCTCTCTTGCTTTTCTGTAATTTTGAAATAAAGTAATTCATTTATTTTCTCTCTCTTTGTGTCAACTACTCACCACATTTTATGCACATCAGCGCTAGCTAGCTGTAGCTTATGCTTTCAGTACTAGATTAATTATCTGATCCTTTGATTGGGTGGACAACATGTCCGTTCATGCTGCAAAAGGTCTGATAAGTTGGAAGACGTCCTCCGGAAGTTGACATAATTACTGTGTAAGTCTATGGAAGGGGGTGAGAACCATGAGTCTCCAAGGTTTTGTATTGAAGTAAGTGTACCCAGAAGAGGACAGAAGCTAGCTGTCCTTCGGCTACACCATGGTGTTACCCTACAGAGTACTGCTGAGGCTACTGTAGACCTTCATTACAAAACAGTGTGTTTTAGAAAATTATTTGGTGACATTTGAATATATTTAATATAGTTTTATCTAGAAAGGATAACTTTTTTAATGTTTCACTATTTTTTTTTATGACATTCACTGAGGAGGATGGTCCTTCCCTTCCTCTTGTGAGTTACTGGAACTTTACAACCCTAGCCACTATCCAGTGCTGCATCCAGTATGTCTGACCTAACATGACCCAACATGGGTGTCTGGACGGGAGTAATCCTAAACATCCCCACCTAATGTCTCTGTGAACCAGAGATGCCTTGGCAACTTTCCACCAACCTCTGATAAATGAGATACAGTGGAGAAGTGTTTAACAAGTCATAAACTACCCTTGTTGAACATAATAAACACATCCATTTATCCTTTGTTACCATATGAAAATAAAGGGTGTAAATGTAGCCACCATTTCAGGCCAGTGATATATTGGTCTTGTATTTTGTAGACTGTGAAGAGACTTAGTAGAGATGGTAATGTAAAGTAAAACAGCCCTCTCAGGATCTTTCGCAACTCTGTCCTACAAATTATGTTATACACCAATAGCTCATGTTGCATATTCTCTTATGTGATGTTAAAGCTGTGTCATTTTGCTTTGACTAGAAACTATTTGAATTATAACTTGATACAGTGTATGGCACTATCATTTTTATTTCCTCACATTCTCCTGCTGCCCTTTGCAAAACCTTTGGGACTCAATATGACTATTGTTATAAATGTATCATAACGATTTTGCCACACTTTATAGGCTATAGCATTACACCTTGCTTATAAATGGTCTATGTAGGCATCATAAAGGGTTTATGATGGCTTTATAATGCCTTCATAAACCCTCATTAACCCAAGGCTTAATCCTTTAAAGCACATGTGTCAAACTCATTCCACGGGGGGCTGAGTGTCTGCAGGTTTTTGCTCCTCCCTTGTACTTGATTGATGAATTAAGGTCACTAATTTGTAAATAACTCCCCTCATCTGGTTGCCTATGTTTTAATTGAAAGGAAAAAACAAAAAGCCGCAGACACCAGGCCCTCCATGGAATGAGTTTGACACCTCTGCTTTAAAGTTATATTTTGTTTTAAGTTGTGTTCCGTTTAAAGTTAGTTCAGAAGTCTGGAGGCCCCCTTACTGGACTGTGATATGGAGACACAGAGAGTTCAAAGTTCACAGGTCAGACTCCTAGTAGTCCTAAATGGTCTAGATGAAAGATGAAGTGAAGCCTCTGGAATCATCTCTTCTGGGGATGTTCATTGTTGTCATTATTTATGTTTTCCTGCAGGGAAATATCTACTGCTATGTTTTATTTCAGATTTGCATACCCTGTCATTATAATTAATGGGGGCTTTTTAAGGAAAATATGTATATTTCTTTAAAAAAGCTATTATTGTCACGTTCCTGACCTGTTTTTCCTTTCTCTTGTATTATTTTAGTTGGTCAGGGCGTGAGTTGGGGTGGGTTGTCGATGTGTTTGTTCTATGTTGGGATGTTTGTGTTCGGCCGGGTATGATTCTCAATCAGAGACAGCTGTCAATCGTTGTCCCTGATTGAGAATCATACTTAGGCAGCCGGTGATTCACGTGGTTTTTGTGGGTGGTTGTATCTCGTGTCTGTGGTAGTACCACACGGGACTCTTTGCGGTTTGTCACGTTTGTTGTTTTGTATTTTGAAGTGTTCAATCTATTTTCATTAAATAATGAACACTAACCACTCTGCGTTTTGGTCCTCTTCTTCTGTCAGCGAGGACAGCCGTTACAGAACCACCCACCAATCTAGGACCAAGCGGAGTGTAAACGGGCAGCGACAGCAGCAGAGACAGACACAGGAATGGACATGGGAAGACGTCTTGGACGGCAAGGGTTGTTACACATGGGAGGAGATCCTGGCTGGAAAGGATCGCCTCCCATGGGAACAGCTGGAGGCAGCGAGGAGAGCGGAGGCAACCGGAGAGAGGAACCGGGGGTATGAAGGTACGCGGCTAGCACGGAAGCCCGGGAGTCAGACCCAAACATTTCTTGGGGGGGGGCACACGCGGAGTGTGGCAAAGCCGGGTAGGATACCTGAGCCAACTCCCCGTGCTTACCGTGGAGTGAGAGGGCGTCGTACTGGTCAGACACCGTGTTATGCAGTAAAGCGCACGGTGTCCCCAGTACGCGTGCTTAGCCCAGTGCGGGCTATTCCACCTCGCCGCACTGGTAGGGCTAGGTTGGGCATCGAGCCGGATGTCATGAAGCCGGCCCAACGCATCTGGCCTCCAGTGCGTCTCCTCGGGCCGGCATAGTGGCACCAGCCTTACGAATGGTGTCCCCGGTTTGCCAGCATAGCCCACTGCGGGCTATTCCACCTCGCCGCACTGGCAGGGCTACGGGGACCATTCAACCTGGTAGGGTTGGGGAGGCTCGGTGCTCAAGAGCGCGTGTCCTCCTTCACGGTCCGGTATACCCGGTGCCACCTCCGCGTACCAGTCCTCCGGTGGCAGCCCCCCGCACCAGGCTGTCTCTCCGGGTTCTCTCTCCAGCTGCTCCCACCTGTCCAGCGCTGTCAGAGCCTTCCTCCTCTCCAGCGCAGCCAGTGTCTGAGCTGGCTGCCTGCCCAGCGCTGTCTGAGCTGCCTGCCTGCCCAGCGCTGTCCGTCTGTCCTGAGCCGTCAGAGCTGTCCGTCTGTACTGAGCCTTCAAAGCCAGAGCCGTCCAGCCAGGACCAGCCAGAGCCGTCCAGCCAGGACCAGCCAGAGCCGTCCAGCCAGGACCAGCCAGAGCCGTCCAGCCAGGACCAGCCAGGACCAGCCAGAGCCGTCCAGCCAGGATCCGCCAGAGCCGTCCAGCCAGGATCCGCCAGAGCCGTCCAGCCAGGATCCGCCAGAGCCGTCCAGCCAGGATCCGCCAGAGCCGTCCAGCCAGGATCCGCCAGAGCCAGCCAGCCAGGATCCGCCAGAGCCAGCCAGCCAGGATCCGCCCCTCATTCCGGTGTTGCCCCTCATTCCGGTGTTGCCCCTCATTCCGGTGCTGCCCCTCAGTCCGGTGCTGCCCCTCAGTCCGGTGCTGCCCCTCATTCCGGTGTTGCCCCTCATTCCGGTGCTGCCCCTTAATCTAATGGGGGTTATATGGAGGGTGGCCATTGGGAGGAGGCCAAGGAAGCGGGGTTTGACTATGGTGGGGTGGGGACCACGACCAGCGCCAGAGCCGCCACCGTGGACAGACGCCCACCCAGACCCTCCCCTAGACTGTATACTGGTCCGCCCGGAGTTCGCACCTTAAGGGGGGGGTTATGTCACGTTCCTGACCTGTTTTTCCTTTCTCTTGTATTATTTTAGTTGGTCAGGGCGTGAGTTGGGGTGGGTTGTCGATGTGTTTGTTCTATGTTGGGATGTTTGTGTTCGGCCGGGTATGATTCTCAATCAGAGACAGCTGTCAATCGTTGTCCCTGATTGAGAATCATACTTAGGCAGCCGGTGATTCACGTGGTTTTTGTGGGTGGTTGTATCTCGTGTCTGTGGTAGTACCACACGGGACTGTTTGCGGTTTGTCACGTTTGTTGTTTTGTATTTTGAAGTGTTCAATCTATTTTCATTAAATAATGAACACTAACCACTCTGCGTTTTGGTCCTCTTCTTCTGTCAGCGAGGACAGCCGTTACAATTATAGATCAGATTCAATAAGCAAATATGAATGACTCTTTTCTTGAGGGAGTGTCTTGTTTCAATTTAGACTCAAACAATAGCATGCCCTGAACTTGAAACCTCACAATTTGTCTTGTACTTTTGAACATGTCTTTCAATATGAGTACCGTTTTGTAACAAAGAAATTCACGTTCGAATAAATATTAAGGCAAACCCTTGGGATGTTTCCCAGATGAAATGATACATGATTAAAATGTTCATTTTTCCCTTTGTCCTTTGAGACTGAGAGCGCTCCATTATGACAAGGAGGGAGAATTTGCTGTTGGGCTTTTCACATTCCTTTGGTGGGAAAACCACCAAGCAGTCGATGGGAAAAGGCCTTTAAATTGAACAATACTCATATTAAATGTCTCAGTCAAATGTCCTTCTAAAATACAATATTGTGTCTTATTAAGTTCCCGCTCAAGCCGGGAGGTATCAAAGAGCCAATGCAGTTCATTCACAACACATTTCTGTGACTGATTCAAAGCAGCCAGACACCAACCTGTGTTCTGGACTGTTCTGTCTAGCCACCAACCTGTGTTCTGGACTGTTCTGTCTAGCCACCAACCTGTGTTCTGGACTGTTCTGTCTAGCCACCAACCTGTGTTCTGGACTGTTCTGTCTAGCCACCAACCTGTGTTCTGGACTGTTCTGTCTAGCCACCAACCTGTGTTATGGACTGTTCTGTCTAGCCACCAACCTGTGTTCTGGACTGTTCTGTCTAGCGCCCACCAACCTGTGTTCTGGACTGTTCTGTCTAGCCACCAACCTGTGTTCTGGACTGTTCTGTCTAGCCACCAACCTGTGTTCTGGACTGTTCTGTCTAGCCACCAACTCCTGTTCTGGACTGTTCTGTCTAGCGCCCACCAACCTGTGTTCTGGACTGTTCTGTCTAGCCACCAACCTGTGTTCTGGACTGTTCTGTCTAGCCACCAACCTGTGTTCTGTACTGTTCTGTCTAGCCACCAACCTGTGTTCTGGACTGTTCTGTCTAGCTACCAACCTGTGTTCTGTACTGTTCTGTCTAGCCACTAACCTGTGTTCTGGACTGTTCTGTCTAGCCACCAACCTGTGTTCTGGACTGTTCTGTCTAGCCACCAACCTGTGTTCTGGACTGTTCTGTCTAGCCACCAACCTGTGTTCTGCACTGTTCTGTCTAGCCACCAACCTGTGTTCTGGACTGTTCTGTCTAGCCACCAACCTGTGTTCTGGACTCTTCTGTCTAGCCACCAACCTGTGTTCTGGACTCTTCTGTCTAGCCACCAACTTGTGTTCTGGTCTGTTCTGTCTAGCCACCAACCTGTGTTCTGGACTCTTCTGTCTAGCCACCAACTTGTGTTCTGGTCTGTTCTGTCTAGCCACCAACCTGTGTTCTGGACATTTCTGTCTAGCCACCAACCTGTGTTCTGGACTCTTCTGTCTAGCCACCAACTTGTGTTCTGGACTGTTCTGTCTGTCCACCAACCTGTGTTCTTTACTGTTCTATCTAGCCACCAACCTGTGTTCTGGACTGTTCTGTCTAGCCACCAACCTGTGTTCTGGACTGTTCTTTAATCTCTAATCCAAGGCTCAGGCTTCAGACAACACAAGGCTAACGGACCCATTGTATGGATCTCCACGTCGTCACATGGCGAGGCCTGCAGCAAAGGTGTGTGTGTGAGTGAGTAAGTCTACATGTAAACGCCTGCAGGTGAGAGGTCAAAGGGAGGTGAAAGGTCAGATACAGGCTGGCTAAAGAAAGGAGGTAAAGTAGAGAGGGATGGAGGGAAGGAGGCAGGGAGGGAGAGAACAGGGGATGAAGGTGGAGGGAGGGAGAGAGAAGGAGCAGGGAGCGGTATGCGAATGGTGTGGGTGGATGGGAGGAGGGCCTCAGACTGGTCCAGGTTTTAGTGCCCTACCTCCACATAGGTTCAACTGGTGTCATGAAACTGCATGGAGGCACTGTTTCTGAAGCATGGCAGATGCTTAGAAATGGTATTTAGAAGCGTTTATGGCCACTTAACACATGGATAATTTCCCTAAAATGGCTGTGGATGGAGGAATCCACTGGGCTTTAGACCACTAGGTGTTCCCATGGATGATGGCACACTTTATAAACAGTAATGAGAACAGGGTGCGCTAAAATACAAGCACCCACACACACACACACTCACGCACACACACCCTGTCCCACCAAAGGAGTCGTCCCACCAACAGAGTCAACTAGAGGACCACACAGTGTGTATTTACCTAACACTTCTCTGCATAAACACCTCTGTTTATGAATCCCGAAAATGGCGCCGGAGGGGATGGCTGCCGTTTTACAAGCTCCTAACCAACTGTGCTATTTTGTTTGTTTTTTTCTCATTTTTTGTAACTCATTTTGTACATAATGTTGCTGCTATCATCTCTTAAGACCGAAAAGAGCTTCTGGACATCAGAACAGTTATACTCAACTCAAACTGGACGAAGATGTTTTCTTTAATGAGTCCGACGCGGAGGATATACTGCTTCCCGGAGACCAGGCCCAAATCCCTGTCATTCGCGTGAAGAAAAGACGGAAATACAGTGGGCGGAGGTCTGGGTGTCTTGTGAGAATTCGGCGAGTGAGTAAACCACCACTACCCTCTATTATTGGCCAACGTGCAATCATTGGAAAACAAACTGGACAATCTACAATTAAGACTATCCTACCAACGAGACATTAAAAACTGTAATATCTTATGTTTCACAGAGACTTGGCTGAACGAATACACGGATAATATAGCTGGCTTGCTTCTCCGTGTTTCAGCAGGACAGAGCAGCTACTTCTGGTAAGACGAGAGGCGGGGGTGAATGTGTGTATTTGTCAATAACTGCTGGTGCGCAATGTCTAATATTAAAGAAGTCTCAAGGTATTGTTCGCCTGAGGTAGAATACCTCATGGTAAACTGTAGATCACACTATCTACCAAGAGAGTTCACATCTATATAATTTATAGCCGTCTATTTACCACCTCAAACCGATGCTGGCACTAAGACCGCACTCAACGAGCTGTATAAGGCCACAAGAAAATGCTCATCCAGAAGCGGCGCTCCTAGTGGCCGGGGACTTTTTACTCCACACACAGAGACGCATACAAAGCTCTCCCTCGCCCTCCATTTGGCAAATCTGACCATAATTCTATCCTCCTGGTTCCAGTTTACAAGAAAAAGCTAATGAAGGTAGCCTGCCTAAATGATTACCGCCCCGTAGCACTCACGTCGGTAGCCATGAAGTGCTTTGAAAGGCTGGTCATGGCTCACATCAACGCCATCATGCTAGAAAATCTAGACCCACTCCAGTTCGCATACCGCCCTAACAGGTCCACAGATGACACAATCTCAATCGCACTCCATAATGCCCTTTCCCACCTGGGCAAAAGGAACACCTATGTGAGAATGTTGTTCATTGACTACAGCTCAGCGTTCAACACCATAGTGCCAAAGCTCATCACTAAGCTAAGGACCCTGGGACTAAGCTAAGGACACCTTCCTCTGCAACTGGATACTGGACTTCCTGACAGACGCCCCCAGGTGGTAAGGGTAGGCAACAACACATCTGGGGCCCCTCAGGGGTGCGTGCTTAGTCCCCTCCGGTACTCCCTGTTCACCCATGACTGCATGGCCAAGCACGACTCCAACATCATCATTAAGTTTGCTGACGAAACAACTGTGGTAGGCCTGATCACCGACAATGATGAGACAGCCTATAGGAGGAGGTCAGAGACCTGGCAGTGTGCTGCCAGGACAACACCCCCCCCCCCCCTTGTTTTTACACTGCTGCACTCGCTGTTTATTATCTATGCATAGTCACTTCACAACTTATCTTGACTAACCTGTACCCCTGCACATTGACTCGGTAACAGTACCCTCTACATAGCCTCGCTATTGTTATGTAAATGTATTGTGTTCCTTTTTGATTAATTCGATTTTTTACATTTTTTACATTTTTTAATTTTACTTTAGTTTATTTAGTAAATATTTTATTAACTCTATTTCTTGAACTGCATTGTTGGTTAAGGGCTTATGAGTAAGCATGTGACTTTTTTTGATTGGTCCTGGGCAGGTTACCAACTCTCCTCTGGCATCAGGGCATTAAGTTAAGTGAAAAGAAGGGATTAAAGAGTAAGGCTTCTCTCCCCCTTTTCCTCCTTCTCATCTCTCCTCCCCTCTTTATGCCTTCACACCTCTCCTCCCCTCTCCTTCCCTCTTTCCCCTTTCTCCCCTGGTTCACTATTTGAGTGGTTCCATACAGGGTTTAGGCACACTGCCCTCTGAGTCAGTCTCTGCTAGACTATTATCTGACTGGGCTGTCAGATACCAAGAGCAGCTTGTATGGAATGCGGCCCGCCACCATAGGCCAGTAACAGGCCCCATGCTCTGCTGTGTGTTTGTGCGCGTGTGTGTTCGTGCATACGAGTGTGTGTGTGTGTCTGTTTATGTGTGTATGCGCATGTGTGTCTGCGCATGTGTGTCTACGATGTTCTCCCAGCCAGCCAGCCACGTAGGGCCAATTAGTCAACAGTTCCCCTGGGGCCATTTTGAAAAACAATCACTCTCTAAGTCGTCAAGAGATGCCACGGCTAATTATAAACAAACTATTGATGTTCCAGAGGCCCAGTAAATGTTTGGGAGTGTGTGTGTATGTGTGTGTGTGCATGCGTGTGTATGTGTGTTAGGGTCACAGGAGGGTTCTGCTTGACAGAAAGTTCAATTGGCCATTTAGAAGACCTCACCCGAAGTGGAGCGGCATCAAGATAGCGTCAGACTAAGTAATTAGTACCTAAAGCAGGGGTAGGCGACTACAGTTGAAGTCGGAAGTTTACATACACCTTAGCCAAATACATTTAAACTCCGTTTTTCACAATTCCTGACATTTAAGTAAAGTAAAAATTCCCTGTCTTAGGTCAGTTAGAATCACCACTTTATTTTAAGAATATGAAATGTCAGAATAATAGTAGAGATAATGATTTATTTCAGCTTTAATTTCTTTCATCACATTCCCAGTGGGTCAGAAGTTTACATACACTCAATTAGTATTTGGTAGCATTGCCTTTAAATTGTTTAACTTGGGTCAAATGTTTTCGGGTAGCCTTCCACAAGCTTCCCACAATAAGTTGGGTGCATTTTGGCCCATTCCTCCTGACAGAGCTGGTGTAACTGAGTCAGGTTTGTAGGCCTCCTTGCACGCACACGCTTTTTCAGTTCTGGCCACAAATATTCTATGGGATTGAGGTCAGGGCTTTGTGATGGCCACTCCAATACCTTGACTTTGTTGTCCTCAAGCCATTTTGCCACAACTTTGGAAGTATGCTTGGGGTCATTGTCCATTTGGAAGATCCATTTGGAACCAAGCTTTAAGTTCCTGACTGATGTCTTGAGATGTTGCTACAATATATCCACATAATTTTCCTGCCTCATGATGCCATCTATTTTGTGAAGTGCACCAGTCCCTCCTGCAGCAAAGTACCCCCACAACATGATGCTGTCACCCCCGTGCTTCACGGTTGGGATGGTGTTCTGCGGCTTGCAAGCGTCTCCCTTTTCCCTCCAAACATAACGATGGTCATTATGGCCAAACAGTTCTATTTTTGTTTCATCAGACCAGAGGTAATTTCTCCAAAAAAGTATGTTCTTTGTCCCCATGTGCAGTTGCAAACCGAAGTCTGTTTTTTTATGGCAGTTTTGGAGCAGTGGCTTCTTCCTTGCTGAGCGACCTTTCAGGTTATGTCGATATAGGACTTGTTTTACTGTGGATATAGATACGTTTGTACCTGTTTTCTCCAGCATCTTCACAAGGTTCTTTGCTGTTGTTCTGGGATTGATTTGCAATTTTCGCACCAAAGTACGTTCTTCTCTAGGAGACAGAACGCGTCTCCTTCCTGAGCGGAATGATGGCTGCGTGGTCCCATGGTGTTTATGTGCGACGTCATTCTTTTTTAGCTCCAACGCGTGCCAACGGGTTTAAGCCAGCTTGCCAGTAATTTGGACATGGGTTGTGAAAAAATCATTGGGGTTCATTATTTTTATTTATTTTGATGTGGTACATTGAAAATGTGATAGTATACATCTTAAAGCTTATGTCTGTTGCATTGGTGGAGTCATTTACTGTTTCAGTTTCATTTAAATACATGGGAAAGCATGTACTTATATAATAACACAAATGTCTAATCATTCTATCTGAAGTTAACACCCTAGTTGTCATCACCCTAGATAGTTTACAATTGGAGATGTCCTTCTCACCTAATACCCCATGCTGTTCAGATATTCTAAGTAAGGTAATATCGTGAGAGTCAAATTAGAGCCTGGTGAGAGGGTTACATACACTACAAATTGACCAGAACTAAGGCCAAAAAGAGATTGTATTTGAAAATAACAATAATTTCATACCTTGATTACATTGAGACACGATCACGTATGTCTATTTTTTAATTTGTGGGATTACTTGGGAACAGATTTCCTACATTAAACTCATTTTTAGATGAATTCCTGGTGATAATACAATCTTTTTTGACCCAATACAACTTTTTTTTTAAACTAAAAACCTTGTTGCCGACCCCTGGCCTTTGGGCTCCCCATTGTAAGTTCAGGGAGAAGTCCCTAACCTTATTTTACCAGGAGGAGATGAACCACTGCTTCTTTAGGGACAGTGTTATACATCTCTCTGACAGCTTTTGTGGCCAAAGAACAGCGATTTCATATGTTGGCTGCAGCCACTACTGTTCTCTCTCAGTGGAATCCCTAGGATAAGCTACTGACACAATTCTCGCATTTGTGTCATCCTCTGAATTTCAATATAACATTTTCAGCATTATGACATCCAAATACTGTAATGTACTGTAATGTCAACAACAGTTGCTACTTGGGTAAGGTCCCATTTGTACGTGGTGTATTGGAGGGTAAATCCACAGATGGGCTGAGTGACAAAGTGACAGACACACTCCAGAGACAGATAGAGTTCCATCCTCTTCCGGTTAAAACAACAACATTGCATTCTAGCGATTCTAGCTATCACATTAACTCTAAAACACAGCTTCGTCCACCAAGCCTCAAGTATTTATTTTGGAATGCGCTGCACTGCCTTTCTTTCATCTGAATAATGAATTTGAAAAACATGAGGCCTGGCCGCCTGAATGCCTGGCATGGGATGTGTGGGAGAGAGATGTGTGTTCAGTCCCAAAGCTGAAGGGGTGAATGGATGGAGGAGGAGAGGAGAAGGAAAACGCAGATGGCGTGGATGGATGGAGGAAGAGAAGAGAGGAGAAAGGATGGAAGGAAGGGAAGGGTGGAGGGATAGACAAGTGCCTCTAAGGATCCCCCCACTCTCCTACAGTAGTAAAGTAATGTCCTCAGTACACAGCCAAACAGAGGAGGACAGCGAGAGGAGGAGACAGAAATGGACAGGGGGAGTTCTGTGGATGACAGTGATGTTGTTACAGGAGTTGATTGGGTGTTTGTGGGTGTGTAGATATGTGTAGGGAGTGTCCCTTGAGAAAGTTAGCTTTGTTAATGTACTCATCTTTATGTGTGTGCATGTATGTGTTTTTAAGTTGTAGTAGCCTCAGAAAATGTTATGGTTGGGGCAGAGAGATTGAGGAACCAACCTCCCGCTTTCTCTGTGTTCTCTCTCTCTGTGCTGGAGAGAAGGGTTAAATAAATGTTAGTGATGTGATAACCGGCTAGTTTATCGAGGGGCCCCCGGCCATCGTGCCACTGATACGAGGGCTGCCGGGGTTTCCTCCCTCTTCACCCCCACTAAACCCCCTTTCTCCTCATAATCACTCCAATACCATCAGTCTCTATGACATATCTAGTCATATGACCTCATCTCACCATTTGTCGACACTCTCATTTCTATCTGTTATGACCTGTTATTTATCCCCATTCAGCTTTCAAAGAGAAAATGAAAACCACTGAAAATGTCGTGTTATGCGGAAAGAAATTGCCATTCAAGTAGGTCTATTTTCCAATGATTATTTAATTTGTTGTGCTACACAATGAGTGTGAGCAAGGGAAGCTGTTTTAAATCTGTACATGTCTTATCTGTCTATCTCTACCATGACTTGTAAAGTGGCTGGACACATCGTACTATTTACTTCTCACTTTCATTTACTTTTACCACACAATCTGTCAGATCTGCAGCATAGATATCATTAGGGCAAAACAATAGACATAATTTATCTGATACAGAGCCTGAAAGATTGTGTCAGCCCCTACTGCAGAACTAACATGTGAATTAGGTCAAAATACAGACTTTCAAAATACAGCTTAAATCCTCCATTAAAGTCCGTTTTAACTGGCCCTGCCCTGGTTGGCGCACTTTAAGTCTTCACTTTCTCCTCCTTTCCGGTTTCCCTGTGAAAAACAGAGGGTGAGGCAGCCGGGAGGTGAGTTTCAGTTCAGAGGTGAAAAGGGTCATGTTGGAAAACACTGGCAGGTATTCAGCAGAAAAGTACGCTACAGAGCATTTACGATAACATTGGAGTTGACTTGTTGCTCTTGAACGCTACGCTGTAGATTTACTGTAATTAGAACTGTTGCAGCAGAAAGGGGAGAGGAAGACAAAGTATGTGTCTGCTGTCAAGGTCGATTTGTCAGGTGCTGGCTGCATGGGGGAGAGAGTCAATGCTTTGTGCAGCAACTCAGTTGGCAACAAAGCTACAGTATAGCAGAATGTGTTGTGAATACCAGACAGCATATCCGTGAGCATTAGCTGAAGTCATGTTGTGGCGCTGCACTGTGTTTGCAGTGAGTGAGAGGGAGCCAGCCATCATGGGTGCCTAATGGTAATAATGGAAGAATTCACTGGAATTTTGTTTTCATAAAAGAAGACAGGAAAAGCGTAACAGAGGACGGAATAAATCAAGAGCTTTTTTTGCTAAACATGTAATAATAAACAGTCAGAGATTGATGGTGGATGATGGGCCTGACTAAGGCATGTACCAGCTAACCCTGGCATAGGGCAGTGGGCAGTGGCCATCACAGACGAGCTGCACCAGACTTCTCACAAATTCCCACACTACGCAGGCTAGAAACAGGAAGAAATGACAGAAATATTTTCCCTGTGATCAAACATTGTTGATCTTTACATTAACACAACCTGATGCTATCTGATTCGGACCGGGTGGTACAAAATAATTGAACGTGCTGAAATTAGAGACTATTTTAAGGGTATTTCCTCTGTTTCCAGCATTGTGGCAGATTGGCTTAATTGAAGAGAGAAAAACAGGAAGCTTTAAAGTCACTATATAATTAATTGGCAGGCCCAGCCAAAGGGTCTGCGCTGGTCAGTCTTTCCAGGGTTCAAGGGAAGGATTGAGTTGTGTTCTCTACTGCCAGAGTAGGCACTGTTTTTGACATCATTGAAATAGAATTAACAGAGTGTTCATTTGAATGTCAGTTTAGTCATTATATTTCTCTGGTTCATCTCTCAGGTCCTGGGCAGCTGGGTTCTTCTCTGGTTCATCTCTCAGGCCCTGGGCAGCTGGGTTCTTCTCTGGTTCACCTCTCAGGTCCTGGGCAGCGGGGTTCTTCTCTGGTTCACCTCTCAGGCCCTGGGCAGCGGGGTTCTTCTCTGGTTCACCTCTCAGGCCCTGGGCAGCGGGGTTCTTCTCTGGTTCACCTCTCAGGTCCTGGGCAGCAGGGTTCTTCTCTGGTTCACCTCTCAGGCCCTGGGCAGCGGGGTTCTTCTCTGGTTCACCTCTCAGGCCCTGGGCAGCTGGGTTCTTCTCTGGTTCACCTCTCAGGCCCTGGGCAGCGGGGTTCTTCTCTGGTTCACCTCTCAGGTCCTGGGCAGCGGGGTTCTTCTCTGGTTCACCTCTCAGGTCCCGGGCAGCTGGGTTCTTCTCTGGTTCACCTCTCAGGCCCTGGGCAGCTGGGTTCTTCTCTAGTTCACCTCTCAGGCCCTGGGCAGCGGGGTTCTTCTCTGGTTCATCTCTCAGGTCCTGGGCAGCAGGGTTCTTCTCTAGTTCGCCTCTCAGGCCCTGGGCAGCGGGGTTCTTCTCTTGTTCATCTCTCAGGCCCTGGGCAGCGGGGTTCTTCTCTGGTTCATCTCTCAGGCCCTGGGCAGCGGGGTTCTTCTCTGGTTCACCTCTCAGGCCCTGGGCAGCGGGGTTCTTCTCTGGTTCACCTCTCAGGCCCTGGGCAGCGGGGTTCTTCTCTTGTTCATCTCTCAGGCCCTGGGCAGCAGGGTTCTTCTCTTGTTCATCTCTCAGGCCCTGGGCAGCGGGGTTCTTCTCTGGTTCATCTCTCAGGCCCTGGGCAGCTGGGTTCTTCTCTGGTTCACCTCTCAGGTCCTGGGCAGCGGGGTTCTTCTCTGGTTCACCTCTCAGGTCCTGGGCAGCGGGGTTCTTCTCTTGTTCATCTCTCAGGCCCTGGGCAGCGGGGTTCTTCTCTGGTTCACCTCTCAGGCCCTGGGCAGCAGGGTTCTTATCTGGTTTACCTCTCAGGCCCTGGGCAGCCCAGAGATTCCTCTCTCTTCTCAGAGCCCCAACAACATCCTACAGCTATCTGGAACTTCAAATTAAAATTTATAGCGTTTCAAGCCTTCAGTGAGCCAAATGATGTTTAGAGCGAGAGAGAGAGCCTGGCCCTGTATTGGCTTAATAGCAGGAAGGAGGGTCTGGTATCCCACTAGACTACGTAGCCTGTACTTGACCTGAGTGACTAGGGCTGTGACTCCATACAGAATATCTACAGGCTGAGACATGGAGCCAGAGGACTGATACCAGCCAGGAAGAGGGACGTGTTTTCCACCCACTTCATATGAGGTTAAACACACACACATGCACATTATGGACACATACACACGTGAATACAGGCACGCATGCGCACGTACGTACACACACTGTGAAGACGTGGGAATGGGTTGACCATCCTTACTTATCCTCCTCACATTGTTCTCTATCTGTCTCTCACCGGATGGTGTGTTTGCACTGCTGCTGGTAGGACCTTGTTCAGATAAGATGCCTATATTTACATATCAGAAGTGAAAGCACGGGAAAGCCATGATGCTGGCATGTAATAAAGGAAAATAAGTGTGGAACAGTGGGCAGGTTGAAAGAGATGAACATTTTATAGTAATATCTTAGATAACTTAACGGTTATAACGGTCTAAGAATACATGTCAACATAATATTGTTTATGTAAAGAGTTATACATTCTTGTAGGCCAATATACGGTGAGCTCCAAAATATTGGGACAGTAACCATTTTGTTGTTGTTTTGGCTCTGTTCTCCAGCACTTTGGATTTGAAATGATACAGTGACTATGAGGTTAAATTGCAGACTGTCATCTTTAATTTGAGGGTATTTTCATCCATATCGGGTGAAGCGTTTAGAAATTACAACAATTTTGTACATAGTCCCCCCATTTTAGGGGACCAAATGTATTGGGACAAATTAATTTATGTGTATTAAAGTAGTACAACGTTTAGTATTTGGTCCCATATTCCTAGCACACAATGATTACATCAAGCTTCTGCCTCTACAAACTTGTTGGATGCATTTGCTGTTTGTTTTGGTTGTGTTTCAGATGATTTTGTGCCCAATAGAAATGACTGGTAAGTCATGTATTGTGTCATTTTGGAGTCACTTTCACTGTAAATAAGAATAGAATATGTTTCTTAACACTTTTACATTTATGTGGATGCTACCATGATTACGGATAATCCTGAATGAATCATGAATAATGATGAGTGAGAAAGTTACTGAGGTAAACAATTTGTCACTGTCCCAATACTTTTGGAGCTCACCATAAATTACCTCAAGAGTATGATTGCCACCTGCTCACTCGTCACCACACTAGAATTAGTCTCCCCCATTAAAAGAATGACAGGCATGTTGTTGACACGTAGCTAATTGATTAAAATGTCTCCGCTACGATTTCATATTGTTTTTAAAAGGCCTGGGCTTTGACAGAAATACTTGGGGAAGTATTGCATTTGGCTGCGAGCTGGGTTTCCCATACACACAAGTGCTGTACTTAATTCTAAACCCCTTTGGACGCCAGGCTGACTGTTGAGCTAGTGAGAGAGGAGAGATAGCTATGACCCGACTCTGAACTCAGAAGAATCTTGTATTATGCCTTCCTCTTGGATAGCCCGAGACAGAAAATACTTAAATGAGTTAGTTACATGATTTAAGGGATAGGTTTCAAAGTACTAGCTAGGTTGTTTATTGAGACAGGGAAGAGGACACTCTCAGTCAGAGAGCTTGAGCCATTAGTAGTGAGTTTTCCATTAGGAACGATAGACTAAACTTTCTTTGTTGTGGGGGAATAAATGATCATTTGACAGTAACATTTTGTCAGGCTTTTGTCAATTTTGAGGCCAGAGAACCCTCCCATTCCTTTTGTAAACCACATAATATTTACTGTTAAGCTCAATAATTGATCTGGTTTGGAAGCAGCATCAGTGGACAGAAAGATATGTATTCCTCTGTGCTTCTGGGTCAAATGCCAGGATAGAAGGACAACCCTTTACATGCAAATTAAATAACGGTAGGTTCCTATTCTGCCCATGCTGAATATTTCTTTTTTAACGTAATGTTTATTAGAAGTAGTTGGGAAAGCTGAATTACATATTCATTACATTTAAAAACGTGTGTTGTGTCCAGAAAGTAAAGTCCCCTTCACAATGACCTGATGTGGTTAACTGTGCAATGCCAGATCAGTATTGACACGTTTCTTTGGGTACCTGGTGAGAGAACAAAAGGGTTGGAGTTGGACAAACACTTGGTAAGCATGACCAATCTCTTCTCTGCTAGAAGTAGGAGTTAATCTTTAGTTCTATTGTTGTGATCAGAGTTCTCAAACAGAACAGGCCTTTTTAATGCAGCAAGGGATAGTCAAAATGAATACCTTCTAATCTACTGTGCTGCACCTAGTACATAATAATAAAGCATGTTATATTTAGGTGCTATAACCTTCAGTGTTATATCAGCACAAAAGCTGTTATTTATGATAAAATAATCAGGTACAGTTGGAATAACTGAAAGAGGAGATTACTAATTGACTAATACTTCAGGGTTAGGGTTGAGATTAGGGTTCATTTTGAGCCAGGACTGCAACATGGGTCTACGGTTAGGGTAAGGATTGGGGTTAGAGTTGAACCAGCACTGCGACATGAGTCTAGGGTTAGTGTTGAGCCAGCACTGCGACATGAGTCTAGGGTTAGTGTTGAGCCAGCACTGTGACATGAGTCTAGGGTTAGTGTTGAGCTAGCACTGCGACATGAGTCTAGGGTTAGTGTTGAGCCAGCACTGCGACATGAGTCTAGGGTTAGTGTTGAGCTAGCACTGCGACATGAGTCTAGGGTTAGTGTTGAGCCAGCACTGCGACATGAGTCTAGGGTTAGTGTTGAGCCAGCACTGCGACATGAGTCTAGGGTTAGAGTTGAGCTAGCACTGCGACATGAGTCTAGGGTTAGAGTTGAGCCAGCACTGCGACATGAGTCTAGGGTTAGTGTTGAGCCAGCACTGCGACATGAGTCTAGGGTTAGTGTTGAGCCAGCACTGCGACATGAGTCTAGGGTTAGTGTTGAACCAGCAATGAGACATGAGTCTAGGGTTAGTGTTGAGCCAGCACTGCGACATGAGTCTAGGGTTAGTGTTGAGCCAGCACTGCGACATGAGTCTAGGGTTAGAGTTGAGCCAGCACTGCGACATGAGTCTAGGGTTAGAGTTGAGCCAGCACTGCGACATGAGTCTAGGATTAGTGTTGAGCCAGCACTGCGACATGAGTCTAGGGTTAGTGTTGAGCCAGCACTGCGACACGAGTCTAGGGTTAGAGTTGAGCCAGCACTGCGACATGAGTCTAGGGTTAGAGTTGAGCCAGCACTGCGACACGAGTCTAGGGTTAGTGTTGAGCCAGCACTGCGACATGAGTCTAGGGTCAGTGTTGAGCCAGCACTGCGACATGAGTCTAGGGTTAGTGTTGAGCCAGCACTGCGACATGAGTCTAGGGTTAGTGTTGAGCCAACACTGCGACATGAGTCTAGGGTTAGTTTTGAGCCAGCACTGCGACATGAGTCTAGGGTTAGTGTTGAGCCAGCACTGCGACATGAGTCTACGGTTAGTGTTGAGCCAGCACTGCGACATGAGTCTAGGGTTAGTGTTGAGCCAGCACTGCGACATGAGTCTAGGGTTAGTGTTGAGCCAGCACTGCGACATGAGTCTAGGGTTAGTGTTGAGCCAGCACTGCGACATGAGTCTAGGGTTAGTGTTGAGCCAGCACTGCGACATGAGTCTAGGGTTAGAGTTGAGCTAGCACTGCGACATGAGTCTAGGGTTAGTGTTGAGCCAGCACTGCGACATGAGTCTAGGGTTAGTGTTGAGCCAGCACTGCGACATGAGTCTAGGGTTAGTGTTGAGCCAACACTGCGACATGAGTCTAGGGTTAGTTTTGAGCCAGCACTGCGACATGAGTCTAGGGTTAGTGTTGAGCCAGCACTGCGACATGAGTCTACGGTTAGTGTTGAGCCAGCACTGCGACATGAGTCTAGGGTTAGTGTTGAGCCAGCACTGCGACATGAGTCTAGGGTTAGTGTTGAGCCAGCACTGCGACATGAGTCTAGGGTTAGTGTTGAGCCAGCACTGCGACATGAGTCTAGGGTTAGTGTTGAGCCAGCACTGCGACATGAGTCTAGGGTTAGATTTGAGCTAGCACTGCGACATGAGTCTAGGGTTAGAGTTGAGCCAGCACTGCGACATGAGTCTAGGGTTAGAGTTGAGCCAGCACTGCGACATGAGTCTAGGGTTAGTGTTGAGCCAGCACTGCGACATGAGTCTACGGTTAGTGTTGAGCCAGCACTGCGACATGAGTCTAGGGTTAGTGTTGAGCCAGCACTGCGACATGAGTCTAGGGTTAGTGTTGAGCCAGCACTGCGACATGAGTCTAGGGTTAGTGTTGAGCCAGCACTGCGACATGAGTCTACGGTTAGTGTTGAGCCAGCACTGCGACATGAGTCTACGGTTAGGGTAAGGATTAGGGTTGAGGTTATTATTATTTATTTTTTAACTTGGGAAGTCAGTTAAGAACAAATTCTTATTTACAATGACGACCTATCCCGGCCAAACCCAGAAGACGCTGGGCCAATTGTGCACCGCCCTATGGGACTCCCAATCATGGCCGGATGTGATGCAGCCTGGATTCGAACGAGGTACTGCAGTGATGACTCTTGCACTGAGATGCAGTGTCTTAGACCACTGCGCCACTCAGGAGCAGGTTAGGGTTAGGCTTGAGCCAGCACTGCGGCACGAGTCTAGGGTTAGGGTAAGGGTTAGGGTTGAGGTTAGGGTTAGGGTTGAGCCAGCACTGTAACATGAGTCTAGGGTAAGGGTTAGGGTTGCAGTTACCGTTGCAGCTGTAGGGATATTTGAATACCATTCTAGCATAAGGGTTAGGGTTAAGAATAGGATTAGGGTTGAGCCAGTATGTGGAGCCAACCGTAACCCCAAGCCTAACCCTCATATACAGTATATAGTGGTCATATTGGCTCATACAGTGCATTTGTAAAGTATTCAGACCCCTTCCCTTTTTGCATATTTTGCTACATTACAGCCTTACTCTAAAATAGATTTAATCATGTTTTCCCTCATCAATCTACACACAATACCCCATAACGACAAAGGGAAAACAGGTTTATAGACATTTTATCAAATGTATTAGAAATAAAAAACAGAAATAACTTATTTACATAGGTATTCAGACCCTTTGCTATGAGACTCGAAACTGAGCTCAAGTGCATCCTGTTTCTATTGATCATCCTTGAGATTCTACAACTAGATTGGAGTCCTCCCGTGGTTAATTCAATTTACCACAGGTAAAAAAACATCTTGCTCCCGGACATGCTAAGCACCTTCTTCGTCCGCTTTGAGGACAACACAGTGCCACCGACACGGTCCGCTCCCAAGGACTGTGGGCTCTCATTCTCTGTGGTTGACGTGAGTAAGACATTTAGCGTGTTAACCCTCATAGGGCTGTCTGTCCAAACGATATCACTAGCCACGTCCTCAGAGCATGCGCAGACCAGCTGGCTGGAGTGTTTACAGACATATTCAATCTCTCCCTATCCCAGTCTGCTGTCCCACTTGCTTCGAAATGTCCACCATTTGGCCTGTACGCAAGAAAGCAAAGGTAACTGAACTAAATGACTGTCGCCCCATAGCACTCACTTCTGTCATCATGAAGTGCTTTGAGAGGCTAGTTAAGGATCATATCACCTCCACCTTACCTGACACCCTGGGCCAACTTCAGTTTGCATACCGCCCCAATAGATCCACAGATGACGCAATCGCCATTGCACTGCACACTGCCCTATCCCATCTGGACAAGAGGAATACCTATGCAACAATGCTGTTCATTGACTATAGATTAGCCTTCAACACCATAGTATCCTCCAAGCTCATCATTACGTCATGAATGTCCTGTGAGGATCCGAATGGGTCAGATCAGCTTGGCAATGGATTTCAGTAACCAGATCCCCTTTCACCCACAGAGAGGGGGAGGAGGGAACTAGGCCGGGTTGACAGTTCACGCCCTGTTGTAAATTAAAGGAGAAGACTCTCTCTCCCTCTCCAGTTTAACCAAAGGAATGTTCTTTGTTAACGTCTCTAGGGTAGGGGGCAGCATTCGGAATTTTGGATGAAAAGCATGCCCAAATTAAAATGCCTGCTTCTCGGGCCCAGAAGATATGATATGCATATAACTGGTAGATTCGGATAGAAAACACTCTAAAGTTTCTAAAACTGTTAAAATAGTGTCTGTGAGTATAACAGAACTGATTTGGCAGGCGAAAACCTGAGAAAAATCCATTCGGGAAGTTTTTTGGTTTTGTAGTTTTCTATTCAATGCCATTACAGTATCCATTGACTTAGGACTCAAGTTGCAGTTCCTATGCCTTCCACTAGATGTAAACAGTCTTTAGAAATTGTTTCAGGCTTGTATTCTGAAAAATTAGGAAGTAAGAGCAGTCTGAATGAGTGGACAGTAAAGTGTCACAGAGCTTTTTCATGCGCGAGACCGAGAGAGTGCCTTTCTTGTTTACCTTTCATATTGACGACGTTATTGTCCGGTTGAAATATTATCGATTATTTAGGCTAAAAACAACCTGAGGATTGTCTTGTTTACCTTTCATATTGACAACGTTATTGTCCGGTTGAAATATTATCGATTATTTAGGCTAAAAACAACCTGAGGATTGAATATAAACATCGTTTGACATGTTTCTATGAACTTTACGGATACAATTAGGATTTTTTGTCTGCCTGTTTTGACTGCGTTTGAGCTTGTGGATTACTGAAGAAAACGCGCAAACAAAACAGAGGTTTTTGGATATAAAGAGACTTTATCGAACAAAAGGAACATTTATTGAGTAAATGAATGTCTGCTGAGTGCAACCATATGAAGATCATCAAAGGTAAGGGATTAATTGTATCTCTATTTCTGACTCTTCTACTTGGCTGGTTACAGTTTGTAATGATTTGTCTGCTGGGCTATGTTCTCAAATAATTGTAAGGTATGCTTTCGCCGTAAAGCATTTTTTAAATCTGACACCGTGGTTTGGATTCACAAGAAGTTAATCTTTAAACCTATGTAAAATATGTTTTGTTTTCAGAATTTTTATAATGAGTATTTCTGTATTTGAATTTGGCGCCCAGCAGTTTCACTGGCTGTTGAAGAGGTGGGACGCTAACGTCTCACGTACCCAAGAGAGGTTAACAGACTTTTACGCCGAAACACGTTCAAAAAGTAAATACTGGAACAATATTTATAACCTAAAAATGTGGGGAATGGTCAGAGGGGATCTAAAGAATAATCGTGTCATATGGTCGTTATTTTGTGTTGTCATTAAAAAGGTTATAAAGGAAAAACTGTAACTTGAAAAATATACACTACATGTAAGAAGTCTCCATCCTTAACGTTGTATATGAAATATTAAAAATGATTAAAGTATTTTTGTTAACTTCTTGAGGGCAGGAGGCAGCATTTTCACTTTCGGATAAATAGCATGCCAAAATTCAACTGCCTGCTACTCATCCCCAGAATATAAGATATGCATATTATTAGTAGATTTGGATAGAAAACACTCTGAAGTTTCTAATACTGTTTGAATCATGTCTGTGAGAATAACAGAACTTATGTAGCAGGCAAAACCCTGAGGACAAACCATTCAGAATTGTTATTTTTTTGATGTCACTGTCTTTTCAATGTGTTTTCTTAGAGACACCAGATTTCTAATGGACTTGCTTGCAGTTCCTACCGCTTCCACTGGATGTCACCAGTCCTTGGAAATCGGTTGAGGTTATTCCTTTGTGTAATGAAGAAGTAGGGCTATCGTAAATGAGGGTCACATGAAGTCAATTTTTTGAGAGAGGCACGTTACGAAAAAAGTTGCGTCAGTTTGTTTTCTTTTTGTATTGAACACAGATCATCCCGTCTTCAAATTGATCGATTATTAACGTTTAAAAATACCTAACGTTGTATTACAAAAGTAGTTTGAAATATTTTGGTAAAGTTTACATGTAACTTTTGATATATTTTGTAGTGAAGTGGCGAAAGTTGGAAGCTGTGTTTTTCTGGATGAAACGGTCCAAATAAATTGACATTTTGGATATATATCGACGGAATTAATCGAACAAAAGGACCATTTGTGATGTTTATGGGACATATTGGAGTGCCAACAAAAGAATTTCGTCAAAGGTAAGGCATGATTTATATTTTATTTCTGCGTTTTGTGTCGTGCTTGCAGTGTTGAAATATAGTACTCGCTTTGTTTACTGTTGTGCTATCATCAGATAATAGCATCTTATGCTTTCGCCGAAAAGCCTTTTTGAAATCGGACATGTTGGCTGGATTCACAACGAGTGTAGCTTTAATTTGGTATCTTACATGTGTGATTTAATGAAAGTTTGATTTTTATATCATTTTATTTGAATATGGTGCGCTGTATTTTCCCTGGCTATTGGCCGGTGGGACGATTGCACATGACAGCCCGCTTGGAGTTTGCCAAAAGGCACCTAAAAGACTCTCAGAACATGAGAAACAAGATTCTCCGGTCTGATGAAACCAAGATTGAACTCTTTGGCCTGAATGCCAAGTGTCACGTCTGGAGGAACCCTGGCATCATCCCTACAGTGAAGCATGGTGGTGTCAGCATCATGCTGTGGGGATGTTTTTCAGCGGCAGGGACAGGGAGACTTGTCAGGATCAAGGGAAAGATGAACTTAGCAAAGTACAGAGAGATCCTTGATGAAAACCTGCTCCAGAACGCTCAGGACCTTTGGCGAAAGTTCACCTTCCAACAGGACAATGACCCTAAGCACACAGCCAAGACAAAACATGAGTGTTTTTGGCAAGTCTCTGAATGTCATTGAATGGCCCAGCCAGAGCCTGGACTTGAACCCAATCGAACATCTCTGGAGAGACCTGAAAATAGCTCTGCAGCAATGTTCCCCATTCAACCTGACAGAGCTCAAGAGGATCTGCAGAGAAGAATGGGCGAAACTCCCCAAATACGGGTGTGCCAAGCTTGTATTATCATACCCAAGAAGGCTCAAGGCTTTAATCACAGCCAAAGGTGCTTCAACAAAGTACTGAGTAAAGGGTCTGAATATTTATGCAATGTGATATTTCCGTTTTCTTTTTTTCTACATTTGCAAAAATTTAAAAAAACAAACTGTTTTTGCCTTGTCATTATGATTGATGACGGGAAAAAACAATTTAATCCATTGTAGAATAAGGCTGTAACGTAACAAAATGTGCAAAATGTCAATGGGTCTGAATACTTTCTGAATGCACTGTATTTGTAATTAGTGCATAAATTTGAGCATGTTATATGTAAGCAACTGTTTTAGAACTACAGCGTTGTTAGACTCATGGAAGTCTCAGAGTCACTTCCACCTATCCTTCCATGCAGGGTCAGGGGGGTCCCGGTTGTCAGTTATGACTGATTCTCACTCTTCCTCTCTCCTGGCAGAAAGGGCTTGTTCTCTTGCCCTTCCTCCATTCTCAGCCTCCGAGTACATCTCCTCCCATAAAGACTGGTTCCTACTACTTCCTCGCATTCCTCACAGTAAAAGAATGAACAAACAAAAAACAGAAAGACAGAAAAGAGAAAACACTATCAGGCGGGCTAGGGTCGCTGGCGAGGAAGGCGGGCTAGGGTTGCTGGCGTCTTTCCTCGCTCTGTTATTCATGTTTCTCCTGTCATTTTCAACAAACTGTTATAGTCAAGTAAAAAGCTTCACTCAACTCACACTCTGTAATAGTGTATAGCTATCACGCTCAAAGAATTATATGATAAAGAATCCCTATGGTAAGAGAATTTGAATTAGAGTGAATCTCGTGACTTATCATCATCCAAATGCAATGGGAGCATTTCTCCAATATCAAGTGAAATTATTTGATGATGAATAATCATTGTTTATGAAGAACTTTATACTAAGGACTTCAGACCATCTTGTAGGCTTTGATGTGTAGTCCCAGCTTCCTGTGAGTAAGTCAGTAAGAGTGTATGACTGGTGACTGCTGATGGATTGTATTATGTGTTTTGTTTGTATTATTACTGTTATTCCCACCACTGAAACAGCTGTGAAAAGATCCAAATACCTTGAGAGAGTGAAGAAGGCTGTGACATTGAGTATGAGAAGTATCAAATACTCAGCAAAACACCACTAGGCAGAATATGTTTTTAATCTTTTCAAACTATGCCCCTCGCTTGCTCTCTCTCTCTCTCGCTCTCTTTCTTTATCTCTCTCTCTCTCTCTCTCTCTCTCTCTCTCTCTCTCTCTCTCTCTCTCTCTCTCTCTCTCTCTGTCTCTCTCCATTTAATTAAATTATCTCTCTCTCTCTGTCACTCTTTCTCTCAATTCTCTCTCTCTGTCTTTATTTCTCTCTCAATTAAATTATCTCTCTTTGTCTCTTTTCTCTCTCTCTCTCTCTCTCTCTCTCTCTCTCTCTCTCTCTCTCTCTCTCTCTCTCTCTCTCTCTCTCTCTCTCTCTCTCTCTCTCTCTCTCTCTCTCTCTCTCTCTCTCTCTCTCTCTCTCTCTCTCTCTCTCTCTCTCTCTCTCTCTCTCTCTCTCTCTCTCTCTCTCTCTCTCTCTCTCTCTCTCTCTCTCTCTCTCTCTCTCGGTGGGTCTGTTGAGGAAACCCAAAAGGGCTGAGTCAGAGATCCCATCTCTTCCGGAGTCAGACAGGGCCATGCAGGCCAAGCTAGGGCAGGGCAGAGCCAAGCGGAGGGAGCTCCCCTTTGAAAACCCTGTCTGTGGAAAGATCAACGAGCAACTCCTGGGGGAGTCACTGTGCTGTCCTGGTCCTACCCGGTCCTACCCAAACAGCCCCATGGCCTGGGGCCTGGCTGGGGTCATATTCATTAGGCACCAAATGGAAGAAAACGGACTAAGACAGCAACGAATTGCCTGGATTTACTGCTTGTTTTAGTGTTCCATTGAAAACAGTTTGCTACGGTGTGGCTTAATGACGATTACCCAGGCATGCAGCCTCTATGTCCCAATGTAGCTCTACTCTGCTGTGCTGCTGACTGTTTACCTTGGCCCCAGCCCTCCCGCCAAAGGACTTTCAACTCAGCAGCGCTGCCCTCGAGAGTGACACTGTCTCTCTTACTCACTGTCTAAATAAAGCAGTTTTAGGCGTCAGTCGCAGTTTGTCTGTGTCGCTCTCTTGCTATCTCTGCCTCTCTCTCCCTTTATGTATCTCTCTCTCTTTCTGTCTCTGCCCATTTAGAATAGCACATTCAACATAACCTTATCTATGTTACTCCATAGTATCTGCTAAGTGACAAATACATCAGCCTATTGCACCATTCACCAAACTCCTAAAATAAGTTTGAGGCTTTGCTTTGTATCACTTGTCAGTTTTTACTACTGATCTTCTCAGCTACAGATCATTTATGGTGAAATAACATAGAGTGAATGTTGTCATGCATATGACACCCACCCAACCTTAACTTAGCGGTAAGAGTGGTGGGCCAGTAACCGAAAGGTCGCTAGTTTGAATCTCAGAGCCAGACGATGTGAAAAATCTGTTGTGTCCTTTAGCAAAGCACTTAACCATAATTGCTCCATGGTTGCTGCTGATAATGGGTGACCCTGGCAGTGACCCCACTCTCTGAGGGTGTCTCAGGGAGAGTTGTGATATGCAAAAAAAACACATTTCCAATTCACACGTGTATAATGCTTGTACATGTGTGAAACACGACAAATATAAGCCCCCTTTATTTATTATTATTTTGCACATGAATTCAGGCAAGAGTAACAAATGGGAGGACGACCTCAGTGATGTAATGTGTTGTGAATTCTCCCTTAAAGTATCATGGATACCTTGAAGACATTACCAGCCTGGGACCACTTCATAAATTTATAGACCTATACATATTTTGGTTCTTATTTTAGGTTTCACTCTAGGTTTGATTTTCATATCTGAAGGAAGGTTTGTAATTCGTCTCGGTTGCAGCAGAGCCTATCTTAATGTTCATGTGAGGTCGTCTCTGTTAACATGAATGATGCTTAACAACAACACTTTAAACAAAGACTGGGGGCAAATGAAGCCTGCAGACACGCCAACTCCTTGGGCATAAAATACAAGCGGTGTAAAGTTGGTGACATAATCAAAATAATGGATTAGAATTTTTTTAAATCTACACTGGTCTGATCAAACGAGTATCATGCAAGGGGACACATAGGTCAAACCAATTGATATGTTCTTGTAATAAAATTGAAATGACAATGTTGATAATCAACAACATTCATCCCCAAACGGTGTACCTGGTTGATGTGCAGTACAGCGCAGTATGAACATAGCTACACTGACACTCATAAACTCTCCAACATCAATATGCCAAAGTGCAGCCAGATAACCTAAAGCTCAGGGATAAATCTAGCCATCTCTAAAATGTTGTTGTCTACCAACAGTATCTTTTCCAAGCTATATTCACTTACATATCCTTCACAGGGTGACAGGTACTCTGTACAGGTGGAAAGGATACGCTTGGTTTAAACACACATTGAAGACACTGGTGAAACCATTGTAGTGAGTGCATATAAAGGAAAATGTTGTTGTTGTGTGTAAGAGGAATGGCTAACTTTAACAAGGAATGAGAGAACAACTAGAAAAACTGTCTGGAGATACAAATCCCTCAGGGATCCATTACTACTGTCTTTCCAACAGCTTCTCATGACATATTTCTCTTTAAAACTTCAAAATGATTATATGTACCTTTACAGCACATAAAGATGGCACTCAAACCCTTCAATTTCAATTTGCTGCAAACCTTGGCACAGTATACACTACCAACAATGACAACCACAGTGTGTAGATTTTCTTCAAATATTCTAAGACAGGAGCAATTATTCCAAATCCACATTGATATCATCAGAACAATTTGTTTCAGAGATTTAAATAAGATCATTAAAAACTATATCCGGAATAAAACAACCAACCAAAGAAATACAAATATCCAAACAAAAAAATTTGGGAAAACAATGCTATTAATAAACTTGATATTTCAAAAAAATAAATAAGTTCAGAAAAGAAAACAATTACCAGGCCCTGATTCAGCTGAAGAACCCTGATGGTGAAACTGAAATGCAGTTTAAACGGCAGTTTCACAATAACCTACTAACTCATCAGATTCATTCCACTGAAATGGACATTTCCCAGGGAGCTAGAGGAATTTGTTTGGCCTCAAAATGGATCTACTTAGAGTTCTGGCGAACGAGACGCCGTTCACACCCCTACTGGAGGAGAGGGACACGTACAGTTAGATCTGTGTAATGAATGGGAAAGTCATAATTCTACTTAGAACGTTGAAAGTCAGGAAAATGTACTGTAGACCTTTTGAGTAAAAATACAAGGGCAAATTGTATCAGACCAAAATCAACAGTGATTTGTCATATAAGGTCATTATGTCTTGAATGCTGTGAAAGGTTGTTTTCAAGCTACATATATAACATCGTCTTTTCACATTACTGAATCATAAATGGCATACTTCACTCTTTTCAGATTATTCTCCATACATCTCCAATACATCTCAAACTACAGTTTCATCACCATGGAGTCAACGTGTGACATTCCTCTCATTGACAAATGTTGTTTTATGACATAGTCCACAACAGGTTGTACAGATGTAGGATCTTAATTTGATCACTCTTTTGTTGCTGAGAATGTTCTGCAAAGCAGGAAATGCAAACTTCGAGTGTATTTGAGTTTTAAAAAGTCTTCTAAAGTTTGTAATTTCCCCTTTAACATTTCAGAAATGATTTTCCCTAACGAAAAATGTATCAACCCCTACGAAAATGTCCATTCATTATAATCCACATAATAATTCACATTTCCAGTTGCTGCAAGATTACTTTCCTGCTGTAGCAAACTGGCTCAAATTAAGATCCTACATCTGTAAGAACAGCCATTCCTCTTTTATCAACTGAAAACTTATCAGGGGCAATTTATTAATTCCACCTCTATTTCTCCATGTAGTGACATTAAATTAATATATGTTGACCTCAATGCCATTTAGCCTTTTCATTTTATTTCTGTCAAATTGTATCATGAAAATCACATGCATGTATGCAACAGTAAATGTATACAGTTCATATCAGTTAGGTAGTCTTTGTTGCAGACAGAAAATATTGCAGCAGTCCTCTTTTACAGTTTAGTATTGTAACAAAAAGATGCATCTATAAAATGATTATGGGTGCCATTTGTTCAAACAGTACTTAGCTAGCTGTTGTACATGTGTCAAAAAGTTTGCGAAAATGTCCTAAACATTTTTTATCCTCACCTTAGAAAAAACAGCTTCTACCAATTTCTTCCAAAATAGTACCATAAATTAACAGTATTTTAATTTCATTTGTAGGATTTGATTATTTAAGAATTTAGTAAATAATTAAAAACAAAAATTGACTGACATAGGATGTCACAGTCTTTGATACCCTGTTTAAAACCATAAGAGTTTCAGTCAGATAGGCCTACAGTAAGAGCTATCAGTGGAAAAACATATTTGCAATGACTGACAACTACTAACTCAACAAGAGAGAAAGAAATGAACAATCATATTTAAAATGAAGACATAAGAAATGTTTTTCTTTCAGTTCTACTCTATGTCCATATCTTTATTTAACAATCATACTCATGTTTTAAACAATGGAAGATTAATAAATACTTTCTCTTGATTCAGGAAGGTTGTCTTGGTAACTTGATAGCTTGATTCCAGTTTCAAAAAAAATTATTATAAAAATGTCCTTCGTAGGGATATTGCTTTTATCAAGCACTAATATCCAATTAACTGCTTTTGTCTTGAGTGGGGGAATCCATAGCATTATGTATAGGTTTCTTCATTTCAAACAACAAAGAACATTTGATCCACCTCCATGTCTGAGAGAGAGAGAGAGATATTGAGTACACACACAGCAGGTCGCTCCAGAAAGCATTTCAACTGCAGACTAACAAGAAGGCATCCCCTCTCACATATTTCCCTTTGTGTTAAGGCACTAAGGTTTTCCCATATCATTCTGGAAATCAATCCCAAATATTCCACAGACATTTCAAACTTGCAGGGGTGTGAAGGGGCAAAAAGGCTGTCTCTGTCCAACAGTTGTTAGCTGGGAAGTAGGAAACAGGCCCAGAGCCATCGAAGGCACTGAATACTTCCACCACTCAGCAGCAGGACATCCAGAGAGAGAGAGAGAGGCTAGTGCGGTGGGTTCCGTCCCCCAGCTCGGTGACTCAGGCCAGGGCCATAGGGCACCAGGGCTCCCCTCTGACAGAGTCGGCTACGTCTGCAGACTGGGTGAGGCCCCCACGGGTGTAGAGGCCGTCCTGGCCTGGGTACTTGACCACGGCAGAGCCACCAGAGCCAGCTGAGCCCTCCACTGGGCCACTCAGTACAGAGGACTGAACCTGGAATAGAACAGAGAGATGTTAGTCACAGATTCAGGAGAAATTACTATTATCCAAAGGTTTTCTATAGTCACAGCCTGGGCTTATCAACGATAAAGCTTCATCTGTAACTGCTAAGATGGATATACAGTGGGGCAAAAAAGTATTTAGTCAGCCACCAATTGTGCAAGTTCTCCCACTTAAAAAGATGAGAGAGGCCTGTAATTTTCATCATAGGTACACGTCAACTATGACAGACAAAATGAGAAGAAAAAAAATCCAGGAAATCACATTGGAGGATTTTTAATGAATTTATTTGCAAATTATGGTGGAAAATAAGTATTTGGTCACCTATAAAACAAGCAAGATTTCTGGCTCTCACAGACCTGTAACTTCTTCTTTAAGAGGCTCCTCTGTCCTCCACTCGTTACCTGTATTAATGGCACCTGTTTGAACTTGTTATCAGTATAAAAGACACCTGTCCACAACCTCAAACAGTCACACTCCAAACTCCACTATGGCCAAGACCAAAGAGCTGTCAAAGGACACCAGAAACAAAATTATAGACCTGCACCAGGCTGGGAAGACTGAATCTGCAATAGGTAAGCAGCTTGGTTTGAAGAAATCAACTGTGGGAGCAATTATTAGGAAATGGAAGACATACAAGACCACTGATAATCTCCCTCGATCTGGGGCTCCACGCAAGATCTCACCCCGTGGGGTCAAAATGATCACAAGAACGGTGAGCAAAAATCCCAGAACCACACGGGGGGACCTAGTGAATGACCTGCAGAGAGCTGGGACCAAAGTAACAAAGCCTACCATCAGTAACACACTACGCCGCCAGGGACTCAAATCCTGCAGTGCCAGACGTGTCCCCCTGCTTAAGCCAGTACATGTCCAGGCCCGTTTGAAGTTTGCTAGAGAGCATTTGGATGATCCAGAAGAAGATTGGGAGAATGTCATATGGTCAGATGAAACCAAAATAGAACTTCTTGGTAAAAACTCAACTCGTCGTGTTTGGAGGACAAAGAATGCTGAGTTGCATCCAAAGAACACCATACCTACTGTGAAGCATGGGGGTGGAAACATCATGCTTTGGGGCTGTTTTTCTGCAAAGGGACCAGGACGACTGATCCGTGTAAAGGAAAGAATGAATGGGGCCATGTATAGTGAGATTTTGAGTGAAAACCTCCTTCCATCAGCAAGGGCATTGAAGATGAAACGTGGCTGGGTCTTTCAGCATGACAATGATCCCAAACACACCGCCCGGGCAACGAAGGAGTGGCTTCGTAAGAAGCATTTCAAGGTCCTGGAGTGGCCTAGCCAGTCTCCAGATCTCAACCCCATAGAAAATCTTTGGAGGGAGTTGAAAGTCCGTGTTGCCCAGCAACAGCCCCAAAACATCACTGCTCTAGAGGAGATCTGCATGGAGGAATGGGCCAAAATACCAGCAACAGTGTGTGAAAACCTTGTGAAGACTTACAGAAAACGTTTGACCTCTGTTATTGCCAACAAAGGGTATTTAACAAAGTATTGAGATTAACCTTTGTTATTGACCAAATACTTATTTTCCACCATAATTTGCAAATAAATTCATTAAAAATCCTACAATGTGATTTTCTGGATTTTTTTTTCTCATTTTGTCTGTCATAGTTGAAGTGTACCTATGATGAAAATTACAGGCCTCTCTCATCTTTTTAAGTGGGAGAACTTGCACAATTGGTGGCTGACTAAATACTTTTTTGCCCCACTGTATATACAGTGGATATACTGTATGCAGTGGATGTTCTCATTATTATATAGCATGTATCAAGTGATTTAACAGACACATATAATTAATTAAATGTACTTGTTGGAAGTAAGCCTATAATAGTGTCTTATTTGGAATAAATCAGAGACTACAATGTTTTACAACACAATTCCCGAAGAGCATCATCTCTGAAAAATGTAGACCACTTCCCAGAACCCAGTAGAGGACTTGAAATACCTCTGATGACACTATATACAGTAGATTACACCCCACATATTGTATGAGTCAATACGTACGAATCCAATACCATGAGTCCAATATTATTGCTTTTACGAACATATCAGATAAAGGTTTATTATTAGCCTGCCTGTATGTCCTATATTTAAACAATAAGGCCCGGAGGGTGTGGTATATGGCGAATATACCATGGCTGGGTGTGTTATATGACGAATATACCATGGCTAAGGGCTGTTCTTATGCATTACACAACGCAGAGTGCCTGGATACAGCCCTTAGCCGTGTTATATTAGCCATATACCACAAACCCCCAAGGTGCCTTATTGCTATTATAAACTAGTTACCAATGTAATTAGAGCAGTAAAAATACATGTTTGTCATATCCGTGGTATATGGTCTGCTATACCACGGCTGTCAGCCAATCAGCATTCAGGGATTGAACCAAACAGTTTATAATTATTATCAATATCCAATCAAAATAATACATTTGTGCAATAAATAAAACGATGAAGTCTCTACAACAATGTTTTAGATATGTTTTCGTTTAAAAGGCAACGTCGACCAAAACCGTGGACCTATATTTGACGCTAACTGAGAATTGGCTGAATAATATCCGTACACAATTTGTTACACAAGACAGGTGTCAGTTGGCCTGCATGGGACAACATTACGTTAAAACGAGTCCGTTTTTACAATATACGGGGCCCGCATATCCCACACCTGAATATTATTTTTCAAATCGAATAGGCTAAATCATCTTCTTACCCCTGGCACCTGCGTGTTCGGAGAGCTGTTCTTCGAGTCTTCAGAGTTGGAAGAAGACGTGGACGTCGGAGTCATGGCGACTGAATTACTATTCCCTGTGGTAAAATTATAATGAATTATAAAGAGGACCTTAACAGCGAAGCATTTCAATGAGAGCGAGAAAGACTGTGTGTCATGAGGTTAAAATAGAGGTTGCTTACCTGAGGATCCCTTGGTTTTGTTCAAAGTTTTAGGTTTTCTTTTTCTCGTCTGAATTCCCTCTTTCTTCATGGCAAGGGGCCGAGGTACCTGCAAAAATAAAGAATACATTAATCTTTGTCATGAAATTGTTGGGCGGTGTTCTCTGTCTTGTTATTTGGCTAAACGTTTTGTCAATGTCGACCAAAAAAAAAAAAACGAATTTGTAAATTGTCCTTTAAATCTATACTTCATTAACAACTATTATAATTAATTGGACACACTGAATAAACGGATTGTGTTTAATATTGCTCTCGATATTCAGTGAACAATTACGCACGGCAATTACGCACGCTGGTTACAATACGGCCTGCTAGTCGTCGAACATTACATTTAAAAATCAGTGCCAACTTGTGACATAATGTGAAGATTGTGTCTTACTCCATGTAATTTTGTGTAGAGCCCACATGCGTTGCACACCGGTTCTCCCTCTGCGTTTCTGCGCCACAAGGTGGTTGTGCTCGTCTGACAGTTGGCACAGGAGAGGCCGATTCGCCGGGATGATGACTGGGGAAAGGCAATACATAAACAACAATAAACACACTGGTACATAAAGATTAAAAGCTATGATTAAGCAACGGTGAGCTATAAAAGTGAGATGCAGAGATGTCTCAGGTCGAGACTAGGCTACGTGACGAATGGAATCTTTGACTGTGATCCAATCCCTTATAATGAATCACTGTATTTTAAGAGCACGGATTCTCCTCTCTTATGACTATATTTATGTTATCTGCACTAATTTCCTAACAATAATATTGGTCATATTCATGTCATCCATTTACAGTAACAGACTTATTTACATGAATTTCATTGGCAGAGAGTTTGTGGAATCCAGGCATCCCTCGTTTGTTAGTGTGCGTAGCCTAATAACTGCGTGATGGCGCTAGGGAAATGTGTCTGAACATTTTATTTTTCATATTTCATTAATATATTAACAAGATCATTATGTCCGTCATATAGGTAATTTAATTTGTTGACCCTGATTAAATTACCTATATGACAGCCAGAATTATCTTGTTAATATATGAATGCTGGCCGAACGGAGGGTACAATAAAATGGTCTTCCATTTTAGTGAATTGTTGGTCAAATAAAATCCCCATTATTTAGAGAGATATAGGGATCTTAGGCGATAACCTTAAGCCATTGTTTTAAATAAATAGAGAGGAAATGTAGTGACTAAGTAGTCCCTGAGCATGTGTTGCTTACCATCCGCTTCTGTGGTTTAATTAATGGCCGGCTGAGTCCATTCATTTTGCTGTACAGGCCGCAGGCGTTGCAGAGAAAGTGGCCCGTGCCATCGCGTCTCCAGAGCGGCGTGGAGATGGAGCCGCAGTTGACACATTCCCTGCTCTCCCCCAGGTCGTCGAGAATATCTGCGGGAAAACAGACAGGCAAAACACCAATCACTTACATGACACTTCAGAGAGGCGCTTGGGCATAAAAGAGCCGTGATTTTTCGTAGGCTTAATTGAGCACATGTCTATACCTTCAAATATGTAATTGTCTGTTGTAAATTTGTTGAATCCTTTGATGATAGTTCAGCATTATTTTCCAAATGAGGTCTAGTCTAGGCCTATGAATGTGATATTAGGCCAATACATTCAATACACAAGGAGACTGCTCTTTTGTCTCCATTTTAGCTATTTATGTCTGACGTATTGGGTTACTTTTATAAACTCCAAATGTTTCGATGACCTACTAGTTGTTTATGTGCAGTCGGAGGATGTAATCAAAAATGTTTTTATTTTATTTACACCAATGAAAATGTCAAAAAAGTATATGCCTAGAAGTCGTTATAAAAGTTTCGATATCAGGGATATGCTTAATCTTCAATTCATGCCACAAATTAATTGATAATAGCCTAGTTATAATATCTAACCTAATTATTGTTCTATTCTTAATAGGAAGGAATTTAACGTTCTTTACCATTACTATAAAAATGTAAATTTATTTAATCTGTGATAACAATCTCCTTAACTCACTTGAATGTGAACTTATTCGGTCTACTAAACTGTTGTCATCGTAAATGATCATCATATTGCTACACCCAAGCTCTCGTTGCTTTTAAATGTTTTTAAATGGTTATTTGAAATATTGTACATGCGTAAAACGTTGGTAACCAACAGTTATTCAATAGATAAAATAAAGTTGTCACATTGGAGTTCATATCATTAATCATCTTTCATCGATAATATTTGGAATAGAAGGTCTACCTCCGTTAGGTCCTCGAATCGTCAAGGGCGCACCTCTGCTTTGCAAAGTGTGCAGCATGGTGTTATCAAACGGTCCTCCGGGCCAAGGCGAGGACAACTGGGATAGCTGCGGTCCAACATACTGGGAGTAGGGGCTGGTGTAGGATCCACTGAGGGGGCGTGAGAGACCGTACTGGTCTCGGCTGCTCACATTCAGCGGGTTACTGTAGCCGTTATCCCTGGGAACCCCGTTGTTCATGGGCGGGCTTGGAGGGTAGTGGAAACGGTTGGAGGTATGAGGACTCCCGGTGCTGTAGGAGGGACTCTCCGGAGTAGACTGCGACCAGACTGAGTGGCTGGTGACCGCATGGCTGGGCTGAGACGACCCACTGGCTTGCAAATAAGGAAGGCTGGGTATCATGGGTCCCACCCGGGAGCTCGGTACATACACTGGAGAATTGGGGTTGGAGTGCATATAGCCCCCAGAGGGCGAGTCGTACCCCGCCTGGCTCTGGTGGGCCGCCGCGATGGCTAGTGTTTGATACATGTCGCTGGGGTCAACGATAAGGCCCCCCTTGTGGTGCGGGTGCGCTCCACTGGAGATGATGAGTTTATTGCCCTGGTCTAAATCTGTGAACAGAGTGATGTCCTCAGTGTTGTTGTGATGGTGACCGTGTCCGAACTGAACGTAGGAGTGTAGAGATGATCTGCCTGGCCCCTCCGCGCGCCGGTGTCCCACTGTGTCAATTTGATCGCTTGGCAGCGGTGACCTGAGCCCCTCCGAGTCGTGCGCGTGGCTGTCCCTCCTGCCCTGCCCGCCGTGTAAGTAGCTCTGTTCAGCCGGTGACCCTGGGCTGCTGGACACTTCTCGCTTGACCATGGACCATATGTTTTCGCCCAGGTCCATCCAGGATCACTTTCCATACACCGTAGGACTAGAAAATCGTGAGGGTGTTGTCTGCCATGGGAATGAGAGAGAAGACATTGTCATCAAGAAGGCTAAAAGGGTCCATCTTACTGTACATTGTTGACTTAAAACAGGCTCTTGGGCTTCATACAATCATAAAGGATCTGTAAGGCGAGGCAATCAAATCGTATTACAATCTCTACTATTTTTTACAAGAGATTTGTGCCAAAGAATTAGCCTACATTTTAATGACATAATATACATAAACCATGGTGTTACCTTTCAAGCGATACTATTGATTTGCAAGAAACATGTCCTCCCCATGATAATAATATCATATCATGGCTTACCCTCTGAGAAACTACGCAACACAAACCTAACATTGCCCTTGATGTGGGGCTTGGTTTCATTTTGAAACGTGTTGGCTTAATTTTGAGAACACGATACAAAATTATAGCCGGGCTAAAGGCTACTTAACACACAAGACTCGATCCTCTCTATGAAAACTATATGATGGGTATGGACTTCTAGACAATATACTTTTGGTAATAGCGCCTAAGGCATTAATCCATTAGACATGTAACCACAGCGCGCGCTCTGACCGGAGGAGTTGAATCTCTCCGTGTCAAAACCCTGTCCTCCCCTCTCGAGATATAGCCTCTTCATAATTACAAAAAAACACACACCGTTACAGATAGGAAACAAAACGCAATTTGTCTTTGGCGCAAAAAGATAACCGCTTGATAAGACGCATAACAGATAAGACCCAATAGGCACGGTAATCGAGACAAAACAATTTAGGTTCTGCGCAGCTGGCACCAGGAGTACGAGCACTGAAACCAGATGTTTTACCAGATGTTTAACCAAGACTGGACTGAAAAATATAAAACAGAACAGGAGAGGAGCGAATATTCACCACATACCTACTAGTTCTGTGCCATCCGTCCCTCGTTGAAGTTTCCAATAGTGTGTGGGTCGTAGCTGGTCTCGGGGAAGATAGGAATGAAAGTGTTACTGCGCTCGTGATGAGGTTTTTAGAGAGGAGGCGCTTCTCGAGGCTGTAGTTGAAATCTGAGGGCGTTCTCTGATTGGATTTCAGTTGAGCAAACAGATCAACTCAATGGGTGCTGTAGTCTTTGAAATATTTGATCATGTCTAAAACTGTAAATGCAATCAATTCGACGTTTTAAAGTAGTATATGGACTTTTTCTGTTTAAATAAATCGACATATTCAAACAGTATATTCAGGGAAATATTCAGAGAAAAGCTAATTTTGGCAGTGCACTTGGGTTTACTCACAAATATTTAAATAACTATTATAATAAGTGCGTTTTATTTAGAGAAAAAACATCTGGATTTTTCATCATTGACGTCAAGCCTGTTTTCAAAGGATATTGTGGAAAAATAGTTAATTGTTATAATGTAGAATGATAGGCCTACTATAATTAGTGAGGCTCTGATAGGTTAATTTTAATCATGATAGTTGTCGTCATAAATCTAAGTAGCCTAACATATATTATTCAGAATGTGTTTACAAGTAGGTTATCTGTTCCAGCATAAATTGTAATAATGCAAGATGTTGGAACTATCTAAAAAAAACTGTTGGCATCGAATACAGAGTAAAAAAAACAAGATGTAAAAACTTGAATTAATTAAAAAAGTGAAATATTAAATAGCTTTATCAACTGCACCATATAACTAACATTGTTTGATATAAATTATTATTATTAGAAAATAAATGTCCCTTAAATACAAACCCCGGGAAATAGCCTATAGGAAAATATAGCTATATTTTAACGTTGGCTTGTTTTGTTTATTTGTTTGTTTATACTCCTTTTCGGAGTTATGTTAGGGCAGACCATTCACTAATTAGTTTATTTAAGTGAGACGCCATCATTTGGAATTAAATGGGTTGAGCCTCAAAGAAGCACCAACTCTCAGCACGCATCTGTTGTTGCAGAGAGGATTTAGATTGAACTGGTGATGATTCACTCAGTTGGAATATACATTGGCTCAGTGAAATGATCAAAAGTGACGAGGTGTCAATTGAATCATTCATTTACTAGTCTTCTGTATCTTCCAGGGGTTAACAAACAGGCCCGTCGTTCGTCAACCTGGGAAGAATTCAACTGGTATTTCTTTCTATTTACATTTTGTCTGGATAACACTCATAGGCGATACCCGTTTCAGGGTAAATTGTAGGTCACCATTTCGTTGCACAGAGAGAGAGGAGAGCCACGAGTCATTGCAATATTATCTATTCTCTGTTTGACTCCTCTTGTAAAGTGAGCTCAAACAACGGCCATTCTTCTTTTACTTTAGATTTTTAACAACTAATAAGTGTTCCAACTCCCAGTTGGATAATACGCATTTGATCAAATCAGAGCCCATAGTTATTTGTCCTTCACTTGTTATTTGCATTCCTTTGCAAAGGGCAAACCTAGGTAGTATTTTAGAAACGTCTATAGAGAGGTGTAAGCAACTGCATACCTGTAAAAAAAGATATCAGAACTATGCCTATTGGTTTAATGCACCATGGATTGATTGGAAGCTCCTCGTGCGTAAAAGGGATAGCACGAACATCTAGGGGCTAGGCTATTTAAATACTTTTCTTTTTTTTAAATACAGAATATATCAAAATGGATAGTGGAACATCGAGTAAACAGTCGCTACTGTCTCGGCTGGACATTGGGAGGCCAAGGCAGGCAGACAGTTGTCAGGGAGGTGTGAGAATACATAATCCTGGTTTTACTGTCTGTTCCAATCCGACTTGACGAATGAGGTGTTTTCGCTGTGATGCCATGAAGTGTGTCTCTCCGACAGTTACCTGTGACGAATCACCACGGGGAAAGTGGCAGGACGCCGCTCAGTCTCAGCCTCTCTATCTTCACACTGTCCAGACAGGGCCTGACCGGGAAGACCGTTTACAATCAACAATAAATAGTCTATATAGCTAACTTGGCAATTTAAAACGAATAGTTTGTCACTTTACTTGTTAATCTGTCATTCATTAGCCTACACAGGTAGAATCATTTAAGGTTTATTATACTTTAATGGCGTCGTCATTAGGACTAGATATATTCGGATTACCTCGCCAAGCTTATAATATTTAATAATAATAATAATAACTTTTGAAAATAATGTCCGTTATTATTAGTAGTGGTAGAACTAGCTATGATAATAAAATGTCATTTAACACTTTTTAGATTTATTTATTGAGTTTCAAGATGGCCGTATCTTCAGTCATATCTCAATCATGTTGGTTTGTTTCATTGCATAATCACCCTCTCTTCTTTAGGTGGCATTTATGTACTGACTTGATAATGATTATCTCCTACTACTCGCCTTCTGTTATACTGAAAGGCGAGTTTCCTATTATAAAGCAACTATGTTCGCCTATTTGAAGAATCATGAAATTATTCCGAAAAAAATGAACATGCATTTCATTACACCAATGTATAATAATATATAACAAAAGCCATATTCCTTAACGTTAATATGGAAAGGTTTAGATGCATAATTGTGCGAACTATTTCTGGCAACTATGCATAAACCTACTGCACATCTCAGGCCAAAGAGCCTACGCTTCTTTCTTACTGTGCGTCATGGTGCATAGGCCCTGTAGTGTTGTAGTATAATGTTTTGCTCAATGCCCCAGCTTCCCCAGAGAAATGCAATTCGATATGCAGCTTTAGCTCTATATTTATTGGGTATATAATAGGCCTATTCATGTAATGGCAAAAGTTATACTTTAATTGATTTGTCACAATAAAAATATCAGCTAAGTTCTTAAAGCCCTCTTGCAGTCTTTGTAATTTTATGTTTAAATCATCACTGTATGTCTAATAAATCACTGTGTGTGTTTATTTAATGAAAATAACCCAGAAATATATTTTTTATCATTTATTTCCTGAGCCTCCTTTGGCCCTTGGAATGCTCAGTCTGATCATGTGGGAGTTAGGAAACAAATGTGAAGATATTTACATACACATCCTTGATTGGCTGATAGGATGGTTTAGAGCCCATCCCTTTACCCAGATGAATAGTCGTTGGTCTATTATAATCAGATCACATGGTGATGCTATGATTTGGGTCAAAAGTTCCATCCCACCTAAACAGGCTGAAATTCCAGGCATTTTTTTCAAACAGCTCTTTCAAAAAAGGGGCATTATCATAATTTTCACAATTTCCGAGTGCCTCACAGTGTGGAAATATCATCAAAACAACAAGTAACTCACTTTTTAAACTGCTCTTGCCTTTTAACATCAGTTTAAGTTGGTTTCATACACAACACCTTTCAAAGGTAGGCCTACTAATAATTTATGGTATTACTGAATGGCGTTGAAGGCATACATTATGTCGGTGGTGTAATAATGTCAACAAAGGTGCGAGTTTATGATGAATGAGGAACAATCAGCGATTTGTAAAACATGTCTACCTTGTAGCATTGACTTGCCTAGTTGAATAAAGGTTAAATAAATAAAATAAATACAAATAGCATTCAGACATTTAGTCTAGCCTACTCAATTATTTACCTCTGTCTCAATTGCTCCTCAACAGATTGATTAGATCAAGTGGAGTTGTTTTTTCTGTGCTAGCAAATTGAACGAAAATGTTGCAGTTAGTTATTGATGTTTTGTAGAATTGTATTTTAATTGCTAGTAGCAATCTTGTTGAATCCCAAGTCATTGCCAAGACTGTTATGCTATGACTTTTTAGGTATAATATAATGTCAATATTCAATTTGATAATCCAGACATATACATTATAATTATAATATCATTTATTATTATTATTATTATTATGCTATTACAACAATGAGTATGACAACAATAAGATACATGTATCTAGAGGGAATGCAACAAATGTAATACAGCATTTTATCATTACCTTTTGAGTGTCCATTTAATCTCACAAAAGGGTGATAAAAATACAAGATAACGATAAGCCACGGAAGCAATGGGATTTCTCGTTGTAAGTTCCTCTTTCTCGAAATTACTGGACAATTTCTCTCTCGCATTTTGGGAGTTTTGAGGATGCTGTTGGCAGTGAGCCCATTCAATCAAAAGAATGACACACTCATAGCCTAATGTAAAGAAAATGGCGTATGGCATTAATCGAGATAATCCACAGACGGTAATTGAATAAGAATAGAAAATAAAATGCTATTTAATTGTAATTATTTTCTCGAAGAAAACCCCATAGATTGATTAAATCCAAATGCCATAATTAATGCCCGCTTATTATGGTTAATTGTTTGCAATTATACTAACTAGCCTATTGAATATTGCAAAAACGAAGAGGTAATTCGATCAACATACCACGTGATCAGCAGGTTCTCCCCTCCTCTTGACTGTGGGGGGCAGATATACACATGGTTCTAATAAGCTTTTTTTAATCTATATTTTCTAATTTAACCTTTTATTCAACTAGGCAAGTCAGTTAAAGAACACATTCTTAAATACAATGACTGCCCACCCCTGCCGAACCCGGACTACGCTGGGCACCGCCCTATGGGATTCCCAATCACTGCCGGTCGTGATACAGCCTGGGTTTGAACCAGGGTGTCTGTAGTGACTCCTTTAGCACTGAGATGCAGCGCCTTAGACCGCTGCGCCACTCGGGAGCTATTCAAGTTATTGTCAATATTTCTAGTCAAGTTATGCTGCCATCTTTACATTTACATTTTTCTCATGTGTCATGATGTTAAGACTCAAGACAAATAAATACTTGTCTTCCACGTATTTCTAAATCTATTCACGTTATATTTTAGCCCTGGAGTGTACTATAAAACGAAACATACAATCTGATTTCATTTGGCATGTTTAATATGGCTGATAAATGATTGTTAATGAACTGACCAATGACCTTAATGACATAATATGCAGTGTGATAACGCCATTGACAATTTATTGCCTAAAACTGATATCTAACCTCCCATGTCACATACACAGAGCATAGTATCCCCTTTCCTTATTCACATTCACAGTTTCTACAGTGTATAGGTCTGACTCTATGTAAATAGTTTGGACATTGGGAGGAAGAGCTGTGATTTGTTCTGGGAGCCAAATAAATCTAGTCTGACAGACAATTAGATATGTCTATATGAATCACTGGTCTTGTCACTGACAAAACTTGACGAAATAAAACTCTGTGTCCCATTATGGAGGCTGTGAAAGTCATTTCCTGTATTTGATTGATCTCCTCACTGCCTCTGCAGGGTTTGGGGATTTAAAAAAATGAAATGACCTATTTACACATGCTTTATGGAAGGCAGGCACAGCACAATAAAGTTTTATGCCTGAGAGTGTCTCTGTCTGTCTGTCTGTCTGTCTGTCTGTCTGTCTGTCTGTCTGTCTGTCTGTCTGTCTGTCTGTCTGTCTGTCTGTCTGTCTGTCTGTCTGTCTGTCTGTCTGTCTGTCTGTCTGTCTGTCTGTCTGTCTGTCTGTCTGTCTGTCTGTCTGTACCTTCACATGGCTGCATGGCCAGTGGCTCCCATGGAGTGGAGTTGTCACTATAAGGCCAAGCTGCTAAGTCAAAATTGACTATATTGTGACAATGAATTGAAATGAAAAGTAGCTTTTAGGGCTTCATTTAAAGTTAGGATAAGGCATACATTTAGCAGTGTGGTTAAAGTTAGGGATAGTTTTATAATAAACATTTTAAGAGAGAAATTGTAGAACTTCCGGCTTTGCAGCTTGGCTAGTTAGTGACAACTCCCATGGGGGCTGCCCCAGTGGCTGCTGGGATGTGGTGGGTGAGCGTCAGGTTGAGGGCTGGGAGGCTGTTTGGAGTGGTAGATGATTAAGCAAGGCAGGGCATGTGTGTAAAAGCAACCTTTGTCATTTCGACAGTGAGAACTGTCCTTGCTGCTTTCCAGGGCTCGCCCATGAAACGGAACACCCTTACCTGTCCGATTGCGAATGTGTCTAAGAGTGTGTGTGTGTATGTGTGTGTAAGAGAGAGAGAGAGTAAGAGGCCAGGAGATTGGTGGCAAACTAGCTGCCCTGGCTAACAACTTCCCTGGAATTATTGCACAGCCACAGCCAGTCAGCTACACCCTAGCTGGGTCATGTGATGAACCACTGTCTATACAGCGTTTCCCAAACTCGGTCCTCGGGACCCCAAGGGGTGCACGGTTTGTTTTTTGCCCTAACACTACACAGCTGATTCAAATAATCAAAGCTTAATGATGCGTTGATCATTTGAATCAGCTGTGTTGTGCTAGGGCAAAAACCAAAACGTGCACCAACTTGGGGTCCATAGAACCAAATTTGAGAAACACTTGTCTATGACCAACTACACTCCTCTCCATCTAATTGTACTGAAAAAGAAGGGAGTGTTAGCTGAGCTTAGTGCTGTATTTATGACTCTAGGGGATTGGTGTCACATAGCAAAGTCGTAAAAAACATGAACATAAAAGAAGCAAGTTTAACAGTATGGCCCAATAGGGGGAAAGGAGAACTATTCAAATTCAGACAAACCAGTCTTGCATCAGACAGTGAGGGAAACAGACAGTCTGTAGTAGTGTCTCCATACATATCAGTCTATCGTAGTGATGGCGTCACAGGTTGGTGACATGGGTGTGTTTGACCCAGTTGCTCCTCATGTCTTGACCTTGGCTCTGTTTATTAATTGGGTTGTATATAATCATAATGATGACATACAGGGTAGATAGGAGTTACAGACGAGCCAGCAACTATATGAGATACAATGTAGATATTATGAGGTTCAGTATCTTTTTATGCAACCTCTTACAGATGTAGGATCTAAATTTGATCACCCTGTTGCAGGAGAACTTTCCTGCAATGCAGGACATTTAAAACGTGTAGTGTATTTGAGGTTTTAAAAGGCTTCTGAAGTTGGTAATTTCCACTTTAAAATTTCAGGCTTGAAGAATGTATCAACCCCTACAAAAATGTCCATTAATTATAATCCACATTATAATTCACATTTCCTGTTGTTGCAGGCACATTTTTCTGCTGTAGCAAAATGGCTCAAATTAAGATCCTGCATCTGCATGCTTATAATAATGTGTAACTTCCAAATGTATATCTGATTATGTAATGTAGGTTAACTGAATGGAGAAAGTGATGTTGCATTTTAGTTTGCTTACTTAATTATGATTTTGTCAATTTTACACCTGCCAAAAAGAGGTCGCAAACTTGGGCTTAACTGGGGCCAAACTATTCTCCGTGACTTCTTTCTAAACCAGCATTCATTGGGTCACCCCAGTGCAGATCTTAACTCATTTTTTACATTTCCTCTCATGTCCTAATAAAGCAAACAAGGGCTTGATCGTTCCGGTGTAGCTGGAGGAGGGACAGTAGCCTCGCAAACCGCCTGATCTCGCGGCTTGTAATCAGTCTGGTAATTACGAGGCTAGAGGGACAGGGTATGACACATATAAATAAATCTAGTCTGACAGACAATTAGATATGTCTATATGAATCACTGGTCTTGTCACTGACAAAACTTGGTGACAGAGGTTACTTACGGCTAAATCTAATCATATAACATGCATTGATGTAGATCTATAATGGTAGATAGTCATCTACAAAGATGATAGGGCAGCACTCTATTTTAGAGAATAGAAACTAAGTACCATAGTAGCTAAGCACCAATGAACTAAGAAATCACATATTAAAATGATCATTTCCAGTAATAACCCATGAATTACTAATCATTTTTCAGCTGGACACGGCCTTTAAATGAACACTTTGTATTGGGTCTGTAAAATCATAGCTAATAGAGGTTTGGTTTTCCAAACCCTAGCAACACTGTGTTATTATTTCCACATTAACATCCCCGTCATCGCCATCCTGTTAGCGCGCCAGCCAGAGCCAGTCCCTCTCTGTTTTGTCTTAGCAGAAGGTCAGGTTTTCAGAGCACACTGTGACTTTCCCTGAATCAGCTGTTTTGAGGATCAGCACGCCAGAGAAATAGAGCAGCCTTGACAGAGGTGACGTCATTAGATAGTGATGGTCTGGGTGGTAGTTGGGGGGGGGGGGGGGGTCTGAGAGTGGATAGGCCGAGAGACAGAGGCAGACTGACACAGGTGCAGAGGAGAAGAGCAGCTGCAGATTCAGACCGTGCCATACACAGGCCTCTCGGCTGGTATCAAGGCCTGGGCATTGTATTGTATTATACCTGGTGGATCTACTGCTCATTTGGGAGATACTGTATGAGAGGGGAGTGAGATTAATGAACTATCCACTTGTCCATTGTTAATTGTTGTAGTTGTAGTGCAGAAAGTGTACATACCTGTATTGTACCTAAATTAGTTGGATTATGGAGATTTGTGTTGCAATTGAAATAGCTGGGGAAAATGTCAGAATCTCAAAGCATGAAAGAGTAAAAGTATGTAGTACCATAGCTGACATTAGCACCAAATTGGTCTTTGGTGTTGTGAGTAAAGCCAATACTTTTTGGCAACATTTTACAAACACTGATGACCAATCCAATTGTAACAAATTGCAAAACTCAAAGGTCTTGCCCTCTTTCACTATTCTGTTGAAATGCACAACCTTAGCCAAGAGCCTTGACCTTCTCCACAGACAGTCACAGAATCACTTTCTTTGTTTCCCCTAGAAAATGTATTCAAATGTGTGTGAGGCTGTTTGAGTGTATAGAACAAACAAGGGCCCGGCAGAACTGATAACATCTGGCTACTGAAAATACAGCAGAGTTCAACCAGCCAAACATGGCCGCCATCATGTGGCAACGTTTCCCCTCGTCATTCCATGACCGTATGACCTCGCCTCATCTCAGACACCTCAAACGGCTACACTATGCATGCACATACAGACACTCAGAGACACACACACACACACGTCTACCCTTCCACACACATGAAAATATAAAACATTAATTCCAACTATCCACATGACTGCAGGGGTTTCTTCCTCCTTACCTCTTTACTTTACCCCCAGTTGCCCAGACAACAAAAACATTGAGGTGCTAATTCAGACCAGTTTATGGCGTGATAGAGTCTTTGTTTGACTGAAAAGAGTCAACATATGCATTCTACATGCTCCAATTATAATTTTTATCAGATCTCCATCAAACAGACCAATCATCCACCTTCCTTTGTGCCTAAGTCTCCATCCTCAGTGTGCTGTACCAGGCAGAGCCATAGCGCCCACAGCTCCCTCTGTTTGTCCGGAACTGTTTGCTCATGGTGGGAGCATTATACCTGCAGCCTGGTTATGGTCTCTACCTACACTACAGGAGAAAATACATGCAATGACTCCAGGTCTGACTGAAAAACAATATATCACCTCCCTTCCACTTCACCGTAACTGATTGGTTTTTAAATTCACAGTCCTTCCCTTTAAAGCTGTTCTTTTCTGATATCACAAGGTTGGGACTGGGGCCTCAGTATAACATGTCTCATAGTATATAGCCATAACATAAATACCATGCAAAGTCAACACTTTAAAAGTTGACTTGAACCACTGGCCCAACTGTCACGTTCTGACCTTAGTTCTTTTGTTATTTCTTTGTTTTAGTATGGTCAGGGCGTGAGTTGGGTGGGTTATCTATGTTTGTGTTTCTATGTTGGTTTTTTCGTTTGGCCTGGTATGATTCTCAATCAGAGGCAGGTGTCGTTAGTTGTCTCTGATTGAGAATCATACTTAGGTAGCCTTTTTTCACCTGGGTTTCGTGGGTGGTTGTCTTCCGTGTCTGTGTGTTCCACACGGAACTGTTTCGGTTTTCGTTCGTTCAATTTATGGTTTTGTATTTCAGTGTTCAGTTTGTTCTATTAAAGTTTCATCATGAACACTTACCACCACGCTGCGCTTTGGTCCTCCTCTCTTTCTCCAGACGAAGATTGTTACACCAACGCTCTTAACCACTAGGCTACCTGCCTGCAAATGTGTCAGGAAAACATGGTGCTGTATGTGTAAAGAGAAACTTATTTGAAAAAATATATATTATTTAAAAAATGATCCTCATGGCCAATATTGAATACATTTTCATTTATTTCCTGGATTGAACAGAATAGCAACTGAATTAACATTTTGTGACCTTGGTTCTATTTGACATTTTGGTAAAAAAAGAGTTATTCACGTAGAGTTGCTCTTTAGGTATCCTTTACATGTGAGATACAGTATGTCAGATTTTTTTTTAATTATACAAATTATGATAAAAAATATGAACAATCTGAAAGTTAAATCTGCGCAAACACCTTTTAACTTTGTGCTATTAGGTTCTATCGGCAATCCAATCACACAATACTGGGATGTCAATAAAAGATAATTGTATGTAAGGTTATATACTTATTGAGTCAGGAAAGAGGAAGACATCACAAACCCGTTCTAAGATCTGGATCATGGAAAATACTAATTATCTCAAAACTATCCATTTTGCTTTGTAGTCCTAAGTCCTTGATTATTCATATCATAGATCATGGTCCTCTTTTTCAATTCATTCAATGTTTTTTCACCACTTTTTCAGAAGAATGTAAGCTCTTAATGGTAAAAATAAATCAATAAAAGGGTCCTGCTGAGCATGTTTAAGGCCCTTGGGAGAGGCATTGCTGTTTTTCTCTTTTTAATTTTTTTTTTAAAAACGCCATGGAAGGGGTATTTCACCAAAATTACAAATGTACCACATTTTATTGATATCTAGCAAGTAGTTTACTGACTTTGTGTGTCAGAATAATATATCAGTTTACTCATCCAGAGCTAAGCTTTAGCAATGTTGCTAGTTCTCCATAGGTTATAGTGTATTTTTCATTTTAGGGAACTATCACTTTAAGAAAGAAGAATTCACTTCAAAACAGTTCTGAGATCTGGGATGTGAAAACTTTGATGCTCAATATCTCAGAACTATGCTTGGCGCAGATAGAACCTTATAGTTCCAACGTTTCTAAAACCATCTATTTTTGAGTACTTACATTAATATTCTCTCGTCCACTGATCCACTACCCAGGACTCTTGTTTGACACCCCACCTCTCCTTACACCCCCCTCCCCTACCACTTACCACCCCCCTTCCACCTTCTACAAAGACAAACCTTGGGCATTGTGTGTGATTTGTTTTGATAGACCCAGGTATACAGCCTAGAGGTGCTGGCTCACGTAGATAAATGTTTAGAGAACAAGAGAGAACACACAGCTCAGACTCACAGAGCATCTAGATGCTCCAGGCGCTGGGGACGAGGAGTGTGTGCGTGTCTACTAAGCTCCAACAACACAGCATGGAACTAGATTACCAAGCCCTGATAATGATGGGAACCGATGGGATAGGAGGAAAATGACAGCATTTATCTGAAATGCTGCTCTTTGACATCATGATGCGTCCTAGACTGTCCATAACAAGGTGGATAATAGTTAGGATAATGACATATCCGTCACAACACATTGGATCAAATGTTATCAATGTTGAGATAATAATAAGCTGGGACAAAATCACATTTCATTTCAAAGTTAGTATCAAATAATGACTGGCTAAACATGTTACAAAGACCAGGAATAAAAAATACATTGGAGGCCCTAATCTTGAGATCTGCTTGAAGTGTTAAAACGATGTTTTCTATAAGTGATAGATATTTTACAAAGAAGCGGTTTATGGCAAACACATCCCTGTTAACCAGTGAATTAGTTAACAGGGATGTGTTAACAGGGATGTGTTAACAGGGATGTGTTAACAGGGATGTTAACCAATTCACTGGTTGAAATGTCTAAGAACGTCAACAAGCAGAAACGTTTCTATATTTACGGCACCTGTGTGAGGCTGATAACTCCCAGGGTTGCTGTAGGCTGATAACTCCCAGGGTTGCTGTAGGCTGATAACTCCCAGGGTTGCTGTAGGCTGATAACTCCCAGGGTTGCTGTAGGCTGATAACTCCCAGGGTTGCTGTAGGCTGATAACTCCCAGGGTTGCTGTAGGCTGATAACTCCCAGGGTTGCTGTAGGCTGATAACTCCCAGGGTTGCTGTAGGCTGATAACTCCCAGGGTTGCTGTAGGCTGATAACTCCCAGGGTTGCTGTAGGCTGATAACTCATTGACCTCACCTCTCTCCACATCCAACTGTTGGGAGATGTTGACTAGAACAACAACACATTCTCTCCTCTGGCCCACTTCAAAGCTGCATCACCTAGGAACAATGGGTAAAGATGTAATGACGGTAGGGAGTTCTGAGAAAGCGCCTGTTTGTCCCACTACAGCGTACCAACACTGGTATTCAAGAGAGACATGCCTTCCAAGAATAAAGAGATGGTTTCCGTATAGGTTACCAGCAAACATATGGCTTATGGCTTGAAGCAAATTAACCAAATATACAAACAAGCCTTCTCATATTTTGTGACTAGATGTTGTAGTTAGTCCATTACAACACAGTGAGAGAGGCAGGTTAATTTAGCTCACAAAAGAAAGTGTGCATTATTTGATAGAGTCCAACTGTATGACACATACATAGTTCAGATGTTGGATGTTAATTTGACTAGTATTGCTGCAACAACTGGATTTGAACGTTTAGTCTATAATGTTGCTTGAGCTGTGATTAGGCTATTAGCTGGCCAAACTTTGGCAACATGAAAAGTGCAATACTGTTAATATAACTGTGTGTTAGTGCGGGTTTTCAGTTCATTTATGTGAATCACGAAGCTCATCTTCATTTCCTGCAGTGCAGGAAAAGTGTCAGCAACAAAATACTGATCAAACTAAGATCCTACTGTATTTGTGTGACACATGAACATAGGCCTTCCAGTCGATTACTTCAACCTTTCATCATCTGACACTGACATGTCTCGCCATACAGTGTCGTGTATCATATATCAAAGGTTCCCCAGATAACAGACTTTTGCCCCGGAGGAAAGCACTAGAGGCACTAAATGTCAACCAGGGCTTCCTACACTTTGCACAAGTCATTTTTACGCTTTAGCGTTTTATGGTGCACAGGATAAGAGTCACTTTGAAGGTTGCTCATAGGTTCCAGTCAGTGAAGGAGTGGAAAGCGGACAGGTTAGAGGGGAGGGGAGAAGGATGGTATAGGGAAGTGAGGAAGAGAGAGTAAGAGAGAGAACGAGAGAAAGACAGAGAGAATAAAAAAAGCCTAAATGGGAGGTTACGCATGTACACTTCTGCTCCCTGTAGGGAGATGTTTCTACTGGATAACACAACTTGTGTGTGGAGGACCCACCGATGCTATGCCGCACAGGTGAGCAAGAGTCCCAAGAACAAGAGGCGTCAATCAGTAACGTGGTTGTATGGCTGTGTTAATAGTTAACACGGCCACTAGACGAGTGTCCCTGGTCCAAGCACCTGCAGACCCTTTTTACAGGCATAATCCAGGGCAAAAACAAATACTCCATGCTTATTGGACACATTAACAATGCATGTATCACCTTGTTTCATTTTTTTTTTACCACACTCCACAGGCCTCTCAACAGGTGGTTGAGGCATTAGATATTACAAAAGACAAGAAAATATATCCTTGAGAAATACAATTTTAGGAGTCCTACTAGTGACTTATTATACTGTGGTATAGATACAGCTCCAATAGTGACTTATTATACTGTGGTATTCACACAGCTCCAATAGGGACTTATTATACTGTGGTATTCACAGCTCCAATAGGGACTTATTATACTGTGGTATTCACAGCTCCAATAGGGACTTATTATATTGTGGTATTCACACAGCTCCAATAGTGACTTATTATACTGTCGTATTCACACAGCTCCAATAGTGACTTATCATACAGGGGTATTCACACAGCTCCAATAGTGACTTATTATACTGCGGTATTCACACAGCTCCAATAGTGACTTATTATAATGTGGTATTCACACAGCTCCAATAGTGACTTATCATGTTGTGGTATTGACACAGCTCCAATAATGACTTATTATATTGTGGTATTCACACAGCTCCAATAGTGACTTATTATATTGTGGCATTCACACAGCTCCAATTGTGACTTATCAAATGGTGGTATTCACACAGCTCCAATAGTGACTTATTATATTGTGGTATTCACACAGCTCCAATTGTGACTTATTATATTGTTGTATTCACACAGCTCCAATAGTGACTTATTATACTGTGGTATTCACAGCTCCAATAGTGACTTATTATACTGTCGTATTCACACAGCTCCAATAGTGACTTATCATACAGGGGTATTCACACAGCTCCAATAGTGACTTATCATATTGTGGTATTCACACAGCTCCAATAGTGACTTATTATACTGCAGTATTCACACACCTCCAATAGTGACTTATTATACTGCGGTATTCACACAGCTCCAATAGTGACTTATCATGTTGTGGTATTGACACAGCTCCAAGAATGACTTATTATATTGTGGTATTCACACAGCTCCAATAGTGACTTATTATATTGTGGCATTCACACAGCTCCAATTGTGACTTATCAAATGGTGGTATTCACATAGCTCCAATAGTGACTTATTATATTGTGGTATTCACACAGCTCCAATTGTGACTTATTATATTGTGGTATTCACACAGCTCCAATAGTGACTTATTAAACTGTGGTATTCACAGCTCCAATAGTGACTTATTATATTGTGGTATTCACACAGCTCCATATGTGACTTACTATACTGTGGTATTCACACAGCTCCAATAGTGACTTTATATATTGGGGTATTCACACAGCTCCAATAGTGACTTATTATATTTTGGTATTCACACAGCTCCAAAGTGACTTATTATGTTGTGGTATTCACACAGCTCCAATAGTGACTTATTATATTGTGGTATTCACACACCTCCAATAGTGACTTATCATATTGTGGTATTCACACAGCTCCAATAGTGACTTATCATATTGTGGTATTCACACAGCTCTAATAGTGGCTTATTATATTGTGGTATTCACCAAGCTCCAATAGTGACTTACTATACTGTGGTATTCACACAGCTCCAATAGTGACTTACTATACTGTTGTATTCACAGCTCCAATAGTGTTATTATATTGTGGTATTCACAGCTCCAATAGTGACTTATTATACTGCGGTATTCACACAGCTCCAATAGTGACTTATCATGTTGTGGTATTGACACAGCTCCAATAATGACTTATTATATTGTGGTATTCACACAGCTCCAATAGTGACTTATTATACTGTGGTATTCACAGCTCCAATAGTGACTTATTATATTGTGGTATTCACACAGCTCCAATAGTGACGTATTATATTGTGGTATTCACACAGCTCCAATAGTGACTTATCATATTGTGGTATTCACACAGCTCCAATAGTGACTTATCATATTGTGGTATTCACACAGCTCCAATAGTGACTTATTATATTGTGGTATTCACACAGCTCCAATAGTGACTTACTATACTGTGGTATTCACACAGCTCCAATAGTGACATACTATACTGTGGTATTCACACAGCTCCAATAGTGACTTTATATATTGGGGGTATTCACACAGCTCCAAAAGTGACTTATTATATTGTGGTATTCACACAACTCCAATAGTGACTTATTATATTGTGGTATTCACACAGCTCCAATAGTGACTTATCATATTGTGGTATTCACACAGCTCCAATAGTGACTTATCATATTGTGGTATTCACACAGCTCCAATAGTGACTTACTATACTGTGGTATTCACACAGCTCCAATAGTGACTTACTATACTGTGGTATTCACAGCTCCAATAGTGTTATTATATTGTGGTATTCACAGCTCCAATAGTGACTTATTATACTGTGGTATTCACACAGCTCCAATAGTGACTTATTATATTGTGGTATTCACACAGCTCCAATAGTGACTTAACATGTGGTGGTATTGACACAGCTCCAATAATGACTTATTATATTGTGGTATTCACACAGCTCCAATTGTGACTTATTATATTGTGGCATTCACACAGCTCTAATTGTGACTTATCAAATGGTGGTATTCACACAGCTCCAATAGTGACTTATTATATTGTGGTATTCACACAGCTCCAATTGTGACTTATTATATTGTGGTATTCACACAGCTCCAATAGTGACTTATTATACTGTGGTATTCACAGCTCCAATAGTGACTTATTATATTGTGGTATTCACACAGCTCCAATAGTGACTTATCATATTGTGGTATTCACACAGCTCTAATAGTGACTTATTATATTGTGGTATTCACACAGCTCCAATAGTGACTTACTATACTGTGGTATTCACACAGCTCCAATAGTGACTTACTATACTGTGGTATTCACAGCTCCAATAGTGTTATTATATTGTGGTATTCACAGCTCCAATAGTGACTTATTGTATTGTGGTATTCACACAGCTCTAATAGTGACTTATTATATTGTGGTATTCACACAGCTCCAATAGTGACTGACTATATTGTGGTTTTCATACAGCTCCAATAGTGACTTATTATATTGTGGTATTCACACATAAAGTGCTGTCTGTGGCATCCAGGCAGGCCTATTAGCCTTCCAGGGTCAGAGGAAGAGGAGTATGGGCGATCTATCCCCCCTGGCTCCGCTCCCCCAGACAGCCTTGTGGCTCCACACAGAAAGAGGCTCTATCAGACACCTTTGCTAGATGCTGATCAGCATAGAACTGGAGCTGCTCCCCCTCATCTTACTACACCGTCACATACACATACAGAAACAACCACACTTGCACATACGCTCTCACACACAAACACACCTCCCTCCCAGCTTGTTTTGCTTGATACATACGTCCGTCAGAATCCAAACTCAGGTCAGGATAACCTCATGGTGAACCATAGGCTCCATCTCCTGTTGTGACCTCCCTCACCCCGCCTCAAACCCCTGACAAGCTTGGCCATTTCCACCCCCCTCCCTCCAATACTGTTCGCACATTAAGTCCACCTCACAAATGTTTCTTTATATATTTCATCCAAGCTTTCGGAAGCCAGACAGAATGGATTCAGATTTCAAAGTCCTAAAGCCTTAATATGAACATAATCGCAACATTAAAAGAGTGTTAAAGCAATGTAAAATAAATGTTAAAGCAAGGCTGAAGTATTGGTAATGTTTCCATGCAGCCAGCCAGGCAGATGGAGGTGTGTGCACAGTGCAAACAGACCCTTGTACCCAGGAGGGTAAAGAAAAAGCACTCGGCACAGCGAAAATCTGGGTTAATGTCGGTTTCTCGTGCTAAATTGTTTTTTGATAAGGGAATATCTAGAGATAAGTGTTGTCACTATCCTATCTGCAAAGCGGAAGCTATCTCGATAAATACTCTGTAATCTGTAATCCAATACTGGCTGTATTAGGAGTCTGCTGGACTTGTTGGGACACATGTAGTAGATTTTGGTCAAATAAAATAACAGGGTATTATTTCCGACACTTTAAGAGTTCATAGTATGACGCTTTCACAACCTTTCACTATATCAGCAGTGACTATCATCTGTACTTTATAGTCAGCGTTGGGTTTGCTGACATTTGTTGACTTGCTCATTGCTCGAGGTTGTGGTGTTGAGCCATTGGGCTGAAAGTGAAACAAAACCCCAAATTGTGTCTTTAAGTGTAGCTCGAAACAGTTCACACAAAGTAGCGTGGTGGGAAGATGCACAGGACCTAAGGTGAGGCTATATAGTGACTAACAGCATCATTGAGACCATCTCAAGGATAGATATGTAGGACAAGGCCTTGTTGTACCAGAAAGTAAGAGATAGAGAGCGACAGAAACAGCGAGAGCGACATCATGATAGGACAACCTGGTATAGAGCTGCTGGCCCAGTCTACAGAATGTACCACATCATTTAGACCCAAACAGACAGTCTACAGAATGTACCACATCATTTAGACCCAAACAGACAGTCTACAGAATGTACCACATCATTTAGACCCAAACAGACAGTCTACAGAATGTATCACATCATTTAGACCCAAACAGAGAGTCTACAGAATGTATCACATCATTTAGACCCAAACAGACAGTCTACAGAATGTATCACATCATTTAGACCCAAACAGACAGTCTGTGGAATGTATCACATCATTTAGACCCAAACAGACAGTCTACAGAATGTACCACATCATTTAGACCCAAACAGACAGTCTACAGAATGTACCACATCATTTAGACCCAAACAGACAGTCTACAGAATGTACCACATCATTTAGACCCAAACAGACAGTCTACAGAATGTACCACATCATTTAGACCCAAACAGACAGTCTACAGAATGTACCACATCATTTAGACCCAAACAGAGTCTACAGAATGTACCACATCATTTAGACCCAAACAGACAGTCTACAGAATGTATCACATCATTTAGACCCAAACAGACAGTCTACAGAATGTACCACATCATTTAGACCCAAACAGACAGTCTACAGAATGTATCACATCATTTAGACCCAAACAGACAGTCTGTGGAATGGGGACAGGGCTCTTCACAAGTCCTCTGTGTCAGCCGTAGCAATGGAAACACAGCTCCCACAAAATAACACTAGAGCTTACATTCAAATAATCACTGGCAACACACCGCTGCTGAAATGGAAAAAACCTATTAGAGAGCCTGGGTGACTGTGGACCATGGATCCAATGACTGCATGGATCCCACTAAACCAGCATTTAGACTAGAATGATCTCTACAGTGCTGCCACAATGAGATGGATATAAAACATGTACATACAACCAGATAGTTATAGTGCTTTCAGAAAGTATTCACACCCCTTTACTTTTTCCACATTTTGTTGCGTTACAACCTGAATTTAAAATTGATGAAATTTAAATGTTGTGTGACTGATCTACACACATTACCCATAATGTCAAAGTGGAATTATGTTTTTACACATTTTTACAAATTAATTAAAAAAACGAAAATCTGAAATGTCTTCATTCAGTAAGTATTTAACCCTGTTGTTATGGCAAGGCTAAATAACGTCAGGAGTACAAATTTGCTTAACAAGTCAAATAATTGGTTGCATGCTCCCGAGTGGCACAGCGGTCTAAAGCACTGCATCTCAGTGCTAGAGGCATCACTACAAACCCTGTTTCGATCCCGGGCTGTATCAAAACCCGTTCGTGATCAGGTGTCCCATAGAGCAGCGCACAATTGGCCCAGCGTTGTCCGGGTTAGGGCAGGGTTTGGCCAGGGTAGGCCATCATTGTAAAACAAGAATTTGTTCTTAACCGATTTGCCTAGTTAAATATAACTATTAATTACACTTTGGATGGTGTATCAATACACCCAGTCAAATCAAAGATACAGGCATCCTTCCTAACTCAGCTGATGGAGAGGGAAAACGCTAAGTGATTTCACCATTAGGTCAATGGTGATTTTAAACCAGTTACAGTATTAAATTGCTGTAATAGGAGAGAACTGAGGATGGATCAACAACATTGTAGTTACTCCACAATACTAACCTAATTGACAGAGTGAAAAGAAGGAAACCTGTACAGAAATTCAAAACAACACATCACTGAGTACCACTCAAATTTTCAAGCATGGTGGTGGCTGCATCATGTTATGGGTATTGTTATCATCGGCAAGGACTTGGGAGTTTTTGTAGGATAAAAACAAAAGCAATAGAGCACAGCACAGTCCTAGAGGAAAACCTGGTTCAGTTTGCTTTCCAACAGACACTGGGAGACAAATCCACCTTTCAGCAGGACAATAACCTAAAACACAAGGTCAAATATACACTGGAGTTACTAACCAAGATGACATTGAATGTTCCTGAGTGGCCTAGTTACAGTTTTGACTTAAATCGTCATGAAAATATATGGCAAGACTGTCACGGCTCTTGTCGGAATGCATGGACCAAAACGCAGCGTGGTAAGTGTTCATGATAAATGTATTACTCAAAACACTTGAACAAAATAACAAAGTGGGAAAACCGAAACAGTCCTGTCAGGTGCAGACACTAAACAGAAAACAACTACCCACAAAACCCAAACGAAAAAGGACAACTTATATATGATCCCCAATCAGAGACAACGATAGACAGCTGCCTTTGATTGGGAACCACACCAACATAGAAATAACGAAACTAGAATGCCCACCCTAGTCACACCCTGGCCTAACCAAAATAGAGAATAAAAACCTCTCTATGGCCAGGGAGTGACAAAGACATGAAAATGGTTGTCTAGAAAAGATCAACAACCAACTTCATAGAGGTTGAAGAATTGTTTAAAGAATAATGGGCAAATATTGTACTATCTAGGTTTGGTAAGCTCTTAGAGAATTACCTAGAAAGACTCACAGCTGTAATCACTGCCAAAGGTGATCCTAACATGTATTGACTCCGGGTAGAATACTTATCAAATCAAGATACAGTGCATTCGGAAAGTATTCACACCCCTCGACTTTTTCCACATTCTGTTACGTTACAGCCTTATCTTAAAATGTATAAAATTGTTTTTTTTCTTCATCAATCTACACACAAAACCCCGTAATGACAAAGCAAAAACAGAATTTTAGAAATGTTGGCAAATTTATTACAAATAAAAAACTGAAATATCACATTTACATAAGTATTCAGACCATTTACTCAGTACTTTCTTGAAGCACCGATTACAGCCTCGAGTCTTCATGGGTATGACGCTACATGCTTGGCACACCGGTATTTGGGGAGTTTCTCCCATTCTTCTCTGCAGATCCAATCAAGCTCTGTCAGGTTGGAAGGGGAGCGTCACTGCACAGCTATTTTCAGGTCTCTCCAGAGATGTTCGATCAGTTTCAAGTCCGGGCTCTGGTTGGGACACTCAAGGACATTCAGAGACTTGTCCTGAAACCTCTCCTTAGTTGTCTTGGCTGTGTGTTAATGGTTGTTGTCTTGTTGGAAGGTGAACCCTTGTCCCAGTCTGAGGTCCTGAGTGCTCTGGAGCAGGTTTCCATCAAGGATCTCTCTGTACTTTTCTCTGTTCATCTTTCCCTCAATCCTGACGAGTCTCCCAGTCCCTGCCGGATGAAAAACATCCCCACAGCATGATGCTTCCACCACCATGCTTTACCATAGGGATGGTGCCAGGTTTCTTCCAGACGTGACGCTTGGCATTCAGGCCAAATAGTTCAATTCTTGCATTCATCAGACCAGAGAATCTTGTTCCTCATGGTCTGAGAGTCTGTAGGTGCCTTGGTGGTTCTAAACTTCTTCCATTTAATAATGATGGAGGCCACTGTGTTCTTGAGGGACCTTCAATGCTGCGGACATTTTTTGGTACCCTTCCCCAGATCTGTGCCTCGACACAATCCTGTCTCTGAGTTCTACGGACAATACCGTCAACCTCATGGCTTTGTTTTTGGTCTGACGTCCACTGTCAACTGTGGGACCTCATATAGACAGGTGTGTGCTTTTTCAAATCATGTCCAATCAATTTAATTTACCACAGGTGGACTCCAATCATCTTAAGGAAGATCAATGGAAACAGGAATCACCTGAGCTCAATTTCGAGTCTCATAGCAAAGGGTCTGAATATTTATGTAAATAAGGTATTTCTCTTTTTATTTTTAATACATTTGCTAAAATTACGAAAAACCTGCACTGTATATTAGTATTTTATGTTCCATAACGTTCCCGTTACAAAAATGTTTTTTTCCCCCACAGAGTAGTTTGTTTAGATCGTTGACAAAAAAATGACAATTAAGTCCATTTTAATCCTACTTTGTAACACAACAAAATGTGGAAAAGGTAAAGGGATGTGAATACTTTCTGAAGGCCCTGTATATAACAATTACAGGAGTATATATATTATTACATAGATTATAGGAATATGAGTATCACCAAAGGCAAATGTTTTGTCTGTGGGTCTGCAGGTTTAGAGTTTTGCCAGTAAACAGTGACCTAATGCTAAGCATTACTGTAGACTAAAGAGCAGTGGACTGGTCTCTCCCCTGCCCCCTGGCTGCCCCCTAACCTGTACTATCCAGGGGCTTTGTGTAAAGTAAACTTTCTGTCATAGTGACCTCCAACAGAGAGAAAGCTGTCTGTCTGTGGTCATCATGGGTCTCGTCCCCCCCACCCAAACAGGGTTCAGTAACGGGAAGGGGCCCCCTCCACCAGTCAGTTCCAGCCAGTCAGCCAGCATTAGCCAGAGACCCACACCACCAGTCACCCAGCCCTAGTCATTCAGGACCCTAGCCTGGCCTGCTCTGTGTCCTAGCCAGCATGGCCTGGTCTGAGTCTAGCCTGGCGTCTCGTTGCCTCTCCGTCTCCTCCATGGAGACAGCCTATCAGGGGCTCACGTCATCCGTCTCCTGGACCCGATGGGCAGGGCAACCTGGGCGGATAACAGCCAGGCCCTATCAGTGGGGATGCCTATTTTAAGTGGATGCTCTCTCTTTCTCCTTCCCTCTCTCTCTCTCTGTTAGAGTTTTTTTAAAGCAGCTAAAGCGTTGTTGCCAACCAGTTATCTGTCTGGAAGAGAAAATTATATAGCTATTTTTCTTTAGGCTGACAAACATACAGACACACAATTTACCAGACAGATTCTGACGTATCTCGGGATAACTACAATTTGGGAAGCCAGTTCCGACACTGAAAGAAAGGGGTGCAAGTAAGGGCAACCTAGCTTGATTGTTTGGGGCCATAATTTCCCAGACAAATAACCCGTGAACTATACAGCACCAAGGGTGAAAAATTACACCAATGGAAATGTGCAAAGCTGACGTGTGCTGCTCTCCAAGCCAGGTGGTGTATTCTCAGGGTATGGGGCAAACTGGCCATTAGTGCTAGAAAATAGAACTGTATACACTTTTCGACATTTCACACAGACAGTGGAGGCCCGTAAGATTTTCTGCCACTGTAGTTTAAATATTAAAACAACTTTCCAAGCACCTGACAACCTAATTTATATTTACTTTAAATGAACACAACAATCCTGTTATCACCAGGTTCCTTCTGATGGTCTCTTTTCCCTGTGTAATGGCATCTGAGCTTAAGACAAAGTGCCTAAACCACTATAGTTTTCACTTTCAGTTGTCTTATACTTCAGTTTCAGAACTGGGAAAGGAACAATGGAGAGAGTGGAGAAAGCAAATGCAGCAAAGACACTCAGTCAGTTGAGTGTGAAACAAACAACAGTTCCTCTCAGGCAGCTGCAGCAGCAGGCAGGCAGCAGGTGCTCAGTGTTCTCCCCTCCACCATGCTGTAACCTTGAAGGGAATAGACAGGAATGCTGCCTGCCGGCCGCGCTATCTGAGAAGAGAAATACTGACTGCAAAGGCTTTTTTTCTGTGGGTGTGAGAGAGAGAGAGAGAGTGGGAGAGAGAGAGACAGAGACAGAGAGGGAGAGGGAGAGGGAGAGAGAGAGAGAGAGAGAGAGAGCGGGAGAGAGAGAGCGGGAGAGAGAGCGGGAGAGAGAGAGAGAGAGAGAGAGAGAGAGAGAGAGAGAGAGAGAGAGAGAGAGAGAGAGAGAGAGAGAGAGAGAGAGAGAGAGAGAGAGAGAGAGAGAGAGAGAGAGAGAGAGAGGGAGAGAGAGAGAGACAGGAGAGGGAGAGAGAGAGACAGGAGAGGGAGAGAGAGAGAGAGAGAGAGAGGGAGAGAGAGGGAGAGAGAGAGAGAGAGAGAGAGAGAGAGAGAGAGAGAGAGAGAGAGAGAGAGAGAGAGAGAGAGAGAGCGGGAGAGAGAGAGAGAGAGAGAGAGAGAGGGAGAGGGAGAGGGAGAGGGAGAGGGAGAGGGAGAGGGAGAGGGAGAGGGAGAGGGAGAGGAGAGAGGACTAGTCAATATTCCAGAGTCCATCAGAGGAACCAGGTTTTTGTGTGTGTGTCGGTAGGGCTATGTGAAACCACACTGTGACCCCTGAAAAAATAAAGTTAATGTCTAACTTCTTTATCTCTCTTTTACAGCCAAGGGTTGTACCCCGAATCAATACACGATGGACAAATATCTCAGAGTTCAGTGTTCTGAACAGAGAGATAGAGAGGTAGGTGATGACGAGAGCCTGAGATTTCCCCATCCGTAGACCACCTGGAAAAAAAGGCTCTTGTAGAACAGACCTATGATACAGTGTGAATGCAGATTAAGGTCAGACCGTTTAACTCACAGAGTTAAAAGAAAGTAGGAAAGCAGAAATCCCTAAAAGACCAAGCATGCAGTAGAATCATGATTTCACCACGTGCAGGCTGCGTTTGATTGTTATAAGGTTTTCGACTGAAAAATAATTCAGTGAAACAGATACCATTCATTGTGAAACGTAACATTAAAGCAATGAACATTGGATTCAAATATGTTGAAATATTCATAGTCCACAGAGCTTACTCTATAAAAGAGAGTAATTTTTATTTTTTTTAACATTATGACACCACAGTGAGGTGACAGTGTTAAATACAGGAATTGTTTCCAATATATTTTGAGCAAGATTATGTGAAGCCATATACATCATGATCATTTCTACTTTTGGGGGGTAAAATTCACAAAGAAAACACATCATAAATCCAAAGATGCTCACTCAAAAGTATTTTGTTTGGATCTTGCATCCAACTGGTTCAGACTGTAGCTACATACAATGTGGTGCATTCTATCTAACCTTCTAATGCTTTTCTCTGGGTTAAAAGTGGGGTGTGATGAACCTGCTCTTATTCACAATGTACCGGTACCACCACTGTGCTAATAACCTGTATGTGTATATTTTATGTGTTGTTTGAGAGGCACACCATGATTGGTTCAAGCCAACTGTTGATTAATCATAACTCCTCCATTGTTCTACATGACTTGCAGAGTGGACCTAATCACCACGATGGAGAAGATAGAGCAGACAGTTTGTGTGATGGCTACTCTCTCTGTCTCAGTGTCACCCGATTACACCACAAAAATTTGATTTTGCTGAAATTTTCTGCAATATAATATCATTATTTTGAAAGTTTCCTTTGTTGTTTTCCCTAGGTGGGATGTGTGTACTACCAACACTACTCTGCCTGTTCTGTTGCTGCTCTTGCCAGAGAAATGCAGTGTTGAAAATACCTATTCCCCTACTTCACCCACTTCTTTAACTTTTTTTATTGAACTACATTCCCTTTCTTAATAAACTATATTTTCTCGAATACTTATTTACATAAAAATGGGAACAAAACATTGGAACACGTGCGCATTCCATGACAGACTGACCAGGTGAATCCAAGTGAAAGCTTGGAGCAGAGAGTGAATAGGCAAGACAAAATATTTAAATGCCTTTGAACGGGGTATAGTAGAAGGTGCTAGGCGCACCGGTTTGAGTGTGCCAAGAACTGCAACGTTGCTGACTTTTTCACACTCAACAGTTTCCTGTGTTTATCAAGAATGGTTCACCACCCAAAAGACATCCAGACAACTTGACACAACTGTGGGAAGCATTGGAGTCAACATGGGCCAGCATCCCTGAGGAAAGATTTCAACGAATTGAGGCTGTTCTGAGGGCAAAAGTGTGTACAACTCAATATTAGCAAGGTGTTCCTAATGTTTTGTACACACAGTGTATAAATATGGTTATAACATGGTGGTACAGCATTTATAGCCTCTCTGTGTTCTCAGAAGTCTCTCTTCAATCTCTCTCTGCATCAAAAACACTTGAGGCTCTTCAGTTTACTGCCCAGCCAAAGGTTGCACTTCTAGAGCTTTATAGAATTATTAAGTAAGCAATTATGATAACCCACTGTTTCAAAGATAATACAATGATAAGGTTCTGCCAAAGTCCCACTGTAGAGTAGTTTGCTCTATAACACTGTTTTCCCTCTACAGAGGCCATACTGTCCTCTCCTCTTTCAGGTCGAGTGTTTGTTTTGATTTCTGTTGAGTATGAAATGTCCCCGATAGAGGCACGGTAAAAACCTCTGCCATCCACACTTTGTAATGACCCCGCTTAGCTAGTGCTAGTGGCATTTTATCAGAGCTCATAAACCTTGAATGACTATATATTGATAAAGACTGTTTAAAGTGTCATCTGAACGATAACATTTGCACTGTAAATGTGACCCTACAGGCTCCTGCCTTGGGCTCTCAGTACTCCAATCAGGCTGTGGTGGTGATAAGCATGGTGCGTGTAGTGGGCCACAGCCATACACATCAATAAGGTCAAAAGTTACACAACCTTTTGTGTGGATTTATATATACAGCTGAGGAGGCTGCATGGGGGCTTGTGATGCAATGTGGATTCTCTATGTCAATTCATCACAAAATGTATATCATTTATTTGTCTCACAACATGAGTTCTGCAAAAAATATATAAATAATGAAATGAGAAATATTATACGTAAAAATCATTAAAAATTATTATAAAGCAAGTTGAAGAGAAAAGAGAGAAAGGTAACCCTTTATTTTAAAGCCTGGTATTTACAAGGCAGTTACTTAGAAATGACTTGTTAAAACAGTAGCTACCTAATGAGTGCATAGCAATTAGACTTTGGTTTCTTTGAGATTCATTGACACACGCATCACCGTGTACCATTTGGTACCAGGTAGTTACCAATTATGTTCTCATCTTCGCTGAAAGATGGGGAATAATGAACATTTAATGAGGGTTACTGGGATTTCATTATTAAATGTAGTAACCTATAGAAAGATTCCGAAAGGCCAATTTTCACACACACCCTATGACAACAATACTGGCTATCTGCCATTGATAACGAAGCATGAATAAATATATCATGCAACGATATCAGTCCCCCAAAAAGATAAGTATTAATAATACTGTAGTGTGATATAAACTGTACAGACACTGTGCAGTATTGCATGAATAGATATGTGATTCAGTGGGCTCCAGGTAGCCTTGCGGTTAGCGTTGGGCCAGTAACTGAAAGGTTGCTGGTTCGAATCCCTGATCCGACTAGGTGAAAAATCTGTCTGTGCCCTTGAGCAAGGCACTTAATTGCTCCTGTAAATCTCTCTGGAGAAGAGTTTCTGCTAAATTATGTAAATGTATAGTAACTTTAAAGTAGCTTTTTAAATTGTGGTGCAATGGAGACACATGCCAACAAGCTCTCACAGTCTCACTGCAGAATTAGACGTTCATTCACGTTCTGTAAACGCCAAGTTTAGAGGTGTTTTTGTTGCTCTCATTCTGAATTGTTAAGGTAAGGGTTAAGGTTTGGGATAGGTTTAAAAATAAAAAATAAAATAAAACAGTTCATTATTAAATGTAGTAACCTATAGAAAGATTCCGAAAGGCCAATTTTCACACACACCCTATGACAACAATACTGGCTATCTGCCATTGATAACGAAGCATGAATAAATATATCATGCAACGATATCAGTCCCCCAAAAAGATAAGTATTAATAATACTGTAGTGTGATATAAACTGTACAGACACTGTGCAGTATTGCATGAATAGATATGTGATTCAGTGGGCTCCAGGTAGCCTTGCGGTTAGCGTTGGGCCAGTAACTGAAAGGTTGCTGGTTCGAATCCCTGATCCGACTAGGTGAAAAATCTGTCTGTGCCCTTGAGCAAGGCACTTAATTGCTCCTGTAAATCTCTCTGGAGAAGAGTTTCTGCTAAATTATGTAAATGTATAGTAACTTTAAAGTAGCTTTTTAAATTGTGGTGCAATGGAGACACATGCCAACAAGCTCTCACAGTCTCACTGCAGAATTAGACGTTCATTCACGTTCTGCAAACGCCAAGTTTAGAGGTGTTTTTGTTGCTCTCATTCTGAATTGTTAAGGTAAGGGTTAAGGTTTGGGATAGGTTTAAAAATAAAAAATAAAATAAAACAGTCTCCACAACTGGGAACAAACACGTAGTTTTCTGATCAAGAGTCATTGGATCATGGGATTATGAGATTACGCCCATCCACCACCCCAGTCCACAACGCCCTAGCAAAACCCAAACCTACCTGATGGTAATAGTGCTCACTGTTGCCCCTAGTGGCCGGTTTTGAAGGCATTTCCCCATGTCCTCAGGACATGGATAGACGTCCAATTTCGACGTCAGTATTGAACGATCTCCTTGCACATACTTTAGCGTTCGAACAACAAATTGGGTACACGAGTCACCACATCATTGAGTTGTTCAGTCCTTTGTTCCCCCTCCATGTTACATGTGTAATATGTTTCCCACATGAGAGGGCCGGGACTCTTTGCCCTGATCAATAAAGCAATCAGTGTGTCAGTTAGGGGCTGTATGTATAGAGGTGGGGTCGGTGAGGAAGAGAATATAGCTCCTTTATGACTTTACTGTGGAGGTGGGGCGGCCAAACTCCATGAACACACACACACACACACACACACACACACACACACACACACACACACACACACACACACACACACACACACACACACACACACACACACACACAGACTTTGTGGAGGTGGGACTGGTGGTGGTACCAGGCTGAACTCCATGAACACACACAGCCCCCTCCCCCCCCCCCCCCCCCCCCCCTCAACCCAGTATAAGGCACTCTCTGATCCAAGATGTGCCTGTCCAGACAGAGTGCACTTTGCCCAGGCCAGCCATAAACCCGACCATAAATACAGCTCTGCTTCTGAACTGGATGACGTGAGAGGACCTTCAGACCAAGAGTGATCAATGCCTCCAACACGGCACTCAGACTCAAGACAGGCACATGCACTGACAAATGCTGAACACACACATACACAGTTATGAAAAAACATTACTCTTACCTGGAATTGGGGCTCGACATCCCAAATAAAAAGGAAGGAATAAACTATTTCCAACATGGCAGGTTTGAATTGAAACTAACACAAATAGCACTTATTCTGAACATATCTAGGGGAAATACTATTTTCAAAGATGGTTGCAATTGATTTCCCTGCATAATGTTCTGGCAGGACAATATGCATGTAGCAGCTGTCCAAGAGGCCAATACGCTTACTGGGCATTGGATATACTGCCACTTTGTGGTTTGTTCAAGAATATGCACATCAACTACAGCGAAGATACAAAACATTAAGAACACCTGCTCTTTCCATGACATAGACTGACCAGGTGAATCCAGGTGAAAGCTATTATCCCTTATTGATGTCACTTGTTAAATCCATTTCAACCAGTATAGATGAATGGGAGGAAACAGGTTAAAGAAGGATTTTTAAGCCCTGAGACAATTGAGACATGGATTGTGTATATGTGCCATTCAGACGGTGAATGGGCAAGACAAAAGAAGTGCCTTTGAACGGGGTATGGTAGTAGGTACCAGGCGCACCGGTTTGTGTCAAGAACTGCAACGCTACTGGGCTCAACAGTTTCTCGTGTGTATCAAGAATGGTCCACCACCCAAATGACATCCAGCCAACTTGACACAACTGTGGGACGCATTGGAGTCAACATGGGCCAGCATCCCTGTGGAACGCTTGACACCTTGTAGAGTCCATGGCTGCACAAATTGGGGCTGTTCTGAGGGCAATAGGGGGGCTGCAACTCAATATTAGGAAGGTGTTCCTAATGTTTTGTACACTGTGTATATTGTTCTTCTCACCCTTCTTTAGTTTAGAAAAATAGAATCCAACATTTTAAAGTGATAGGATAATGAAACCTTCAGATTTGTTTTCTACACAAAACCCCATAACGCATTCTATTCAGGATATGATTTTAGCCTGGTAAGCCTTCATTCGTGCTGCTTACACTAACTTAAAAGGGAAATCTACGTTCACAAAAAATAAAGTTCACCCTAACGACTACATTTTCTTAAAGGGAAATGGTGAGGCGCTGTAATGTTCTATGAGGTTCTGTCCCTTATTGAGGTTCTTCTCCACCAGTGTCAGCCTTCTTCTGCAGCTTCTCGATCAGAGCAGACAGCTCAGTACTCAGACGATAGGAGGGAAGAACACCAGTTATATATGCAGACCATCTGTGTGCCTGGTAAAACAGACCACCGTGAGGTTAAAGGGATAGTTCGCAGTTGGATGAACTACCTTTTAAACCTAGCTTTGGTGTTTCTATTGTGTTATACAGTAGGTTATGTTCTATGTTATGTGACAAGCCCTAGAAGACCAGAGAGGTATACTACCAAGCAGGATTAGTGAGTTAGCCAGCTAACTTTGATAAACAACCAGAAATAACTACTGATATTCTGGTTCATAAAAAATAAAGCTAAACCTAGATATGTGTATTTGGTTGTTGTCAATCAAACCATGCCCATTTCATTCACATCAGAAGAAAGAAGCAAAATATATATTTCAGAATATTTAGGCAAGTTGCTTTGTAGTATACCCCCTGGTCCTTGTCCTGAGCCATGGGTGGCTGATCAGCAGCAGATAGGCCCCCAAACAGGCAGTCTGCTGATCACCTACCATGGCTCAGACCCAGCCAGACCCAGTCCATTCCAACATCCATCACCCTGACTGATTGGCTGCAGCCCTGCTGTCCCGTTAGGGTGTTGGAGACAGCACTATCTCCTCTGGCCTGGGGAGGCTGGCTAAGCTGCCTAGGTAGGGCTGTTTGCTGACTGGGCCATGAGGGGTTAGGGGCTGTTACTCCCCCACCAGGTGGTCAATTTGTCAGTTAACCCCTGCTGGGTGTGAGTGACAGCAGCCCATCAGTTCAGCCTGGGGAGAAGAATGGAGATGTGCATCACTCCAGGACACTGACTTTGTCTTTGACCCCTCATGACTGTGCTGTGACCATCCCTAGTGTCTTATGATTTACAGCGCCTTCAGAAAGTATTCACACCCCTTGACTTTTCCCCCATTTTGTTGTTTTTCAGCCAGAGATTTTGTGTCACTGGCCTACAAATAATACCCCATTATGTCAAAGCAGGAATTGTGTTCAATTAATTTAAAATGAAAAGCTGAAATGTCTCCTCAATAATTATTCAACCCCTTTGTTATGGCAAGCCTTAATAAGTTAGAGTAAACATTTGCTAAACAAGTCACGTAAGTTGAATGGACTCACACACGCTAGTATTATTTAACAAGGTTTTTGAATGACTACCTCATCTCTGTGCCCCACACATACAGATCATTTTAAGGTCCCTCAGTCGAGCAGTTCAACCACAAAGACCAGGGAGGTTTTCATGCGTCTCGCAAAGAAGGGCACCTATTGGTAAATAAAAAAAGCAGACATTGAATATCCCTTTGAGCATGGTGAAGTTATTAATTACACTTTGGATGGTGTATCAATACACCCAGTCACTACAAAAATACAAACCACTTACGGATTTCACCAGGAGGCCAATGGTGAGTTAAAAACAGTTAGTTTAATGGCTGTGATAGAAAACTGAGGATGGATCAACAACATTGTAGTTACTCCACGATACTAACCTAAATAACAGAGTGAAAAGGAAGCTGGTACAGAATAAGAAATATTACAAAACATGCATCCTGTTTGCAATAAGGTACCAATGTAAAACTGGAAAAATTGTGAAGAAATTCACTTTATGCCCTGAATACAAAGCGCTGTTTGGGGCAAATCCATCACAACATCACCGAGTAGCAGTCTTTTTTCCCATGCATTGTGGTGGCTGCATCATGTTATGGGAATGCTTGTCATCGACAAGGACTAGAGGTTTTTTTAGGATAAAAAGAAACAGAATAGAACTAAGCACAGGCAAAATCCTAAAGGAAAACCTGGATCAGTCTGCTTTCCAACAGACATTGGGAGACAAATTCACATTTAAGCAGGACAATAGCCTAAAACACAAGGCCAAATATACACTGAAGTTGCATACCAAGACAACATTGAATGTTCTGGAGTGTCCCATATTTAATTTTCAATAAATGAGCAAAAATGTCCAAAAACATGTTTTCACTGTCATTATGGGGCATTATGTATATGATATTGAATGCAGGCTGTAACACAAAATGTGGCATAAAAGTCAAGGACTACAAATACTTTCTGAAGGCACTGTACCTTAGTTTGCAGCCCTTCAGTTTTTTTTCTGACTGAATGTTTTGAATATCGGTATGTGTAACAGTTTAGCTTCCGTACCTCTCCTACCTGGGCTCGAACCAGGGACCCTCTGCACACATTGACAACAGCCACCCTCGAAGCATCGTTACTCATCGCTCCACAAAAACAGCAGCCCTTGCAGAGCAAGGGGAACAACTACTTCCAGGTCTCAGAGCGAGTGATGTCACCGATTGAAATGCTATTAGCGCGCACCCCGCTAACTAGCTAGCCATTTCACATCGGTTACATATGCTCAGTCAGCCAAATACCTTTAAATGTTTGTAAATGTGTCAATACGATGCCAGCCTACACTGCAGGGGCAAGTCAACAACATGCTAATTGCCCAAACATGTTAAACAAACAAGTTGACATTCACAAGAAACAAAGGAATAAAAACAAGAGTGTGGGTAGAGGTCTAAAGATTCATTCAGAACTTTATTTCAGTTACACAGTGGTTTGAAAAGCACTTTCAGTAATACAGAGTGACCAGCTTTTATAATGCATGTCGTACTGCATAAATGAAACATTCATGCCTAAAAAAGGAAAGAATACTACTGAAACCTTTCAATCTTGACAGGTATAATAAGTTTTGAACATAAGGTACAAAATAGGCCTTTATAACAACTAACAAGACAATACTACCATAAAGCAATATTAGTGCTTTTAGAATGTTAACGCGATCGTTAACGCGATCGGTGAAATAAAAACAGGTAGTAAAAAAGTATGAAGCTACTTTTCTTTCTTTCCTATAAAATTGCTTATTTGCGTGGTCAAGCTGGTCAGCTTATAGCAAGGTGAACAGCTTGGCTCCACACAGAGGGATCTGCCTTATTAGTGTCAACTTTACCAGTGGAACCATTTTCTTTCTATCCCCCAAAACACTGGTAGAAGAATACATGTAAAACCTGACAAAATTGTCTCCCTTATCACCAGTCTCATTACTGACTCTGAACATGTTAGACAAAACAAGATAAAATAATGCTTAGTGTTTTTTTTGCTTGAAGTCTATCAAACTAAAAGCCACATTTCAACATTGATATTGAAACAGGATGTGTGGGTGAGAGTGGGCAGCTACATTACATTATAGGTAAGGCTCTATAGAGATACACTTCTAAATCCTATTTGTGGGCAGCAATACAAAATAATTTACTCTACATTTTATCATCTTGGCTTTCTATTAGATTGTACACTCTAGCTCAATAAATGCGTTTATTACAAGAATTCAGCAAATGCATTTAAATAAAAGCAATACCAGATTAAGAGCACCTTATCCCCAAACAACATGTAACAGGTAAATCATTTTTGGAAGCAATGGCACATGAATAATCAATGGTTATTAGCGATGCTTATAAGAATCATAGGATGGTTGTATACCAGACAGATAATACCATCTATAGTCTTGGAACATCTCTAAAGCAACTTGTGTCATACATGATGACATACTATGTTTGTACAAATGCAATTAAGTTAATTAATCCTCAGAAATGTCCAGCAGGTACATGATAGTATTCACTTATAAGTAGGCTGAATGAAACACTGTCTTGACTTGCATCTATACTGGGTCTACTGTACTTAAGTATTAACAATTGCAGACCAAAGGTGTTATACTGCCTGGCCTGTCTGTGTTTCTCCAGAGAGAGGGGTTGGTAAACAAGGTACATGTGATGAGGTGTTAGCAGACGATTGGACTGCAGCGGTGTCACCACCTTATCAGTCAGTCAGAGTTAAGGTGGATTTGGACCTCCAAAGTCTAGACAAACAGAACAGCAATTTTGCTTTTGTTCAATCAGCAGTTTTTCCTCCCTAGAGAGCGTGCTAACCTGCCCTGTGCAGGTCTTAAAGGCATACTTCGGGATTTTGGCAATGACCTTTGTCTAGTGCCCCAGAGTCCGATGAACTTGTGGGTACCATTTTTATGTCTGTGTCCAGTATGAAGGAAGTTAGAGGTAGTTTTAGCGATCCATTGCTAACTAGCATTAGCACAATGACTGAAAGTCTATTGTATCTGCTAGCATATTACGCAGACTTCAGGTCATTGCGCTAAAGCTCGTTAGCAATTGCGCTAGTTAGCAACTTCCTTCAAACTGCACAGAGACATAAAAATGGTATCCACACGTTCATCTGACTCTGGGGAAATAAAGGGCCTCATTGCCAAAACCCCCAACATGTCACAACAACCCATCTCAAATATGCACGTGTAGCAGAAGACTGGCTGAACTTGTAAAAGTGCTGGACATCGCATTTTTTGCATGTATACAAATATGTCATCATATTGTAGCCATCATGAAATGTTGAGTAAACTACAAAAGTAGTGAATACCCACGTCAGTAGCATCTATTACCAATACTCTTGCATAATAAATACAAATAGAATCAATGATAAATGGGCTTTAGGTTTTAGGTTTAGCATCAGAGGCAGGAGGCAGCGGCCTTCGACAGGAGGGGCAGCCCTTCGACAGGAGGGGCAGCCCTTCGACAGGAGAGACAGAGCGTGCCCTAATGAATAGGACCTTGGAGATGGGACTAAGTGGCTCTGACCATATCCCTCAGTCCATATCCCAAGGTCAACACAGGGCAGCGTTGGGATGTGTGCCAATAACCCCACCACAATGATAACAGGAAGAGGCGTTCTCACAAAGAAACAGGAAAACAACAGAGAGGGGAGGGGGAGAGAGGCGTAACGAGAGAGAGGCGAAAGGGCATTCTGAGGAGAAATGCAAAGAATCAGGCTGCTACAGGCTTTCAGCTGAGCTACAAGACCAAGACCTCTTTCAGTACAATGTTTGATTGTTTTATAACAAAGTTTCCATTTTTAAAAGAAGCCACATTGGTAATTCTGGTGTTAAGACGCCGAGATAGATGGGAGAGCAGCAGCTGGTGTGGTTGGTTGTAGATGGGGGGGGGGGGCTGAGACAAGCCTGGGACTCTAGTACAGATGGATGCACCTCTTAAAGGCCTCATGGGGGGTGGTGGGGGTGTAGAAGGCTCAGAATGAAGCCTGGGACTCTAGTACAGAAGGATGCGCCTCTCGATGGCCTTGCGGCAGATGGGGCACTCGCTCATGCGGTCGCCACACAGCTGGCAGGTGCCGTGGCCACATATGAAGATCATGTTCTTCAGCCGGTCCAGGCACACCGGACACATGGTCTGGAGAGATACACAAAATAACACATCTTAGTGGAGTCATCCCAGTTCTGATATAAACACATTGTATTGGAAAAATGGTTGCTTTGAGACATGGCTATAGATTCCAAAATGGTCTACAGCCTGTCTCAGGGCAAGGAAAAGGTGTCTCATATCCACACACTATGTTTTTAAACAGTTTGTTTGTTTTTTAAAACCTGTTTTCGTGGTATCCAATTGGTAGTTATAGTCTTGTCTCATCGCTGCAACTCCCGTACAGACGACTCAGGAGAGGCGAAGGTCGAGACCCGTGCGTCCTCCGAAACACAAACCAACCAAGCCGCACTGCTTCTTGACACAATGCCCACTTAACCCGGAAGCCAGCCGCACCAATGTGTCGGAGGAAACACCGTACACCTGGCGACGGTGTCAGTGTGCACTGCGCCCAGCCCGCCACAGGAGTCGCTAGCGCGCGATGGGAAAAGGGCATCTCTGTCAGCCAAACCCTCCCCTAACCCAGACGACGCTGGGCCAAATTATGCACCCCCCCATGGGTCTCCCGGTCACGGCCGGCTGCGACAGAGCCTGGAATCGAACCCAGAATCTCTTGTGGCACAGCTAGCACTGCAGTGCCTTAGACCACTGTGCCACTCGGGAGGCCTTTATAAAAAATGTTATACATATTTTTACACTAGTGGTTGGAATAATACTGAAACTGCTAAAATTATGATAATGCCCTTTTAGTGTAAGAGCTGTTTGAAAATACTGCATTACATTTCTGCCTGTTTTGGTGGGATGGAGTTTAGGCCTGCCTGGTGACATCACCATGCGGTAAATTAGTTCATAGACCAATAAGCGAGAGAGTTCCAAATCTCTCTGCCAATAATAGCTAGTTTTCAGTTTTCCCCTCCCCACTCAGACAGTCCTAATTATATTCTTGCTTGAGAAATTGCTCTTTGCTAACAATCTATTTGTTTCTTTGTTTTCATTTTAAAATGGTCAAAATCACAGTAAGGTAAATAATTGTTAACCAGAAATGATTTGATATTGAGATAAAAACAGCTGCATTGGACCTTCAATGTTTATTGATGTGCCTAGCACACACACACACACACACACAGTTAACGTTCGTTATTACAATTAAATCTGAACATACACACCATGCCGTCTTTAGCACACACCCACCATGCCGTCTTTAGCACACGACTCCATGCCGTCTTTAGCACACGACTCCATGCCGTCTTTAGCACACGACTCCATGCCGTCTTTAGCACACGACTCATTGCCGTCTTTAGCACACGACTCCATGCCGTCTTTAGCACACGACTCCATGCCGTCTTTAGCACACGACTCCATGCCGTCTTTAGCACACGACTCATTGCCGTCTTTAGCACACGACTCATTGCCGTCTTTAGCACACGACTCATTGCCGTCTTTAGCACACGACTCATTGCCGTCTTTAGCACACGACTCATTGCCGTCTTTAGCACACGACTCATTGCCGTCTTTAGCACACGACTCATTGCCGTCTTTAGCACACGACTCATTGCCGTCTTTAGCACACGACTCATTGCCGTCTTTAGCACACGACTCATTGCCGTCTTCAGCACACGACTCATTGCCGTCTTCAGCACACGACTCATTGCCGTCTTCAGCACACGACTCATTGCCGTCTTCAGCACACGACTCATTGCCGTCTTCAGCACACGACTCATTGCCGTCTTCAGCACACGACTCATTGCCGTCTTCAGCACACGACTCATTGCCGTCTTCAGCACACGACTCATTGCCGTCTTCAGCACACGACTCATTGCCGTCTTCAGCACACGCCCACCATGCCGTCTTCAGCACACGCCCACCATGCCGTCTTCAGCACACGCCCACCATGCCGTCTTCAGCACACGCCCACCATGCCGTCTTCAGCACACAGACTCCATGCCGTCTTCAGCACACAGACTCCATGCCGTCTTCAGCACACAGACTCCATGCCGTCTTCAGCACACAGACTCCATGCCGTCTTCAGCACACAGACTCCATGCCGTCTTCAGCACACACCCTCCATGCCGTCTTCAGCACACACCCTCCATGCCGTCTTCAGCACACACCCTCCATGCCGTCTTCAGCACACACCCTCCATGCCGTCTTCAGCACACACGACTCCATGCCGTCTTCAGCACACACGACTCCATGCCGTCTTCAGCACACACGACTCCATGCCGTCTTCAGCACACACGACTCCATGCCGTCTTCAGCACACACGACTCCATGCCGTCTTCAGCACACACGACTCCATGCCGTCTTCAGCACACACGACTCCATGCCGTCTTCAGCACACACGACTCCATGCCGTCTTCAGCACACACGACTCCATGCCGTCTTCAGCACACACGACTCCATGCCGTCTTCAGCACACACGACTCCATGCCGTCTTCAGCACACACGACTCCATGCCGTCTTCAGCACACACGACTCCATGCCGTCTTCAGCACACACGACTCCATGCCGTCTTCAGCACACACGACTCCATGCCGTCTTCAGCACACACGACTCCATGCCGTCTTCAGCACACACGACTCCATGCCGTCTTCAGCACACACGACTCCATGCCGTCTTCAGCACACACGACTCCATGCCGTCTTCAGCACACACGACTCCATGCCGTCTTCAGCACACACGACTCCATGCCGTCTTCAGCACAATCTTTAGTACAAACCACCATGTCGTCTTCAGTACAAACCACCATGTCGTCTTTAGTACATACCACCATGTCGTTTTTAGTACATACCACCATGTCGTCTTTAGTACATACCACCATGTCGTTTTTAGTACATACCACCATGTCGTCTTTAGTACATACCACCATGTCGTCTTTAGTACATACCACCATGTCGTCTTTAGTACATACCACCATGTCGTCTTTAGTACATACCACCATGTCGTCTTTAGTACATACCACCATGTCGTCTTTAGTACATACCACCATGTTGTCTTTAGTACATACCACCATGTTGTCTTTAGTACATACCACCATGTTGTCTTTAGTACATACCACCATGTTGTCTTTAGTACATACCACCATGTTGTCTTTAGTACATACCACCATGTTGTCTTTAGTACATACCACCATGTTGTCTTTAGTACATACCACCATGTTGTCTTTAGTACATACCACCATGTTGTCTTTAGTACATACCACCATGTTGTCTTTAGTACATACCACCATGTTGTCTTTAGTACAAACCACCATGTTGTCTTTAGTACAAACCACCATGTTGTCTTTAGTACAAACCACCATGTTGTCTTTAGTACAAACCACCATGTTGTCTTTAGTACAAACCACCATGTTGTCTTTAGTACATACCACCATGTTGTCTTTAGTACATACCACCATGTTGTCTTTAGTACATACCACCATGTTGTCTTTAGTACATACCACCATGTTGTCTTTAGTACATACCACCATGTTGTCTTTAGTACATACCACCATGTTGTCTTTAGTACATACCACCATGTTGTCTTTAGTACATACCACCATGTTGTTTTTAGTACATACCACCATGTTGTCTTTAGTACATACCACCATGTTGTCTTTAGTACATACCACCATGTTGTCTTTAGTACATACCACCATGTTGTCTTTAGTACATACCACCATGTTGTCTTTAGTACATACCACCATGTTGTCTTTAGTACATACCACCACGCTTACCTGCTCCTTGATGTCCTGCAGTTGCTGCTGCAGTTTCTGAACGTCAGCGTTGACATTGGTGTTGTCTTTGTCTCTCTGCATGGCCGGGATGTTACCGCTGGCTGTATAAGGGAAACGGGGAAAACACACATAACGTTGAGAAACAAACAAACATATGCAGGTTCGCAAACTAGTGGCCCCCGAGCCGATTTAATGCGAGCGAGAGCGAGAGAGGGTGAGATGCCTTCACTGTAAAGTCTACCTGTTGTATTCTGTGTATGTGATCAATAAAATTGGAATAGATTTTAATGACATGATGCTCTAAAGGGCAAACTAATCAAGCAATCATACAGCCTCGTCTATGTGGGCTATTCTGGAAAGAGTTCTACACTTTAACCCAGTCTGTTTTTAACAAGCAGCAATTTCAGACTTAGACACGTGTACTTCCTCAGACAGTATCTGGCTGAAATAGGTCTGAGGCCCTGTGCTTGAGGGCACAACCTTTCTGAATGGTGGAAATCAGTATCATTAATCATTTGTATGTGTGTGATTCTGTGTGTTGTGTTGAGGAGTGGGCGACGGATCGTTGCAAAGGGGGTTTTGGCAGCAGGGCATAGGCCAGGCAGGGCAGACAGGGCAGACAGCACTGGGGATTTTTGGGGAGTTTTGAACCAGGGAAGAGGATGAGATACTTACACCAACTTAGTGCCAGATTGTTGGGCTGGAGTAGATCCAGCGAGCCCCCTGCCATTAGAGCTGAGTTAGAGTTACCTGCTGAGAATAACCAGTCACAGTGTTATAACAGGAGCCCCTGATTCAACTCCACAAGGCAAGGCCTGAGGAGGAGCAGTCTACTCACTACTAAAGGTCTGGAGACAGAGGAGGGCATGGACAATGAGGTTATTAGATTTAAAACACGTTAGATGGGAGGCGGGGGAGAGGAGTCTCTTCTAGGTAGAGTGAGCTGCAACCACGTCCTTCAAAGTCTAAAAACCATACACACTAAGTAGTATTACTAGAAGGAAAGGTACCAGGATAAAATCTGTTTCGTCATCAGTACTCAGCAGGTAACATGACAACTCGTAGTGCACTAGCTACCAGTGGGCTAGAAGAGTGGTCTAGGATGGCACTGTCATCCCTCTCCAAATGTCAAGGGACATAAGGGAATGAGTGTGTGTGTGTGAGATTGAAATAATGTACTTTGTATTTGAAGAGATCTCTGTGTGTGTGTGTGTGAGTTTGTGTGGCATCTTTTGACAAGCAAATCTTTGGCAAATCATTATAAAATCAGTGAACTTACAACAGTTTCCCTTTTAACTCAACATAAAATAATAAGGAAAACAAACTAAAGGGAACTGCAGTCATAAAGGTTAGATAATAACGTGATAAGAGTGTGTGCAACTTAAAGACAACACTAGCGATGGTAAACGTAAGCCTTAATACACACTCACACATTGAAATAACCAACACTGTACCGTCACTACTTAGCTAACAGATTGGATGGAGAAATTGGATCGAGCAATGGACTGATGGCGATATTAAAATCAGTTGGCCAAATAGACTTTTAGGAGCCAGCTAAGGGAGAATTAATAGCCAGTTATGGAGGTCAATTTCTTTTAATAAAATTAGTACATGCTGCTGAAATGTTATAAAACTGACGTGATTGAATTGCATGTTATGATTAAAACACACTCTCGTCTGATTAAGTTAAAGATTATGCATTAATGACCTCAACTAGGGAGGTTTGTTCCCAGTCTGGGAAAATGACACATTCAACTAAAACACACAAAACAATGACAACATTAAGATTAAAATAATGCAGGAGCAAGACAGCTGTGAATCAACAAACCAACACAAACAAACAAAAACACAACAAGTTCATCATGGGGAAAACAACAAGATGGACAGTCATGACAACGAGAGAGAAAGGAGGATAAAAGAGAAATAAAAGGGAACGTGTGGAAGATTCACTCACTAAGGTCCTCATCATCATCATCATCATCATCATCATCATCATCATCATCATCAGCGGCATCACCCTCCATACCTTTCCCTCCACAACAAAGGACAAAGGGCGTGCGGCGTTCCACAACAGCCCGGCACTGTACGCACTTTTTCATGAGGCCGGCACAGTCTGTACGGAGGAAGGGAACACACAGACAGAATGAAAGGTCAGTATGGCCCACTAGAACGCATCAAAGGTTCTGGAGAATTGTTGCGTTCTTGCAGTGAGGCAGGGTCTTCGGTAGGGCACACTGTAGCAAAACATTTTGCAACATTTTGAAGTGGGCTACCTCCCCACTTCAAAACGGTTTCTCCCTACTGTGTACGCGCCAGGTGGCATACGGTACGAGGAAGCAACCTTAGCTGGTTTAGTGTACTTACTTTCACAAGCGCACATGTGACCGCAGGGCTCGAAGAGCACGGCAGCCTTCTTGTCAGAACATACGACACACTCCTCGATCTGTATGGAGAGACAAACATCTGATGTCAGTGGAGGGAAAGAGAAGAGAAAGTCATACCTCTAATTGGAGGATGTCTTTACACCACAAACCAATGGAAAGCATCCATTAATGTACTAAGTCATTAGTAACTTCCACAACTTCATACTTCGAGGCACCCCAACAGTTGGCCTAAATCATTCATTGACATCAAAGGGAGACTTGAGCGAAAATGTGAGTGAAAAGCATTCAGATCAGAATACCGGACACAGATTAGTCCCGTACTAAAAAGTTATTTCAATGGAAATCCACCAGTTTTCAGTCCAAGACCAGACTTAATCTGTTTCTGAGAAACCGTCCGTTAACGTTAATATTTAAACCAACGAGGCCGGGTTTGGTACAATACCTTGGTTCTGGACTGGACCTGGTCCTTGCAGATGAGACACTTCTTGACGCGGGGGGAGCAGAGAGAGCAGGTGGCGATGTGTCCGCATGGTCCGAACAGGGTGTCTCTCTTCATGTCAGAACACACCATACACTCCTCCAGGGTCTCACCGTTACTGTTCAGAGACGGGCTGCGAGAGCCCACCTGGCCACTGGAAGAGAGAGAGGGATGGGGAGAGAAAAGGGAGTTTGTGAGAAAGAAAAGAAGACAGGACATATTAAAGATGGGGAGAAAACAAGTTGAAGCTCACCAGCTGATTCATCTAAGAGTCTAAACCGTTTCCTTTAGTATGGGTTTAGGGGCGGATGGCTAGACCTGGGGCTAGGGTTTCTTACCTGGACTTCTCCTTGTGGCACTTGGCCAGGGCCTTACAGAGACTGGGGTCAGGGCAGAGGTCCAGAGGGGACTGGCCCTTCTTGTTGCGCATGGTCAGGTCTGCTCCGTTAGCTGCCAGGAAGCAGGCGATGGACGCTGCACTCTTCTTCTCTGCTCCCTGGGTGCCCAGGCCCATGATCAGCTGTGGAGAACCAACACACACAGGAGTCAATAACACTCTCTCTCTTTCTGTCTCCCTTTCCCCCTCCCCCAGCTCCACCAGACAGAGGAGCGCAGAGCAGAGCAGCATACAGTGTAATTGGGACATATGCAGTGTGTTGGGTACGGCTGGGCTATATATCGAATTAATTTGATTAGAGCGATGTTCCAAATGCCTGTATCGCAAGAATCGAGGTTGTTATTTTTTCCCCTGTTTTTATGAGAGTTCTGTGTCTTTTTGTTCTCGTCTCCTCCTGTGCACGTTCCCACTCAGAGACACCAAGCCCCTCCCCCTGCCACTTACCAACAAAAGACCAAAGATAACTTCTTCCTCCCTGACAACAAGCAGTTTAAACTCATTATTTGCATTGGAGGTTTGGTCCAACAGAATCGGTCATATGGACACCGAAATGCTTAGACATTTTACTGTAATAGACAATAACTTAATCTTTTAACGATCCCCTTTTTATGTCTCATCTCCCAAAATGTAGAACAGAGCAGACCCTACTAAAACCAGTATCAATTAACATGATTGTGGAAAATGGATGCTCAGTTTGTCATGCACGGCATTGCGGTAGCCACAGACATATGTGCTAGCTGTCTAATCTATGTTTAATACATGTGCAATGAGCATTAAAAAAGGCATTTAAATAAGGAATTGGCAACTTGTTCTCATTCTGAGAAATAAGCATCTTGTCCAGGTAGGCCACGTGACTTCAATATGTAAAAGTGAACCAACCGGCTATTGTTCAAACAGTTGGAGACAGACAGGAAGGTGTATTCATAACAGTTCAACTGTTCTAATGTTAGCAAATAAATAGATCCACGTTGGCTAGACTTGAAATATAAAAGTTAAGTTGGCTACTCACTAGCACGTGGGCTTGGCTAGAGAGATTGTTTCTGAGACCTGTGTTACATTTCTATAATGACTGTTACCAGAAGTTAGTCATTACTGGTGGATGTGCATTGTTCTGGTTAAAAAGGGCGTTTTCATAGATAGACCAAAGCTAGATCAGTGATTATTGCAACAAAAAGCAGGTTCAACTATTTTGATAAAATAATGTATACTAGTGGGTCTTATGGTTGTGGAAGGCTTCTATTTATCTAAGCTCTGGATTCATCAGATTATTCCTGACTGGTTGAAATTTGGTGTATTGACCTTAAATTGTGCAACAAAGTTTATTCAGAGAAAACAGATATATATTGTGAATGACGGTTGAAAATATTTAGATCTGATTTTTAGGCCATGTCACCCAGCCTTGGAGTAGGGCTCTCCCATAGCATCACGTTAGAAAGTTAGAAAGAGTATAAGACATTTCAGGATAAATGACTGGGGAGACGGGGGCTTTGAAAATGGCCCAGCCAGCCGAGTGAGGAGCGGTCTTACGTAGAAAGGCACTCAAATGCTCAATCCCCTACAGTATATTTGGAGGGTTCTAGAGGTATATTAGTTGATTTAGAACGGTTTTAGAGGTATGTGTTAGGTGTTTGTGGAGGGTTCTAGAGGTATGTGTTAGGTGTATTCTGTACCGTGTTTTTGGAGGGTTCCCAGGGCTCCACCTTGCTGACGTCTTGCATGTCCTGCAGCTGGCGGAGCTGGGACAGCGTGTGGTGACGCAGCGCCTCGTGGAGAGGAGTGTCCCCATCCTTGTCCTGCACGTCCAGCTTTGCCTCTGCTCGCACCAGCAGCTGGAGACAGACAGGCAGAGAGACAGACAGGCAGAGAGACAGACAGGCAGAGAGACAGACAGGCAGAGAGACAGACAGGCAGAGAGACAGACAGGCACACATAGACACAGAGCATTTCAAATTAACATGGTGATAATTTAAAATGATCATTTATTTGCATAACAGTCCAGTACATAAAAAAAAAAAAAGATCATCCAAATAAGTCTAGCATGGCATCACAGCTAGAGATCCTGCATATTGACTGTGTTCCTGCACCACTGAAGCTGCACTTCCAAACCACTCCAAAAGATGGCGACGTAACAACCTTTCCCAGATAGGACACCCACTACTCCTCTGACGTTTCTCTTCCAGAAAGCGTTCTCCTTTCCTTGGCACTACGTCACTTTGGCCCTAGCGGGTTCATTCTACTGCAGGAGATCCTCCATTTTAAATCAAAACGTGTGTTGTCTTCATCTTCTCACCAGCCTTCAGTGCACCGTCAGGAGTGACGCACAGATGGGGAGATAACTGCCGATCGCATCTTCAGTATGCTGTAGGAGAGAGGAAGTGAGGAGAGGAGACTGACCCTGACTATCTGTGTGTGCTGTCTCTCCACAGCCAGGTGCAGGGCTGTCTGCTGGTTGACGTTCTGGATGTCCAGGCTGGCACTGCCCTGAGAGGAGGAAAGCGAGGGAACAGATAGAGAAAAGAGAGATGGCGTTGGCATTCAAAAATACCTGTTTGAACTCTGCAGTAGGCTATAACACATTCCGCAATGTATCACCTCGTGTATTCTGACAGCTTTTCTGGAATGTTACAATAACATCTTCTCTCACGCCATTGAAATACAGCAGCCTCATTAGCCCAGTTCCTGCTCTGCTTGGTGGGACGCTACTTACTACACTATGGTCCTGTTAGATAGAGGTCTGCACCAATACTGTCTCAGATATCTCAGATAGGGCGTGCATGATCCTGAGGCAGCAGGTTATAGGCTAACAGTGCTTGTGCACCACTAGGAACCCAAAGGATAATATGGATTCAATAAACAATGAAAGCAGTTATTGCTACCCTATACAGGCACAAACCTATACAGCATTATACAATTAAGAATAAGGCCAGCACTTACTGTATGCGTGCGAGCCAAGATGGAGACACTAGGGATGCTATGGACCATCAGTATGAAACCAGGGGTGTCAGTGGTTAGGTTAATGCTAGCGTGTCCTACCTGGTGAACCAGCAGCTCGGCCACCTCTACGTGGTTGTTGAGCGCCGCCAGGTGCAGGGCGGTGTAACCGTCATCTTTCTTCTCATCTACGATCCAGGGCCGCGGCAGCTTGGCCAGCAACACACGCATGGCACTGCTCAGAGAGGGAGGAAGAGAGGGACAGAGGGATGACTGCAGGTGCATGACAACAGGAACCTAGGATGGAAGGAAGGTCATGGCGCAATCAATTAATCATTGTTGAATATGACTAGGGATGCACCACACATGGCAGCTGAGCCCCTATCTAGTGCACTAAGTTTGACTAGACTCCTATAGTCAAGGTCAGAATCTATTTTATATGATATTACATCCCTCAATGCATCTATAGATTCTATATCTAAAAGTCTAATTGCAAGGCATCACTACACTGAGGACAGATGCAGAGAGAGAATGGTTCTGAAACAGCACATTTATTCTGACACGTAAATGACTCGCATACTAAATAAACCAAGGGATGGGCTGGGCTAGTAGCATAACCGGGAGTAGTAGGTAAATGATACAAGTGTTGAGTGTAGTTTAAGAAACCCAGTTAAAAGAAGCAGCACAAAAGCCCCCGTTATGTAGAGACAAACTGGTAATAACACCACAGATTGCTGCATTCAGTCAGCTCTCATGAACTGTGTGATATTGTTTAAACAGGGTTGTTGAAGAGTACTGTGTTGCGAGGCAGCAGCGACTGGTTGTGTTCCTGTTTGAAGGTCATTTGGAGGCTACATGCCTTATAGAGAGATGGCTGCTGCATAGGAAACTGCATGGTATGAGAAGAACGCAAGGAGTACAGTGTCTGACTCTGGACTGGAATAAAACCAATTGACAATGTGCACAGCACTTGCAAAGGACAGCTGACTGACTATGATGCCACACCAAAATGGGAGAGAGAGCATGGGAGAAAGAACATGGGAGAGAGAAAAATTATCATGTAAACTACCTCCTATAGTACATGGGCAGACCGTATTTGAACGTGGGAGGAGGAGAAAGAGGGGTAGAGAGGTAAATGGCGGGAGAGCGAGAAAGAAAAAGAGAGAAAGAGAGAAAAAAAGAGCAAGAGAAGAAAAAAGAACGAGAGAAAAAAAGAGCGAGAGCAGAAAAGAGAAAGAGCGAGAGAGAGAAAAAGAGAGGTAGAAAGAGAGAGCGGTGGAAGGAGAGAGAGGGGGATAGGAGGAGGAGGAAAACATTCATACAACAACCTCCCTGCTGAGCAGACTTGGTCTTCCATCCTGTCCCATCATGGCAACTTCCTCAGCTAGACAACACTCATCCATTATCTTTGTCTCCTCTCCCCCAGCCCAGTCCTGGGTAAGCAGCCTGGGATAGAGGTGAACAGCCCCTGACCAGTCCAGTGAGTCTCATCCCAACACACACTGCATGTAGTGAGGCAACACTGTAACCTACCTACTACAGTCAACCAGGTCACCTTTGAAAAAAAAAAAAAACGCTATATCAAGGTTAATGTCTACTGACTTTCTGTGGGGAGACTTAGCCGGCACAATGTACAGAAAAGCAGCAGCCAATTTCACAAGGGTTTTGACACTGCTGAAGAGCTCTGGCAAGGCACTGGAGCGCGCACACACAGGAAAAGAGTGCAGTAGTTGCTAGGTAGATGTTAGGCACTTATACACATGTAGTAGTGGGAAAAAAAGGGAACGATAAAGAAAAAAAAGGAGAGACGCGCATATTAACGCACGCGCTGGAAGTAGAGAACGCTTTGGGGCTCGCAGCTCTCCGGGGCACCGGCTAGCTGCAGCTCTCCGGGGGACCGGCTAGCTGCAGCTCTCCGGGGGACCGGCTAGCTGCAGCTCTCCGGGGGACCGGCTAGCTGCAGCTCTCCGGGGGACCGGCTAGCTGCAGCTCTCCGGGGGACCGGCTAGCTGCAGCTCTCCGGGGCACCGGCTAGCTGCAGCTCTCCGGGGCACCGGCTAGCTGCAGCTCTCCGGGGCACCGGCTAGCTGCAGCTCTCCGGGGCACTGGCTAGCTGCAGGGTGGATTGTGATAAACCCACAGTCTCTCTCTCCCTCTGTCTTTAGAGTAATAACATACCCTCCTAGATGTACAGAGCTGGGGCTGGCTGCAGTACTACTACTACTACTACAGTATACACTGAACCCCAGTCTCTCTGTCACCGCACAACCTCTATGTATTAGATACACCTGCATTGCTTGCAGCTTAAATGTGACCAGCTGCAACTCTGGTTCTACCTCATTCCTAAACAGTCAAAACACACCAATGCAAAATAGTGCAGTAGTTGCTAGATAGATATTGTGATCACGTGGGACACTTAAGTAATTTCCCTCAAAATGTAAAAAAAAAAAAAAAAAAAAAACTGTAAACATATAATTGAATAATGAATCTGCCTGCTGTATTAAACTTTAGTCCACAGGATTGTGTTGACACTTGAGTTGAGAGAGAAGACAATGTTCTCAACCCAATACATTTCTACAGTGTGACAGTAAGAGTCAACATGGCTACTAGTTTTCACCAGACCCACTGTGTCGAGAAACACCCCCAACAGACAACCTAGCCAATGACAGCCCTGCTTGCGTCCCCAGTCCTGAGTCCCCTATAGTGACTCGGGACTGATAGACTGGCGCCCTCTGCTGTTTCCTAGATGATACTCCGGCGCTGTGCTGGTCGGGATGGAGAGGGGAGAGCCTCTCCAATAAGAAGAAATCTGACCATAGAGATGGATAGAGGACGCACTTGTACACTGCATAGGCAGCGCCATTGAGAGCTTTCACGGAAGCCATCAAGGTAAAGAAAGGTGTTCTCTCTTTCTGACTAAATTGACATGCTCCATGCCACGCTGGGTGAAATGGGCGGACATTAATATTAATGCCCCAGCCACACTGCCTGCCTGGCAGGCACTGCTGCAATGCAGTTAGCTATTTGACAGAAATATACAATGAAAAAAAGGGGAGAACGAACGAAAGAAGAAAATACTTTTTCCTGTCCGTGAGCGAGTGGGTTTTCACTGCAAGAAAGGGGCTCTGTGGGAAAGTGGGGGGGGGGGGTGTGAAGGCATAGGGAGAGAGAGCGGGGATGGGCAGGTCAGGCTCCAGCCCTTAAGTAGTAACAGGGAATAAACTTGACATGGGCATTAAAACCAGGGAGGCTTGGAGAGATTCTGGGGCAAGTGGAGGAAGAGGGAGCAAATAAAATGAGAGCTCCTCTTGTTACGATTGGTGTTAAAGCTTGCAGGTCGAGAGAAAGAAAGAGAGAGAAAGAGAGAGAAAGAGAGAGAAAGAGAAAGAGAGAAAGAGAGAAAGAGAAAGAGAGAGAGAAAGAGAAAGAGAAAGAGAGAGAGAGAGAGAAAGAGAGAGAGAGAGAAAGAGAGAGAGAAAGAGAGAGAGAAAGAGAGAGAGAAAGAGAGAGAGAAAGAGAGAGAGAAAGAAAGAAAGAAAGAGAGAGAAAGAAAGAAAGAAAGAGAGAGAGAGAGAGAGAGAGAGAGAGAGAGAGAAAGAGAAAGAGAAAGAGAAAGAGAAAGAGAAGAGAGAGAGAGAGAGAGAGAGAGAGAGAGAGAGAGAGAGAGAGAGAGAGAGAAAGTGAAGACTGAGACGTGATGAACTGGGTCACCCTGAGAGAGATGCCAGGAGTCCCTCAGGAGCACTCCACCAGGGCCTGTTGTCTTGGGCTGCAGTTTGTCATTGCCCAGGAACCTGAATACTATGTGTTTGGGGAAGGGTCGACAGGGCCCTTCTGCCGCCCCGGCCTAGCTGACAGCCATCTGTGTGGTGGTCAGTACCTGGTACCAACAATCCAACGGGAGGGCGGGGGGACAATAACTCTACTAGGACAAAGCTAAATAAGAAGTGTCCCATAATGTTTCACTGACAACATTTCTCCCACGTTTGAGCATATTTTGTGTTGTCGATATTTGGGAAAGTATACAGACAATTTGCCAGTTCCAACATGTCTGTCGTGAGTTTTTTTCTGTGACAGGCATGCCATTTCACTGAATAAAAATGATTAGATGGAAACATGGCTACAATCAATTTGGACTGTACTAGTCATGTAGTATTTGTGATGCATGGAGGAGGTGTAGCCAAGCCCTATCAGAACGCCCGTCTCAGATGAGGCTTCCTCAGAAGAAACATGGCTGAGTCAAACTCATCAGGACAGGGCGACAGGATCAATCTTTGAAATAATGACCCGTTCCCAACCAATCATTCACAAAAGCCACCAAGCCAGACTCCTAATGCACTGATTACTCTCCAGTCTACTACCATACCCTTACCATGGAAGGCCAGTCTGTTTTAGCCTTACATTGGAAGGCCAGTCTTTTAGCCTTACCATGGAATTGGCATGCCAAGTCAATTGAAATAGAATGGCACTCAGACTACAAATACCCTGGCTTCAGTGTCCTTGTATTTGGTATGTGGACTGGTGGGTGACAGTGTTCAGTGACAGCTAAGCCAGAGGATGTAAATATATGATGATGTAGCCTAAATAAGTAAATAGAGCCCCACATATTGGTCTTGGCTATCAAAAGGGGGATGGATGCGCCCACTGACCCACTCCCACCATTAAGATGGACTAGAGCAGGGGTATTCAACTGGCTTTGAGGTCCAGATTTTAATTTTAGGGGAGTAGAAGGTTGGGCACATCCCAATGAGGACTGACAGGGTAAATAAACCAGTGAAGGGTAAAGAAGCACATCAGATGAACCAGGCTCCAGCTCCATATTAAAGCCTTTGATTAGGCTGTCGTGGCTGGAATATTTCTCCCTGAAATGTGACCTTCGCTGCCTTTGTCTAACATAGTAGGCTGTGTGTGTGCGTTTTCATTAACCAAGATGGGAAGAAAGTGACTTGACAGAAGCATTTATATTATGTTTTGGTTAGATAATAAATCACAACGCATATAGCGTGCAGTTGTTTGTGGTGACATTTTTAAAGCAGGTGCATTTTTAAAGCAATCCAGCCGGCCATGTCTGGTTTTGTTCATCTCTGAAGTTGGCATACTAATGCCTCGTTTTGAATTAGCCTAAATTATCCTTAAATCACCTTGCATTGTGGAACGTCCTGACACATAGGGATTTATGAAGACACAGGCAGACAGTGATAGTGCTGAATGGCACATTAATGTCCCATTGGTTCTAGATGACCCAATTATTTGCCCACAATGCTCCTCATCCCCTTGCACATTACTCCCTTCAGCGCCTTGAAAAAAACTAATTCTCATCTTACCAACTCATCTCATTCACTAGCCACGATAGCCGTAATACACGCCCTGCCACGATAGCCGTAATACACGCCCTGCCACGATAGCCGTAATACACGCCCTGCCACGATAGCCGTAATACACGCCCTGCCACGATAGCCGTAATACACGCCCTGCCACGATACTCGTAATATACCCACACTCCCAACCCCCGGGTGCACATTAAGTTTTTTGCCCTAGCACTACACAGCTGATTAAAATAACCAACTCATCATCAAGCTTTGATTATTTGAATCAGCTGTGTATTGCAAGGGCAAAAACCAAAACGTACACCCAGGGGAGGCCCCAGGACCGAGTTTGGTAACCCTGCTCTGGCTGAGGAAGGAATCCAGAAAAGATGAAGAGGGGAAATACAAGGGCGTGTGTATGTAGATGACAACAGAACGTCAAGACTTTTACAGCAACATGCATTCACTACTCTGTCCCTGCCTAGTGATATGACTACGCTTTCTTTCCCACAAGCCTTACCATCATGACTGATTGATTTCCTGACCATTTTCTCACCACAATATCCATGACTCTGTGCATCAAACATGGCATGAACAACATAAAAACCTACTCTTGCCTGTGGGGATTTTTCATGCTATTGTTTCACACCGAGGTAAAGAAGCCAGGCTTCGAGAGGGATTGTTGGGGGTTAGCAGAGCAGAACAGAGCGGTGATTGAGAATTCAGCTGCTCGAAGCGAGGGCCTTCGATCGACGGCCAGGTAGATCAGGCAGCCTCCTGCCTCCCTGCTGCACTGTCACCATATGGGGAGAGCATCTGAGACACCAATGATCTACAGCATGCTTGTAAATCTACCTCTCTAAATCACAGACCGCTGGCTGCCTCGGCCCCAGGCCACATACACACACATACACCGTTCACACTCCGACAGATGTCGGCGTTTAGTCTGTAGTGGATGAGCTGTAGGGGTACCTGTTACACTACCACCTTTAAACTAATAACATAGGTCAACCCTTCATCAGAGTCCATACTGAAGTAAAGTGCAGTAACTGTAGGAAGAAGCTCCTAACAGAGATTAAGAGGCTGCTGCAGTATTGCGGGGATGGATAAGGTCTGTCGTGACTTTCTACTACTCACCCTCTTACCTACTACAAATACACAGGGAAGGAAGATACACGGGTGGAAGACAGCCCATTTAGCATAGTAAAATGAATCCATTGTTTGCAGAGGAATGATGGGGAGTAAAGGGCTGTGTATCAGCCATCGTCTCCCCCCTAAGCTCTTAAACAATGTGGCCACATGGCCCAGAGCAGTAGAATGTATATTGGTGTAGTATAATGGCTTAGTTGTGACTCTCAAGGGAGTGTGGTCGTTTAAATGTACATTGTTGTAAAGACAGAGAGCCCATATAAGCAAGATTAATCAATTCCAACTGTAGCCCACCAGATCCATGTGGTGTGGAGATAAAGAATGACTGTAGCCCACCAGATCCATGTGGTGTGGAGATAAAGAATGACTGTAGCCCACCAGATCCATGTGGTGTGGAGATAAAGAATGACTGTAGCCCACCAGATCCATGTGGTGTGGAGATAAAGAATGACTGTAGCCCACCAGATCCATGTGGTGTGGAGATAAAGAACGACTGTAGCCCACCAGATCCATGTGGTGTGGAGATAAAGAACGACTGTAGCCCACCAGATCCATGTGGTGTGGAGATAAAGAATGACTGTAGCCCACCAGATCCATGTGGTGTGGAGATAAAGAACGACTGTAGCCCACCAGATCCATGTGGTGTGGAGATAAAGAATGACTGTAGCCCACCAGATCCATGTGGTGTGGAGATAAAAAACGACTACAACATGTTTCTCATGTTTTCCAATGTGTCCAAACCACAGGCCAAATAAATTGACTTTTTGTTATTAGATTAGTTCTGTATAAGGTTTTCCTTATTCATGTTTCCTATTTACATTTGAGTCATTTAGCAGACTCTCTTATCTAGAGCGACTTACAGTTAGTGCATTCATCTTAAGATAGCTAGTGGAGACAACCACATATCACAATCCTAGTAAGTACACGTTTCCTCAAGGCGTATCAGCAAAGTTTAATAGTGTGGAGGCTACATGTGTCCCAATATAATAAGATGGGCCTTAGATGTGGAGACTGTGCCCTACTTGTACGCAATGCAACACACATGCCTTTTACTTCCTTCACACTGCATTTATACTTAGCTGTAACCCACTGAATAATTACACTTACCATGGCAACCCACTGAATAATTACACTTACCATTGCAACCCACTGAATAATTACACTTACCATTGCAACCCACTGAATAATTACACTTACCATGGTAACCCACGGAATAATTACACTTACCATGGCAACCCACTGAATTATTCAGCAGCGGTCAGATTCTAAACACTGTAGAACATACTAGATCATTCTGTATTAGATCTGAATGTGCACTGTGCAGTAACAGGCTGCAGTATTGCAGGGATGGATGAGAGCCCTGGGGGTGACTTCCATCCATTCAGATCTAGTATGTTTTTAGTCATTATGTTTCTGCATGCATGTAACATGGACTACTAAACCAGTGTGGTGAATTTGGGTTAATGTGCACAACATGACGTAAGCTAGATCCCCATTATGAAGCTTTGAGCACTAAACTTCTTAACCTAGCTACAAAGTGGGTAAGTCAGAATTTTATTACCTACAATAATCCTGAATAAAATACCAATGATAACAGTCAACAGTGTCCTTCCACCTCAGACAAGAGGACACGCACCACAACGCGCTGAAACACCATCATTGACAATAAAGCACCATCAAGTTGCGCATGCTAATAAATCCCGACAGCCGTTCCAATACATCAAATGAATATATAAACATTTGTTTTTAAAATGGAGTGAGAAAATATTCATAGACCCCTGTCAGCCGTGTAGTGGAAGTACATCACCTTCATCTCCCATATTTATCACATGCATCGCTGAAGCACTTAAAGGGAACTAAACACAAATAAATCCTGCTCCTTCTAGGTTTGTCAGATCAGCACACACCCTACCACTGTTTCATATATACTGTACAGTAGTGCTACATAATGCAAAGGCTTCTGTCGGTTACGAGTGTGTGTGTGTGCGTACCTGTACTTTATGTAGGTGTGTGTGTACGTGCACTTGTAGGTGTGTCTCTCACTTTCCCCCCCAAAAAGCTCCTGGAGTCGTTGAGGAAAAGAGCAGCATGGCAGCTAGCAACTGATATTTTCAGCATACCACAGAGAAACAGAGAAAGAGAGAAACAGAGAGAGAGAGAGAAAGAGCGTTACAGCACGGCCAAGCTTATCTATTGGCCCAAAGCCACGATTGGCCCGGCCGCCGGAGGTGGTGTGGGCACTCTGATTTGACACAGGGGGATTCAGGCTTGTATCGGCTTGTCCTCTGACTGATCTGTTGGACAGATCCCAGCGCTGAGACTGACAGCGAGTCTGGACACTGTGGTTGGCTGGGTTGGGGATGTTGGAATTAAAGTCTTCTCTGCACGCCACATGGGTTACCTCAGAGGTTGGAGGTGGATGTCATTTAGCTGTATGGTAAATGTCTAATATGATACAGCAAAGAAGTTTCAAACTAGTACTTGGCCGAAACAGTACCCTGGCCTATAACCCTATTTTACGCACTACTTTTGGCCTGCGTACTATTTTACATTTTAGTCATTTAGCAGACGCTCTTACCCAGAGCGACTTAGAGGAGCAAATTAGTGTTAAGTGCCCTTTTCATCTAGTCTGCCCGGGGATTCGAACCAACAACCTTTCGGGTTAATGGCCCAACGCATTTAAGCACAAGGCTACCTGCCGCGGATATAAAAGGAATAGGTTGATATTTCAGATTAGGATCTGGACATGAACACACACTGAAAGGTGTTCTATGAGTACAGCTCATCTCATCTGCATTCCAAAGCTTAACTGGAGTAACGCATCTCTGTGAGATCACTTCTCTTTTAATGAAATACACCAGAGCACTTATCCCGTTCCTCCTCCAGCCACCGTATCATCCTCAGTACCCTGGAATTAGACCACATCAACTGGGTAAAGATGGACCGATCATACACACTGCAGATAAACAAACCTATCATAAAAAAAACAAATAATGCCTGTTTGTAACTACAGTTCCAGTCAAACGTTTGGACACACCTACTCATTCAAGGGTTTTTCTTTATTTGTACTATTTTCTACATTGTAGAATAGCAAAGACATCAAAACAATTCAATAACACGTATGAAATCATGAAGTAACCAAGAAAAAGTGTTAAAAATATATTTTATATATTTCAGATTCTTCAAAGTAGCCACCCTTTTCCTTGATGACAGCTTTGCACACTCTTGTCATTCTCTCAACCACAGATTTATCTCAAAAGCATTAACTGCATAGCCTGGTGCCAGTTATGATTGTGACGTGGTTGTCACCAACAGAGTTGGTAAAATAGCACAAACCGATCTGGAACCACACTCCAAACTGGACTCATTAGAAATAAGAGACTCTTAAGCCCTTTATGGTGTTAGCTGATTGGCTGGGATATGCAGAGGAAAGTTAGACAGCTGAAAGAAGCTTCATACATCAGACTTCAACAGCCAGGATCTGAAGTCAGACATTGAAAAAGCATCAAGATGATCTGAAAGCTCATGCAGTCCTTTAAGTGTGAGAGGATCTCTTTCAAGTCCAGAGACGTGTGACGGAAGCTGTGGTCAATCACTTGGAAGATCATCAATACAAAAGCCCCCCAAAAAGTAGGGAAGAAATCAGTCCAACCTGACAGCACACCGAAATACGTGAATGATGAGCACATCACTCAAACTCATCCACTAACTACAAATATCTAATGGTAAATCCAAAGTGTAAAAGCAAGATCTTGACTAGACAGTTTTTAAAGGTTATGATGTTCCTGCCCCTTTGAAATGTTTGGTTCCAGAAAGGAACCACATTGAGACAAATCAAAACCTGCCTTAATCGCTTATAAAATTGCCCGTCTAATTGGAGCTCGTTTGAATGTAGTTGAGGGATTCTTAAAGGGGATATCTGTAGTTGCTCCATTGATTTTTGGACTTTAAATTAATGATATACACTACATGGCCAAAGGTATGTGGACACCTGCTCGTCAAACTTTTCATAAAAAAATCATGGGCATTAATATGGAGTTGGTTCCCCCTTTGCAGCTACAATAGCCTCTACTCCTCTGGGAAGGCTTTCCACTATATGTTGGAATGTTGCTGCAGGGAATTGCTTCCATTCAGCCACAAGAGCATTAGTGAGGTCAGGCACTGATGTTGGGTGATTAGGCCTGGCTCACAGTCAGCGTTCCAATTCATCCCAAAGGTGTTTGATGGAATTGAGGTCAGGGCTCTGTGCAGGCCAGTCAAGTTCTTCCACAACGATCTCGACAAACCATTTCTGTATGGACCTCGCTTTGTGCACGTGGGCATTGTCATGCTGAAAACGGAAACAGCCTTCCCTAAACTGTTGCCAAAGTTGGAAGCACAGAATCGTCTAGAATGTTATTGTATGCTGTAGCGTTAAGATTTCCCTTCACTGGAACTAAGGGGATTGGTCCGAACCATGAGTAACAGCCCCAGACCATTAATCCTCCTCCACCAAACTTTGCTGTTGCACTATGCATTAGTGTTTTTCTGGAATAAACCCAGATTTGTCCATCAGACTGACAGATGGGGAAGGGTGAGAACGAGTTTCCACTGCTCCAGAGTCCAACGGCGGCGAGCTTTACACCCTCCACCCGACACATGGAATTGCGCATGGTGATCTTAGGCTTGTGTGCGGCTGCTCGGCCATGGAAACCCATTTCATGAAGCTCAAGACAAAAGGTTCTTGTGCTGACATTGCTTCCAGAGGCAGTATGGAACTCGGTGGTGAGTGTTGCAACCGAGGACAGACAGAATTTGACACGCTTCAGGACTCGGCAGTACCGTTCTGTGAGCTTGTATGGCCTACCACTTCGCGGCTGAGCCGGTGTAGACTTTTCCACTTCAAAATAACAGCACTTACAGTTGACCGGGGAAGCTCTAGCAGGGCAGAAATTTGACAAACTGACTTGTTGGTAAGGTGGTGTCCTGTGACGATGCCACGTTGAATGTCACTGAGCTCTTTAGTATTCTCCTTCCAACATTTGTCTATGGAGATTGCATGGCTGTGCTGAATTTTATACACCTGTCAGCAACAGGTGTGACTGAAATAGCCGAATCCACTAATTTGAAGGGGTGAGCTTCATGAAAATGCTTCATGAGCTTAGTTCAACTGTCATACCCCATCAGAAACCAAAATATATGATAGTTTTACTCCAATGACCGTAAACAAAATAAATGTAAACTAACACTGTATTGCCTCAAAACATGGTCAGTCCATGCATTTTTTTATTCATTTTTATTTTATTTAACCTTTATTTAACTAGGCAAGAACAAATTCTTATGTACAATGACAGCCTACCAAAAGGTCTCCTGCGGGGACAGGGGCCCGGGATAAAAATAAATAAAAATACAATATAAATAGAGGACAAAACACACATCACAACGAGATAACACAACACTATATAGAGAGAAAATCTAAAGCCCTGTGTATGAATTTGAGTGTGGTTACATTTCTCCAGACCCATCCCTCACCTTGTTACCAACACAGTAGCGGGGAAACGCTGTGTTATTGTTTCAACTGTGGATTGCCCCTTTAATTAAGACAGTAGAGGGAAACCTTTATCTAGCTGAAACCAAACTCATCCATTAGTGCTGTGGCCCCTTCCTTCTCTTATTGATTATCTGCTCAGCTACACATCCAGCCCATACTATTCATCACCCAGGCAGGCAGGATGCATGTGAGGCTGCTGGGTGATGCTGTGGGTTAGGGGACACTTTTTCACAACACTTCGACAGGAAGTGATTTTCATAGCAGGTTAGGAGAATATTTTCACTAACCCTAACCTCAGTCTCCTAACCTGCTACGTTAATTCTCCTAACATGCTACAAAAAAGTCACTTCGTTATCGAAGTGGCGTGAAAAGTGTTTCCCTTATCATTAGGGACAGGAGTTTATCTTGACCACATGACCAATCTGACCTCGAGTTTTTCCTCCTGACAATGTGACCTAACCAAGAAAAACCAAAAAGCCCTATAGTTAATAAGTACGGCCTGGAGTTAATAAGGAGTTAACAACCCCGCAACTTCAAGACCCATCACCCCCGCACACACATAGTAAAGTGTGTAGACCACTCCATCTTAATTCAGTCATTCAACACACAGATGATGTCAAGCCAAAGTCAAGGGGACCTAAAGTGGGAGTAGGAGCTAAGCAAGCATCACATCATAGTAAACACAATTAGCATCACATCAAGGTAAAGACAGAGTAATGAAAGAATAACGCTGATGTACAACGTTTGCTAAGAAGAAAGAGCTGGCCTGTGAATTAACTCGAATCAGCAGAGGGGCACCTTTAGTTTAACAGGTGGAGTGGGGTCATGCTTGAAGCCTCCCTACAGGGTACTGGGACAGCAGCCTCCTCTCTCCTGATATTTACTGCACAGTAGACCTACCTACCTCACACACAGTAGTGGCTGGGGGATGCAATACCATGACACGTGCCTGACTGGAGGACTGTGGAAATGATCATATCATCTGGTGGGTGCTTACACAGCGCATTCAGAAAGTTTTTAGACATTACATTCACATATTCAGTATTCAGATCCTTTGCTATGAGACTCCAAATTGAGCTCAGGTGCATCTTTGTTTCTATTCACCATCCTTGAGATGTTTCTACAACTTGATTGGAGTCCACCTGTGGTAAATTCAATTGAAAGGACATGATTTGGAAAGGCACAAACCTGTCTATATAAGGTCCCACAGTGGACAGTGCATGTCAGAGCAAAAACCAAGCCATGAGGTTGAAGGAATTGTCCGTAGAGCTACGAGACAGGATTGTGTCGAGGCACAGACCTGGGGAAGAGTACCAAACATTTATGCAGCATTGAAGGTTCCCAAGAACACAATGGCCTCCATCAATATTAAATGGAAGTAGTTTGGAACCTCCAAGACTCATCCTAGATCTGGCCGCCCGGCCAAATTGAGCAATCGGGGGAGAAGGGCCTTGGTCACTCTGACAGAGCTCCAGAGTTCCTCTGTGGAGATGGGAGAACCTTCCAGAAGGACAACCATCTCTGCAGCACTCCACCAAATCAGGCCTTTATGGTAGAGGGGTCAGACGGAAGCCACTCCTCAGTAAAAAGGCACATGACAGCCCGCTTGGGCATTTGCCAAAAGGCCCCTAAAGGTCTCTCAGACCATGAGAAACAAGATTATCTGGTTTGATGAAACCAAGATTGGGTGTCACGTCTGGAGGAAACCTGGCACCAGCCCAACGTGAAGCATAGTGGTGGCAGCATCATGCTGTGGGGATGTTTTTCAGCAGCAGGGACTTGGAGACTAGTTAGGATCGAGGCAAAGATGAACGGAACAAAGTACAGAGAGTTTCCTTGATGAAAACCTGCTCAAGAGCATTCAGGACAGACTGGGGTGAAGGTTCACCTAACAGGACAACGACCCTAAGCACACAGCCAAGACGACACAGGAGTGGCTTCGGGACAAGTCTCTGAATGTCATTGAAAGGCCCAGCCAGAGCCCGGACTTGAACCCAATAGAACATCTTTGGAGAGACCTGAAAATAGCTGAGCAGCGACGCTCCCCATCCAACCTGACAGAGCTTGAGGGGATCTGAAACTCCCCAAATACAGGTGCCAAGCTTATAGCGTCATATCCAAAAAGACTCAAGGCTGTAATTGCTGCCAAAGGTGCTTCAACACAGTACTGTGTAAAAAGTCTGAATACTTATGTAAATGTGATAGTTTATGTTTTACACATATGCAAAATTTTCTAAAAACCTGTTTTTGCTTTTTATTATGGGGTTTTGTGTGCAGATTTAATCAATTTTAGAATAAGGCTGTAACGTAACATTTTGAAAGTCAAGGATTCTGAATACTTTCCCGAATGCACTGTATTTGTACTATTTCACAAGTGTGTATTAATATGTGTGAATTGGAAATGCGTTTTTTGTATATCCCAACTCTCCCTGAGAAACCCTCAGATTGTGAGGTCAGGTCCAGGGTCTGCCATTATCAACAGTTAATTACCTTGTTCAAGGGCACATCGACAGAATTTCCACCTTGTCAGCTTATCATTCGGGGACTTGAACAGCTCGGGAATTGAACCAGCAACCTTTCAGTTACTGGCCCAACGCTCTTAACCGCTAGGCTACCTGCCACCCTTAATGAAGGAAATTAATAGATGTTGAGTGTGTAGGGGTGGCTGAGACTGACTGGAGGGATGTAACTACAGTGGTTGAGTGGAGTTAGTTAAGTAAGAAGTGAAGGTCATGTTGCCTAATCCCAAAATAAATGTGCCCTGGTCAAAAGTAGTGCAATACATAGGGAATAGGGTGCCATTTGGGACATACACAACAATAAACATAGGACTTCAAGGGACGGTGATTGGAGACAAAACCAGTCGAGAGCAGAACAGAACATAATAACTAAAGCAAAACCCTCCCCCACACATACAGCCCTCCTTCTCTCTGATCTGATGACACTAAGTGAGATCACAACTGTGAAGAAATTATGGCTGTGGAGTTATGGCTGGTTTGATTTAAAGAGGGCCCTGCCTGTGTGCTAAAGGAAAGTGGAGAGACAGACTGCAGCAGAACTACTTTTTAGAGCCCAATAACATGTGACATTCCGGGTCTGCCATTTATACAGTTGCAATTCTGCACTTTCATTGGCCAGGTAAGGTCAAGCTTTGAGCAGACACATTAGCCTGGAATGAATCCATTCCAACCTGGCAAACGGTCAATTCTTGTAACAGCCATAAAGATAATGTAATTGAATGGCTATAAATTGCACTGACAATACATAAATTGAATTGCATACTTAAAATCTACGCAAGGATTGCTCTCAACCGCCACATAAAAAGCAAGGGATATAATTTTGCTATTGTGGAGTTGAGGAAGTGATGCAAGTGAGCTTGTTAGTGACGATATATAAATCAATCAGCAGCAGATATACTGTGGAACAAAGCGCATTAGGCTAACGCATGATGCTAGACTAGTCTTTTTGATGACAACACTTTCCTCACAACATGAGCCCCTCTCCATCTCAGCTACTGCGTCTCAGAGGTTCCATTCTCTTTTATGATGACAAATACCTCAGAGACATTTATATATGATTACTTAAAGGGAACATGACAGTAAATAGTGTGAAAAAACATGGACTTGGAATAATGAAACACACATCCTCAGGCAATAAAGTTACAATGCGAGGGGGGGGGTGCACAGTCACTAGGGGCAGTAGCAGAAACAGTCAAAGACAGGTACTGAGAGAGAGAGAGAGAGAGAGAGAGAGAGCGAGAGGGAGGGAGAGAGACAAGGGGAGAGAGAGAGAGGAAAGAGAGTGGAGGGAGCAGAGGTCATTCCAGGCAGTACAGTAGATGTGCCCCGTGATGAGACCAACTAATTAAACAGATATCCCTCAGTGGCCACCGTGCCTCGGGAAAGATAGAAAAAGCCACTTGAAAATTAATGAAAGCTCAAAAGGAGAAAAGACAAAGCCCTTGTGGGGGAAAACGTTGCACTGTGCCTTGAGGTGAGGCTGGCTGTCTGACGCGCATGTGCGTGCATTGCCAAAAAGGACACACTAGCACTTTGGAAGCATAATTATATCAGTTGCTCTCCAGTACCCTTTCCACTTCTCACCATCACTCTTTACCTGACTCCTCCTCCTACTCCATTTCTCCAATGCACAGTGTTTCTAAGTATAGAGTTTGAGCAGACATCAGCTCTACCTTAAGCAGCGTTCTCCAGGGAGAGTGAAGGGGGTTCAAAAAGAGGGAGAGAGAAAAAGGGGGGAGTTGAGTTGAAGTAAAAACGGGACGGGAAAGAAAATAATCAGGAATATACATGAGGAACCATAAAAGGGATACCAGTTTATTTGGTGGTACTAAAAAGAGAGCAGAAAATGGCAGCAGCTGGCAGTGTGGGCCTCGACTCCCGGGCCGGCCCGAACCAACCGACACACCTCGCAGGACGGACGGACAAGAGATGCAATCGCTAGGCAGGGGAACTGGATGGAGGCTTACCAGAGGCTGTGGCCAAAAGCTGCTGAGAATAGTCATGAAGGGAAAAGGGGAGTGAAGCGGAGAGGAGGGGGGTGGACTAGTTTTTGCACTACTTGACTAAATATGGTCAGAGAGGTGGTGGGGGAGACACACCGGAGCAGCTCTACAACCCAGGACTGATTTTGAATGCGTGTTTCAAATGCTTGGCTAGCCATAAACGGAGAGCTAGCTAACAAATGGTAGCTTCACTTTCTGAACTGTGGGGAGACGACCATCCCTCATCCTCTCTAGACCGTGACCTTCACCCTCTGAAGAGAGGACCCTTGCTGGGTTGGTTTGGCCTAAAGAGGTGTGGTCCCTTCTCCCTTCTACTGTAAAGACCAGCCATGAACTATGAATGGCATCAATAGCTCCAGGTCACCCTAGCTAAAGTTGTTTTTTTAACCTTACAGTTTTACCTGGTTAAAGTTTAGTTTACCTTTGACTGTGAGAAGTAAATGTACCATGCAAATTGCTATAAAGACTAATTCTTTATGGTAAACTCAAAGACCTCCCCATTATTTGGCGGACTCCCTCTCTCTTCTCTTGAGCTGCATTGTGAAGTAGTTGCACTGAATAATAAAAAGTATTTTACAAATCCCCATAGAGATAAAGCACTGAGGCTGGCTGTGTCTATGTGTGTTCTGAAAGAAGGTAGACAGAGGCAGCAGGGGAGGGCGAGGCAGCGAGAGAGAGAGGGGCGGGCGTGAGAGAGACGAAGGAGCGGGAGGGGAAGGCAAGAGGGAGCGAGCGGGGAAGGAGGGAGGGAGCGAGAGGGAGGGAGGAAGGGAGCGTGAGGGAGCGAGAGGGAGGGAGAAAGAGGGAGAGAGCGCGAGGGAGGGCGCGCGAGAGGAAGGAGCAGGAGGGGAAGGAGAAGGAGCAAGCGAGAGGGGAAGGAGCAGGAGGGAGCGAGAGGGTAAGGAGCGAGAGGGGAAGGCGGGCGGGAGTGAGAGGGGGAGAGAGAGAGGGAGGGAGAGGGGGAGCGAGGGGGAGAGAGAAAGAGGGAGGGAGCGCGAGGGAGGGCGCGCGAGAGGAAGGAGCAGGCGGGGAAGGAGAAGGAGCAAGCGAGAGGGGAAGGAGCAGGAGGGAACGAGAGGGGAAGGCGGGCGGGAGCGAGAGGGGGAGAGAGAGAGAGAGAGGGAGGGGGAGAGAGAGAGGAAGGAGCGGGAGGGGAAGGAGCGAGAGGGGAAGGAGCGAGAGGGGAAGGAGCGAGAGGGGAAGGAGCGAGAGGGGAAGGAGCGAGCGGGGAAGGAGCGAGCGGGGAAGGAGCGAGCGGGGAAGGAGCGAGCGGGGAAGGAGCGAGCGGGGAAGGAGAGGGAGGGAGCGAGCGGGGAAGGAGGGTGCGAGAGGGAGGGAGCGAGCGGGGAAGGAGGGTGCGAGAGGGAGGGAGCGAGCGGGGAAGGAGGGCGCGAGAGGGGGGGAGCGAGCGGGGAAGGAGGGCGCGAGAGGGGAAGGAGGGTGCGAGAGGGAGGGAACGAAAGGGAGCGAGAGGGAGGGGAGCGAGATGAAGCGAGAGGGAGCGAGAGAGGGAGAGAGAGAGGGAGAGAGAGAGGGAGAGAGAGAGGGAGAGGCAGTGTGGGAGAGAGAGGCAGTGGGGGAGGGAGAATGGGTGCTACACTTTCTGCCTGTCTCCTAAAGACCAGGCCATCCTCCCATTCATCTCTCTCCCTCAGAATGCACACGGTGAAAAGGAAAGGAGTGCTGCAGTTTCTCTTCCTCTGCCTTCTTTTTCAAACGGCAGCAAGCTCCTCATGTCAGCGCAATGTCTTTCCCCTCCTAAAGGTATGGGGTGAGTATGTGTGTGTGAGCGTGTATGACTCTCCCCCTCGGTGACTATGGCAATCCCCACTCACCCCCTCCCCCAACCAGAGAGCTGAATCAGCGAGTCAGGCGTGCACCCAGCACACGATGGTTGCAGTAGCAGCGCAAGCTCTCTAGGTCATTATGGTTCTCCTCACTAGGAAAGAGGAGGAGGAAGAAAGGAGAGGGGGAGGAGAAGAGTAGCAGCCCCAGATAAGAAACTGATCTGACAGGTAATATATGCTCCCTCTTTTTCATTTGGATGAGGAGTTTACCCCTGATGGGCCCTGACGTCTCTCTCCTCCGTCCTCTTTCGCTCCTCCTCTAGCAGAGGAGCATGGCTTGGCTGTGAGTAGAGCGTCGTCAGTCGGAAGGGGGAGTGGAATTTACTATTCTGCAGTAGCAGCACACAGTAGCAGCCAGCCAGTAGGACAGAAGAGAACTTAACCAACCAACACCTTGGGGCTTCTCTCTTTCTCTCTCCCTCTCTGCTGGGGTCGCTCTTTCTGGTTGCCTGGATAGACCACCGGGAGAGAAGAGAAAGGGAACACCGGCCGGGGAGGAGTGTGGAACAAAAAAAAAAAGAGTGAAGTAGGTGAAGGTGGAATGAACGAGGGGGGAAAGTTGCTGTCTGTTCAGTTGTCCACATGGATCTTTTGTTTTTGCCTTATTCTATCCTCTCTCTCTCTCTCTCTCTCTCTCCTTTCTCCCTCTCTCTTCTCCTCTCTCTCCCTGCTGTGCTGTGGCCGGACATGCTGCAGCAGCAGAGGTCTCTCTCTGCCTGGCTCATTAGGCATCGCAGTTGCAGCCCTGTCGCTATCTAATGACGGACTTATTAACTCAAACCCGCACCGGCTTGGAGACTGCCTGAGATTGAGCCAAAGACAACCATTCAATTTCTTTTTCACACTGTCCTACCTTACTGGAAACTCAAATTTTTTACCACCCACTTTTGAGTGTACACTCTTGCCTTTTCATTCACTGCCCAAGATAAGAGAGAAGACTGCATTTTATAATGGAGGTCATCAACGTCATCATTTATTTAATCGAGGGGTACGTTTTGAGGACATGTCAACATCAAAGTCCCGAGGATGACTTCTGGATGGACGGTTGGAATGTGGATGATGTAGTCAGGGTTGTGGTGGTGAATGATAATGAGGCTTTAGCAGCAATAAAGAACAGTGTCAGTTTGTGTGGTGAACGAACGAGACATGAGTTTTAAACAGAACATGGGAGTATGGAAGGGCGCGGATTGACGGCACACCACTTAACACTGAGGTGGAGGGGTGAGGATAGGGGGTTGAGGATGGAGGTAATGGCTGACTGAGTGGATTTGTGTCACTGAACCCATAGCACTGGTGGTAGTAACCCAGTTTCTCTCCCTCACGATTTCCCTTTCTCTGAATGCTTGCTAAGGGCAGGCAGGCAGGGCACAGTACTGCGGTGCTACTGTATCTCTCAGCCCAGACCAGAGCAAGGCCAGATGACAGCCACCCACTCAGCTAATTCACTCCCTCCCTTCACGCCAGTCAGTCAGTTGCTAGCTAGTCCACCAGAAGGAATTCCAACTCCCTCTCGGGCGGCCGTGACATTTCCTAAATGGGACGTGACACCAACACAGAAGCGCTGGCTCATCCACCCACCCAGCCAGCCCTGCACTATCTTTATGCTGAGAACAACTGGGTAGGACACCTCCAATTCTCTCTCTGTCCAAATCTTCATTAATTCATATTTCCAGAACCATAACCCCCAAATACATTTCACTATATTTGGCATTAACACACTCAACATACATATTAACAAACATTCCAAAAGTTCCTAGTGGTAACACGTAGACAAATGTCCCCCTACCGAGCCATAGCCTCGGTTGTTCTGTCTGTCAGGTCAGTCAGGCAGCACCTAGCTAGCGGGTTGGGGGGGGGGGGGGGGGTAACAAGCTGCCACAAGGCAGTGCTGACTTGTGGAATGTGTTGGGCTGGGGTAAAGATTCATTAGAGACTCACTGAACATTTCACACTGCCACATAAATGGCCATCTATCTATCGCCTCCTGCTGCCTCATCCCCTCCAACAGAACAGCTGCTGCCACCGTAAACACGGGACAAGGAGGAAGAGAGTGTCACTCTTTTTTAAATCAAATCAAAGAGAACCCCCCACAGAACACAGGAACAGAGAGAAAGAGAGGGAGAGGTGGAGAAAAGAGCACCACCCAGGGCCAATCCACATACAAGTGCTGAGTGGGCAGGCTAGCAGTATTAGTGCTAGCATGTGACCTCTGGTCTGCCTGCCTGTGCATGAGCCTAAAACCCAAATCCTGCTCACAATAGCTTCCTGTTCCACTTGGATAGATACCACCCTCGTTTTCAAACATCAGCGGCGGCACCGGGGCAGTAGAGGGCTGGGTGGACACTGGGGGACAGGGGCTGACAGTGACACCAGAGACATGCATTGGACAAGAGCAATGTGCATAACGGGTAAGGGATATGATAAAGAGGGTGGGAGTGAGAGAGAGAGCAAGCGAGAAAGTGAGAAGGGGGAGGATCAGGAATGTGTAACTGTGTACCGTACGTAGCTTCAAAATGCTCCCCTATTCCGAGGACAGTAGGATCAAGCCTTATACAAGACCAGATGCACCGAGGCTAACCATCTACCAAGGACGCTTTACCAACCAGGAACAAGTCCACTACTGCTTCCGAACTTTGACCCAACCCCTCTACATCTCTCCCCTTCTTTCTTGTTCTGGAAGAATACAAGGACAACCTTCACTTACTGGGGGGGGGGGGGGCAGTTTAACGTCACTTGGAAGCTAAAGGAAAGCGGCCTTGACTGTTGATCCGAACTGAAATCACGCTCAAAGTCACCTTACGGTGCAGACTCACACTGCATTCTTAAGGGGAAAACGGTGAGGAAAAAAAGAGAATTTTCTGTGCTACTACTACTACTAGTATTACTACTACTAACTGCGACCTTGTGAATTCACTGGGATTGCCAACTTGGTGTACATACTTCTTTATGTACCCATATGAACATATGATAGCTATGGAATGTAAAGAAGTATGTATTCTTGGTGAGGTGCAGGGCGACGGGGAATGTTTTCTGATTGATGAGAGTCACAGTTTTTTTGACGATCTGTGTCTGTGTGGAGATGATTGTGAACAATGCCAGGATGTAAATGAGAATAGCGGGCGGAGTGGAGAGCGAGTGAGTGGTGTAGGGGGTAATACATTAGCTATACTGTTTCTGGGCAGTCTCACTGCAGCAATATAACCATTGCAGGGACATAGTTAACCCTGCTTTCTCGAACTGGCTGACTTAACCAACTGGCAATATTATAGAGACACTACTAATCAAAGCAATAATAATATTTGTTAAGCCGGTGTCTACCAGAGGTGAGATGTAGGGTTAGTGTGCTTGGCTTGTATTACTCTCCTGTGTAACAGAATGAGTTGGTTCTGTCAGTTAGTTCTATGCGTTAGTTCTATTTATTAGGTATGAGTTAGTAAGGAATGAGTTGGTTCTAGTCAGGAAGGCATGAGTTAGTTCCGTCACCTCAACAAACTCAGGAGGAATAATCACCCTGGGACATCGCCATACGACGGGGCCTCCTTACATCATTACTGGGTTTTACTGCATTATGGCCTTCTGAATCACAGTCAGCTGCAACTTAGCTCTCCACTTCAGTTCAGGAGAGAAGGGCAGCGAGCGAGAGAGGTGCAGCGAGTGAACGGCATGCCAGAGAGAGCCAGGCCAGAGAGAGCCAGGCCAGAGCTCCACAATTAATACTATAATATTTTCTAAAGGTCTCCCGGCTCGTGATGGGAAAATAAGGAAGGTGAATTGTGGCAAACTGCTACCATCTTTGCTTTATCCAAACGGCCAATGGGATAAGGCCAGCAAAAGAGTTGCTAAGGAGGCAGATCAGAAAGGCAGGTGCACAGAGAGATTGAGGGAGGCAACAACATCGCTGTTTAAAAAGCTGCTGGCTGGCTCTGCCCCAATGCTATATCATATGGCTGGTGTGGTGTTAACCCTACTTTGTGTCCTGTCCAGCTACAGCACTAGCAAAGTCTCCCCCAACATAACCCCACCCCTCTGAAAACCCCTCTGCCTGCCTCCCCCGCTGATTCCTGGCCTCATTGTTCAGTTTGCTATGCTCGCCAAATGCTTTGCTGCGCAGCACGGCAGTCGGCAGTGCAGCTTAGGACCATCGAAAAGTGACAATGTAGGATCAGGGCCTGCTTCGGACCGGTCAGCCGATTCCAATTGTATCACTGCTTCAAACAAATAAAAGGCCCATGGGAGAGAGATGGGGGGTGGCTGCCGAAAAAGGTGTAACAAAACCAAGAAAGCATTCTTTTTTTTTTTTTCTCTCCCGTGGAAAACAAAGGCTTGTGAAAGTTGTTGAGCTGAACTGAGCGGTGTGCTAACACTAAGTCTGCTAACAGCAGAACAGCTCATACCAGACCATGCTAGTGCATAGAGTAGCGGTCAAGCAATGGAAAAGTCTAGTACTCCCTATGGGACAGCTCTGTGGTGGGACTATTCTAATGAAATACAACACAAAGACATTATGGTTTGCCTAATATGCTAAGGAGGATGGTGCTGCGAAGACATATTCCATTTGCTATCCATGAGAGAAAGAAGGTAGAGCAGAAGCAAGATTCTTAATGCGGTCTTCGACAATCTGCACCAGCGTCATTCCAGTGACATCAAGACAGAATTATTTTTATAAAATCACCAGCGTTTTTAGAATTCAGAAAGAGAGATGGAATTTGTAACCTACTTGTCCCCTTTTAATACATTCAGGTTTTTCTTTTTACCTCAGTGCAGTCATATTTGATGCATGAAGATAAAACTGGTAGTAAAGGCACTCAGATTCTCTGTGCTGCTAAACTCCTTGTGCGGCTAAACTTGCAGACAGACAGACCTGCAATGCTTTTCAATGAAGTCCGCGCTAGCTCAGGGCGCAGCTATGCTTTAGGGTAAGCTAAGCTATTAGTGCTTAAAGGATGGGGTTTATGACTAAGAAAACGTCAATGAGAGCAGGGTAAAAAGATCAAGCTCAAATGTCACTTCATGAGACATTATCTGGGCAGAAGATTTAGGCTACAACATGCCTGTCTTGCTCTTTCATTACCCCCTCGCTGTGTCCTAGTCCCTTTATGGTCAGTCTCTAACCTTGCTCAGTCTTTCACATCTCCATATGTCTCTCTTTCTCTCTCTGTAAAGACCTATAGCAGCTATTCCACTAACTGTCTATGGGGGCATGGCTTTCTCTCCTCCTCCCACCGTTCCCTCCCTCTGGCCGTGACCTGCTGCTTGACTGACACCACACAGCAGATGCTGACATTATCAAATGCTCAGTGCCTGTCTGTCTGCCCGCAGCCCCCCTGCTTTTGCTCTGTTATGGACAGTGGACAGGATGGTGCAGCTGGCTGCCACCCGCCCAACCATCGAAATCGACTAGTGTGTGCATGTATTGCAAATAGCCTCTCTCCTGTGCCATATCGACCTGCCCCTGTACTGAATTCTCCCACTCTACAGCTCTCTCTTGCGCTCCACATCTCCCTCTCTGTTACCTGGCTGGTGCACACACACACACACACACACACACACACACACACACACACACACAGTCCCATCCGTCACAGGCTGTAATTGCTACATGACTCTGGCAGATTTGACTCCTCGATAGATTATTATCCTTTTCTTAGGGAACCATTTTTTTCACTCAGAGAGCGGTTGGAAACGCAACTTAAAAAATGGCAATGAGGATAAATAGACTGGCTGGAGGGCAGCGCATAGGGGAGATGGGGGGTTATGCAAAAATGACTGTGGTGGGTGAGAGAGCGAGTGTACACTGCACACTTCCCTGTACCATTGTACTGTATGTTTATGTTTCCAGCTTGTTCCATCTGGGTCGGCTCCACTCCAGTCCTTGACCCTGACACAGTGAACCCCCAATGCTTTGCTGAAGCTGGTAAAAAGGAACCAAATCACCTCTTGAATGGATTTGGTCCCCTTCAACCAGCTGTAGCTATGCTTTGATGACTACATACTGTCCTACTGGAGCTTCTCTCTCTTCCAAAGTGTTCTGACTGACTGGTTGATCTCAGTGTCAATGATCAGCTGTAGCGCCGTACCTTGGTGACTTAAGAAACATCGTTCACATCTGCTCTCTTCATCTTCAGTAAGTGATTATTGATTGAGTGTCATGTTTCATTGCTGCTAAAACTGTTGCTCTTCCATCTTGACTAATAAAAAGGAACCCAACATCGTTTCAACAAAATGGCGTAGCGTCCCTTTCTTCCGGACTCTGACTCAACCGTTCCGTTACCATAGAATGCATATATACACAAGATTGATATTCCAACCAGATACTGAACGGCTGTTTTAAAAATAGCAGGGGACATATGCAGGGCACTTCAGACACACACACCGTGCGGGGCTGAGCTCACTCAAATCAAATTGTATTTGTCACATGCACCAAATACAACAGGTATAGGTAGACCTTACAGTGAAATGCTTACTTACAAGCCCTTAACCAACAATGCAGTTTTAAGAAAATCCCCCCAAAAAGTAAGAGATAAGAATAACAAATAATTAACAGCCTCAGTAAATAACAATAGCGGGGCTATATACAATGGGTACTGGTACAGAGTCAATGTGTGGGAGCACCGGTGTCGAGGTATTTGAGGTAATTATGTACATGTAGGTAGAGTTATTAAAGTGGCTATGCATAGACAACAGAGTAGGAGCAGTATGGGGGGGGGGTATGGCAAATAGTCTGGGTAGCCATTTCATTAGATGTTCAGGAGTCTTACGGCTTGGGGGTAGAAGCTGTTTAGAAGCATCTTGGGCCTAGACTTGGTGGTAGCAAAGAGAACAGTCTATGACTAGGGTGGCTGGAGTCTTTGACCATTTTTAAGGCCTTCCTCTGACACCACCTGCTATAGAGGTCCTGGATGGCAGGAAGCTTGGCCCTAGTGATGTACTAGGCCATACGCACTACCCTCTGTTGTGCCTTGCGGTCGGAGGCAGAGCAGTTGCCATACCAGGCAGTGATGCAACCAGTCAGGATGCTCTCGATGGTGCAGCTGTAGAACCTTTTGAGGATCTGAGGACCCATGCCAAATCTTTCAGTCTCCTGAGGGGGAAAAGGTTTTGTCGTGCCTGCTTCATGACTGTGGTGTGCTTGGACAATGTTAGTTTGTTGGTGGACGCAAAGGAACTTGAAGCTCTCAACCTGCTCCACTACAGCCCCCTCAATGAGAATGGGGGCGTGCTCGGTCCTCCTTTTCCTGTAGTCCACAATCATCTCCTTTGTCTTGATCACGTTGAGGGAGAGGTTGTTGTCCTTGTACCACACGGTCAGGTCACTGATCTCCTCTCTATAGGCGGTCTCATCGTTGTTGGTGATCAGGCCTACCACTGTTGTGTCATCAGCAAACTTAACGATGGTGTTAGAGTCGTGCAGTCATCAGTGAACAGGGAGTACAGGAGGGGACTGAGCACGCACCCCTGAGAGGCCCCCATTTTGAGGATCAGCGTGGCAAATGTGATGTTACCTAAACTTACCACCTGGGGGCGGCCCTTCAGGAAGTCCAGGATCCAGTTGCAGAGGGAGGTGTTTAGTCCCAGGGTCCTTAGCTTCGTGATGAGCTTTGAGGGCACTATGGTGTTGAATGCTGAGCTATAGTCAAAGAATAGCATTCTCACATAGGTGTTCCTTTTGTCCAGGTGGGAAAGGGCAGTGTGGAGTGCAATAGAGATGGCATCATCTGTGGATCTGTTGGGGCGGTATGCAAATTAGAGTGGGTCTAGGGTTTCTGGGATAATGGTGTTGACGTGAGCCATGACCAACCTTTCAAAGCATTTCATGGCTACAGATGTGAGTGCTACGGGTCGGTAGTCATTTAGGCAGGTTACCTTAGTGTTCTTGGACACAGGGACTATGGTGGTCTGCTTGAAACATGTAGGTATTACAGACTCGGACAGGGAGAGGTTGAAAATGTCAGTGAAAACACTTGCCAGTTGGACAGCGCATGCTCGCCTTGTTAATGTTGACCTGTCAAAAGGTCCTACATCGGCTGCGGAGAGCGTGATCCCAGTCATCTGTAACAGCTGATGCTCTCATGCATGTTTCAGTGTTACTTGCCTCGAAGCAAGCATAGAAGTAATTTAGCTTGTCTGGTAGGTTTGTGTCACTGGGCAGCTCTCGGCTGTGCTTCCCTTTGTAGTCTGTAATAGTTTGCAAGCCCTGCCACATCTGACGAGCGTCGGAGCCGGTGTAGTATGATTCGATCTTAGTCCTGTATTGACGCTTTGCCTGTTTGATGGTTTGTCAGAAGGCAAAGCGGGATTTCTTATAAGCTTCCGGGTTAGAGTCCCGCTCCTTGAAAGCGGCAGCTCTACACTTTAGCTCATTGTGAATGTTGCCTATAATCCATAGGTTCTGGTTGTGGACGACGTCCTCGATGCACTTATTGATGAAGCCAGTGACTGATGTGGCGTACTCCTCAATGCCATAGGAAGAATCCTGGAACATATTTCAGTCTGTGCTAGCAAAGCAGTTATGTAGGTTAGCATCTGCTTCATTTGACCACTTGTTTATAGACCGAGTCACTGGTGCTTCCTGCTTTAATTTTAGCTTGTAAGCAGGAATCAGGAGGATAGAGTTATGGTCAGATTTAACAAATGGAGGGCGAGGAAGACCTTTGTACGCGGCTCTGTGTGTGGAGTAAAGGTGGTCTAGAATTTTTCCCCCTCTTGTTGCACATTTAACATGCCGATAAAAATGAGGTAAAACGGATTTAAGTTTCCCTGCATTAAATTCCACGGCCACTAGGAGTGCCGCCTCTGGACGAGCATTTTCCTGTTTGCTTATGGCGCAATACAGCTCATTGAGTGTGGTTTTAGTGCCAGCCTCAGTTTGTGGTGGTATGTAGACTGCTATGACAAATACAGATACTCTATCTACCTAGAGAGTTTATCTCATGATAAGCTGTAGACCACACTACATCAGGCTAAACTTCCTTAGATATCGTGCACCAGCAATTGTTTACAAATATGCAATGGCCCCCGCCCCGTGTCTTACCAGAGGCTGCTATTCTGTCCTGCCTATACAGTGTATTACACGTCAGCTGTATGTTCTTAATGTCATCGTTCAGCCACGACTGTGAAACATAATATATTACAGTTTTTAATGTCCCGTTTGTAGGATATACGTGCTTTCAGTTCGTCCCATTTATTTTCCAGCGATTGAACGTTAGCTAGCAGAACGGAAGGCAAGGGCAGATTAGCCACTCATCGCCTGGTCCTCACAAGGCATCCTGATCTCTTTCCGCAAAACCTACGTTTCCTTTTCCAGCGAATCATGGGGATCTGGGCCTGGTCGGGTGTCTGTAGTATATTCCTCGCGTCCGACTCAGTGAAGAAGAACTCCTCGTCCAATTTGAGGTGAGTAATCCCAGTTCTGATGTCCAGAAGCTACTTTCGGTCATAAGAGACAGTAGCAGCAACATTATGTACAAAACAAGTTACGAACAACGCAAAGAAAATAAAAAATAGCATGGTTGGTTAAGAGCCGATAAGATGGCAGCCCTCCCCTCCAGCACCATCTTTATCTCGATGGCTGTGTAAAGAATGCAGCAGCAGCCCAGGGGCCACGCGACAACTAACTCCAACTGACTAGCACAGGGTGATATAACAACAGACAATTACAGTGTGGAGTAGAGGTTGACCGATTAATCGGAATGGCCGATTAATTAGGGCTGATTTCAAGTTTTCATAACAATCGGAAATCGGTAATTTTGGACGACGATTTTGCCGATTTCTTTTTACACCTTTATTTAACTAGGCAAGTCAGTTAAGAACACATTCTTATTTTCAATGACGGCCTAGGAACGGTGGGTTAACTGCCTTGTTCAGGGGCAGAACGACAGATTTTTACCTTGTCAGCTCAGGGATTCAATCTTGCAACCTTACGGTTAACTAGTCCAACACTCAAACCACCTGCCTCACGAGGAGACTGCCTGTTACACGAATGCAGTAAGAAGCCAGGGTAAGTTGCTAGCTAGCATTAAACTTATCTTATAAAAAACAATCAATCAATCATAATCACTAGTTATAACTACACATGGTTGATGATATTACCAGTTTATCTAGCGTGTCCTGCGTTGCATATAATCGATGCGGTGCGCATTTGCGAAAAAGGACTGTCGTTGCTCCAACGTGTACCTAACCATAAACATCAATGCCTTTCTTAAAATCAATACACAGAAGTATATATTTTTAAACCTGCATATTTAGCTAAAAGAAATCCAGGTTAGCAGGCAATATTAACCAGGTGAAATTGTGTCATTTCTCTTGCGTTCATTGCACGCAGAGTCAGGGTATATGCAACAGTTTAGGCCGCCTGGCTCATTGCGAACTAATTTGCCAGAATTTTACGGAATTATGACATAACATTGAAGGTTGTGCAATGTAACAGGAATATTTAGACTGATGGATGCTACCAGTTAGATAAAATACGGAACGGTTCCGCATTTCACTGAAAGAATAAATGTTTTGTTTGAGATGATAGTTTCTGGATTCGACCATATTAATGAGCTAAGGCTCGTATTTCTGTGTGTTATGTTATAATTAAGTCTATGATTTGATAGAGCAGTCTGACTGAGCGATGGTAGGCACCAGCAGGCTCGTAAGCATTCATTCAAACAGCACTTTCGTGTGTTTTGCCAGCAGCTCTGCTGTTTATGACTTCAAGCCTATCAACTCCCGAGATTAGGCTGGTGTAACCAATGTGAAATGGTTAGCTAGTTAGCGGGGTGCGCGCTAATAGCGTTTCAAACGTCACTCGCTCTGAGACTTGGAGTAGTTGTTCCCCTTGCTCTGCATGGGTAATGCTGCTTCGAGGGTGGCTGTTGTCGATGTGTTCCTGGTTCGAGCCCAGGTAGCAGCGAGGAGAGGGATGGAAGCTATACTGTTACTGGCAATACTAAAGTGCCTATAAGAACATCCAATAGTCAAAGGTATATGAAATACAAATGGTATAGAGAGAAATAGTCCTATAATTCCTATAATAACTACAACCTAAAACTTCTTACCTGGGAATATTGAAGACTCATGTTAAAAGGAACCACCAGCTTTCATATGTTCTCATGTTCTGAGCAAGGAACTGAAACGTTAGCTTTCTTACATGGCACATATTGCACTTTTACTTTCTTCTCCAACATTTTGTTTTTGCATTATTTAAACCAAATTGAACATGTTTCATTATTTATTTGAGGCTAAATTGATTTTATTGATGTATTATATTACGTTAAAATAAGTGTTCATTCAGTATTGTTGTAATTGTCATTATTACAAATACATTTTTTCATTATTTAATTTTTTTTTTAAATTACATTTTAATTTTATTTTTTAAATCGGCCGATTAATCGGTATCGGCTTTTTTTGGTCCTCCAATAATCGGTATCGGTGTTGAAAAATCATAATCGGTCGACCTCTAGTGTGGAGGGGTTGAGATGTTGGGAGGCAAGCCAACGCAGCACAGTGGGGCCACATAAAAAGGTTTGAAAGTTCAGATCTATGGGAAGGTTTTAAGGAGAGGGAAGGGGGAATAGTAGAATAACTACTACACACAGTGTGAAGTAGCCTTGTGTGCGTGCGAGGCGGTGAGAGGCAAAATGCTCCAGAGGATGGGAGCTGAACACACAAATCACAAGGCGCAGAGCCCTCGCAGACTGACACACACCACACACACGCTGCCGCAGTACATGCAGGCAGATCAAACCAAACCCCCTTCTCGCTGCATCTTTCCCTCCCTCTTTCTCCAGTCTCTCACATGCATCACACTTCGCCTTCCCAATTTGTCTCATGCTTAATGCCAATCTGACCTGTACTCTAGCTGAGACTACACACGCCCTAAATACTAGGGATGCACGATATATCGGTGAGCATATAGGAATCGGCCGATATTAGCTAAAAATGCCAACATCGGCCCGATGTCTAGTTAACACCGATGTGCAAAACCGATGTCAACGCTGATGTGCATACCTATATAATGTAGGTAGATGGCGTAATGACGTCATGAAAAATACAGCGCTACACAGAACAAAAGCAGAAAAATACTTAGCGCACATTTCCAACAACTAAACAGGTTCAAGTCGAGCAATCATTTGAAAGAGTAAGAACATTTCAGGGAGACAACTCAAAGGCGAAATCAATTAACGCCAAGATAATGGAATTAATTGCCCTTGAGAATCAACTGTTCTCTGTCGTGGATGACATTGGCTTTCACCGACTGGTTGAGCCCCGGTACACACTATTTACCAGTCACTGCTATTCGCTTCATGACTGACATTTGGACCAGCGATGTCAGCCGCATGAGCATGCTGAGTCTGACAGCACAGTGGGTCCACAAGGATTTCCTACTGAGGAAAGCTGTATTGCATGCTCAAGAATGTGCTGGTTCTCATACAGCTGCTGCCATTTCAATGGCATTTGACAATATGTATGAAACATGAACACACTAGCTAGCTAGATTCAATCAACTGTCACGAGAAATAAGCTCATCAACTGCACCTGCAGCAGACGTGATACCCTCTGTCATGGCATTGAAACGCCTTCTCAACAAAACTGCAGACACAGACCGTGAGGTTAAAAGGTACAAAAGTACTTGAGGCTGTGAACAAGCGAATGAGTCGGTGGCATTCTATCTGAGCCTCTTTACTGTGTCGCCACCATGCTTGATGCTAGGTACAAGGACCGCTAGTTCAATGCCAACAAGAAACAGGGTTTATGTGAAATGTTACATACACAGCTGGACAAGATGGAAACAGACACAGTGACAGTGCGCACCGAGGAAGAGAGGCCACGGACAGACAGAGCTGAAACTTCACATGCATGATGAAATCCTGGTTGAGAATGAACGACTGAACAACGAAACAGCACAGCAAGTAAGTGAAAGAAATAGGTTTTGATTATGTTTTACTGGTAATGGGGACATACGTAAATGCCAACAAAATAACTTTTTGGTCAGTGTGGTGTGTGTGTAACCTTTAACTAGGCAAGTCAGTTAAGAACAAATTCTTATTTACAATGACTGCCTACCCCGGCCAAACCCGGACAACGCTGGGCCAGTTCTGCGCCGCACTATGGGACTCCCAATCACGGCCGGATGTGATACAGCCTGATTTTCGAACCAGGGACTGTAGTGACGCCTTGTGCACTGAGATGCAGTCCCTTAGACCACTGTGTCCATATGTGTGTATTTAACTGTACTAGAATCCTTAAAATGCAGCTAAAATGTTTAATATCGGTTATCAGTATCGGCCAAAAATGTAATATCGGTGCATCCCCACTAAAAACATGGATATAAATGACTCAAATGAGCCAACATCTGGTTGAAACGGAGATCTAAAAAGGGACATGAGGTTAAAAATACAAGCTTATCAAGAACCTGAAGGGTTGCAGGTGTAATTGAGGGGTTATAACAACTGTGCTAATATAGAATACTATTATAACCATAAGCCAAGTGTTTCATTAGCTCGTATAAAAAAACATTTAAAAAAAAACTATGGTCAAGTTTTCAGCTGCAACAGTCTGTCAATTGTTCTTCCAAGGACTATACAGATTTAATGAATTGAAAGTTTTCCTTTTTCCTTGAACGAGGCCTACTAGTAACCTAGTCTGAAAGTAAGGCACTAGGCTTGGGCGGTATACCGTTTCTGATTCTCTTATTTTATTTATTTAATTAACAAAGTTATGCAACATCCAATTCCCCCGTGTGAAAAAGTAATTGCCCCTTTACACTCAACTGGTTGTGCCACCTTCAGCTGTAATCACAAGAACCAAATGCTTCCTGTAGTTGTTGATTAGTCTCTCACATCGATGTGGAGGAATTTTGGCCCACTCTTGCATGCAGAACTGCTTTAACTCAGTGACATTTGTGGGTTTTCAAGCATGAACTGCTCTTTTCAAGTCCTGCCACAACATCACAATTGGGATTAGGTTTGGACTTTGACCAGGCCATTCCAAAACTTTAAATGTGTTGCTTTTTAGACACTTTCATGTAGACTTGATTGTGTGTTTTGGATCATTGTCTTGCTGCATGACCCAGCTGTGCTTCAGCACACAGACAGATGGCCTGACATTCTCCTGTAGAATTCTTTGATACAGAGCAGAATTCATGGTTCCTTCTATTAAGGCAAGTCATCCAGATCCTGAGGCAGCAAAGCATCCCCAAAACATCACACTACTACCATCATGCTCACCGTTGGTATGAGGTTCTTACTGTGGAATGCAGTGTTTGGTTTTCACCAGACATAAATGGGACCCATGTCGTCAAAAAGTTAGCCAAAAAGCACAGGGATGATCATCAAGACTCATGGAAGAATGTTCTATAGACAGATAATTCAAAAGTATACAGTCACTTTTTAGTAGTAGTACTACTTCAGTCAGGGCAGGGTGGTAAAACCCTCACTAACTGCAGAAATGGCTGCCCTGCAGCAGCCATCCCAGAAACCCAAAAAACATCCAACACAACCATTTCACAGAAGTCTTCTATACAGTCCCCCGTAACATTAGGTTGTCAGTAATTACAACCCCCGTTACGACAACCAACAATAGAGCCACTTCTCCTCCCTCTAGTCTCTATTAGTTCTGGCAGAGTGAACCATACATTAGATGGAGAGGATTCCTTGAAGGCTGTTTTTCACAATGGTGTGTGTGCGCCTGGTAACCCAGCAGGTGTAGTAATTACTACTATATAAGGTGGCCTAACTGTTTGTTGGTGTGTTAAAGATAGATTCTCCTATTTGAAAAACAACAAAACCCGGTCCCTGCCACTTAAGCATTGAACAGATCGCACTGTAGCGTTAAAGGGGATGTTTAGAGCTTTCTTAAAGCGGATATTGAAAACTGTATTAAAAGGGGTGAGAGGCGTGTTAAAAGGTGGCGGTGCAGTCTAGTCTGACACAGCAGGGCCTTCTCTCAAACATGCAATCTTTGGACAATAAAATGGACAAGTTACTGGGAATATTAAACTACCAACGGGACATTAAAAACTGTAACATCTTATGCTTCACGGAGTCGTGGCTGAACGACGACAATTTCAACATACAGCTGGCTGGTTATATGATGTACCGGCAGAATAGAACAGCGGCAGGATAGAGGGGCGGCGGTCTACGTATTTTTGTAACAGCTGGTGCACGATATCTAAGGAAGTCTTGAGCTATTGCTCGCCTGAGGTAGAGTAGCTCATGATAAGTTGCAGACCACACTAACTACTGAGATCATTTTGATCTATATTCTTTGTAGCTGTTTACATACCACCACAGACTGAGGCTGGCACTAAGACAGCATTGAATGAGCTGTATTCCGCCATAAGTAAACAAGACAACGCTCATCCAGAGGCGGCACTCCTAGTAGCTGGGGACTTTAATGCAGGGAAACTTAAATCAGTTTTCTATTTTTTTTAATCAGCATGTTAAATGTGCAACCAAAGGGAAAAGAACTCTGGACCACCTATACTTCACACACAGAGATGCATACAAAGCTCTCCCTCGCCCTCCACTTGGCAAATCTGACCATAATTCCATCCTCCTGATTCCTGCTTACAAGCTAAAATTAAAGCAGGAAGCACCAGTGACTAATCAATAAAAAAGTGGTCAGAAGAAGCAGATGCTAAGCTACAGGACTGTTTTGCTAGCACAGACTGGAATATGTTCCGGGATTCCTCCAATGGCATTGAGGAGTACACCACATCGGTCATTGGCTTCATCAGTAAGTGCATCGAGGACGTCGGCCCCACAGTGACAGTACGTACATACCCCAACCAGAAGCCAAGGAATACATGCAACATCCGCACTGAGCTAAAGGCTAGAGCTGCTGCTTTCAAGGAGCGGGACTCTAACCAAGAAGCTTATAAGAAATCCTGCTATGCCCCCCGACGAGCCATCAAACAGGCAAAGCATCAATACAGGACTAAGACTGAGTCGTACTACACCGGCTGAAGCTCGTAGGATGTGGCAGGGCCTGCAAACCATTACAGACTACAAAGGGAAGCACAGCCGAGAGCTGCCCAGCGACACGAGCCTACCGGACGAGCTAAACTACTTCTATGCTCGCTTCGAGGCAAATAACACTGAAACATGTATGAGAGCACCAGCTGTACCAGAAGACTGTGTGATCCCGCTCTCTGCAGCAAATGTGAGTAAGACCTTTAAACAGGTCAACATTCAAGGCCAGACGGATTAACAGGACGTGTACTGCGAGCATGCACTGACCAACGAGCAACTGTCTTCACTGACATTTTCAACCTCTCCCTGTCTGAGTCTGTAATGCCAACATGTTTTAAGCAGACCACCATAGTTCCAGTTCCCAAGAACACTAAGGTAACCTGCCTAAATGACTACCAACCCGTAGCACCCACGTCTGTAAAAATGAAGTGCTTTGAAAGGCTTGCCATGGCTCACATCAACACCACCATCCCGGAAACCCTAGACCCACTCCAATTTGCATACCGCCCCAACAGATCCACAGATGATACAATCTCTATTGCACTCCACACTGCTCTTTCCCACCTGGACAAAAGGAACACCTATGTGAGAATGCTATTCATTGACTACAGCTCAGCGTTCAACACCACAGTGCCCTCAAAGCTCATCAATAAGCTAAGGACCCTGGGACTAAACACCTGCCTCTGCAACTGGTTGGTGGCGGTGCTGTCTAGTCTGCCTCTACAGGGCCATCTCTGTTTGGAGCACCTTTTGTAAAGATGTCTGAGTGTTGGAGTGTGCCCCTGGCTATCCATAAATAACTAAAACAAGAAAATGGTGCCATCTGGTTTGCTTAATATAAGGATTTTTGATACTTAAGTATATTTAAAACCAAACACTTTTACTTAAGTAGTATTTTATTGGGTGACTTTCACTTTTACTTTAGTAATTTTTTAATAAGATATCTTTACCTTTACTCAACTATGACAATTGGGTACTTTTTCCACCATTACGCACACGCACAAACGACCAAGAAAATATGCAAGCTTAACCATCAATACACAATTTAAAGGTTTACATTTATTTACCAAGTAGACTAAATTACACACTAATTGTAGAAGATTCAATAACTGACTGACAAAGCCTGCTGCTTTATATGGAGACAATACCATTTGAATCTTCTTTCAACACCTCTCTCTTCCTCTCTATTCAACTATGTTACTCCCTTGCTCTCTCCATCTCTCACACACACACGAACGTACAAAACCCCGATGCGGTGTGTGTGAGTAATGATGGATGTGATGTATAGTTTAGGTCCCACATTAGCAGGCGCCCCTGCTGGTGTTTGGGAATGCACTCCCCACACCACACACACAGCCAGATGCCAGACTCATCGGTCACCCCAGATCCTCCTCTGTTTCCCCCTTCACCCTCAACACCTTTTACCCCTGGAGGGCCCTACCACACAGAACCCCTCTGACTGAACAGTGTGGCTGCCGTGACAACTATCTGATGTCTTAAGCTCACTGCAAGAGACAACACTGCAGATCATACAGCTGAGGGGTAGCCTACTGTATATGGAGGGATTGTCAGAGTGGTTATTTGATCCCAGATGATGCACAAGACTTGCAACTTGCATTTGTGTACAATCAATAAAACATCATCATGTGACAGGCAGTTTTCATCCATACCTGAACATAAATAGCTTGAAGAGAATCTTGAGTCGTGTTGTACCATTTAGAGGTACAACTGCCACTTTACTCTGTCCTTCTGACAACCACCTAGGGTGCTTTTCAGGAATATGACTCACTACTGCAGTCAGAACCTACTCCCTGTCCCAAGCACTCAGTGGGGACGCAAACGTCACTCTTCTAAAACACTACTAAAATAAGTACTTCCCTTCAAACCAGGGAGACGTCGTTTTCAAGGGGTTTAAGACTTGGTCGAGTCCAGAGGTCCATCTCCCTCTCTCTGCAATATTGTGGAGGAGCTTGTGTGTGAAATAAAAGTAAATGGCTAGATTGAAGAGTGGGACAGAGTGCCGGTGGAAAGCAAGGCAGACTCCAGCACTTTTCACCTTTACTGTACAGTCAATATGGGACTAACAGTTCCCACTGTTGCAAACTGGTGATCAAATCACATACACATATTTAGCAGATGTTATTGCGGGTGTAGTGAAATGGAGGGAATGCAATGTACAGTACCATAGTTTTTCTGGATCAAAATGAGGCTTAAGTGGTGGGCGTGGCGGGGACGTGGCCATAGGCGTGGCAAATAGTGCGGTTGCAGACTGAACATTTGACCTCAGCGACAAAATGTTGATGTTTTAAAGCCAATTTCCCATAATTCCACATATTTTGCCATGTGGCGGAGATAAAGTTGTGCATTCTATGCTGACAATCTCAGAGAGAAAATTTTTCAGTTTTAAAGCAAATTTCCTATACAGTAAATAGACCAACAATATTTAAAAAATAATAATAATAAAAAGCAGAAACATTCGTCCCCCATCTTTTGAGGCCATTAACTGGTGAAATCACTGCATTATGATGACAAATGACTTCAATGCATCTCTGACTGAAGCCATAGAGCTTAGCTTGTACAGTAATAGACTGTCAGGCCGGCACAGCAAGGCAAGCAGATTGCAATCCAGATTATTGTTCAAACTGGCTATCTATCAGTGGCAGGCAGTGCCATAGAGTAGCGATGAAGACTGAGGGGTGTTCCAGTGTTATTCCACTGTGCTGCTGCCGTCAGTGCGTGCCACTGCCAGTGGACCAGGCCGGGCCAGGCTAGCTGAAATAGCAGGTGCTCCAGAGCCCTCTGACCCCAATTCTCTCTGTCCTCATGCCAATGGAATGTGTGTCAGCTAAGGTGAAATGATACTAATGTCCCCTAGCCGGCTCTGACAAGACCACGAGCCAAACCTCCAGTCCAGCCAAAAAGGCAGCTGCTAATGTGTGTGTGTGGCGTACACTCCAGAGATACTGTGGCCTCTATTACCCTAGGATTTTCAAGCTGATCGGTATAGTATAGTCTCTCTAAGCTACTAGCCTTAATGTGTGTCTCATGTATGTATGAGAGACTAGAATAGCCCATCGCTAGAGTGGAGCAGTAGCAACCAGGTGGAGCTAGAAATAGCTGTGGCCAAGGATGAGGAAGAGGACACCGACAGAACTGATGTAGGCTGTAGGCTAGGATGTAGCCTGTACGCTAGGATGCAGGCTAGGATGTAGGCTAGCCGTGGATAGAAAGGACCAAACCCATCAACCTCAAAAGCAATAGGGTTCAGTGTGGTCATAAACCATTTAACAGCAGTACCATTCAATTAGTTAACTTGTACTCAATGAGAATAAAACCAGTTTGAAACACATCTACAACTTTGCAAGCCACAAGTCTAACTGTATGGAGGCCAGTTTCCTGTGAAGCCAAAGGCAGATTTCAACATTGTGTGAACAATAAAGTATTTCCATCTTTTTCGTCACAAGCCCTGGCTTGGCAGTTAAAGTCAGGGTCGTACCTGGGGTTCCCTCGCAGGGCGGCGTGGTGCAGGGCGTTGAATCCGTTGTTGTTGGTGATGGTGACGTCAGCTCCCGCCTCCAGCAGCACAGAGAGCATGTCGTCCCTCTTCTTACTGATGGCGTCATGCAGGGGCGTGTCTCCCTCGGAGTCCTGTAGGGGGGCGACATACATACCGTTACCACAATATCTAGCAGGAACCATCATTATCAAATCAAAATCTTGTCACTAACAATATAGGCCTATACTGGTTATGTGAAGGAGATGTTTACATTTCACAAACACTTGAGCGCAGAGAGAGCCACCCAAATATTTTGGTTAGAGCGGCTGCTTATATTGTATTTGTCCTGTTTCACAAATATACAAGTGTGTATTATTTGCATGTGTGAAATGGAAGTGTGTGTGCACATATGTTCATAGTGGTTACCTGGAGGCTGGGGTGGCAGCCAAAGTCCAGCAGGGTCTTGACCACCTGCAGATGGCCTTTGTTGACAGCAATGTGCAGGGGGGTCTGTCTACGCTTGTTCCTGGCGTTCAGGTCGGCACCGCCCCTCTGCAGCACCTCGATCACAGAGCCCTCGTCTCCGAAGGACGCGTGGTGCACCGCCCGGTCTCCATCCTTGTCCTGGGAGGGATATTATACACAGACTGACCCAATGTCTCTACTGTTTACACCTCAGCGAGCATCCAACTATGACTGATACAGTCAGCTTTTTAAGAGTATGAATTGAGACCAGTATAGGAAGACTGAAAAAAAGAAAGGGAGTAGTTTCACTAGAGCACAGCTTTTCAATGTCAAACCTGTAAAGAAACACTCCTGGTTTTCATCCTCTCCTAATAAGGGACTAATTCAGACCTGGGACAACAGGTGAGTGTAATTAACTACCAGGTAGAAGAATAATAGAAGTGTTTCGGCCCTCCAGGACTGGAACTGAACAGCCCTGATATAGTGTCTAGGGATATCAGTTCTAGCACTGTTGGTCTTGGTATTGGGGAGGGTTTAAATATATAACTATTGAGAAGGGGCTATAGTATAGATGTTAGTATTGAGGAAGAACTGTTGGCTGTACAAACCTCAGCCTCCAGGTCCACGTTGTGTTTCAGCAGCAGCTTGAGGACGTCCACGTGACCGTTCTGACTGGCCGCCTGCATGGCTGTGTGTCCAGCACACTGCCCGTTCACCTAAAAAACACACAATGTAGCACTGTTAAGTGTGTTCTTGTATTTTGAATTCATCCAGTGCACTGCCTCGTCACCCGCATACACAAGACGGGGTTGTGTGTGTGTTTCAATGCCAACTGAGGTACTGGAATACTTGGGGCATAAATATTAATGTGTGGTCCTTTGGGAGTCACAGAACATATCTTGCCATGGCGGGAGGATCACTTTGCCCAGCTCACTGTGCTTTAAAAAGGTCCAATGCAGCCATTTTTATTAAAATATCAAATCAATTCTGGGTAACAATTACATACCTTAATGTGATTGTAATTTAAACAATGGTCAAAAATAAATAAAAAAAGCTTCTTGGCAAAGAGATTTCTCAAGCAAGAATTATGCCAGAACTGTCTGGGAGCAGTCGGAGTGGGTGGCCTAACAGGAGGAGCCTAATGGGACGGACATGTGAACTGAAATGTAGCTATTATTGGCAGAGAAGTTTGAAACGCTCTGTTATTGGTCTATTAACTTATACTGCCAGGCAGGCCAAAACTCCACTCATGCAAAACGAGCTGAAATGTCAGGTGTTTTTTTTCAAACAGCTCATACACTTAATGGGAATTATCATCATCATCGTCACAATTTCACAGTAACACAGGAAAATCAAGTTTGACTGCACTGGGCCTTTAAGTAATAATTACACTGCAAGACATCGAGGCACTTGGCCAACCCTCACCGCACTGAGACACGCGTGCTCACACACACGGTCGCAGAGACAATGCTGCAGAACTCTTACAATGAGGGGAGGGAGGCTAAGATGCTCTACTCTCTATTCTAAGCAGCTCTCTAAGGAAAGAGGAGAGCGCAGACAGCAGACAGCTCCCCTTAGGGGCAGGTTGTTGGCCTGGTTGATGGACGGACAAGCATCATCACTAGGGACAGGAGTTATTCCTGACTAACAACCTGACAAGGAAAAACTCTGTGCCCCACCTATAACTAGGCCACAGAATTTTCCTAGTCACGTGGAAAATTGGCCCTAGACCATAAAATGGGGTATATTCACTCGGCTTGGGCGGTATACCGTATACCAGAATATTTGGAAATAGCCACAGAATGTTTTTTCAATACCGTCAAAACTATTTATTTCACATTTTTCCAAACATTGTAATATTTGTAGCAAGGGTTGCAAAGTGCCGGAAAAGTTCCTGAATTTTTCCCATGGGAAGTTAAGCCCGGGAATTTGTGCACTTTTGCTTAAATTCATAAAACAAGTTAGCTTATAACAGTGAACCTTTTTTGTGGGATACACATAAGGCAATTCTAGGTATTGTGGCAAATTTTGGTTAAAGTATCCCCAATTCAATGGAATTCCAACCCTCTGCATGCACAGTGCATTCTTCCATCACATATACAGCTAATTCTCAAGATCTTGCACACTAATGAGATGCTATAGAGCCCACACTACTACGCTGCCTGAAACAAGGACTACATGCTTTCTGGTAAGTTTTGATTACAATACTGGTTGGGGTGAATATATTTTATATGACACATGATTTTTTGTTAACTACCGTAATTTCCGGACTATAAGCCGCTACTTTTTTCCCACGCTATGAACCTCGCGGTTTATACAATGACGCGGCTAATTTATGTTTTTTTTTTCCCCCCACAAGATTCATGCCGCCAAAAAACTGAGCACCGTCACATAATGTGACGTAAATCGAGCGCGCTCAAACTTGCCATCATTCTGATTACGGTAGTCATTTTGTCACCCTCATCATGGCAAAGACACGGAGAAATGCATATGATGCAGCTTTCAAGTTGAAGGCGATCGATCTGGCTGTTGGAAAAGGAAATAGAGCTGCTGCACGGGAGCTTGGCCTTAATGAGTCGATGATAAGACGTTGGAACTGTGCAGATCCGACTGAAAGCCAAAACAATCGCCACCGCAATGAAGTTTGACTTTCTTGGTAGGCTACTGTTTACTGCTATTTATTTTTTATTTTTGTTACAAGCCGTGTTTCGTTAAAGCCTATTTATTTTTGTTACAAGCCGTGTTTCGTTTAAAGGCTGTGTAAAGTTCATTTGTTTCAATGTACCGGTAGGCACTTGCGGCTTATAGACATGTGCGGTTTATTTATGTACAAAATACATATTTGTAAAAAATTCAGTGGGTACGGCTTATATTCAGGTGCGCTTAATAGTCCAGCAATTACGGTAGTAAATAGTAGCCTACAGCAAAGTGTGTTTAAGTAATTTCTCACGTAACAGTTTCTGCTAGTTAGTTTTTGCTACCATGTGGGTTTTATCTTGCTTGAGTCTGCTAACTGAGGTGTTAATTCACCTGTTTCCATACATGTTTCATTTTAAAACATTTATCTTTATCTTTTTGTTTAATCTAACTGCTTAACTATTTATCTGTACATGGAATTGTATTTGGGTTTTTTTAACTCATTTTTTCATAATCTTTACAGGAAAATGCCACGGGCACTATCTGATGTGTGGAGACATTTCACTGCAGCTAATGTAGAATGAAAAGCTGTGTACACATTTGCAAATAATGTGCAAAATCAAATGTGAAGGCAACAAAGATGCAGAATCATCTGGAGAAGTGCATAAAGTTCCCTCAGTGCTCACAACCTCTGACAAAAGTCACTACTATTCGAGGTGAAAATGATGAATCAGACACCTTATCGATAGCAGCAGCTCATGGTCCTCCTGGAATCAGATTTTTTTTTTACTCAATGGAGTAACGTATGTCAGAGAAATGCTGATGAATGTCTTGCTCGAGCTGTGTGTGCAACTGGTTCACCTCTGAAGCTCACAGGCAATGTGTATTGGAAGAGATTTCTGAATGTTCTTTGCCCAGCATACACCCCTCCAACCAGACATGCTTTATCTACTAATTTGCTGGATGCAGAGTTCAACAGAGTTGAAGTGAAGGTCAAGCAAATCATAGAGAAAGCAGAGTGTATTGCAATCATCTCTGATGGGTGGTTGAATGCTCATGGGCAAGGAATAATTAACTACATCATCTCCACCCCTCAACCAGTATTCTACAAAAGCACAGACACAAGGGACAACAGACACACCAGTCTCTACATTACAGATGAGCTGAAGGCAGTCATCAATGACCTTGGACCACAGAAGGTATTTCCACTGGTGACAGACAATGCTGCGAACATGACCGCTGCTTGGTTCAAAGTGGAGGAATCCTACCCTTACATCACACACATTCGCTGTGCTGCTCATGCATTGAATCTGCTCCTCAAGGACATCATGGCACTGAAAACAATGGATACACTCTGCAAGAGAGCCAAGGAAATGGTTAGGTATGTGAAGGGTCATCAAGTTATAGCAGCAAACTACCTCACTAAGCAAAATGAGAAGAATAAGAGCACCACATTGAAGCTGCCCACAACACCCGTTGGGATGGTGTTGTCATCATGTTTGACAGTCTCCTGGAGGGGAAGGAGTCTCTCCAAGAAATGGCCATATCAGTCTGCCGATATGGACAGCCCCATCAAGAGGATCCTCCTGGATGATGCATTTTGGGAGAGAGTGGTAAGCAGCCTGAAACCTATAGCAGTAGCAATTGCACGGATTGAGGGAGACAATGCCATCCTGTCTGATGTTCAGACTCAGCTTGCAGATGTAAGAGAAGAAATCTGTACTGCCCTGCCCACTTCACTGTTCCTCCATGCAGTTCTGCAGTTCTGGAAGACTTCTGCCTGAAGCCCACACATGCCGCAGCGTACATGTTGGACCCCAAGTATGCTGGCAAGAGCAGAGATCTGGTGCAGAGACCAACAAGGCCTATGGTGTCATCACTACCGTGTCTCGCCACCTTGGCCTGGATGGGGCAAGGTTCTTGGCAGTCTGGCGGAGTACACTTCCAAGCAAGGGCTTTGGGATGGAGATGCAATATGGCAGTCGTGCCAACATATCTCATCAGCCACCTGGTGGAAGGGACTTTGTGGACCCGAGGCTGTTTCCCCTGTTGCCTCCATCATTCTCCAAATCCCACCAACATCAGCTGCCTCAGAGCGTAACTGGTCCTTGTTTAAGAACACACACACCAAAGCACGCAACAGGCTGACCAATACAAGGGCTGAAAAATTGGTGGCCATCCGGGCAAATTTGAGGCTTTTTGAGCCTGACAACGAGTCAACCTCAACAATGTTATGGTGTCAGAGGAAGGCCATAAAAATTGTTAAAGACTCCAGCCACCCTAGTCATAGACTGTTCTCTCTGCTACCGCACGGCAAGTGGTACCCGGAGCGCCAAGTCTAGGTCCAAGATGCTTCTAAACAGCTTCTACACCCAAGCCATAAGACTCCTGAACACCTAATCAAATGGCTACCCAGACTATTTGCATTGCCCCCCTCCCCACCCCCACCTCTTTTACACCGCTGCTACTCTCTGTTATCTATGCATAGTCACTTTAATAACTCTACCTACATGTACATATTACCTCAAATAACCGGTGCTCCCGTACATTGACTCTGTACCGGTTCCCCCCTGTATATAGTCTCGCTGTTGTTTTGTTATTTTACTGCTGCTCTTTAATAACTTGTTACTTTTATTTCTTATTCTTACCCATATTTTTTTTTAAACTGCAATGTTGGTTAGGGGCTCGTAAGTAAGCATTTCACTCTAAGGTCTACACCTGTTGTATTCGGCACATGTGACTAATACAATTTGAAGGTTGGAAAGTGACAGTGAAGATGAGGCCTCAGAGTCTGATGTTCAAGAGGTGGACATTGAGGAGGTCCAGGGAGAAGACATGGAAGCCTGAGAGGAAGACAACCAAAGCTTTAGTTTCTAGACTATCATTTTACAGATGTATGTTGTAAACGTTTTTGGGAAATGTGATGGATCATCGGGGATCATTAAATATTCCCTTTCTTTTGTTGTTCAGTGAAATCAATGAGTCAACTCATTTAATTAAAGTTCAATTCATAACTAAATGTTTATTTTATTTCTATTGGAAGGATTTAATAATTTACAATTAGGTCTACTTATGATAAGGTAAAAGGTTAATGTTCCTGTCTCCATATGATATGGTAACTATATCCAATGCAAAAAAACATCTACATTTAAAATGGTATTAATAATTTGCATATATTTCCGTTAATTCCCATATATTCCCCTTAATTCCCACAGAAATTTACCACCTCTGAATATTCCCCAAAACGTGCAACCTTATTTGTAGCTATTATTTAAGTAAATACCTGCAGTCAACTTGTGCAACTTCATTTCACCTGTCAAATTATTTTACATTAGGAAGCTTAAGTAGTTCCCCTGAACAGTTGAGCCAGCCACGTGCTTGTTTGTAAATAGCACAATGGGAGTGAAAAATAAAATAGTTATTTTTTGCAAAAACGACGCATGACCATCATATTTCTAATGTTTAGGACTATGCGTTTTATTTTATTTTCCTGAGTGAAAAACTCTGCGTTAACAAGACCCCCAAGTTTAACTTGCTATCTACAGCGCATTCAGAAAGTATTCAGACCCCTCGACTTTTTCCACATTGTTACGTTACAGCCTTATTCTAAAATTAATTAAATCATTTCCCCCCTCATCAATCTACACACAATACCCCATAATGACAAAGCAAAAACTGCTTTCTATAATTTTTTGCAAAAATACTGAAGTATCACATTTACATAGTTATTCAGACCTTTTTTCTCAGTACTTTGTTGAAGCACCTTTGGCAGCGATTACAGCCTTGTGTCTTCTTGGGTATGACGCTATAAACTTGGCACACCTGTATTTGGAGAGTTTCTCCCATTCTTCTCTACAGATCCTCTCAAGCTCTGTCAGGTTGGATGGGGAGCTTTGCTGCACAGCTATTTTCTGGTATCACCAGGGATGTTCGATTGGGCCACTCAAGGTTCCCACAGTTGACAGTGCATGTCAGAGCAAAAACCAAGCCATGAGATTGAAGGAATTGTCTGTAGAGCTCCAAGACAGGATTATGTCGAGGCACAGATCTGGGGAAGTTTACGAGAAAACTTCTGCAGCATTGAAGATCTCCAAGAACACAGTGGCCTACATCATTATTAAATGGAAGTTTGGAACCACCAAAATCTTCCTAGATCTGGCCGCCTGGCCAAACTGAGCAATCGGGGGAGAAGGGCCTTGTTCAAGAAGGTGACCAAGAACCCAAATGGTCACTCTGACAGAGCTCCGGAGTCCCTCTTTGAAATGGGAGAACTTTCCAGAAGGACTAAGCATGGTGGTAGCAGCATCATGCTGCGGGGATGTTTAAAATATATATATATATATTTGACGCAAGCCATGCAAAACAACCTGATGTTTCGAGCTTAAATTGATGGATATTGATTGGGATTTTGTGTTTATTATTACTTATACTGAACACAAATATAACTGGAACATGTAAAGTGTTGGTCCCACATTTAATGAGCTGAAATAAAAGATCCCAAAAATGTTCAACACGCACAAAAAGCTTACTTCTCTAAAATGTTGTGCACAAATTTGTGCACATATCAAGAAGCTGATTAAACAGCATGATCATTACACAGGTGCACATTGTGCTGGGGAAAATAAAAGGCTACTAAAATGTGCAATTTTGTCACAACAAAATGCCACAGATGTCTCAATTTTGAGGGAGAGCGCAATTGGCATGCTGACTGACTGCAAGACTGTCCACCAGAGCAATCGCCAGAGAATGTATTGTTAATTTCTCTGCTGCCTACAAAGTTGTTTTAGAGAATTTGGCCTTACGTACGAGACCATCCACCCAGACAGCTGATGAAACTCAGGAGTATTTCTGTCTGTAATAAAGCCCTTTTGTGGGGGAAAAAACTAATTCTGATTTGGGAGCCAGGTCCAGCCAGTGGTTGGGCCTATGGCCTCCCAGGCCCACCCATGGCTGCGCCCCTGCCCAATCATGCAAAATCCATAGATTAGGGCTTAATGAATGTACAGTACCAGTCAAAATTTGGACACCTACTCACAAGGGTTGTTCTTTATTTCCTACTATTTTCTACATTGTAGAATAATAGTGAAGACATCAAAAGTACAAAATAACACGTAGTAACCCAAAAAATAGTTAAACAAATATAAAACAAATATTTTAGATTCTTCAAAGTAGCCACCCTTTGCCTTGATGACAGCTTTGCACACTCTTGGCATTCTCTCAACCAGCTCCACCTGGAGTTCCCACATATGTTGAGCACTTGTTGGCTGCTTTTCACTCTGCGGTACATCTCACCCCAAACCATCTCAATTGGGTTGAGGTCGGGTGATTGTGGAGGCCCAGTCATCTGACACAGCACTCCATCACTCTCCTTGGTCAAATAGCCCTTACACAGCCTGGAGATGTTTTGGGCTATTGTCCTGTTGAAAAACAATTGATAGTCCCACTAAGTGCAAACCAGATGGGATGGCGTATCGCTGCAGAATGCCGTGGTAGCCATGCTGGTTAAGTGTGCCTTGAATACTAAATAAATCACTGACAGTGTCACCAGCAAAGCACCCCCATCCTCCTCCATGCTTCACGGTGGGAACAACACATGCGGAGATCATCCGTTCACCTACTCTGCGTCTCACAAAGACACGGTGGTTGGAACCAATAATCTCAAATTTGGACTCAACAGACAAAAGGACAGATTTCCACCAGTCTAATGACCATTGTTCATGTTTCTTGGCCCAAGCAAGTCTCTTCTTATTATTGGTGTCCTTCAGTTGTGGTCTCGGAGTAGCAATTTCACCATGAAGGCCTGATTCATGCAGTCTCCTCTGAACAGTTGATGTTGAGATGTGTCTCTTACTTGAACTCTGTGAAGCATGTATTTGGGCTGCAATCTGAGATGCAGTCAACTATAATGAACGTATCCTCTGCAGCAGAGGTAACTCCAAGTCTTCCTTTCCTGTGGCGGTCCTCATGAGAGCCAGTTTCATCATAGCACTTGGTTTTTGCGACTGCACTTGAAGAAACTTTCAAAGTTCTTGAAATTATCCAGATTTACTGACCTTCATGTCTTAAAGTCATGAGGGACTGTCGTTTATCTTTGCTTATTTGAGCTGTTCTTGCCATATTATGGACTTGGTCTTTTACCAAATAGGGCTATCTTCTGTATACCACCCCTACCATGTCACAATACAACTAATTTGCTCAAACACATTAAAGACATTCCACTATTTAACAAGGCACACCTGTTATTTAGAATGAATTCCAGGTGACTACCTCATGAAGCTGGTTGAAAGAATGCCAAGAGTGTGCAAAGCTGTCATCGATAGAATAATGTGTTATTATGTGCCTATGTGTTATTTCATAGTGTTGATGTCTTCACTATTATTCTACAATGTAGAAAATATAATAAATTAAGAAACCTTTGAATGAGAAGATGTCTCCAATAAAATCGTTGAAATTGTTGCATTTATATTTTTGTTCAGTATAGAAGGCCGCACCACTGCGTCAATGGACTCTTAAGGATGAACTGTGCCCTGGAGTAATGTCTTCATATCATCATTTTGCCATCTCAATTACCAATAAATATATCTTCGGGGGGGGGGAATGCGCCATGGGACTAAATTATGATAGACACCTACCAAGCTTGAAGCTGTGTTGAATGAAAAGAACACTTACGTCCACGTCAGGTCTCTTGAGGATGTCCTCCACCTTGGCCAGGTCTCCATTGGCTGCTGCTTTGACCAGTTCCTCATTGACATCACCCGACTCCTGGGTCTCAAACAGCTTCTTCAGCAGCTGAGACAAACGCTCTACACACACACACAACAATGTTACATGGGGGTCATCTTCTAGGTCCAAGGAGTGAAGATTGTGTGTGGTGTGTAAGAGGGGTCAGTGTATGTGCATGCCCACTAATAAACAGGCTAGTAGTAGATATGGGAAAAAATATTGGTTTATGTATCGGTGTGTACACACTGTGTAAATGTGTGTGTTCTGACTACCTCCGGAGGCGTTGGTGACAGCAGAGCCAGTGGGGGCCACCTTGGTGACGGCAGCAGGGTTATAGGTCCATGACGTTCCACATACCTCCACCTTCAGGTCGCTGTCAGAGTAGATCTGCTGCACGCGGCCCACCTTGCCCAGGGTCTGAGGAAAACAATACATTCATTACATTGCTATAGCATTTTTTATTACAATCTCAAAAGAACATAAACATACCATATTGTTAAGAGATTCATTGTTAGTTTCTCTCTAAAGAGCTCTGATGAAGGGAAAAAAAATCAGTTAAGTACCAAATATTATTGAAGGGAATTCTGAACCTCCTTTCAGAATTCTAGTGCCTCTTACACAGGGAAGTTAAATTATCTGCGATATAACCAAGGTATAGAAAACAAATACAATTTGAGGGGGAACAAACCAAAAAGAGATGCGCATCTGTGTATTTAGTTTCTACAAAGCCATTCGTTCCCATTTCAGAAACAGACACAGCCCTTCCTTTCCAAAAACATGACAGGAAAGCGTAATCACAGATGAGTCTATAGCACTGTTCTGATTATTCATTCAAAGGGCAGTTGAAGGGCTGAGTGAGAGCCAGACTTATTTCTCATCTACACAGCCAATTATCTGGGACCTTGTTGATGTCCGTCAAGTGTTTGAGCAAGGTAAGGAAAGGCATTTTGTGGCTGTCTCGCTGTTCTTTGATACGACTGAGGCTACGTTGCAATATCCACGGTCTCCAGCATACTAGATACATTTATTCTACTCAGGAATGCATTCTGAGTACTATGCTAACGTGGATATTGAAACAGACTAACACGTCGTTACAATATGTAAACACTAGTATACAAATTAGAATGCATGACCAATACATTGCTTCATTGGCAGCCATCTTTCCTACACAAACTTTTCCAGCCTAGTGTTGCAGAGCGTCATGTGTAATTTGAATACCACTCACTAGCAAGTCTGCAACTCGATTCACTCCGTTTGGAGAGTCAACTAAAGAGCTGAAAAGGTACTACACCTAGCTTAAAGTTGAATCGGGACATCAGTCCCACTCAAGCAGCCTCCCGTGAACACTCAAAACTGAGGGGGCGAGCTAAGGGCAACGGGAGAAGGGGAGCAGCAGCAAAAACAGTAGGTACCGATGAACGGATTTTAGGGCTTAGTAGTCATGACATACACCCAGGTGATACAGTCCTTGTTACGTGGGAGATGAAAGGTGGAAAAAAAGGATGTTTTGCTGACAAAGGAAACGCATGTGTGTCTTACAGGCAGCATGGCCTCAGCCCACTCCCCATGCGCGTCTTACAGGCAGCATGGCCTCAGCCCACTCCCCATGCGCGTCTTACAGGCAGCATGGCCTCAGCCCACTCCCCATGCGCGTCTTACAGGCAGCATGGCCTCAGCCCACTCCCCATGGGTGTCTTACTGGCAGCATGGCCTCAGCCCACTCCCCATGGGTGTCTTACTGGCAGCATGGCCTCAGCCCACTCCCCATGGGTGTCTTACTGGCAGCATGGCCTCAGCCCACTCCCCATGGCCTCTCTGCAGCAGCTTGATGCGGTCGATGTCGTAGCAGATCTGGACCAGGTCTCCCACCAGGAACTGGGAGCTGCCTCCCTCTGCCCCCGCCGCAACACCTTCCCCACTACGCACCACGTTGGCCTTGGTCAGCACCGCAGGGTTGAACGTCCACCTGGACACAGACACACACAGACACACTTTGAGGTGGCACCTACAACATCGAAATTAGTGTCATAAATATCTTTCATTAGGCCAAATAGGTTAAGTCCATGTCCTACTCTTATGACAGAAGTTGTGTTATGACAGAACTGTGCTTGTGTACTGGTCTTTAATATTTTATTGAACCTTAATTTAACTAGGCCTGAATTATGACCTGATAGAGCTTACCTGTTACCACTGGGGTACTGCACCACAATGTCGTGGTCCTCGTCGATGCCACACACGGTACCGGTGGTGGTGAGAGTCTCGAACATACCGTCTGTCCAGCCTCCGTGGCCGTGCTGCAGGGACTGGACTATTTCCAGGTCCAGGTCGATGTTGACCAGGTCTCCGATCTGCAAACCGCCTGGGTTTCTGTTGCCATTCTGCTCACCTGCGGGGCGAGGGCAGGTGGAATACATACTGGTTACACATTCTTATTTATTTACTTTATTTCATCTTTATTTATGTAGGTTAGTCTCACTAAGATAAAATAGGGTGGACAAATCAGATCACAGATAGTATTTTTTGATTACTTTTATTAAACTACACGAGTTAATTTGGTTGCTGCAGTGCTGCTAAACAAAACCTAGGTATCACTGGCCAGGAAAATCTGAGAGAAGACACAATCCTTGAGATTGTGGAAACGCTGTGCCAGTGTGGCCTGTGACTGCACCCGGGCTGTCTCCATGCAGCCTGATACTGCCTGCATTGGTGTGATGATGCCACCTAGTGGACACTACCAGTAACAGCAGCCAGGCAGAGACGTGCTCCTGATGCCCTTGGACTCCACTGCAGAACACTGTGCTGGGGAAGTATTGGTGCAATAATTACGGCGTAGTGAGTACTGTATTCACCTAGAACAGGGCAGTGGTCTCTGTAGAAAGAGCCTCCTTTGGCATCCTGGACACATTTCAAATCCGACTGAAAGGGAGAGACAGGGAAATAAGCATCAGCTAATGATCTGCTTAATTCAATCGATTAGAAGTACAGCAGATTAACAACGACGTTAGAGTAAAATCACACTGCAGTGACATGCCGTGTGACATTGTGTTAAAGTTAGGACAGGGTGGCAACAAATGCATTACCCTCAGGGCTCTGGCTCAGCAAGGAAAGAACAGCATCATATAATTTGAAATGACAGATGCAGATGGGCATCCACTTTCAGACAGAGGGCAGCCATGTTGACTACAAGGCAGTGCAGAGCAGACTGCTCCTCTGACAGAGCAGGGTTCACTAACAGTGGTTGCGCCCCCAAATTGCCCCATATTCCCTACATAGTGCCCTACTTTTGGTCAACATAGCGCACCATAAAGGGAATAGGGTGCAATTTGGGATGCACAGTGTTTATAGATGTGTGAAATCAACAAACTTGGTGGTCTTTTTGATGTCATTTTGCACAAAACAGATGTGTAAAAAACAAAGGAAAAAAGAAAACTCCCCATGCGCGTCTTACGTGGAATATCCTTACATTTCAAGTCGATACTAGAAAACTCTACATTGGACAAAAACCTAAGGTCTTATTCGAGTGAGTATATGGCATGTACTCTATTGAGTATGTATGGTGTAATTAGTTTTTAAAACTAATTAAAAAGGCAGACAAACTAAATGAAGCGCAGAGATAAGGAAAAAGGAGAGGAAAGTCAAGAGACCAGACGGTGGCATTTTGGTGCTACAGTTGAAGTCGGAAGTTTACATACACCCGAACCTCTCTGGGGTAGGGGGCAGTATTTTGACATCCGGATAAAAAGTGTGCCCAAAGTAAACTGCCTGTTACGCAGGCCCAGAAGCTAGGATATGCATATAATTGGTAGATTTAGATAGAAAACACTCTAAAGTTTCTAAAACTGTTAAAATGTATGTCTGTGAGTATATCAGAACTGATATGGCAGGTGAAACCCAGAGGACAAACCCCCCCCCCAAAATTTTTTTTTTGGCTTACCACTATTTTCAATGGCTAGTACTATAATTATAAGCCCAAGTCCTCCCAAATTGCAGTTCCTAGGGCTTCCACTAGATGTCAACAGTCTTTAGAAATAGTTTCCAGCTGGTTTTTGGAAAAATGACCCAGAAATTGTAGTTTTTCTAGCTGGCTCCCATTTTGATTGTAGTGTTTCCAAGCGTGTGGAGGAAAGCGCGTTCTTTCTTATTTATCTCCGGTAATGAACATACTATTCTCCGTCTTAAATTTGATCGTTTATTTGCGTATTAGGATACCTAAGCGTTGTTATAAACGTTGTTTGACTTGTTTGGAAAAGTTTATTAGTAACGTTTGGGATTAATTTTGTATGCATTTTGATGGAGGGAAACAGTGGATTATTGACTGAAGCGCGCCAGCTAAACTGAGTTTTTATGGATATAAAGGACATTATCGAACAAAACGACCATTTGTGATGTAACTGGGACCTTTTGGAGTGCCAACAGAAGAAGATCAAAGGTAAGGCATTTTTTATATCGCTATTTCTGACTTTTGTGTCACACCTGCCTGGTTGAAATATGATTTTCACGCGAAATTCAAAAATGTAACATTCTTGAAAATATATGTGTTATACATCAAAATAAAGCTTAACTTCTTCTTCACTTCTTGTTAATCCAGCCGCCGTCAGGTATGCAGGGTGCTGTCCTCAGATAATCGCATGGTTTGCTTTCGCCGTAAAGCCCTTTTGAAATCTGATACGGCGGCTGGATTAACGAGAAGTTAAGCTTTATTTTGATGTATAACACAAATATTTTCAAGAATGTTACATTTTTGAATTTCGCGCTCTGCAATTTCACTGGATGTTGGCCAGGTGGGACGCTACCATCCCACACACCCGTAAGAAGTTAAACAGCTTGGAAATGATGTCATGGCTTTAGAAGCTTCTGATAGGCTAATGTCTGATAGACATCATTTGAGTCAATTGGAGGTGTACCTGTGGATGTATTTCAAGGCCTACCTTCAAACTATGCCTCTTTGCTTGACATCATAGGAAAATCTAAATAAATCAGCCAAGACTTCAGAAAACAAATTGTAGACGACAAGTCTGGTTCATCCTTGGGAGCAATTTCCGAACGCGTGAAGGTACCACGTTCATCTGTACAAACAATAGTACGGAAGTATAAACACCATGGGACCACGCAGCCGTCATACCGCTCGGGGAGGAGACGCGTTCTGTCTCCTAGAGATGAACATACGTTGGTGCGAAAATTGCAAATCAATCCCAGAACAACAGCAAAGGACCTTGTGAAGATGCTGGAGGAAACAGGTACAAACGTATCTATATCCACAGTAAAACAAGTCCTATATCGACATAACCTGAAAGGCCGCTCAGCAAGGAAGAAGCCACTGCTCCAAAACCGCCATAAAAAAGCCAGACTATGGTTTGCAGCTGCACATGGGGACAAATATCGTACTTTTTGTCCTCTGGTCCGATGAAACAAAAATAGAACTGTTTGGCCATAATGACCATCGTTATGTTTGGAGGAAGAAGGGGGAGGCTTGCACGGAGCACGGGGGTGGCAGCATCATGTTGTGGGGGTGCTTTGCTGCAGGAGGGACTGGTGCACTTCTCAAAATAGATGGCATCATGAGGCAGGAAAATTATGTGGATATATTGAAGCATCATTTCAAGACATCAGTCAGGAAGTTAAAGCTTGGTCACAAATGGGTCTTCCAAATGGACAATGACCCCAAGCATACTTCCAAAGTTGTGGCAAAATGGCTTAAGGACAACAAAATCAAGGTAATGGAGTGGCCATCACAAAGCCCTGACCTCAATCCTATAGAAGATTTGTGGGCAGAACTGTAAAAGCGTGCGCGAGCAAGGAGGCCTACAAACCTGACTCATTTACACCAGCTCTGTCAGGAGGAATGGGCCAAAAATCACCCAACTTATTGTGGGAAGCTTGTGGAAGGCTACCTAAAACGTTTGACCCAAGTTAAACAATTTAAAGGCAATGATACCAAATACACTCAATTAGTATGTAAACTTCTGACCCAATGGGAATGTGATGAAAGAAATAAAAGCTGAAATAAATCATTCTCTCTACTATTATTCTGACATTTCACATTCTTAAAATAAATTGGTGATCCTAACTGACCTAAGACAGGGAATTTTTACAAGGATTAAATGGCAGGAGTTGTGAAAAACTGAGTTTAAATGTATTTGGTTAAAGGCACAGTCAATTTAGTGTATGTAAACTTCTGACCCACTGGAATTGTGATACAGTGAATTATAAGTGAAATAATCTGTCTGTAAACAATTGTTGGAAAATTACTTGTCATGCACAAAGTAGATGTCCTAACCGACTTGCCAAAACTAATTTGTTCACAAGAAATTTGTGGAGTGGTTGAAGTTTATGACTCCAACCTAAGTGTGTGTAAACTTCCGACTTCAACTGTATTTGAACCAAACTACTCAGTAAAAAAGTGAAAATACATTGATAATGTGCACAAAAATGCATTGTTTTTCACCATGTCCACAGTGCTTGTTTGTAGTCTTTGATTTTCAATAATAATAATATTAAGTGTGTCTGGAAAAAGTTACAAAGCGTACAAAGTAACAGATTACATTACAGCCAGGTTGGCCAATGACCAGGACATCAATATATACCGTATAACAGATGGATTTGGTCAGTTTGGCCACAGAGGCTGTGGTTTTTCATTATTTTGGGGGGAGCAGCATATATAATCCATGCTTTAGTTAATCCAGAAGCAGATGTCGTCTACCTCAACCCCTCAATCCTACCAGACATATTAAAATAACAAAGGACAAATCTGTTACATAAACCAGCTCTCCGATTGTCAGCGTTCATAAAAAAACAGGAGTGTTCTCCACCAATCAGCACACTGCCTGTCATTTGTGGCTCTTTGGGACCTTAAGACTCCTCCTCCTCCCCCTGAAGCTGACCTCTGTGTTCACCCTCTTCCACAAAGAAAGAAGGGAACAGATTGCTTTTCTCATGTAGATTCCCTCCCTCCTTCCAGCTGCCTGCCACAATGGTGCTCTGGCTGCTGGCTGGCTGCGTGGCTATCCACTATAAAGGCCTGGCAGGACAAGAAAGACCCCCAGCTCAGTGTTCAAACAAAGAACACCTGATATTTTGTGTGTGTGTGTTGCTTTACTCACCATCCCCTCGAAGCCCACTCTGTAGAGGTTCTTGGCCCCATTGTCCCAGAGGACGTAGGCTGCACTGTGGGGGCTGGCTGCACTCCAGTCCTGGATCTCTGTCACCTGGGGAGGAAGAAGTAGAGAAGAGGAGAGATGAAAAGAGAGTCAAGGAGTTAGCCAAGGCATTCCAATCTAAGAATAATTCTAAAAGGCATGCCTCTTGGTTAACAATCTGTTGGCTATAATGTGAAATGTATTCTGTGTGTTTCTGGCACATCAACAAATAATGTCACAAATATCATGATATGTCATTTAATAATATGGCCACGGGACTATTTACATTGACACCCCCTTCGTTTTTACACTGCTGCTACTTGCGGTGTATTATCTATGCAAAGTCACTTTACCCCTACCTACATGTAAATTACCTTGATTAACCTGTACCCCTGCACATTGACTTGGTAGTGGTACCCTCTGTATAAAGCCACAATGTTATTTTAATACTTTTTTTATTTTTATCTATAAATAAATAAAAATATATTTTACCAACCCTGTGACCTAGTGTTGTAATCTGTGTTTCTATTTTTCAACAATAATGTTAAGTAAATTGGTAGTTTATTGAGTAAGGCTTTAGAAACAAAAACAGAATAATGAAGTGACCTGTGTGTTTTTAGCAAAGTCCAACCAACTTCATGATAAAGGATGCAGTGGTGAATGTCAAAACTGTCAGATTATATAGAATGAAGTGTGCTATGATACATTACGTCCAAGGGCTTCAAAACACTGGTAGCTGCATTCATGTATATAATATCACCATAATATATAACAGGAATAAATGTAGACTGAATTATCTGTAATCTACTATTTAATGAAAGGCAAGCCCTATTCCTATAGAAGAAGCCCAACATAATTCTTAATTTCTTGACAAACTCGTCAACATGCTTTTAAAAAGATAGCTTTTCGTCAATCCAGATGCCCAGATATTTAGAGGCGGGATACGATCAATGGATGGACCATCTAACGTACTTATGCACAAATCAGCAGTTACATTATTTGGAAAATAACATGTACTTGGTTTTACCAGCATTTAGTACCAATTTCAGGTCAACCAAGGCTTCCTGCAAGGTAGTAAAAGCAGATTGAAGAGTCAGAGCCTGAGCTGCCGTAGGGTCAGTAGCATATACAATTTCATCTGTACGCAGATGACAGTTACAGTTTTGTACAGATAGACCAAGGCTTCCTGCAAGGTATTAATATAAATACTGAAAATAACTGGACCAAGAGTCAAACTCTGTGGGACACCTTTTGTTATTTCTAAAAATCCTGATTTAACACCATCAGTAAGTACATACTGTTCTGTTTTAAAATAATTCTCAAACAAGCTACAAGCAGCCCGATCTAAGCCAAGCATAGAGAGTTTCTGAATAAGTAAGGTGTGATGCAGTGTCGAATACCTTGGACAGGTCAATGAAATCAAACCAAAGTTTATTTGTCACGTGCGCCGAATACAACAGGTGTGTAGACCTTACAGTGAAATGCTTACTTACAGGCTCTAACCAACAGTGTAATTTCTAAAAATAAAAAAAAGGTATTAGGAGAACAATAGGTAAGTGAAGAAATAAAAGAAATGAGGGCAGCCCAGTGTTTCTTTGTATCTAAACAATTTATGACATTTAAAACCATAGAAGTAGCAGAGATGGTACTATTACCTGGTCTGAACCCTGAAAGTTATATATTCAGAAAATATGTAGCAGTTGAAAGTGATCTAAGCTGAGTATTTCTTGCTGAGTATAATCAATGATTCCAAAGATATGCTCAAGTTCTGTAGAAAACCAGGAATTGTATCTATTTTAAAGTCTATAACACTTAACCTGTCTAGGACTCGCCAACAGCCAATAAAATTGCAGGGCGCCAAATACAAAACATAAATCTCATAAATCAAATTTCTCAAACATACAAGTATTAGGCACCATTTTAAAGATAAAATTCTCGTTAAAATCGGGGACGCAACTGCGAGTGTCCTTATCCAATTCCGAGGTGCATATTGAAGATATAGGAACTGTCCACATGTACTTTGTCAGCCAACAAGATGAGTAGGCCTAACGAACAGCAAAAGCACTAGCCAATGTCAATCAGCTATCCCCCATAGCACAAAAGTTGACCTATTCTATTAGAGAAATAAATATTCCAAACATAGTTTGGGACATTTGTGGGATGCAATAGATCCCAAAATTATACAACCACTAGCATAATTTTTTTAAATGTTAAGCAATGAGGCTGACGCAACAGGACAGAACATTTAGCTTAACATTTTGTTTAACTATGGGGTTATTTTTTCACATTATAAGCACAGCAATGCGCACACGGGCAGTATAGGCTTTAAGCGCGAATGTTCCATTAGCAGAAAAACACCATTATCAAAAGTGACCACAAATATGATTATGCATGTAACGCTTTTATTATTAAAAGAATTTACATTTTTATGGTGAAAATTCTTCCCAAGCGTGAAACTAACACGTTGCATACAGTTTTGCATGCCAGTTAGGCTCTACACCGGTTGTAAAGCGGATTAATGTGCTTAATTTTAAGAAGTTATTTGGCCACTTTAGTTAAGATACAAACCTTATCAAAACATATAGGCCTATGAACAGGAAACCAAATGAACAGGAAACCTGGTTTCAAACATCAGATACAGCAACACCTCACGGCACAACGCCTCTCCCCTATTTAACTTAGTCATCTTGTGTGTATGTATTGATATGTAGGCTGTGCGCCATTTTTTTAAATATGTAGTTCTGTCCTTGAGCTGTTCTTGTCTATTACTGTTCATTAATGTTCTGTATTATGTCAAGTTTCATGTTCTGTGTGGACCACAGGAAGAGTAGCTGCGGCTTACCCAACCGCAAAAGGGGATCCTAATAAAATCCCAAATAGACATAGTAATAGATTTCATATTTGATGAGAAGCCTTAGTCATCTACAGCAGGCAGCAAAATTTAGCAAAAATCTTATTGGCGGTCCAATAAGAACACAGATTTCCGTCTTAAATTGCTAAACATTTTCCTTCAGCATGCCCTTCTGAACAAGGTACAGGGTCATGATTAAATGGTCACAACGTAGCAAATTATATACAGATATTTTTTTTTTTACACGTTATATGTTTTGCAACAGAACGAGTACCTTTCCTCTCCTTCCGTTGCCTCCATCCTGATCCTCCCACTGCCAGTCCACTCCTCTCACCACCCGGCCACCGGTGAAGATGCCTCGGGCTGTGATCTTCTTCGACTTACGGCGAGACTCCAACAAGACTCTGTCAAAATAGACACATGCACATCCACGTTTATTTTACTGACTTAGTGGGTGAATAATAGTAGTTGTCATTTGATGGATGTGAAGGTTGGAAATATATAACCAACACTGGATAAAGTTGGCCATTTATTTATTGTGGTATTGAAAGACCTACGAGCAAATCATGCAGTTCATGTGTTAGTCAATCTATATCAGTCATTGAAATGTTCATTCACTGTTATTAGCCAAAAATAAATGTTGATATGCCATTTTAGACCTTTTCAAGAACTGGACTAGGGATGCACGATACATCGGTAAACAGATTGGAATCGGCCTAGTTTAATGCCGATGTGCAAAACCTATATAACGTAGGTGCATGACGTAATGACGCCACGTAAAATGTTGCGCTATACATCCAACACAGCATTCCTAAACTAACCCACAATGTCTGCTGTGTGGATCCAGCAGTCATTTCAAAGAGTAACAACATTTCAGCTAGACAACTTAACCTCTCTTGGGTACGTGAGACGTTAGCATCCCACCTCTTCAACAGCCAGTGAAACTGCTGGGCGCCAAATTCAAATACAGAAATACTCATTATAAAAATTCTGAAAACAAAACATATTTTACATAGGTTTAAAGATTAACTTCTTGTGAATCCAAACCACGGTGTCAGATTTAAAAAATGCTTTACGGCGAAAGCATACCTTACAATTATTTGAGAACATAGCCCAGCAGACAAATCATTACAAACTGTAACCAGCCAAGTAGAAGAGTTACACAAGTCAGAAATAGAGATAAAATTAATCCCTTACCTTTGATGATCTTCATATGGTTGCACTCAGCAGACATTCATTTACTCAATACATTTTCCTTTTGTTCGATAAAGTCTCTTTATATCCAAAAACCTCTGTTTTGTTTGCGCGTTTTCTTCAGTAATCCACAAGCTCAAACACAGTCCAAACAGGCAGACAAAAACATCCTAATTGTATCCGTAAAGTTCATAGAAACATGTCAAACGATGTTTATATTCAATCCTCAGGTTGTTTTTAGCCTAAATAATCGATAATATTTCAACCGGACAATAACGTTGTCAACATAAAATGTAAACAAGAAAGGCACTCTCTCGGTCGCACGCATGATAAAGCTCTGTGACACTTTAGGATCTACTCATTCAGACTGCTCTTACTTCCTCATTTTTCAGAATACAAGCCTGAAACAACTTCTAAAGACTGTTGACATCTAGTGGAAGGCATAAGAACTGCAATTTGAGTCCTACGTCAATGGATACTGTAATGGCATTGAATAGAAAACTACAAAACCAAAAATAAAACCAACTTCCCGAATGGATCTTTCTCAGGTTTTCACCTGCCAAATCAGTTCTGTTATACTCACAGACACTATTTTAACAGTTTTGGAAACTTTAGAGTGTTTTCCATCCAAATCTACCAGTTATATGCATATCATATGTTCTGGGCCTGAGAAGCAGGCAGTTTAATTTGGGCATGCTTTTCATCCAAAATTCTGAATGCTGCCCCCTACCCTTGAGAAGTTAACCTCTCTGGGGTAGGTGGGACGCAATCGTCCCACCTGGCCAATAGCCAGGGAAAATACAGAGCGTCATATTCAAATAAAATGATATAAAATCAAACTTTCATTAAATCACACATGTAAGATACCAAATTAAAGCTACACTCGTTGTGAATCCAGCCAACATGTCAGATTTCAAAAAGGCTTCACATGCTGTTGTGCAAATGGAATAGACAACAGGTGGAAATTATAGGCAATTAGCAAGACACCCCCAATAAAGGAGTGGTTCTGCAGGTGGTGACCACAGACCACTTCTCAGTTTCTATGCTTCCTGGCTGATGTTTTGGTCACTTTTAAATGCTGGCGGTGCTTTCACTCTAGTGGTAGCATGAGACGGAGTCTACAACCCACACAAGTGGCTCAGGTAGTGCAGCTCATCCAGGATGGCACATCAATGCGAGCTGTGGCAAGAAGGTTTGCTGTGTCTGTCAGCGTAGTGTCCAGAGCATGGAGGCGCTACCAGGAGACAGGCCAGTACATCAGGAGACGTGGAGGAGGCCGTAGGAGGACAACAACCCAGCAGCAGGACCGCTACCTCCGCCTTTGTGCAAAATGACCTCCAGCAGGCCACAAATGTGCATGTGTCTGCTCAAACGGTCAGAAACAGACTCCATGAGGGTGGTATGAGGGCCCGACGTCCACAGGTGGGGGTTGTGCTTACAGCCCAACACCGTGCAGGACGTTTGGCATTTGCCAGAGAACACCAAGATTGGCAAATTCGCCGTTGTACGGACCTTTGGCAGTCTATGGGGGTGCCACAAGGTTCAATTCTAGGGCCGACTCCTTTCTCTGTATATATCAATGATGTTACTCTTGCTGCTGGTGATTCTCTGATCCACCTCTATGCAGACGACACCATTCTTTATACATCTGGCCCTTCTTTGGACACTGTGCTAAACAAACCTCCAAACGAGCTTCAATGCCATACAACACTCCTTCTGTGGCCTCCAACTGCTTTTAAATGCTAGTAAAACTAAGTGCATGCTCTTCAACAGATTGCTGCCCGCACCCTCCCGCCCGACTAGCATCACTACTCTGGACGGTTCGGACTTAGAATATGTAGACAACTACCTAGGTGTCTGGTTAGACTGTAAACTCTTCTTTCAGACTCTGTCCCTGAACAAGGCATTAAACCCACTGTTCCTAGGCCATCACTGAAAATAAGAATGTTCTTAACCGACTTGCCTAGTTAAAAAAAGGTCAAATAAAAATAAATTTAAAAAAACTCACATTAAGCACCTCCAATCCAAAATTAAATCTAGAATCGTCTTCCTATTTCGCAACAAAGCCTCCTTCACTCATGTTGCCAAACATACCCTCGTAAAACTGACCATCCTACCGATCCTCGACTTCGGCGATGTCATTTACAAAATAGCCTCCAACACTCTACTCAACAAATTGGATGTAGTCTATCACAGTCCCATACGTTTTGTCACTAAAGCCTCATATACTACCCACCACTGCGACCTGTATGCTCTCGTTGGCTGGCCCTCACTACATATTCGTCGCCAGACCCACTGGCTCCAGGTCATCAATAAGTCTATGTTATGTAAAGCCCCGCCTTATCTCAGCTCACTGGTCACCATAGCAACACCCACCCGTAGCACACGCTCCAGCAGGTATATTTCACTGGTCATCTCCAAAGCCAACACCTACTTTGGCAGCCTTTCCTTCCAGTTCTCTGCTGCCAATGACTGGAACGAATTGCAAAAAAAAAATCACTGTAGCTGGAGTCTTATATCTCCCTCACTAACTTTAAGCATCAGCTGTCAGAGCAGCTTACCGGTTGTTCACAGCCAATCTGTAAATAGCACACCGAACTACCTCATCCCCATATTGTTACTTATCCTCTTGCTCTTTTGCACCCCAGTATCTCTACTTGCACATCATCATCTGCACATCTATCACTCCAGTGTTAATGCTAAATTGTAATTATTTCGCCTCTATGGCCCATTTATTGCCTTACCTCCTTTCTTCATTTGCACACACTGTACATAGATTTTTTTATTTTGTTATTGACTGTACGTTTCTTTATGTGTAACTCTTTGTTGTTGTTTTTGTCGCATTGCTTTGCTTAACCTTGGCCAGGTCGCAGTTGTAAATGCGAACTTATTCTCAACTGGCCTACCTGGTTAAACAAAGGTGAAATAAAAAAATATATATATATATATTTTTTTTTTACTTACTCTACAGACCATTGCCAGCACAACAATTGGGTACTCTGAAGTATGGCTGTGACGGTAATTGAATAACCGTGTAACTGACATTTATGGACTAAGACCGCCATGAAAATAAAATCATCGTAAAAAACCCTGATTAAATAGGCCTTGTTTTGCTAACTTCTGTCTACATCTCTTCTTTCCAACTGTTGTTTGATGTTGGAGCAGCTAATCCGGTAGAGGTGCAGGGGGTGTAGAAACGCTCGTCTATAGGCTATGCACGTTTTCATTGCTTGCAAGTAAATACATTATTTTAAAACAGGTTGGATGTGTCTGACTATATTAATTATTCAACAGTCGTCGACAAGGTTGTTCTGGTTCCGATGAAAAATGTGTCAAATGAACAACGAGCCAATTCTATCCAACCCGCCATGGTATAATTTGATAACATATTTCTTCATTTATAGACTAATCAGCACTGATAAATAGTATATGGACATGTTACTTGTATTTGTTTCTATTTTAATGATTGTCAATTTCATCTTCATACTAGCTGTCTCGCTCCCCGTCAATTCATTATCCTGTAGCCTACTTTCGGAAAGCCTAAGGTAGGCCTAGGTTTTTGTAAGGACAAATAGTCTTGTGTCTGACACAATGTACAAAACATTAAGGACACCAGCTCTTTCCATGACAGACCGACCAGGTGAAAGCTGTGATCCCTTATTGATGTCACCTGTTAAATCACTTATTAAATCCACAATTGAGACATGGATTGTGTTCCATTCAGAGGGTGAATGGGCAAGACAAAAGATTTAAGTGGCATGGTAGTACGTGCCAGGCACATCGGTTTGTGTAAAGATCTGCAAAGCTGCTGGGTTTGTCACGCTCAACAGTTTCCCATGTGTATCAAGAATGGTGCAACTCAATATTAGGAAGGTGTTCTTAATGTTTTGTACACTCACTGATTGACAGGTCCTTTTACAGGGGTGTGCGTGTGTGAGTTCGCTGATTATCTCTATAGGCCTATAAAACCATTCAGAAAGTTTCCTAAAGTAGCCTGTCTGGATGATCTCTAATTAGAATTTAACGCTTATGTCATGATTTAATCTTGTAAAAGGCCTATTTTCAGTAAAGGCCCTTTCTCACCAAGTCCGTTATTTTTCATCTGAATAATTAGTCCGAAAAATAAATAAATACGAACACATCTTGCTTATGACGCCGTTCACACCAATTGTGAAATATCGTCCTGCCACAATCCATAAATGATTTATTCCGAACAGGTTTCATTGTCTGCGTCTTCTCGCATGTGAAAATAAGCTTTTGACCAATAATAACATGTTATCTGAGACAGTGCAACTGCACATGGGGACAAAGATCGTACTTTTTGGGGAAATGTCCTCTGGTCTGATGAAACAATAATAGAACTGTTTGGCCATAATGACCATCGTTACATTTGGAGGAAAAATGGGAGGCTTGCAAGCTGAAGAACACCATCCCAACCGTGAAGCATGGAGGTGGCAGCATCATGTTGTGGGGGTGCATTGCTGCAGGAGGGACTGGTGCACTTCTCAAAATAGATGGCATCATGAGGCAGGAAAATTATGTGGATATAATGAAGCAACATCTCAAGACATCAGTCAGGAAGTTAAAGCTTGGTCGCAAATGGGTCTTCCAAACGGACAATGACCCTAAGCATACTTCCAACGTTGTGGCAAAATGGCTTAAGGACAACAAAATCAAGGTATTGGAGTGGCCATCACAAAGCCCTGACCTCAATCCTATAGAAAGTTTGTGGGCAGAACTGAAAAAGCATGTGCGGGCAAGGAGGCCTACAAACCTGACTCAGTTACACCAGCTCTGTCAGGAGGAATGGGCCACAATTCACCCAACTTATTGCTGGAAGCTTGTGGAAGGCTACCGAAACGTTTGACCCAAGTTGAATGTGACGAAAGAAATAAAAGCTGAAATAAATCACTCTACTATTATTCTGACATTTCACATTCTTAAAATAAAGTGGTGATCCTAACTGACCTAAGACAGAGAATTTTTACTAGGATTAAATGTCAGGAATTGTGAAAAACTGAGTTTAAATGTATTTGGCTAAGGTGTATGTAAACTTCAGACTTCAACTGTATATACAATTATTTGTGTCAAACGTGATCTGTGCCAAATTCCACCAGGTAAACGTGTCTTGTCTTCTTTGACCTGAATATCACCAGCACTTCCAAAATAATAAATAGGCTGTGGCTCCTTGCCTCATATAGGGGTCTAGGGACACTTGTCTACTGGGTCCTCATACATTACATAATCAAAAGTATTAGGACACCTGCTCGTCGAATATCCAACTCCAAAATCAAAATGGAGTTGGTCCCCCTTTTGCTGATATAAAAGCCTCCACTCTTCTAGGAAGGCTTTCCACTAGAAGTTGGAACCTTACTGCGGGGACTTGCTTCCATTCAGCCCCAAGAGCATTAGTGCGGTTGGGCACTGATGTTGAGCGATTAGGCCTGGCTCGCAGTCGGCGTTCAAATTCATCCCAAAGGGTGTTCGATGGGGTTGAGGTCAGGGCTCTGTGCAGGCCAGTCAAGTTCTTCCACACCAATCTCGACAAACCATTTCTGTATGGACCTCGCTTTGTGCATGGGGGTATTGTCATGCTGAAACAGGAAAGAGCCTTCCCCAAACTGTTGCCACAAAGTTGGAAGCACAGAATCGTCTAGAATGTTATTGTATGCTGTAGCATTAATAATTCCCTTCACTGAAACTAAGGGGCCTAAACTGAACCATGAAAAACAGCCCCAGACCATTATTCCTCTTCCACCAAACTTTACATTTGGCACTATGCATTCGGGGCAGGCAGCATTCTCCCGGCATCCGCCAAACCCAGATTCGTCCATCGGACTGCCAGATGGTGAAGCGTGATTAATCACTCCAGAGAACGCATTTCCACTACTCCAGAGTCCAATGGCGGCGAGCTTTACACCACGCCAGCCGACGCTAGACATTGCGCATGATGATCTTAGGCTTGTGTGCGGTTGCTTGGCTGTGGAAACCCATTTTATGAAGCTCCCGATGAATAATTATTGTTTTGACGTTGCTTCCAGAGACAATTTGGTACTCGATAGTGAGTGTTGCAACCGAGGACAGACGATTTTTACGTGCTTCAGCACTCGGCGGTCCCGATCTGTTAGCTTGTGTGGCCTACCACTTGGCGGCTGAGCAGTTGTTGCTCCTAGACATTTCCACTTCACAACAACAGCAGGCACAGTTGACCGGGGCAGCTCTAGCAGGGCATAAATTAGTGGAACTGACCTTGAAAGGTGGCATCCTATCCTATTGTTTGTTCCATAGCACTGCCATTACTTGACCGACGACGCACGCATCCATGCTCCTTTACTGGTAATTGGTCAAGAGAGAAGCCAAAGCCTCATGGCAGTGGTCTAACTAACCACAGTAGAGTCCTTGAGGCTAGACAACTAGACAGAGCAGCTGGACACTGTAGGCCTAACCAATGTAAACAGACTGCTGTCTTGGGGACACTCCCCCCATCCCCTCCCACAGTCAGTGAAATAATCTAATGTGGCATAACAAAACAGTCCACCATGCCTTCAGTTCAGAGCAGTGTCTGAGGGAGGACAGGGACCCCCTGCTGCCTTTGTTTGCAGTCATGCAATAACTGTCTCAGGGGAACTGAGGTCATATGTCCTTGAAAAGGTGCCAGCTGTTGCGCCATGCGTTTTGTTTGTTCCTTTGAATCTCACAAAGGGCTTGAAGCGGATGGAGTGACTGCTTTAGTAAGCAAACATATTGTTTGCAATGTAGGGCTGTCCCCGACACACACAAAAAAAATCTTTGTAGAGCGAAAGTCGTTTGTTCTTTTGACCAATCAAATGTTCAACATTTTAAAACTTGTATTTTTTTTAATATATATATATTATTTTTTTTACAGCCTGCAGGTAGAAAATATCCTGATAAAAATAAATATCTTATAAATAATATTGGCTATGCATGGCCTGTCTGCCTGCAACGAACTTGAAACATTGTATCAACTATTAACTTGGGTCTGCCTGATGCTAGCTAGCGAACTGGCAACATTGTATTAAATATTCTGGGCCCTGAAAGTTTCCTGTCCCAGTGAGCTCAGGACAAACAGCTGTAGACTATTTACGCAAGGGATAAGAAGCAGCGCTCGACTTGGGCAGGAGCTCACCGGAGCTGAGTACCAGAAAATCAACATTTTATATTCCTCTTAAAGAGTATTAACTCAAGTATTGTGGAGCTCTTGCATCTAAATATAAACAGTACCAGCACCCAAAATGAGTTCCGGAACCTATTTCACTTCAAGTCAAGCACCGATGAGAAGTAATCAGGTAAGCCAATTTTATGACGTTTCCACTGGATCAGAGCATGACATTTTTCCCTTTCACGCTGAGCGGTTATCTAAAGGGAGAGAGCTGGAAAGATGTTTTCAAATACATTGATGAACTATTGTAATTCTCAATGGATGTAAAAACAGACTGTTTGCTTGCTGTTTGAGGTGAAGAAAAATGTATTTTGAGAAGCTCCACAGCTCATTAGTGGTTGTGCGTTAAGCCAATCAGAAATACTATCAGATCCCCAAATGGGCACAATTATATGCCTACATTTGTGCGCAGGCCAGGTAGCCTATAAGCCTACTTCTATGCGTATGCGTACTTACTCAACATTGACGGGAGCACTCCAAATATAAGACAATGACTAAATTGTCAACTCGTAATGGAATGAAATAAACCAAAATGTGTTATTCACAAGTGTGGCATAGGTTGTGCGCGCTGCAAACAATCTGTGCACTCCGACAATGAGAACAGTAAGACTGGAATAATAATATTGAATGCATTAACAGAAATTACCGTAACCAAAGTAACAAACATAGGTTAGAAATTATAGGCATTAACAGTAAATGTAGTACTTGTGATATATGTAATGGGGAATTGATATTAGAGGTCGACCGATTAATCGGAATGGCCGATTAATTAGGGCCGATTTCAAGTTTTCATAACAATCGGAAATCGGTATTTTTGGACGCCGATTTTGCGGCAGTTTTTTTTTTTACACCTTTATTTAACTAGGCAAGTCAGTTAAGAACACATTCTTATTTTCAATGACGGCCTAGGAACGGTGGGTTAACTGCCTTGTTCAGGGGCAGAACGACAGATTTTTACCTTGTCAGCTCAGGGATTCAATCTTGCAACCTTACGGTTAACTAGTCCAACACTCAAACCACCTGCCTCACGAGGAGACTGCCTGTTACACGAATGCAGTAAGAAGCCAAGGTAAGTTGCTAGCTAGCATTAAACATATCTTATAAAAAACAATCAATCATAATCACTAGTTATAACTAGACATGGTTGATGATATTACTAGTTTATCTAGCGTGTCCTGCGTTGAATATAATCGATGCGGTGCTTATGGATGCCACCCGTTAGAAAAAATACGGAACGGTTCCGTATTTCACTGAAAGTATAAACGTTTTGTTTTCGAGATGACAGTTTCCGGATTCGACCATATTAATGACCTAAGGCTCGTATTTCTGTGTGTTATTATGTTATAATTAAGTCTATGATTTGATAGAGCAGTCTGACTGAGCGATGGTAGGCACCAGCAGGCTCGTAAGCATTCATTCAAACAGCACTTTCGTGCGTTTTGCCAGCAGCTCTTCGCAATGCTTCAAGCATTGCGCTGTTTATGACTTCAAGCCTATCAACTCCCGAGATTAGGCTGGTGTAACCGATGTGAAATGGCTAGCTAGTTAGCGGGGTGCGCGCTAATAGCGTTTCAAACATCACTCGCTCTGAGACTTGGAGTAGTTGTTCCCCTTGCTCTGCATGGGTAACGCTGCTTCGAGGGTGGCTGTTGTCGATGTGTTCCTGGTTCGAGCCCAGGTAGCGGCGAGGAGAGGGATGGAAGCTATACTGTTACTGGCAATACTAAAGTGCCTATAAGAACATCCAATAGTCAAAGGTATATGAAATACAAATCGTAGGGAGAGAAATAGTCCTGTAATTCCTATAATAACTACAACCTAAAACTTCTTACCTGGGAATATTGAAGACTCATGTTAAAAGGAACCACCAGCTTTCATATGTTCTCATGTTCTGAGCAAGGAACTTAAACGTTAGCTTTCTTACATGGCACATATTGCACTTTTACTTTCTTCTCCAACACTTTGTTTTTGCATTTTTTAAACCAAATTGAACATGTTTCATTATTTATTTGAGGCTAAATTGATTTTATTGATGTATTATATTTAGTTAAAATATGTGTTCATTCAGTATTGTTGTAATTGTCATTATTAGAAATAAAAATATTTAAAAAATCGGCAACGGCTTTTTTTTGATCTTCCAATAATCGGTATCAGCGTTGAAAAATCATAATCGGTCGACCTCTAATTGATATAAACTAACAATTCACACAATGAAGTAATGAAACAATGAATGTGCACACATTGGCGGGAGGGAGCGTATTCTGGAGATAGAAGTGCATTATGTATGTGGGCACATGGTGAATCTGATGTCTGCATTGGCCATGCAGCATTTACAGTGATTCGGCCTCTGCAGAAATCAAGGCATTCATACTTCTTGCGCTTCGCTGAGCAGTGCTGTTGTGAAGGAAGTTGTCAAGGAACCCCCACCTACCTTCAACAAATCATGTGTATGCGGAGCTATACAGAGCCCTCCGCATTGTTAAAACATTTGGGAGGTGCATGGCGATGCAGTACGGAGCACGATTTGGCCTCTGGAGGTTCCGCAATTGCATCACACCCTCCATTTGGAGCCTCTGACCACATTTCTCGGATCAAGCATAAATTGGCTTTCAGTCAAGGCCTCTGCAATGGATTAGTTCACTGAGATGGCCGCGTATACATGTGTTGTTTATGCTCGACAAAAAAAAAAAATCTTGGTCAACCAACCGCCTATGACCAAACAATCGACCAGTCGACTAATTGGGGTCAGCCCTAATGCAATAAGATGTCTTGGTTGCACTCTCTGCAGGTTGTTTCAGTCAGTTTGAAAACCTCTTAAATTTAACTTATTCTCAGCACCTTTTATTATTATTTCAAACTATTGCATTCCTTTCCCATCATAACATTCTCAAGATAGGTTGGTTGTTTTTTCAATTGTGCTTGGTCTTTTACTTGTAAATCTTCAATGGAAGCAGAAAAAAAACAGACATGGCCAGTAACATGGGATAGGCTGAGGCCCCAACAACATCACTGCTTCTGAAATAGAGGCTGCGCGGTCGCCTGGCAACAGAGAGCCAGGATCGGTTGCCACATGTTGAGTCTGCCTATCAGGCTGGGCTGAGGAATTACAACTCAAAAATCACAGAGACAGCCAGGTAGGAACAGAAAACAGAAGGGAGAGTAAAATTGGTGGGTTCCTCAACATAACCAACCAAAGGATGTAGATAGGAACTGCTATCATTAAACTCATCACTAAATCATAGATTTTGTCATAGAGGTGGGGCTGAGTTGACAAAGCACCCCTACGCATAGGGCTTGTGTTCCATGTTACCTTTGTTGCGGTCATACTGTGAAGATAATCAGAGGTGCATTCATTACATATTGCAATGGAAGCCGTTTACCGTTTAAAAACCAAACGGAAGCAAACAGAGCAAACGGAATGACACATGGAGGGACTCACGTTTTTGTTGCAAAATGTTTTCTGTTTGGAGTAAACTCTTGGTTGCAAAACGTTTTACAACTGAATCTGTATAAGGAATACACCCCAGATCTCACAACGCGTAATGTGACTGCATTAAAGATGTCCTGGAATGCAACCATTGGCTTCACGGGGCAGTGGACAGTACTCACCTCTCGCTACCAGGGGTAGTGATCCTGTAGAAGCGATGTCGCAGGTGGTGCTTGTCTCCATGGTAACAGGTGGTGCAGAGGTCATAGTTGTTGCATTCAGCACACTTCCAGCGGATCCCGATGATAGGCTGCTGACGACAGGTGTCGCACATGGTGCCGTCATGCTTGATACCTGAGAGGGAGTGTTAATAAGGCAGTTAGGAAATGGTAAGAGGACAGAGGTGTCAAATCAAATCTGATTTAATTTGACGTGTTAAGAAATTATCCCTCTGCCCGAGGCTCTGTGGTCGCTCAACTTGCCATCTTCATACCATCATTCACTAACTCTAAATCAAATCAAAGTTTATTTGTCACGTGCGCCGAATACAACAGGTGTAGTAGACCTTACAGTGAAACGTTTACTTACCGGCTCTAACCAATAGTGCAAAAAAGGTGTTAGGTGAACAGTAGGTAATAGGTAATACACGGAACAAAAATATAAACATATAAAGTGTTGGTCTCATGTTTCATGAGCTGAAATAAATGATTCACAAAATGTTCCTTCTCCCAAATTTTGGGCACAAATTTGTTAACATCCCTGTTAGTGAGCATTTCTCCTTTGCCAAGACAATCCATCCACCTGACTATTTCAATTGACTGATTTCCTTATATGAACTGTATTAACTAACAGTCTGTAATTCAGTAAAATCTTTGAAATTGTTGGATGTTGCATTTATATTTTTGTTCAGTAAAAAAGTGGACATGCCACATGATCTGTATGGAGTTCAGTTTACCCTGTTAGGCTCTTCCATGTCGCTAACGCTTGGTGCATTGCAATACTTGAAATGTGGTAGCGAAATAACTGTGTAGCGTACACATCAACACTCAAATGGATAAGCTAAATGAAACATGAAAACATGAAAACAGGAAACAAGATGTTTAGGATCGCAGTACCAGAAGGCAAACATTACCTGTGGGAGCACTATCAAATATCCTCACGTCGTATGCACCAGAGCACCGGTAGTTGGCTGCAGTCCCGTTATCCCAGACAACAACCACTTCTTCCGGACTTTCAAAACTCCTGACGGTGCCTACATGTCCCTCGCCACCATCCTGTTTTCCCCATTTCCAATCGGGTCCGCGGATCACTCTTGCACCAACTCCTTCCATCATCACACGGTTATTCCTGCCGGTAGTCATTTACGAAAAGGTCTCGCAAATTGCCAGCTAGCAGAATATGCTAGCTTGCTAACTAACGTTAACTGTGTTCGTTCCGCAGGATAATTTTGCGACGCAAAATCGGTCTGTTGTCTAGAAGAACACAATTCAGCAATATCTTGTTAGTTTGCAAGTAGCACGCCGAACTGTGTGGCTAGCCTGCTTACTGTAACGTTCAAAAACAACATAGCAGAAACACGCTAGCGACAAAGGTGTTAGTCAAATGTATCGTAATGTGAATGTTAGACGTTAAGTTAACCAACTAAAAACAACAACGCAGTGAACTGGGAAGCAAAGCCAAGATAGCCAAAATGCTAGCTAGCGAGTTGACGTTAGCTGACAAAGTAAGCTGTTGAATGGCACGCACTTTCCACTCCACACGCTGTTCTGTAACGGTGTGGAAATAACTGGTACGTCTCAGTATCCCCTTTAAGTTGTTTTTCGTCCCAAGACCACAAGAAAGTGTCACCCCAAGAGCTTGTAAAGTAGCCACATCGTCACGAAATTGTAGACCTTTGTTAGCTGCTAGCTAACGTTAGCGCTTGTGCCTCCGCAAGAATGCCACCTCCACAACTTAAGTAACACATTAGCCAAGTAGCGTAGCTTAGTCCTTTTTTGTTGGAATATAATTGTTTCCTGCTACGTTTATTATCATATGTATTTGATTTTTTTCCCTCAAATGTATTTATTTTGTCAAATGACTCGCAGAAGTACACTCAAAATAAAAGCGTCGCCATTATTGTAAATCATCAAGCAGACGGAGGTGGACCAGCGGTCAATGAAGATATTTGGAAAATGAGGGTTTGGCTAGCTCGTAGCGTCATTTGACAAATAAAGCACTTTATGAGATTTTAGGATGGCTAGCTGAATGGTAAAAAAACAAACTCACCGCGCACGCCATCAGGCATAATGTACTTTGAAACAAAAATACAGGAAGGCTATATAGATTGTTGACACTATCTGCTCTAACTGGCTCACGAAACAGTAATTCAAGTAGATATAAATGCATATTCACATGAATCTGATGGCGATCAAATGATTTGGCATGCAGACAGACGAGGTTCGGACATTTCACTGGCAAAATCTGAAGAATTATCATTCGCGATTGACAGTAATGATGCCATGGCCTATTTTGAAATGAGGTATGCCTCACTGGAACAGGAGGGGGATTTGTGTGTGTGTAGCTATTTTAAATGTTTGAAACCCGCATTTAGGTAGCTATTTTAAATGTGGTCCCCTAGATTTAGTGTTTGCATATGGGAGCAGGTTGGGAAGACATATTTGAATAATCATAGTGAACTGTTGACCCAGAACCCTGTGAACATCGGTGCTTGAAGCCAATATCACATGTGCAGTCTTGGCCAGGCCTATGCTGCTTCAAAAAGTGCAACAACATTTGGCAAAAAGTTAATTTCGCAAGGAATTATAGGTATAAATTGGTGCCCATTGTGAGAGGAGTTGGAGCGACGCTGCGGTGTGGTCTGTCAGCTCTACACCCCTGCAAAGGCTGCACGGAACGAGCAATTGAAGCGTATGTTGTCTTGCGCAAAATTTGGCGATGCAGAAACGAGATATCACATGTGTGGCTGTTTTATGAAAATCGGGGAATATTTGGCCAAGGAAACATTTCTGGTTGGTCTCAGGGAATGAATGAGTGTACACCAGTTAGGATGGGATACTTTTAAAACGGGATTGAGTGAAGTAACAGCAAACATGTTGAATGAGCAACTAATGAACAAGGAGAGCCTCACAAATTTGACGAAATTATGTAATATCTTTCAGTCTAATATAATATGGATATTTACTTACTTTTGTAGCTCTTCAACAGATGCACGCTTTTGTAAATATACTGAACATGCAATTTCAAAGCGTTTACTGAGTTACAATTCATATAAGGAAATCAGTCAATTTAAATAAATTCAATAGGCTCTAATCTATGAATTTCACATAACTGGGAATACAGATATGCATCTGTTGGTCACAGATACCTTAAAAAAAAGTTAGGGGCGTGGATCAGAAAACCAGTCAGTATCTGGTGTGACCACCATTTGCCTCATGCAGAGCCACACATTTCCTTTGCATAGAGTTGATCAGGCTGTTGATTGTGGCCTGTGGAACGTTGTCCCACTCCTCTTCATTGGCTGTGCGAAGTTGCTGGATATTGGCGGGAACTGGAACACGCTGTTGTACACGTCGATCCAGAGCATCCCAAACATGGTCAATGGGTGACATGTCTGATCAGCAAACCACTCGCCCACACAATGTCATACATGTGGTCTGCGGTTGTGAGGCCGGTTGGACATGCTACCAAATTCTCTAAAACGATGTTGGAGGTGGCTTATTGTAGAGAAATGGACATTCAATTCTCTGGCAACAGCTCTGGTGGACATTCCTGCAGTCAGCATGCCAATTGCACACTCCCTCAAAACTTGAGACATTGTGTTGTGTGACAAAACTACACATTTTAGAGAGGGTGTTTATTGTCCCCAGCACAAGCTGCACCTGTGTAATGATCATGCTGTCTTGATATGCCACACATGTCAGGTGGATGGATTATCTTGGCAAAGGAGAAATGCTCAATAACAGGGATGCAGAAAATTTTGTGCACAACATTTTAGAAAAATAAGCTTTTTAATTTAATTTCAGAGATCTTTTATTTCAGCTCATGAAACATGGGACCAACACTTTACATGTTGCGTTTATATTTTTGTTCAGTTGTCCTCTCCAAATTTAGATGGAATTTAGCCCAAAAGGATTTTAGAAATATGATTGGTTGATGATAGGCCTCTATGACATCGTCTCACGCTGCGCAGAATATCAGATCTCAGAGATTGGAGAAGTGTTTAACATCACCATTAGACTTAGGCTACCACATCCTTATGATATGCAGTACCAGTCAAATGTTTGGACAGTTTGGACATGTTCTACATTGTAGAATAATAGTGAAGACATCAAAACTATGAAAGAACAAATATGGACTCATTTAGTAACTAAAAAAGTGTTCAACAAATGAAAATAGATTTTAGATTCTTCAAAGTAGCTACTCTTTGCCAAGAGTGTGCAAAGCTGTCATCAAGGCAAAGGGTGGCTACTTTGAAGAACCTCAAATATAAAATATGTGTCACGATCGTCTTGCTGAGAGAGAGTGGACCAAGGCGCAGCGTGTGCAAAATACATTCTCTTTTATTTTAGAGAAAGGAAAAAACACGCAACGAACACTTTAACAAACAGAAACAAAACAACAAACGATCGTGACGCTATAGACGTACGTGCACACACAAGCTACAAACGTACAACATAGACAATTACCCACATTAACCTAGTGCCCATGGCTGTCTTAAATATGGCTCCCAATCAGAGACAATTAATGACATCTGTCTCTGATTGAGAACCATTCAGGCAACCAGCTAGACACCTACACTAAACACAAACCCATCTACTCTACTTAACCCCCTAAACCATTCAACCACCCTAGACAATACAAAAACACATACCTTCCCCATGTCACACCCTGACCTAACTAAAATAATAAAGGAAACAAAGAATACTAAGGCCAGGGCGTGACAATATGCTATGATTTGTTTAACACTTTGTTGGTGTTATTTCATAGTTTTGATGACTTCACTATTATTCTACAATGTAGAAAATAGTAAAAATAAGGAAAAATCCTTGAATGAGTAAGTGTGTCCAAACTTTTGACTGGTACTGTATATATATTCATTAGTGCAACGTGACTGCAATAGGGTTAGGCTTAGGGTTATGGGACAAATCAACCTTTTTTTTCTAAATTGGTGGTGGTTTGAATTTATTGATAAAATGCACAAGCTAATTGTGGATGTGGGATGTGGGGCAAAGGGCCAAAATGTGGGACTTGTGGTCACCCTACCCAAATCATCAAGGGCTATTTGCAAGTACACATCCTAGGCGTATGGACTATAGCCTACATTCCATGGACCAATGATATGCACATGCAAATAGGCTAGCCCTTGATGATTTGGGGTTTGCATTCATTTAGGCCTGTATATTGTGTGTGTGAAGTGGAAACAGGTGCATAGGGAACAAGCAAAGAAATGTATGCCCACAAGCTACTGTAGGCTGCTATGTGTGCAGAGACACATATCCTGTTGTAAAACATTGATCATAGGCCTATTGTTTGGTTGTTTTTGGTGTTTTGAGTAGCATCTTTTCTATTGTATTCTATTGTGTTCTATTCTATTATATTCCAGTGACCTGTAGCCTATGATACATTTCAATATATTTGCTTCCCTGGAATAATGTACTCACAACCTATTTAGGAAAACAACCTGTAGTCACTGGTTTTCATTGAGGGGCCTGTGGCCCTTATTTAAAGTATCCTTCCTTTCTTTCTCTCTTGAAGATATCTCTGATCTGAATGATTGTGATAAGATCAGGGATTTAGACTGAAGTTTTTAGACTGAATTTAGACTGAAGAGTTTGTTTGTGTATTTGTTTGTCTGTACCTGTGTGTGTCTCTTCATAGTCCCGCTGTTCCATAAGGTGTATTTTTATCTGGTTTTAAATCTGATTCTACTGCTTGCATCAGTTACCTGATGTGGAATAGATTTCCATGTAGTACTGTGCTCCTCCCATAGTATGTAATGGACATGGGGATTGTGAAGAGACCTCTGGTGGCATGTCTTGTAGGGTATGCATGGGTTTCCGAGCTGTGTGCTAGACACATTTTTGCTCAGGCCAAGATTTCCATATGGCTCATGGCCCTGCATAATTCCAGTCGCAGTGATGTGACACAGCCTTGACTATCCCCAATGCAATTTAGGCTGCATCCACTGCAAGCGTTATAAAAGCCTACAATTACGCCTGCTACAGCTCAGCGCAGGCCGGTCAAAGAGCGCCATCGTCTGCCTCTAAATATATCGCTCCCCTTCCCTTGACTCTCCCCTTCTCTGCACATCACTGAACGTTAGCGCATGCATCCATTACAGAGCAGCAGAGGTTTTCATTCGATCCTGGCAGCTATACCTGAAGAGCGCGACATACGAGGGACCTGGCAATGATCTCACTGGACTTCAATTTGAATGTTTTGACAAGGGACCTGTCACTTTATCTGGAAAATCAAGTGAAAGTTGGGCTTTTTGGATCTGGAGTACTGTCACTGGTGCTCGGCTTCAGCGCAGCTTATGCCTACTACTACTTGATCTCTGTCGCGAAGGTAGGGGTCACAGAGGCTGCTTTGAAGAATCATTATTTAATACAAAGGGATACATTGTAACTGGCAATTGTCTTGTTAAAATGTGTCATAACGGTTATTATGATGGAGGCTATCGCTGGCGCTTTTGCGCATCAAACTGGCTCAGCAGCTGGATGGTTTGCTGAGGAGGCTGATTATTTCAGTAGCCTACGAGCGTCAACGGTACTGCACATATGATACGACATCTTTCAATAAAATGGTGTCGTATTTTCTTTAGACTAAATGTGACATTTCAAGATTTGTACAAGGCCTACGGATATACAAATGTTAAATTGCCATTTAGGCTGGATATATTTTTTATCGTGAGTCCTTTTTGTATTCTTAAAAGGCTGGGTATAGACTATTGTTATACAAGCTGTCAAACATCTGTATGCAGTGTAGCCTACTGCATGGTCACAAATTAATGTTTTTTTTCTCCCGATATTCAATTTCCCCCAATAATTAAACACATAGGCCAAGGCTACATACCATTAGGCTAATGTTAGATTATATATATTTTTAAACATATTAGAAGGGGTCATGCATTCTATTATTCGTTATAATTAAATTCAGAGATTAAAGGTCTCTATGCTCTGACAGGACAGATGTGTTTGATTTGATATTGTGGTGACCTCATATAATCCCAGTTACAACACAGCCTATCACTGTGTCTGTCACTGTATTCTCATTGCCAGTCTCCTTCCTTTCCATCACTAGTGATTGCAGAATGTCTCTATAACTCACCAAAATATTTAATATTTTCTGACACTTTACACAGTCCGCTAGACTAAAAGTAGAGCAATATAATATTGAGATTCCAGTCTTGATAGTGCATTATAATTACACTATAGTTGTGGAGATATTTAGTTTGGAATGTTACAGAAAGGTTGCACCATTAGCAAATAAACCATATGGAAAAATGAAATATGACTTATGTTGACATGTCATTTATGATAGTGCAAGACAGAGAATTATATATATCACATGATTTCAGTGAAGAGGCTGCACTATATGGGTACTGTAAGAGAGGGGTTATGTAGATGGTGAATGATGATGAAATATAATAACTGTTTTCAAGAGATTGTCATCAGTAGTATACATTTTGCCATTTAAATTGGTATAAGAGAAAGAGCACAAGCATTTCTCTTTCACTTGCCACAGATTAAAACCATTTGATGTTTGAAATAGTTTCACCTAAAATAGTTTAAATCACGAATTAAAACATCTTTGAATCTTGAAAGTATGTGATGTATCTTTTCAATCCTCATGGTCCATATCTCTTTCTCTACACAAGCTATTAGCCAACGTCATTATTGGAAAGCCTCATCACTGACTCAGACTGTTCATGTCTTGTATTGCAGAAGCCCCAACTGATTTCTGGTGGAAAGAAGTTCTACCAGTTCCTGCGGGACCAATGTCCCGTGGTGTCAGAGACCTACTACCCCACCTTCTGGTGCTGGGAGAGCCGGATCCAGACGGTGCTTAGGCCCTTCGTCACGGCTAAACCAGGTGTCAGCTACAGAAAGTAAGACTTTTATAGGATCAGACGTGATGGTAACAGTATTATTGTATAAACACTATAATAAGTTGTATCTCTGTACAATGTTGAAACAACTATCTAAAAATGAATACTACTGAGAAGATCTTCAGCATGTTAAGGGGGAGGGTTTCCCTGGTGTGATGGTGAAATTAAACTGGGTGAACTGGGATTAAACTGGAGAAATGGGTTTAAAATCATGGTGTTTATGTCTCATAAGAGATAAGCCTGTTGCATGGTGTTGGTTTCAAAATACACCTGCACGTTATACATGTCCTGTTTACCAAAAAGAACACTATGTATTTCAAGTATTTTAAGCCTTTTTGGGCTCTGCTCAGACCTGTTCTTCATGTTCGCTCAATGTGTGGCAAAGTTCAAGGGTCACTTGGCCTAGTGACCAGTTAATCCACTTCCTGCAGCGGACGTTATCCACTCATCACCAGTTACCACCAGTAGCCAACACACTTGCTATCCTTAGGTTAGGTAATGTCGCATGGTTAGTTAGTGCCCTGAGTTCTTTCTGGGCAGGTGACCTGTCAAGGAAAAACTCTGGGCCCAAGTTAAAGGCAGGGCCGGATTACCAAACGGGCACGCAGGACACGTGCCCCGGGCCCCGGGCCCCAGAACCCAAATACCATATGTAGACGTCATAAGCAGTGGCAAAATAATGTATCTTTAAACTGCAACATTTTCTCTCAGCCTCATGAAAAAATGTGTAGAATAGCAGGACATTTGCTTTACAACTGGAACATTTTCTCTCAGCCTCATGACAATATGTGTAGAATAGTATTATAAAACTTCACATTTTTATCTCTGCCCCATGGTAAAATCTGTTGAAATGCAGGAAGTTAGCTGGGGTGCTTCCGGGAGGTAGGTGCTTAGTCCGGCCCTGGTTAAAGGGTATGGGAACTAAGGCCCTATGTTTTTCCTGGTCAGGTCACATGGTTGGTCAAGGTAAAAAAAACGAATGGTTCACCATCAAACGCAATTGGTCAGTTTTCACCATAGACAGCAGCCATGGCAACATACAGTAAAGTAATAGAACATTTCCTGCTGTATTAGGAACAGGCTTTTACCTTACTTCCACTTTTGATTCTTTTATTATTAGGCTTTAAGGCATTAAAGCAGTTGGTTTGATCATCTAAGTACTGAAATGTGCCCGTTCTTTGATTCCTTTCACTCAGGTTTAACAACGTGAAACAAATTTCCTGCGTCTTATTCTTAGCCAAGACTTAGCAGCAGAAAGGTGAAAAGAGTCTTTTGTGTGATGGTATTGGCTCAGGCCACCTGGGCTTCTTTAGTGCATTCTGTTAGAGATTAATGGCCAGGGTGTCCCAGGGCTCCTGCATGCATTAGGTGGATTGAAATTAATTAAAAGGGGTTGGGGGTAGTTAGTGTACAGTATATGCCACAGAACTGAAATTAGTAGGAAATAGCCTAGTGGTTCGATCAGATTTACTGTCCAAATACAGTATCTATATGCATGTCAATCTCTCCTGGCTCAAAGTAGAGGAGAGATTGACTTCATCGCTACAAGTATTTGTGAGAGGTATTGACATGTTGAAAGCACAGAGCTGTCTGTTTAAACGACTAGCACACAGCTCAGACCCCCATGCATACCCTACAAGACATGCCACCAGAGGTCTCTTCACAGTCCCCAAGTCCAGAACAGACTATGGGAAGTGCACAGTACTACATAGAGCCATGACTACATGGAACTCTATTCCACATCAGGTAACTGATGCAAGCAGTAGAATCAGATTTAAAAAACAGATGAAAATGCACCTTATGGAACAACGGGGACTGTGAAGCAACACAAACATAGGCACAGACAAATGCATACACATACATGATAACCTACGACTGTACACACACATACACATGGATTTTGTGTTGTAGATATGTGGTAGGGGAGTATGGGCCTGAGGGCACATACTTAGTGTGTTGTGAATTCTGTAATCAAATCAAATCAAATGTTATTTGTCACATGCGCCAAATACAACAGGTGTAGACCTTCTAGTAAAATGCTTACTTACAAGCCCTTAACCAACAATGCAGTTTTAAGAAAAATAAGTGTTAAGTAAGAAATAGATAAGTAAAAAATAATTAAAGAGCAGCAGTAAAATAATAGTTGCGAGGCTATATACAGGGGGTACCGGTACAGAGTCAATGTGTGGGGGCACCGGTTAGTCGAGGAAATTGAGGTAATATGTACATGTAGGTAGAGTTAAAGTGACTATGCATAGATAATAAACAGAGAGTAGCAGCAGCGTAAAAGAGGGGGGGACAATGCACATAGTCTGGGAGCCATTTGATTAGCTGTTCAGGAGTCTTATGGCTTGGGGGTAGAAGCTGTTAAGAAGCCTTTTGGACCTACACTTGGCACTCCGGTACCGCTTGCCGTGCGGTAGCAGAGAGAACAGTCTATGACTGGGGGGGTCTTTGACCATTTTCAGGGCCTTACTCTGACACCGCCTGGTATAAAGATTAATAGAGATGAATGTAATGAATGTATTGTAATGTTTTTAAAACTGTATAACTGCCTTAATCTTGCCGGAAGAGTAGCTTCTGCCTTGGCAGGAAGTAATGGGGATCCATAATAAATACTTTATTTATTTCAGAAGCAGGCCTACTATCCATCTTGGTTGGCCATTGAAATTGATGATGACTTTGCTCCTTAGTGGACAACCTACATAAATACAGTAACTGATAACACCGATCGAATTATGACAACAAAACAATAGTCTTTACTACTGTTGCTGAAAGTGGCACTATAGGTAACTAACCACAGAAGGGGATGTTAGCCTGATTATAGGCCGTCTATCATTATTGTCCTGGCCATGACAGCCAGTCTACCCATGCAGTCAGTCAGACATATACGTACAGTATGTCAGTGTATTAAATTACTCAGAAGAATGCCCTAGTTTCCCGTGTCACTATTTCTATTTTTTTATTAGTATTATTATTGTCTTTATCTTTAACTCTGCATTGTTGGAAAAGGACCCGTCAGTAAGCATTTCACTGTTAGTCTACACCTGTTGTTTATGAAGCATGTGACAAATAAAATGTGATTTGATTTTATTTCGTGCCAAGGGCATTCCACTTCCCTTAGCGTTTGTCTGACCATTGTCCAATAAAGCAGCTACATGTTTCCCAAATCCCACAATGCACCATGGCAGCAGGCGGGTCTTACCCACCACCTGTCTCAGATCAAAGCCTGTGTGTGTGTGTGAGTGTGTGTGTGTGTGCGCGTGTGTGTGTGTCACGGATCCCCCCGGTACTGATACCCATTCTGTTCACCAGTCCCGGAGGTCTACGTCACCGGCTTTCTAGGTTTAACTGAACGGGATTCATTATCATCAACCCTGGGCTGTCTTGTCTGATTACACACACCTGGTTCCCATTTCCCCTGATTAGTATGTTATATACGTATGTGCCCTCTGTTCCCTCTGTCTTTGTCGGTTATTGTTCCCATGTCCGTTGGTTGTGTGAGTACCTATGTGTTGGTGCAGCTGTTATGCTGCGTGCTTTATATATTGTGTATTACGGGTATCGTCCTGTGTCGCTCAATGAGGTTTACCCTCGCTCTTTTGGTTGGGTACAGCCCAGTGTTTTTGTATACGTGTTTGTTTTGGGTGTATTAAAACCCCTATTGTGTATTCCTGCGCCTGTCTTCAAATCCTTTATACCAGCGTGACAGTGTGTGTTTAAGCGATGACATTTGTGGGAGATTATTAGTCCTAAGGGAAGAAAATACCTCCACTATCCACGTTTATTATGTCTATAAAAGAGTTCCCTGCACTGTTCCCTGCACTGTTGGAGCTAGAAACCTCACCATCTTAAATAAGCATGCCCCTTTCAAAAACTGTATAACTAAGAACAGATATAGCCCTTGGTTCACTCCAGACCTGACTGCCCTCGACCAGCACAAAAACATCCTGTGGCGGACTGCACTAGCAGTCCGCGATAACTTTTCAGGGAAGTCAGGAACCAATACACACAGTCAGTCAGGAAAGCGAAGGCTAGCCTTTTCAAACAGAAATGTGCATCCTGTAACTCTAACTCCAAACAGTTTTGGGACACTGTAAAGTCCATGGAGAATAAGAGCACCTTCTCCCAGCTGCCCACTGCACTGAGGCTAGGTAATACTGTCACCACCGATAAGTCCACGATAATCGAGAATTTCAATAAGCATTTCTCTACGGCTGGCCATGCTTTCCTCCTGGCTACCCTAACCCCGGCCAACAGCTCCACACCCCCGCAGCTACTTGCCCAAGCCTCCCCAGCTTCTCCTTCACCCAAATCCAGATAGCAGATGTTCTGAAAGAGCTGCAAAACCTGGACCCGTACAAATCAGCAGGGCTAGACAATCTGGACCCTCTCTTTTGAAAATGATCTACCTCCATTGTTGCAAGCCGTATTACCAGTCTGTTCAACCTCTCTTTCATATCGTCCGAGATCCCTAAAGATTGGAAAGCTGCCGCGGTCATCCCCCTCTTCAAAGGGGGTTATAATCTAGACCCAAACTGTTATGGACCTATATCCATCCTGCCCTGCCTTTCTAAAGTCTTCGAAAGCCAAGTTAATAAACAGATCACTGACCATTTTGAATTCCACCGTACCTTCTCCTCTATGCAATCTGGTTTCCGAGCTGGTCACGGGTGCACCTCAACCACGCTCAAGGTCCTAAACAATATCATAACCACCATCGATAAAAGAAAGGACTGTGCAGCCGTCTTCATCGACCTGGCCAAGGCTTTCAACTCTGTCAATCACCACATTCTTATTGGCAGACTCAACCGCCTTGGTTTCTCAAATGACTGCCTCGCCTGGTTCACCAACTACTTCTCAGACAGAGTTCAGTGTGTCAAATCGGAGGGCCTGTTGTCCGGACCTCTGGCAGTCTCTATGGGGGTACCACAGGGTTCAAATCTTGGGCCGACTCTTTTCTCTGTATATATCAACGATGTTGCTCTTGCTGCGGGTGATTCCCTGATCCACCTCTACGCAGATGACACCGTTCTGTATACATCTGGTGTCACGTTCCTGACCTTATTTCCTTTATTTTGTCTTTGTTTAGTATGGTCAGGGCGTGAGTTGGGGTGGGCATTCTATGTTATGTGTTTCTATGTTGGGTTCAATGTATTAGCCTGATATGGTTCTCAATTAGGGGCAGGTGTTTTACGTTTCCTCTGATTGAGAACCATATTAAGGTAGGCTGTTCTCTGTTTGTTTGTGGGTGATTGTTCCTGTGTCAGTGTTTGTACCACACGGGACTGTTTCGTTCGTTCGTGTGTTCCGTCCTGTTCGTGCGTTCATGTGTTTTGTTCTCAAGTTCAGGTCTGTTCACGTCGTTTGTTATTTTGTAGTTTGTTCAAGTGTTTTTTCGTCTTCGTTTAAATAAACGTGATTATGTCTTTAAACTACCCTGCATATTGGTCCGATCCTTGCTCCTCTTCAGATGAGGAGAAAGACGAGCATTACATCTGGCCCTTCTTTGGACACTGTGTTAACAAACCTCCAAAAGAGCTTCAATGCCATCCAACACTCTTTCCGTGGCCTCCAACTGCTCTTAAACACCAGTAAAACTAAATGCATGCTTTTCAACCGTTCGCTGCCCGCACCCGCCCCCCCCCCCGACTATCATCACTACTCTGGACGGTTCGCTCTTAGAATATGTGGACAACTACAAATACATAGGTGTCTGGCTAGACTGTAAACTCTCCTTTCAGACTCATATTAAACATCTCCAATCCAAAATAAAATCTAGAATCGGCTTCCTATTTCGCAACAAAGCCTCCTTCACTCACGCCGCAAAACTTACCCTAGTAAAACTGACTATCCTACTGATCCTCGACTTCGGCGATGTCATTTACAAAATAGCCTCCAACACTCTACTCAGCAAACTGGATGCGGTCTATCACAGTGCTATCCGTTTTGTCACCAAAGCCCCATATACCACCCACCACTGCGACCTGTATGCTCTAGTCGTCTGGCCCTTGCTACATATTCGTCAGCAGACCCACTGGCTCCAGGTCATCTATAAGTCTTTGCTAGGTAAAGCTCTGCCTTATCTCAGCTCACTGGTCACGATAGCAACACCCACCCGTATCACGCGCTCCAGCAGGTATATCTCACTGGTCATCCCCAAAGCCAACACCTCTTTTGGCCGCCTTTCCTTCCAGTTCTCTGCTGCCAATGACTGGAACGATTTGCAAAAATCGCTGAAGCTGGAGACTTATATTTCCCTCACTAACTTTAAACATCAGCTCTCTGAGCAGCTAACCGATCGCTGCAGCTGTACATAGCCTATCTGTAAATAGCCCACCCAATCTACCTACCTCATCCCCATATTGTTTTTATTTACTTTTCTGCTCTTTTGAACACCATTATTTCTACTTGCACATCATCTGCACATCTATCATTCCAGTGTTAATTTGCAAAATTGTAATTACTTCGCAATGATGGCCTATTTATTTCCTTACCACCTCACGCCATTTGCACACACTGTATATAGACTTTCCTTTTTTTCTATTGTGTTATTGATTGTACGCTTGTTTATTCCATGTGTAACTCTGTGTTTGTGTCACACTGCTTTGCTTCATCTTGTCCAGGTCGCAGTTGTAAATTAGAACTTGATCTCAACTAGCCTACCTGGTTAAATAAAGGTGAAATTAAAAAAAGAAACAAGCATTTTGCTGCACCTGAAGTAACATATTGCAAATCTGTGTAAGCAACCAATAAACTTTTGATTGGATTTGAAAGAGATGTCCTCCTATTCGGTGGGTCGGGCTCGCTCCCGATTGGTGCATGCTCTGACCAGCTAGCTCCAGATTGGTGCATGGCCTACAACCCCAGTGGCTGCCCCAGTCTGGCCTTTAAGTACATATTTAATGCTGGTGTGGTTCTATAATTTCATTCCACTTCCAATTAGACAGACATACTGTACATGGGCCGCAGGGCCAGCCATGTTGGTGTTGTCGCCTGGTCGCTCGTTTGGTGGCTTGGTGGCGTGAGATGGATTACACTGGGATTTGTTGACCTCAGCTGACGGCCTAGACTTGTGGAAACTAGAAATTGATTCTCCATAAGAATCCACTGCTGCTGCAGCGAGCTCCCCACCCCCCCACCACCCTTCCCTCTTCGCCATCCGTGCCCTTCCCTGCTTCTGAGTAGCCTGGTCTTTTTTTCTCACTGTCCATCCTCAGTTTTACAGGTGACCCATATCAGATTTGCGCATTCACACTGATGTAGCATCTGAAGTAGCACATAGATGCAAAGCTAATTTCCTGTCACTGTTTCTTTACGGTTGGGGGGTGGTTGTCATGGTAACGTGCAGGTGATGTGCAAAAAAATCCATTCAGGACAAAAAACTGGATTTGAGCATCCAGACAGGTTGCGTATGGATCATCCAAATTATATCAGGATTGAGATCCACATATGGATGCAGTTTAAATTTGAAGTCAAAAGATCAGCTTCCATGTGTTTTTCGTTTGTTTACACAATACAGAAAATATCATAGGTATCAGATATGACAAATAATTTGAAAAAGATCTGAAATGGGCTGCCTGTGTAAACGAAGCCTGAGAGGCTGATTGCTAGATAAATTAAGTGGTTGTCAACTAGTGCCAGACTGCATTCCCTTTGGCAAAGGTAACGTTAGTGATGGGTTCACACTGTAGTAATCGCTGTACCTGTAACTGAAGAGGGACCTTTAAGTAAAGAACAATGCCTTTTTGCTGTGTCCTGATTTGAGGTTTGGTTAGAAAGCAATACAGTGTACCTACTATACTCTATCTAATGCAATCTATACCGGATATATATGAAATCTAATACTTTACTGTATAGAATTATTAACAAAAGTCATATTTACTGTCTTGTTGGTCCCTATATGGATTCTGTAGTTCCGTTTTTTTAAATCACAAAGCATAATCTGTAAGAACCTTGGAGGTTGAGTATTTACAAAACCTTGTCATTTCTTCTGCATTCTGTGCAATGAGCTTCCGCTTTACTGAACATATTGTAAGGAAGCTGCAGTGTAGAACCTAGGCCTACTTGCAGAGTGTGTGTGTGCAATTTAGTGGTGTCTTTTTCTGCCCTGACTGTTATATCTGACCCCCTCTTTGCAGTGAGCTCATTAGAGCAGAAGATGGAGGACAGATCTCTCTGGATTGGTTCGACAACGATGACAGCGCCTCCCACCCCAACGCGGCCACACGGCCCACCGTCCTGCTGCTTCCAGGCCTGACCGGTACCAGCAGAGAGTCCTACATCCTCCACATGGTGCAGCAGAGCAGGGATCTGGGTTATAGGTGGGTGGTCCTGATTCCAAGTATTGCACAGTGCACAGTTTTTATTCATTCAGACGGTTGTTCAATTCAATAATGTGGATTGGTCCTATGCCTTAACCTGTAGGAATATTGTAAGCACAGTCAACTCTTGCTCATCTGTTTTAGTGCATTGCAGTTCAATAGTCCAAATTCAAATACATTATCTTTGCAATGAAAGTCCCAAGATATTGCATATGTTAGGAGTTAAACTGTATGAATGGATTAAGGTTACTTGAGGTAAGCAGCTGCTGAAAGAGAGGCTAGCCAAGCTCTCAGTAGGCAGAGCAGTGCAGACCTGCTTTGGAAAGAAAGAGCTGAATATTGCACAAGCACTAAGAGATGCTGAGTGGCAGATTTTTATCCTCCAAAAGGCCCTTCTGTGTTCCCTGCACTCATTCTTTCAAACAGAGGGAGGGGGCAGAGAAGAGGAAGGGGGGTGCAGAGAAGTGGGGAAGGGGGGTGCAGAGAAGTGGGGAAGGGGGGTGCAGAGAAGTGGGGAAGGGGGGTGCAGAGAAGTGGGGAAGGGGGGTGCAGAGAAGTGGGGAAGGGGGGGGCAGAGAAGTGGGGAAGGGGGGGGCAGAGAAGTGGGGAAGGGGGGGGGCAGAGAAGTGGGGAAGGGGGGGGGCAGAGAAGTGGGGGAGGGGGGCAGAGAAGTGGGGGAGGGGGGCAGAGAAGAGGGGGAGGGGGGCAGAGAAGAGAAGAGAAGGGAAGAGAAGGGGGGGGCAGAGAAGAGAGGGAGGGGGCAGGCAAACGGAGCAGGGCAGGGAGGGGGGACAAGCAGGCAAACTCAGCATCTTTCCACCCCTGCCCTCACCCCGGCCCTCACCCCGGCCCTGTCCTGCAAGCTTAATGAATTACAGCTTACTGGTACAAGCTTTGCAGCTTAGCTTAGCCCAACCAGCTTCGGCTATGCAGGAGGAAGTGAATGTGCGTCACACCATCCCCTGCCCTTTCCACACCCCAACCTACAGCATGCCCCCACCCTGCTGCTGAATTTTCACAGCAAGTCTCTTAGATATGTGGAATGATATGTATATCTCTTAGATGTGGAATGGTATCAAACACATGGTTTCTATGTGTTTGATGCCGTTCCATTTGCTCCGTTCTAGACATTATTATGAGCAGTCCTCCCCATAGCAGCCTCCACTGGTTTCTTTACATATTCCACCTTATTCCCTTTTCACTGCTGTGAAGTACATTTGTTTAAACATTGTTTGGTGGCAGTTCACCTGGTGCACCTGTAAGAGAATGCACCTATAAGAGAATGCACCTGGAAGTTAGAACATTATTATGACACAAAATGTAAATTGGTGAAACTAATGCAAGGAATGCAATTCAATGAATGGATTTTAAAAGGTTATTTAGTGCATGTTTTTGTTGTGTTTCAGGTGTGCGGTATTCAACAACAGAGGGGTGTCTGGTGAAACTCTCTTGGTAAGAATCTAATATTCATACAAAGTACAGTTTAAAAGGATTTTTGCGTGTATGCCTTATGTTTTCAATTCAGACATGCATTCAAAAACATAAAATGATTCAATGATTATATTACTCTGTACAATCAAAATGTATCTTCATGTCCAATCAAAAGGCATCTGAATCTACACAGATATGCAAACACTCACAACATGACACAGCGACATAGGCCCTACATCCTTTTGGCACTCTACTCCACATGCCTGTGCACTTGTCTCTGGCAGAGTGCATGCTTTCCCTTGCATTGTGACTGGAGCTATTCTTCAGTGTGTCACCCAGCACCCCATAGCATGTCTGTGTCTGTGTCACACGTGGCATGTGTAACCCATAGTATATTGGGTAACCCACAAGGAGCCTAGTCCAGACAGTGTGCAGACAGACGATGTTATCACATAGCAGGGATTATTAAGTGGACAGATAGATAGTGTATTCTAGCACTGGTCCGTAGAGCAGAATGAGCTTTCCCTGTCCTGTCTTCACGAAGACCCACAAGGTTTATCTTTGAATCTATTTCCGTTCATATATAATCACTGAAGCTGGAGACTCTTACCTCCCTCACTAGCTTTAAGCACCAGCTGTCAGAGCAGCTCACCGGTAAATTGGCCATCCAACTACCTCATCCCCATACTGTTTTTATTTATTTATCTTGCTCCTTTGCACCCCAGTATCTCTACTTGCACATTCGTCTTCTGCACATCTATCACTCCAGTGTTTAATTGGTATATTGTAATTACTTCGCCACCATGGCCTATTTATTGCCTTACCTCCCGTATCTTACCTCATTGGCACACACTGTATATAGACTTTTTCTACTGCATTATTGACTATATGTTTGTTTATTCCATGTGTAACTCTGTGTTGTATGTGTCGAACTGCTTTGCTTTATCTTGACCAGGTCGCAGTTGTAAATGAGAACTTGTTCTCAACTAGCCTACCTGGTTAAATAAAGGTGAAATAAATAAAAAATGTATATTTAGCCAACAATTAGCTCTTTACTCTACTATCAATCTTCATTGAAGTGAGGACGGACTATAATGCTATTGAAGAGATGCTAACTTGTTAGAAAATGTGCATATGCAATGGACAAAAACTGGTTGAATCAACGTTGTTTCCACGTCATTTCAACCCCAAAAAATCTATGTGGACGTTGAATCAACGTGGGAAAACTGATTGGTTTTGCAAAAAGTCAAGCGCATTTTATATATTTTTTCACCCAACTTTTAACCTCAATCCCAATGACATGATTTCACGTTGAGTTCACGTTAGTTGACAACTCAACCAAAGGTAAATCAAAACTAGACATTGAACTTGTCTGTGCCCAGTGGGTAATTATATTATGTACCAGTGTCACCCAAACAGCTCAGCCAATCCACAATTGGAATCTAGTATGTGGACACAATTCGTCCAATGTCCCTTTTGAGATCTGTGCTCTCAGAATGAATGAATGGGTTGTTTAGTGTCTTGTCCTTGTTGTATTCACATGTGCAGTCACATAGACACAAATGCACGCAAGCAAGAACACACACACAAACACACACACAAGTTATAATATTACAACGACAACCCCAGGCCAGGTTTTCATCTGAAAGGGCTATTCTCAGTTGCCAAACTGGGCCAATACTGTAGTGCGCGCATGGAATTAGAATACTAGTAATTTAGTAGGATCTCTATGTGCATATGTGAAGAATGATTACAACTATTGCACTACATAACGTGGTTGTAAGAAAGAAATTACAATCCTTCCATTAGCTTTGAGGAATTGTGCTGAAGTTTTATGTAAATGACTAAACTTCCATACGCCTTTGTGACTGTTTTCTCTGCAGCCAGTTGAGTGTGAATGGCATCCATTGTTTAAATAGGGCACAGTGTTGGAATGAATGTCCTGCTGTGTGAAGTGCCCTCTGCTTGGCCACAACTAGGGCTACTGCCCTAACTCCACACTGACCCCCCACTCACACACACCACAATAGTGTGGTAGCCCGCTCAGTTAGTCTAAGCATTACCTTTCGGAGCTAATGCAATTCTTCAGGTCTCCAACCACCTTTGTTAGTCTAAGCATTTAACATACAATAAATGCTTTAGTTGGTCCATTTAATTCACATCATATTTCATAGTAATATGTAACATTACTACAATGGATGGTTATTGGACTTTGAACTTTATATTGTATCTGTATTGTAGGAGACAACTTTATTACTGTATCATTGAAGAGGAAATTGTTTCAATCTGTTTTTATTATTGTTGTAACATTACCAGCATGGCATATTTCCATACAGGATTTACCTCAGTGTTTTACCAAAAAGGCTCAGACCTTTCTGTTTCTATCTACGTGGGCCAGTATCCGTGTCTCATTGGGCCAAGGCTCCGGCGGACCTGCTCTTGGGGCCAAGGCAAAGCCCTGGGTACTTTTCAGCTGGAATTTACATAACCATGGCTAACTGTGAACTTTAACATCTTCTCACAAAGCAAGTCTTGAATGATGCAGATGTTGTTGATTAGTCTTTAGTGTCACCCTCCTGATGGAAACACAATAACACTAGAGCTTACAATAACAAACACTCATTGGTGCGGGGGTAAGTCTCATTGGAAAAGCACCAGTAGATTTCCTACTCCACTCAAGTCCTTTACTGGAATGTAGGTTATGAAGACACAGCAACTGGATATGGCTGCTGTGAAAAAACATTCAGGCTGAACTTTGTGCAAGAATATTGATGAAGAAAGATACTGGTAGTTCCAGTTTGCAGCCAGAGAGAAAGAAGATATGTCTGACTGAGAAATAGGCCATGTTAAATCGTGATGTCAGGGAGGTTATAAAACCTGCATCATCCTCAAGGTTATTTTAAGTCAATGTAATATAATTACTGTTATTTCAGTGGGTTTTAGGTACAACATAGCACATATGGCCAGCTTTGTAAACTTTACATTGTTTTATCCTGCAATAGATGTCGTTCAATTGATAACGTACATTATTGTCTTCTTCAAATTACTCTTAAGGGGAAAGTAATCTAAAAGTATGTCACGGCAGTCAAAAGGAGGAGACCAAGGCGCAGCGTGGTATGCGTACATTCTTCTTAAATATAAGAATGAACACTGAACAAAAATAACGAAATGAACCGTGAAGCTATACAAATGAGTGCTGAACAGGCAACTACACATAGACAAGAACCCACAAATATCCAAAGGAAAATGGCTACCTAAATATGGTCCCCAATCAGAGACAACGATAAACAGCTGCCTCTGATTGGGAACCATATCAGGCCACCATAGACATATATACCTAGACCTACAAAACCCCTAGATATACAAAAGCCCTAGCCAAGATAAATCTAGCATACCCACCCTAGTCACACCCTGACCTAACCAAAATAATAAAGAAAATATAGATAACTAAGGTCAGGGCGTGACAGTACCAGCCCCCCCCCCCCCCCCCAAAGGTGCGGACTCCCGACCGCAAACCTGAACTTATAGGGGAGGGTCCGGGTGGGAATCTACCCTCGGTGGCGGCTCTGGTTCTGGACGCCGCCCCCCCTCTTTACACTGATCCCTCCGCCTTCGTAGATCCGGACCGTGGATCATGGCCGGAGGCTCTGGACTGCGGATCATCGCCGGAGGCCCTGGACCGGGGACCCTCGCCGGAGGCCCCGAGCTGGGGACCGTCGCTGGAGGCTCCGGACTGGGGATCGTTGCTGGAGGCTCCGGACTGTGTTCATTCTTATAAATAAGAGAATGTACGCATACCAGGTCTCCTCCTTTTGACTGCCGTGACATTATTTTGTACATAATGTATCTGCCACCGTTATGACTGAAAAGAGCTTCTGGATATCAGGACAGAGGTTACTCACCTCAAATGAGAACTTGTTCTCAACTAGCCTACCTAGTTAAATAAAGGTGAAATAAAACAATAAAAAATTTAACTGGATGAAGATTTTTTTTCTCTGACGAGTCGGACTCGAAGGATTTACTTCAGACACCCGACAAGGCCCAAATCCCCGTCATTCACATGAAAAAGAGACGGAGATAACGGGGACGTAGGTTGGGGTGCCTTGTAAGGATCTGACGGCGAGAGGGTAATCTGCCTCTACCATCAGTCCTATTAGCCAACGTACATTCATTGGATAACAAAATAGATGAGCTACAATCACGAATATCCTACCAATGGGACATTAAAAACTGTAATATCTTATGTTTCACTGAGTCGTGGCTGAACAACAACATGGATAACATACACCTGGCAGGGTTTACGCTGCATAGGCAAGATAGAAAAGCTGCTTCTGGTAAGACAAGGGGTGATGGTCTGTGTATATTTGTAAACAACAGCTGGTGCACAAAATCTAATATTAATAAAGTCTCTAGGTTTAGCTCGCCTAAGGTAGAGTATCTCATGATAAGCTGTAAACCACACTATTTACCAAGAGTTTTCATCTATATTTTTTCATAGCTGTCTATTTACCACCACAAACCAATGCTGGCACTAAGACCACACTCAATGAGCTGTATAAGGCCATAAACAAACAGGAAAACGCTCATCCAGAGGTGGTGCTCCTAGTGGCTGGGGACTTAAAACTTAAATCTGTTTTACTTCATTTCTACCAGCATGTTAAATGTGCAACCAGAGGGAAAAAGACTCTAGACTACCTTTACTCCACACAAGAGATGCTTACAAAGCTCCTCCTCGCCCTCCATTTGGAAAATATGACCATAATTATATACTCCTGATTCCTGCTTACAAGCAAAAACTAAAGCAGGATGTACCAGTGACTCGGTCGATAAAGAAGTAGTCAGATGATGCAGATGCTATGCTACAGGACTGTTTTGCTAGCACAGATTGGAATATGTTCTGGGATTCTTCCGATGGCATTGAGGAATACACCACATCAGTCACTGGCTTCATCAATAACTGCATCGATGACGTCGTCCCCACAGTGACTATACATACATACCCCAACCAGAAGCCATGGATTACAGGCAACATCCGCACTGAGCTAAAGGGTAAAACTGCCTCTTTCAAGGAGTGGGACTCTAACACGGATGCTTATAAGAAATCTCGCCATGCCCTGCGACAAACCATCAAACAGGCAAAGCGTCAATACAGGACTAAGATTGAATCGTGCTACACCGGCTCCGAAGCTCGTTGGATGTGGCAGGGCTTCAAAACTATTACGGACTACAAAGGGATGCACAGCCGCAAGCTGCCCAGTGACACGAGCCTACCAGACGAGCTAAATTACTTCTATGGTCGCTTCGAGGCAAGCAACAATGAAGCTTGCATGGGAGCATCAGCTGTTCTGGATGACTGTGTCATCGAGCTCTCCGTAGCCAATGTGAGTAAGACCTTTATTAAACAGGTCAACATTCACACAAGGCCGCAGGGCCAGACGGATTACCAGGACATGTACTCCGAGCAAACACTGACCAACTGGCAAGTGTCTTCACTGACATTTTCAACCTGTTCCTGACTGAGTCTGTAATACCAACATATTTCAAGCAGACCACCATAGGCCCTGTGCCCAATAACACTAAGGTAACCTGCCTAAATGACTACCGACCCGTAGCACTCACGTCTGTAGCCATGAAGTGCTTTCAAAGGCTGGTCATGGCTCACATCAACACCATTATCCCAGAAACCCTAGACCCACTCCAATTTCCAACAAATCCACAGATGATGCAATCTCTATTCAACTCCACACTGCCCTTTCTAACCTGGACAAAAGGAACACCTACGTGTGAATACTATTCATTGACTACAGCTCAGCGTTCAACACCATAGTGCCATCAAAGCTCATCACTACGCTAAGGACCCTGGGACTAAACACCTCCCCCCTCAACTGGATCCTGGACTTCCTGACGGGCCGCCCCCAGGTGGTAAGGGTAGGTAACAACACATCTGCCACGCTGATCCTCAACATGGGGACACCTCAGGGGTGCGTACTCAGTCCCCTCCTGTACTCCCTGTTCACTCATGACTGGCCAGGCACGACTCCAAGACCATATTCAAGTTTGCTGATAACACAACAGTGGTAGGCCTGATCACCGACAACGATGAGACAGCCTATAGGGAGGAGGTCAGAGACCTGGACGTGTGGTGCCTGGATAGCAACCTCTCGCGCAACGTGATCAAGACAAAGGAGATGATTGTGGACTACAGGAAAGGAGGACCGAGCACGCCCCCATTCTCATCAACGGGGCTGTAGTGGAGCAGGTTGAGAGCTTCAAGTTCCTTGGTGTCCACATCACCAACAAACTATCATGGTCCAAACACACCATGACAGTCGTGAAGAGGTTACGATTAAGCTTATTCCCCCTCAGGAGACTGAAAAGATTTGGCATGGGTCCATTGATCCACGAAAGGTTCTACAGCTGCACCATCGAGAGCATCCTGACTGGTTGCCTCACTACCTGGTATGGCAACTGCTCGGCCTCCGACCGCAAGGCACTACAGAGGGTAGTGCGTACGGCCCAGTACACTGGGGCCAAGCTTCCTCCCGTCCAGGACCTCTATACCAGGCAGTGTCAAAGGAAGGCCATAAAAATGTTCAAAGACTCCAGCCACCCCAGTCATAGACTGCTCTCTCTGCTACCTCACGACAAGCGGTACCGGAGCGCAAAGTCTAGGTCCAAAAGGCTTCTTAACAGCTTCCTCCCACAATAATACTCCTGAACAGCTAATCAAATGGCTACCCAGATTATTTGCATTGTCCCCCCCCCCCTCCTCTTATACTCTGCTGCTACTCTCTGTTTATTATCTATGCATAGTCACTTTAACTCTACCTACATGTACATATTACCTCAATTACCTCGACTAACCTGTACCCCCGCACATTGACTCTGTACCGGTTCCCCCTGTATATAGCCTCGCTACTGTTATCTATTTTTTTTTTTTGGAAAACTGCATTGTTGGTTAAGGGCTTGTAAGTAAACATTTCACTGTAAGGTATTCGGTGCGTGTGACAAATGAAATATGATTTGATTACCTTTTAGAAAGTAACCGACCCAACCCTGCCTATCCCGAGAAATCGAGATGCCTCTTCTTTTTATCACCTATCTGTTCTAGGATTAGATTGAACAAGTGTCTGAATTCAGTTTGTGTTTTACTCATTTTCTTTTCTCTAACCTTACTGGTCCATTATTGTTCTCCATGTCTGTGATGTTATTTCACTGTCAGTGGATTGTTTACTCAATGTGATAGAACAATGCTTGCATTAATCGATTGTGCTTGTGATGGACAGATACTACAGGCCATTGGCTGAAAAAGGCTGTCCAGCAGCAGGCTTAAATGTTATTACAGTATACCTCCTCCTGTGTTTGCTACTACTTTAACTCTAAATAGCCCCTGTCCCTGAGTCAGCCATTTGTAATACCAGAGCTTATTTTTCTACCATCATACCAGCATGATGAATATACTGTATAGCATCATGGAGAGTGTTTGGCCTTCAAGTCACAAGCAGTGTTTGTGCACATGTGTGAGGGAGGGTGTGAAGGCTTGTGTGTAATTCATTTACAGTATGATTTCTCTGCACATCTGAATATAGATCGCCGGAACAGTGTGTGCACATGCAGAGGTCGCAGTGATATTTGCGTGTGTGTGTGTGTGTGTGTGTTTTACTTTGCAGTACTTTCCTCCTTACAGTTGAAAGTCAATCTATCAACAGAAAAACTCTGCTGTAACACTAAAAGGGACATGGACATGACCTCCCGGGTGGCGCAGTGGTCTAGGGCACTGCATCGCAGTGCTAGCTGCGCCACCAGAGTCTCTGGGTTCGCGCCCAGGCTCTGTCGCAGCCGGCCGCAACCGAGAGGTCCGTGGGGCGACGCACAATTGGCATAGCGTCGTCCGGGTTAGGGAGGGTTTGGCCGGTAGGGATATCCTTGTCTCAGTATGTAAAAAAATGTAATAAAATGTATGCACTCTACTGTAAGTCGCTCTGGATAAGAGCGTCTGCTAAATGACTCAAATGTAAATGTAAAAAATGACACACGCACACACCACACACACACACACACACAGAGTCAACTCTTCTTATCTTTGTGTGCTACCAGACTCCCAGAACATACTGTGCTGCCAACACAGAGGACCTGGAGGCGGTCATCGAACACATCCAGAGGACAAATGAGGACGCCCCTCTCATGGCTGCTGGGGTCTCCATGGGCGGGTTAGTAGGTGCCTCTTCATGTTTTCTCACTTCAATAGAAGTGACACTATGGCCCAAATCCTGAGAGCTGCAAGCATTACTCAGACTATATGAATCATGTGTTGATGTAGGCTACCGTATTGATGTCAACGGGACATACATGTATGTATGGATACAACAGTATATCTTCACTGAACTGTGGGAGTTAGTCTAAAGATACTGCCTTTTATGTAGAGCCTGGAAAGTACTTGGTTGTCCCATCTATAGGTTAATATTGATATCTCAAAAACTGAGGTAAATGCTCACCAGCAGAAATGTTGTCATGGGTTGGTTATGTATTGTATTTTATTTTGCAGCCTCCTCCTTTCCCCTGTCAGAAACACCACTTTTCATTTGATTAAGGGGCTCAGTCTCTCAGTAGTACTTACACCATGTCAAAAGAGGTATTATAGCTATAATCCCCTACCTAAGTGAGGGTTTCCCCTCTCCCTTCTCCCCCACCCTCTCTCCCCTCCACCGTCCTCCCCCCTCTCCCCTCTCCCCCTACCCTCTCCCTGTCTTTCTAATCCCAGGATGATGCTGGCGAACTACCTGGGGAGGAAGGGCAGAGAGACATGTCTGAAAGGCGTGGTTGTGTTCTCGGCAGGCTGGGATGTGTTTGAGTGCACAGCGTCACTGGAGAAGCCTCTGGACCGCTTTCTCTTCAACTCCTACCTCACCAGCTGCCTGCAGGCAGGCGTGGACAGGTGGGTGTTCGCCGTAGCAGGCTGGACGGGCTACTGGGGGATTTGTCTAGATTAGCTCTTAGCTCTTAGTTGCACTGAGCTACATTGTTTAGCTTTTAGATGTTAGCTTTTAGCGACCCCTGAGGTTGGGCTCTAAAAGCTAACAGATAAAAGCTCTTTCTCTTTCTCTCTCTCTCTTGGGATATTTTCCTATCTCAATCAATCAAATGTATTTTATAAATCCCTTTTTACAGCAGCAGTTGTCACAGTGCTAAGCACTCGGTACTCTACTGTCAGGCCCAAATCATTTAATGGACATTGCCAATGGATATTGAAGCAAACCCACATGCTTCCCTATGTTCCCCATTGAAGCAAACCTACTTCCTTCTTCCTTGTGTTTTTCTCTCCTCTAGACACAAATCTGTGCTTGAGAAGAGTTACGACATTGATCATGTGATGAAGGTAAAATGCACAACCTTTTTAATGACCTCCTCTAATACAATCAAAGTAAAAGCAACCCATCTGGGTTGTTCCACCAATTTGCTGCCTTTGAGAAGTGTAACTTGGTCAAATAAAAGTTTGATTTCACAAAATGTTTACACTCTGTCATAAAGAGCACATGTTCAGCTTCATAAAAAACACATTTCCCATCTCAAGAGGTAAAATTTAAAAAATGACTATAGTAAGTGCCTAATAATAGCCAAATAAAGTAATAGGGTTGACCATAAGAGGGTTGACAATTTAATCTTAAATCAGCCATAAATCCCCTCGTGACAAGGGGAATGGAAGCTTGTTGTGTGCAACAAGGAGTGGCAATTGAATATAAGCTTCACAAAAAAATAGAATTTCTATAACATTTCTAGCCTGTATATCTATGTTTTTTTTTTTTTTTCCCTTACTAACTTTTCTGATAGCTACTTTATTGAGGAAAAATAGAACACTTGAGTGGTTTAAGGGGAAACATTTACATGTCTTGGAATGGCCTAATCAAAGCACAGACCTCAATCCAATTGAGAATCTGTGGTATGACTTAAAGGCTGCTGTACACCAGTGGAACCCATCCCACTTGAAGGAGCTGGAGCAGTTTTGCCTTGAAGAATGGGCAAAAATCCCAGTGGCTAGATGTGCCAAGTTTATAGAGACATACCCCAAGAGGCTTGCAGCTGTAATTGCTGCAAAAGTTGGCTCTACAAAGTATTGACTTTGGGGGGGTGAATAGTTATGCATGCTCAAGTTTTCTGTTTTGTTGTCTTATTTCTTGTTTGTTTCACAATAAAACGTATTTTGCATCTTCAAGTGGTCGGCATGTTGTGTAAATCAAATGATACAACCCCCCCCAAAAATCTATTTTAATTCCAGGTTGTAAGGCAACAAAATAGTAAAAATGCCAAGGGGGTTGTTTCGCAAGCCACTGTATTGTTGCCGGATGTCACCTTTTAATTTGACTTTATCCCAACCCCCCTGCAGGCCAAGACCCTCCGTGAGTTTGATGAGAGGTTCACGTCTATAATGTTTGGCTACCCCACCAATGATGACTACTACCATGATGCCAGTCCCATCCACAGGCTCAAGTCTGTGCAGGTGCCCATGTTGTGTCTAAACGCTGCAGACGACGTCTTCTCTCCCAGTCATGGTGGGTCCACAATCACACCCCACCACTGGCCATCCATTTTGGTTACAAAGCCCACCACTGGCCCTCCATGTTGGTTACATAGCCCAACACCGGCCCTCAATGTTGGTTACATAGCCCACCACCGGCCCTCAATGTTGGTTACATAGCCCACCACCGGCCCTTCATGTTGATTACATAGCTGATAAGCAAGGCCTATACCGAAAGACAATGCAGCCAAAGACACAATGTAGAAGACATCTTTTTTGGGGAAAAATCTATCCATAACTGTTATAGTGGTCTACCGTCCTCCCTCAGCTAACTTTTGTGCACTCAAGGAGTTAACTAGTTTGTTGTATTATTTTACTAAATCAGAAGTTATTATCATGGGTGCCCTAAATTATGATTGGGAAATGCAATCTAAAATTAAATCTAAAAGACATGTGTAATGATCTAAACCTAACCCAGATGGTAACCAAGCCTACACGGCCCAACCTGTGTAAGGATCACTGTGTAAAGATCCTTCAAGTCAACTCTGATTGATCTTTTTCTAACGAATACACCAGAGAAATATGTTTCTACTGGTGTCTTCGTCCAAGATATTAGTGACCATTGCCCAGTTGTTTGTGTTACAGATGTGAGAATACAAAAATCTCAGCCTCGTGTCATCACAAAGAGGAACTTTAACAACTTCAGTGAACAGGCTTTTTTACATTATATTTATTTTAGTGATCTTGATTGTGTTTCATCTATACCTGAACCCGGTTTAGCGTTCAGCCTTTTTTCAGATGTGTTCAATACTATTGTGGATAATAATAAAACCAAGGGTTAAAGGTAGGTCGAATGCCTGGTACACTCTGGAATCAGAATCAGAAGAAGTATCAGAAGTAATTCATAAAATATATAATGCTTGGGTCAAGGCCAGGAACACAGGCTTAGGCTCGGACTGGCAAGCTTTTAAGCAGCTGAGGAATCATTGTGTAAGACAAATCAGAAAGGCTAAATCTGATCATTATGTAACCGCTCGTTCGGATTGTAATGGGAACCCGGCTAAATTCTGGAAAACTGTCAAATCCCTGAAGGGTTGTACTTCCTCTTCTCTGTCACAACAAATTAATTCAAATACTGGCCTCATTATGGTAAAAATGCCATCATTGATGCATTTAATCACCATTTTATTTCAGCAGGCTATCTCTTTGAAATAACTTCTAAGCCTATTCACAATGATACTGGGCTGGATGCTGATAGGGGAAACTTGCTGTATGATGAGAGAAATGATAGTTAAAGCTTTTCTTTTAGGCTAATTACAGAAAAATAAGTCCCGGATGCTTTGTAGCAATAGACAACGAGAAATCCACAGGGGCCGACCAATTGGATCCAATTGTACAACTTTGCTCTTTTTTATCTGAGAAATGTATTTTGAATGTAAACCAATCAGGGTTTAGGCATGGGCAAAGCACTATTACAGCAATCACTTTAGTTGTTAATGATCTTGTCAAAGGTTTAGACACTAAAGTGAAATGTGCTGCTTTGTTTGTGGACCTGTCAAAAGCTTTTGATACAGTTGATCATGCTATTTTATTGAAGGAGTTGTCGTCGATAGGCCTGAGCTCTGACGCCTTTTCACGGTTTCATGATTATCTTAGTGACAGAACTCAGGCCATCGTGATTGATGGGGTTAAGTCGGAATTTCTTGAAGTGCATAAAAGCGGTCGATTTTGGGACCTGTTCTCTTCACTATTTATATAAACACAATTGGTCAATCTGTTGACGCTACTTCCGGCGCCGACCGAGATGGCCGCCTCGCTTCGCGTTCCTAGGAAACTATGCAGTATTTTGTTTTTTTTATGTGTTATTCCTTACATTGGTACCCCAGGTAATCTTAGGTTTCATTACATACAGTCGGGAGGAACTACTGAATATAAGAGCAACGTCAACTCACCATCGTTACAACCAGGAATATGACTCTCCCGAAGCGGATCCTGTGTTTTGCCTTCCACCCAATACAATGGATCTGATCCCAGCCGGTGACCCTAAACAACGACGCCGTAAAAGGGGCAAACGAAGCGGTCTCCTGGTCAGGCTTCAGAGACGGGCACATCGCGCTCCACTCCCTAGCATACTACTCGCCAATGTCCAGTCTCTTGACAATAAGGTTGATGAAATCCGAGCAAGGGTAATATTCCAGAGAGACATCAGGGATTGTAACGTTCTTTGCTTCACGGAAACATGGCTCACTCGAGAGACGCTAACGGAGTCGGTGCAGCCAGCTGGTTTCTTCACGCATCGCGCCGACAGAAACAAACATCTTTCTGGTAAGAAGAGGGGCGGGGGTGTATGCCTTATGATCAACGAGACGTGGTGTGATCATAACAACATACAGGAACTCAAGTCATTCTGTTCACCAGATTTAGAATTCCTCACAATCAAATGTCGACCGCATTATCTACCAAGGGAATTCTCTTCGATTATAATCACAGCCGTATATATTCCCCCCCAAGCAGACACATCGATGGCCCTGAACAAACTTTATCTGACTCTTTGTAAACTGGAAACCACACACCCTGAGGCTGCATTCATCGTAGCTGGGGATTTTAACAAGGCTAATCTGAAAACAAAACTCCCTAAATTCTATCAGCATATCAATTGTGCTACCAGGGCTGGTAAAACCTTGGATCATTGTTATACTAACTTCCGCGACGCATATAAGGCCCTCCCCCGCCCTCCTTTCGGAAAAGCTGACCACGACTCCATTTTGTTGCTTCCAGCCTACAAACAGAAACTAAAACAGCAAGCTCCCGCGCTCAGGTCTGTTCAACGCTGGTCCGACCAATCTGATTCCACGCTTCAAGACTGCTTCGATCACGTGGATTGGGATATGTTCCGCATTGCGTCCAACAACAACATTGACGAATACGCTGATCCGGTGAGCGAGTTCATTAGAAAGTGCATTGACGATGTCGTACCCACAGCAACGATTAAAACATTCCCAAACCAGAAACCGTGGATTGATGGCAGCATTCGCGTGAAACTGAAAGCGCGAACCACTGCTTTTAACCAGGGCAAGGTGACCGGAAACATGACCGAATACAAACAGTGTAGCTATTCCCTCCGCAAGGCAATCAAACAAGCTAAGTCCCAGTATAGAGACAAAGTAGAGTCGCAATTCAACAGCTCAGACAAAAGAGGTATGTGGCAGGGTCTACAGTCATCACGGATTACAAAAAGAAAACCAGCCCCGTCGCAGACCAGGATGTCTTGCTCCCAGACAGACTAAATAACTTTTTTGCTCGCTTTGAGGACAATACAGTGCCACTGACACGGCCCGCTACCAAAACCTGCGGGCTCTCCTTCACTGCAGCCGAGGTGAGTAAAACATTTAAACGTGTTAACCCTCGCAAGGCTGCAGGCCCAGACGGCATTCCCAGCCGCGTCCTCAGAGCATGCGCAGACCAGCTGGCTGGTGTGTTTAAGGACATATTCAATCAATCCTTATCCCAGTCTGCTGTTCCCACATGCTTCAAGAGGGCCACCATTGTTCCTGTTCCCAAGAAAGCTAAGGTAACTGAGCTAAACGACTACCGCCCCGTAGCACTCACTTCCGTCATCATGAAGTGCTTTGAGAGACTAGTCAAGGACCATATCACCTCCACCCTACCTGACACCCTAGACCCACTCCAATTTGCTTACCGACCCAATAGGTCCACAGACGACGCAATCGCAACCACACTGCACACTGCCCTAACCCATCTGGACAAGAGGAATACCTATGTGAGAATGCTGTTCATCGACTACAGCTCAGCATTTAACACCATAGTACCCTCCAAACTCGTCATCAAGCTCGAAACCCTGGGTCTCAACCCCGCCCTGTGCAACTGGGTCCTGGACTTCCTGACGGGCTGCCCCCAGGTGGTGAGGGTAGGTAACAACATCTCCACCCCGCTGATCCTCAACACTGGGGCCCCACAAGGGTGCGTTCTGAGCCCTCTCCTGTACTCCCTGTTCACCCACGACTGCGTGGCCATGCACGCCTCCAACTCAATCATCAAGTTTGCGGACGACACTACAGTGGTAGGCTTGATTACCAACAACGACGAGACGGCCTACAGGGAGGAGGTGAGGGCCCTCGGAGTGTGGTGTCAGGAAAATAACCTCACAGTCAACGTCAACAAAACAAAGGAGATGATTGTGGACTTCAGGAAACAGCAGAGGGAGCACCCCCCTATCCACATCGACGGGACAGTAGTGGAGAAGGTGGAAAGTTTTAAGTTCCTCGGTGTACACATCACGGACAAACTGAATTGGTCCACCCACACAGACAGCGTTGTGAAGAAGGCGCAGTAGTGCCTCTTCAACCTCAGGAGGCTGAAGAAATTTGGCTTGTCACCAAAAGCACTCACAAACTTCTACAGATGCACAATCGAGAGCATCCTGTCGGGCTGTATCACCGCCTGGTACGGCAACTGCTCCGCCCACAACCGTAAGGCTCTCCAGAAGGTAGTGAGGTCTGCACAACGCATCACCGGGGGCAAACTACCTGCCCTCCAGGACACCTACACCACCCGATGTCACAGGAAGGCCGTAAAGATCATCAAGGACAACAACCACCCGAGCCACTGCCTGTTCACCCCGCTATCATCCAGAAGGCGAAGTCAGTACAGGTGCATCAAAGCAGGGACCGAGAGACTGAAAAACAGCTTCTATCTCAAGGCCATCAGACTGTTAAACAGCCACCACTAACATTTAGTGGCCGCTGCCAACATACTGACTCAACTCCAGCCACTTTAATAATGGGAATTGATGGAAATTATGTAAAAATGTATCACTAGCCACTTTAACTTCTTGTCAATATGGGGGCGCTGTTTCACCATTGGAAAAAATAGTGCCCAAATTAAACTGCCTCGTACTCAATTCTTGCTCGTACAATATGCATATTATTATTACTATTGGATAGAAAACACTCTCTAGTTTCTAAAACCGTTTGAATTATGTCTGTGAGTGAAACAGAACTGGACTTAGAGCAATTTCCCTATGTGTATGTGAGAATGCAGAATTTTCCAACCTGCTCTCAGACCTGTGTATAAATCTGCCTGTCTTCTATTGGTTGAGATGCACTGCATACGCCTTCCCCTGGGTGTCAGCGAATAGAGGGTCTTGAAATGGAGTCTCTAGGCAGATCTGAAAGTCTATAAATTGATTGGAATCGAGGTGTCCCCTCTTTTGACTCTTCGCTCTGACGCAGGGAGGATCTTGGCATGTCGTTTTAGAAGCTCCTAGATATATCCGGCTCTGTTTTTATTCGATATAGGCTTTAAAGACATCATAATCTTGTTATTTTAAACCGAGTTATATCAGTTTATGTCAGTATATTGCGATTTTCGGGTATTTCATTTTCTGGCGTTGTAGGAAGTTGGGTATCTCTCTCTCGCATGCTATTGTTTACTGCTAATTGCAACGTGGAAGACGACTTTCTCCAACCCAGCAACTATTCTTTTGGACAAAGGACACCTATCCCAAGATTCTGATGAGAGGTCATCAAAAAGTAAGAACTATTTATGCTGATAATTCATTGTTCTGTTGAAAAAAGTCAAATGCATAAGACGCCATTACTTGCAGTGTAGCCTTGCTTTATCGCACGCTGTATTGCGCAGTAACGTTAATTTTAAAAATGTAACCCAGCGATTGCATTAAGAACTAATTTGTCTTTCAATTGCTGTCCAACCTGTATTTTTTTAGTCAAGTTTATGAATAGTTTTCGATAAGAATAGGTGCCTTTCCAAGATGGCGCCGGACAGATTGCTTGAGGTTTTGGACACTATTCTCATTGTATAAGCACGATTTGTGCCGCTAAATATGCACATTTTCGAACAAACTCTATATGCATTGTGTAATATGATGTTATAGGACTGTCATCTGAAGAATTCTGAGAAGGTTAGTGAAAAAATTTATATATTTTGGTGGTTTATACGTTATTGCTATTTTTGCCTTGAATCAATGCTGTTGTGATGTTTGCTATTGTGGTAAGCTAATATAACGCTATATTGTGTTTTCGCTGTAAAACACTTAGAAAATTTGAAATATTGTCTGGATTCACAAGATCTGTGTCTTTCATCTGCTGTACGCTGTGTATTTTTAAGAAATGTTTTATGATGAGTAATTAGCTAATACACGATGGTCTCTGTAGTTATTCTAGTCGCTTTGGTGAGAGTTGTGATGGTGGCTGCAATGGTAAACTCTGATTTATACCTGAAATATGCACATTTTTCTAACAAAACATATGCTATACAATAAATATGTTATCAGACTGTCATCTGATGAGGTTGTTTCTTGGTTAGTGGCTATTTATATCTTTATTTGGTCGAATTTGTGATAGCTACTGATGGAGTAAAAAAATGGTGGAGTAAAGAAGTGGTGTCTTTTGCTAACGTGGTTAGCTAATAGATTTACATATTGTGTCTTCCCTGTAAAACATTTTAAAAATCAGAAATGATGGCTTGATTCACAAGATGTGTATCTTTCATTTGGTGTCTTGGACTTGTGATTTCATGAACATTTTATTATATGATATCCCTGTGGCTTTAGGCTAGGCTATGCTAGTCAGCTTTTTTGATGGGGGTGCTCCCGGATCCGGGTTTGTGAGGCGTTAGAGGTTAAACAATGCCACTTAATATAATGTTTACATACCCTACATTACTCATCTCATATGTATATGTATATACTGTACTGTATATCATCCACTGCATCTTGCCATCTTTATGTAATACATGTATCACTAGCCACTTTAAACTATGCCACTTTATGTTTACATACCCTACATTACTCATCTCATATGTATATACTGTACACTATACCATCTACTGCATCTTACCTATGCCGTTCTGTACCATCACTCATTCATATATCTTTATGTACATATTCTTTATCCCTTTACACTTGTGTGTATAAGGTAGTAGTTGTGGAATTGTTAGGTTAGATTACTTGTTGGTTATTACTGCATTGTCGGAACTAGAAGCACAAGCATTTCGCTACACTCGCATTAACATCTGCTAACCATGTGTATGTGACAAATACAATTTGATTTGATTTGTTAAAAAACCTAATCTATATGCGGATGATACTATTATGTATGCTATTGTCCCAACTGTTGATCTGGCTATGTCAAAACTACAGTCAGATTGTATAGCTACAGTTGAAGTCGGAAGTTTACATACACCTTAACTAAACTCAGTTGTTCACAATTCCTGACATTTAATCCTAGTAAAAATTCCCTGTTTTAGGTCAGTTAGAATCACCACTTTATTTAAAAAATGTGAAATGTCAGAATAATAGTAGAGAGAATTATTTATTTCAGCTTTTCTTTCTTTCATCACATTCCCAGTGGGTCAGAAGTTTACATACACTCAATTAGTATTTGGTAGCATTGCCTTTAAATTGTTTAACTTGGGTCAAACGTTTCGGGTAGCCTTCCACAAGCTTCCCACAATAAGTTGGGTGAATTTTGGCCCATTCCTCCTGACAGAGCTGGTGTAACTGAGTCAGGTTTGTAGGCCTCCATGCTCGCACATGTTTTTTTCAGTTCTGCCCACACATTTTCTATGGGATTGAGGTCAGGGCTTTGTGATGGCCACTCCATTACCTTGATTTTGTTGTCCTTAAGCCATTTTGCCACAACTTTGGAAGTATGCTTGGGGTCATTGTCTATTTGGAAGACCCATTTGCGACTAAGCTTTAACTTCCTGACTGATGTCTTGAGATGTTGCTTCAATATATCCACATAATTTTCCTGCCTCATAATGCCATCTATTTTGTGAAGTGCACCAGTCCCTCCTGCAGAAAAGCACCCCCACAACATGATGCTGCCAACCCCATGCTTCACGGTTGGGTTGGTGTTCTTCGGCTTGCAAGCCTCCCCCTTTTTCCTCCAAACATAACGATGGTCATTATGGCCAAACAGTTCTATTTCTCTTTCATCAGACCAGAGGACATTTCACCAAAAAGTATGATCTTTGTCCCCATGTGCAGTTGCAAACCATAGTCTGGCTTTTTTATGGCGGTTTTGGAGCAGTGGCTTCTTCCTTGCTGAGCGGACTTTCAGGTTATGTCGATATAGGACTCGTTTTACTGTGGATATAGAAACTTTTGTACCTGTTTCCTCCAGGATCTTCACAAGGTCCTTTGATATTGTTCTGGGATTGATTTGCACTTTTCGCACCAAAGTACGTTCATCTCTAGGAGACAGAACACATCTCCTTCCTGAGCGGTATGACGGCCATGGTGTTTATACTTGCGTACTATTGTTTGTACAGATGAACGTGGTACCTTCAGGCGTTTGGAAATTGCTCCCAAGGATGAACCAGACTTTTGGAGGTCTACAATTATTTTTCTGAGATCTTGGCTGATTTCTTTTGATTTTCCCATGATGTCAAGCAAAGAAGCAATGTAGGTGCTTGAAATACATCCACAGGTACACCTCCAATTGACTCAAATTTGGTCAATTAGCCTATCAGAAGCTTCTAAAGCCATGACATCATTTTCTGTATTTTTCCAAGCTGTTTAAAGGCACAATCAACTTACTGTATGTAAACTTCTGACCCACTGGAATTGTGATACAGTGACTTATAAGTGAAATAATCTGTCTGTAAACAATTGTTGGAAAAATTACTTGCGTCATAAACAAAGTAGATGTCCTAACCGACTTGCCAAAACTATAGTTTGTTAACAAGAAATTTGTGGAGTGGTTGAAAAAGGAGTTTTAATGACTCCAACCTAAGTGTATGTAAACTTCCGACTTCAACTGTATGTAGAAATCCTTTGCTGATTTAAAAATTGTGCTTAATATTGGCAAAACAAAATATATGTTGTTCTTAAACTCTAGTAGTAATGTTTTAGATGTTTACTCATTATATGGTTTTCCAATTGAACGTGTTCCCGCATATAAATACTTAAGCATTTGGATTGATATGGATTTGACGTTTAAAAAAACATATAGATTAGCTGGTTAACAAGCTAAGATTTAAAGTTAGCTTTTTCTACACAAACAGATCGTCCCTTTGTCTGAGCAGTAGGAAGCAAATTATTCTGTCAAACATTTTATCTGTTCTTGATTATGGTGATATTATTTATCAAAGTGCAGCTGCAACTACTCTTAAACCTTTGGATGCCATCTACCATAGTGCCCTTCATTTTGTTACAGGTAACAGTTTGATACAGTTTTGATACTTATCACTGCATCCTGTAACAAAAGGTTGACTGGACTTCATTAAAGTCAAATACATTTTTATTTGTCAGATGTGCCGAATACAACAGGTTTAGACTTTACCGTGATATGCTTATTACATGCCCTTAACCAACAATGCAGTTTTAAGAAAATGTGAGTTAAGAAATGTTTTACAAAATAAACTGAAGTTTTAAAAAGTCACACAATAAAATAACATTAACAAGGCTAAATACAGGCGTTACCGGTACCAAGTCAATGTGCGGGGGTACAGGTTAGTCAAGGTAATTGAGGTAATATGTACATGTAGGTAGGTATCTCTACATTACTCCCTTTTTTTACAAGGCCCTACTTCATAAACTTACATCTTATCTAACTTTGCTGTTGAAGTATAGACACCTGAGTTGCCTGACCTGTTCACAGGATTGGTTAACTCTTGAGGTTCCTAGGGTCTCCACCGAGCTAGGTAAATCTACTTTTAGTTTTAAAGCACCGTATTGCTGGAATAAAATAAAAAATACATTTAATAGTAATGTCCTGGTGCCGTTCGGGCAATTTAGAGTATTGATTGGGGACTTATTTGTGGAGGAATGTAACTGTTTTTCTGGGTGATTTGTGTATGTTTTACTTGTGCTTCCCATGACGGTGGTTTTGTATTTTAATGTGTATATACACTAGCGTTCAAAAGTTTGGGGTCACTTAGAAATGTTCTTGTTTTTGAAAGAAAAGCAATTTTTTTGTCCATTAAAATAACATAACATTTATCAGAAATACAGTGTAGACATTGTTAATGTTGTAAATTACTATTGTAGCTGGAAACGGCAGATTTTTTATGGAATATCTACATAGGCGTACAGAGGCCCATTATCAACAACCCTCACTCCTGTGTTCCAATGCCACGTGTGTTAGTGTAGCAGTGTGATGTTGTTCCCCTAGATTACGCACCAAATTGCACACAAGGACCAATTCAAATAGGCCAGGTCAAGAGGGGATGTTAATAATTTGATAGTAATAATAATAATTCAGTGTAATTTTTTATTTAATTACAGCTGCATAGCTAATGTTTTTATTTGGTGTACAAACACTTTTTCATACCAATATTGTACATACATGTGATTGTAAAAGTTTTGTATATTTTGGTTTGGCCCATCGCGGGTTATCTGTATTTCCATACCCCTTTATCGTTCTCTTTTGCTTGACCTTCGGCTAGCAAGGTATGTTGTCCTTGACTCTGAAACTGTTTAATATACAACCGTCATAAGGTTATACAATGTACTGTTTTGCAACCATAAGTTTGTTATAGTGTGGACAGTGTAGGAATTTATGTTAACAAGTTTCACATAGTTCACTGACTGGGGTATCTGTTGTAACTTGTGAGTACTTGTGACAGTGGTTGAGTGAGTGTCCATGTGCTCGCGCAGGTGCCCGAGAGCTGTGACTGCGCCAAGGGTAACATGTGTGTTGTCTCTTCGTGTGCAGGTATGTCTTTTATTTTGTCAGAATTATGTTCTGTATAGTTTTACTTGTATGGTGTGCTGTTGTGCAGCGAGTGTGTGCACGCAGCACCTGTTAATTCCTTTATCGTGCTCTTTTGCTTGACCTTCGGCTAGCAAGGTGCCCGAGAGCTGTGACTGCGCCAAGGGTAACATGTGTGTTGTCTCTTCGTGTGCAGGGCAAATAAAAAGATTTCAACGAGCAGACCGTCAGTTGTGGCAGCGTCCTAATTAAAATTACACAACGCAGAACGAACCACGCTACAAACTGGTGCCGCGACCTGCCGACTGGTTAGCTCAAGCTGACCACCGGAGCTGTGCATGTGGAGGAGATGCGCGACCCGCGCATGCGCATTTGTTGATGGTTTGCTATAAGTGAATGTATACTGTAAATAGTGAAGGTGAATGTAGCATATTCACTAGATAATTGTATTGGTGTTTATTTGCATGTTTTGAGGGAATTTGTTTATTGCATTTTTTTTTGTATTTGTATGCAGTAAATTACATTGTAGTTTAGTTCTCTATTGAGCCATGGAAGACTCTCAAGTCCATAAGATGAGTTATGCTGGGGATTTTGGTGTGGTTAGTGTGGGTAGAGGGAGGGGTGTCCATGCATTTACACCATTGGCACAGTCAGCTCCTGGGAGTAAAGTGGCTGCTAGTCCTGAGTTTACAAGCACTGGGAGGGGTAGGCTGTTTACTCCACCTGACCAGGGTATCCCACCTCTGTCGCTTGATGTACCATTGTCCCCAGTCCTCAGTAATAATGGGACACCGAGTCAGCTTAGTGACCTTATTAAGCAGATTGGTTCAGAGATAGGAGAATCTATCAGAGCGAGTTTACTGCAGCCTGGGGCTTCAAGTCTTTCTCCTGCCCATTCCCCTGACCAATCCCAGCAGTTTCCCCTGCCTGAACAATGTGGGTCAACTTTTATTGATGCGTCCAAGCTGAATCTGGTTGTGAAGTCAGAGGTTAGTGCTCCACCTTTCTTCAGGGGTGATGGCTCAGATAAGTACTCTGTCCTGGAGTGGGAGGAGCTAATGGGAGTCTACCTAGAGAAGAGGGGTTACACTGGGTCTGAGACTGTTGGGGAGGTGATGTCTAGGCTCATGGGGAGGGCACGGGATGTGACCAAAGTCTGGATGCGTAACAACCCTGTTGTCACAGATGTTAAGGCAGTGTTCAGTGTTCTCAAGCAACACTTTGGGGATACTGTCTACTCAGGTATGCCATTAGCTGATTTCTATTCAATGAGACCATATGCTAATGAGGGTTCACTAGATTTCTGGATTAGGCTTAACAAAGCTGCAGAGGCAGCTGAACAGTACCTTGTAAGTGAGGGTAGAACCTTGCCCAATCAGTGCTCAGAGTTGGCAGTCATGTTTGTACGCAACTGTCCTGATAAAGAGTTGGCCCAAGTGTTCAAATGCAAACCTCTTCGTGACTGGACAGCCAGTGAGGTACAGGATCGTTTGGATGAACTGTTAAGGGAGCGTAAAGCATGTAGAACACAACTTTCACAGCAGGTGGCTGCTGTCTTCGACTCCCGCCAGGAGGAAGTGGATCCTGAGAGCAGACCTAATGTGTCATCTTTTTCTCGATGTGGCCGTGAACCAGAACAGGCCCAATCTGTATCTGAGGGTGGGACATTAGAGAAAGTTTTGAGTATGCTAGAGAAGGCTCTTGTCAGCAATACTCAGTCTGTGAACAGAGGGCCCCGTAAACAGTTCCCCAAACGTGAGCGTGAGTGCGCTGTCTGTGGAAGCACTAATCACTGGACCAAAGCTCACTGTCAGATGCACCAGCTGTGTTTCAAGTGCTTCTCTCCTGGCCACATGAGCTTTGACTGTAATGAGACTGGGAAGCGAAAGAGCCCTGTATGTGGACAGACTGGCAGGTCTCAGGAAAACTAGAAAGCCTCCATTCTGAGGAGGGCAATGTGAGGCAGTCTAATTTTTCCTCCACTGATGATGATATCCAATCTGTTTATTCTTATTTTTGTGAGTCAGTACCCAAGAACAACACAGTAATTTTTCAGAACACAATGAGAATTTCTCAGAATGACAGTTTGTTTTACACCACCGTGCTAGTACAGGATAAAGTTGAGCTGAAGGGGATGTTAGATAGTGGGTCCATGGCTACTACTCTGCGCACAGATATTGTACCTCGGTTGAGGGAGGCAGGAGTGGTAGAGGGGAACTTTCTAGCTCCTTCAGATATCATACTGGTGGGTTGTGGTGGGACGCAAACTAGCCCAGTGGGCATGTGTGACTTGAAACTACAGCTTTATGGCTTCAGTTATGTAGTCCCAGTGCTTATTGTAGATGGGCAGGTTGATGAACTCATTGTTGGCACTAACGTGTTGAAGTCTCTGATTAGACAGTTCAAATCAAATGACAGCTACTGGCGGGTGGTGGGTACGCCAGGTCCCTCTGGCCAGTGTGAGGACAGCCAGTTCCTGCGTCTCCTATCAAATCTGGAGAGATGGAGAGGAGACTCCATCCCAGATAAAGTGGGCACCATTAAGTTGAAGAGGGCAGTAACGCTCCAACCCATGAGTGAGCATCTGGTGTGGGGCCGCTTACCCCCAAAGACAAAACTCTCTGTGGGCAGTACTGTTGTTGTCGAGCCCAGCACGTCTCGTTGTGTGAATCGACACATACTAGTAGGGAGAGTAGTTACGCCTCTGTGGGGGGATGGATGGCTCCCTGTGAAGATTGTGAATCCAACAACTTCGCCAGTTACCCTGAGACGAAATGCTAAAGTGGCAGATGTGTACCCTTGTATTGCATTGGAGGATTTTGATGATGTCAAGCAGCAAGCTGCTTACCAGAACGTGGCAAAAGTACAATGTGACAGCTCACATGGCAGTCTTACAGCCAAGAGTTCAGTTGGTGGCAGTGTAGTTAATGGCAACAGTACACTGAGCAATCTTGGACTTCAAGGCCTGTCTGTTGAGGAGTGTCCAGTCTCACAGTTCTGGAAAGACAAACTTGTCGGTTTAATTGAGAAGTATGACACGGTGTTCTCTAGACATAGCCTGGATTGTGGAGAGGCAAAAGAGTTCTGCCATCGCATACGGCTGACTGATGACCGCCCATTTCGATTACCTTATCGTAGGCTTTCTCCAGCTGATTACCAAAAACTCAGGGAAACACTGGATGATATGGAGGAAAAGGAAATCGTCAGAAAATCCAGCAGCGAGTATGCCTCACCATTGGTGCTGGTATGGAAAAAGAATGGGGACTTGCGTCTATGTACTGACTTTAGGTGGTTAAACGCCCGCACAGTGAAGGATGCTCATCCCCTGCCTCATCAGGCTGATGTACTGGCGGCGCTGGGAGGTAATGCCTTCTTCAGCACAATGGACTTGACATCTGGGTACTACAATGTGCCACTGCATGAAGAGGATAAGAAATACACTGCCTTTTCCTCTCCTTTAGGTCTGCACGAGTACAATCGTTTGCCTCAGGGCCTTTGCAACAGCCCAGCTACTTTTATGAGAATGATGCTGACCATCTTTGGGGACCAAAACTTTCTAAGTCTCCTTTGCTATTTGGATGATCTGATGGTTTTTGCTAAGACGGAGGAAGAGAGTCTGCAGAGACTCGAGATGGTTTTCCAGCGGTTGCAGGAGCACAATCTTAAACTGTCTCCGTCTAAGTGCAAGTTTTTGAGGAGGTCTGTTAAGTTTTTGGGCCACATCATTTCTCAGGAGGGCGTAGCCACTGATCCTGCTAAGGTTCAAACCATTTTGAATGTGACTGAGAGTGAGATGATGGAAGCTGATGGTGTCACTCCGTCTCCTAGCAAAATCCGTTCTTTCCTTGGTATGGTAGTATACTATCAACACTACATTGAGAATTGTTCCATGGTTGCTAGGCCATTGTTTCAGCTGACTACAGGTCAGAAGAAGCCTAGGAGAGGCAAGGGCAGAAAGAGGCCTGGTCCCTCTCGCAGGCTCACTGCTGCAGACTGGACTGCCGAGTGTCAACTCGCTTTTGAAGCTTTGAAAGCAGCACTAGTTGACCAGGCACTGCTGGCTCATCCAGATTTTTCTCAGCCATTTTTGCTTTCTGTTGATGCATCTACTAGTGGTTTGGGAGCTGTACTATCCCAAGTGCAAGATGGGAAGGCCATAGCCAGGCCAATAGCTTTTGCTAGTAAATCTCTTAATCATGCACAATCCAAGTATCCTGCTCACCGGCTGGAATTTCTAGCCATGAAATGGGCCATTCATGATAAGTTCAGCCATTGGCTGCGAGGGCATAAGTTTACGGTGTGGACCGACAACAATCCACTCAAATATATTCTTACAAAGCCGAGACTTGATGCATGTGAGCAGAGATGGGTTGCAAAGCTGGCACCTTTTGATTTTGATATCCAGTACATACCAGGGCCCAAGAATGTCGTTGCTGATGCTTTGAGCAGAGAGCCATTTGTCCGCTCCAAAGTTCTGCACCGACTGACAAGAATTCCATATGATGTCCTGCTGGAGGAAGCCAGAGGTCTTCGACTGGATGATGTACAAGACATGTTCCGTCTCTCCTGTGAGCAGCCCGAGGCTGGCTGTGGAACGTCTATGGCTCCTGGGAGTGAGTTGAGTAGAGCTGGAGACGATGTCAGTGGGTTGGTTTCCTGTGAAGAGGTGTCTGCTGTCCTCCATGCCCATCGCCGATGGGATGATGGTGCCACAGTGAGGGCCGTTTCACATGTGCAGCATCTTGAGAAGTTGATGTCCATGGGTCAGAGCCCTTTACCTGTCCTTACACACAAGGAGCTGTATGATAACCAGTCACTGGATCCTATCATCAGCAGAGTCATGTTCTTTGTAGATAGAGGCCGGCGCCCATCTAGGAGAGAGCGAGTCTTTGAAGCTAAAGAAACAGTTTATACTCTAAGACAGTGGGGGAAACTCACCACGCGGTTAGGGATTCTGTATCGTGTCTCAAAACACCCAGTGAGTAAGAAGAAAATATTCCAGTATGTCGTACCTGTGTCTTTGAGAGGCCTTGTGTTGAAGGGAGTTCATGATGATGCTGGTCATCAGGGTCAGCAGCGCACATTGTGGCTCACGAGACAGCGGTTTTACTGGGAATCTATGGAGAAGGATGTCAAGGAGTACGTGGCCCACTGTAAGAGATGTGTGTTGAGTAAAGCACCTGAGCCTGAAGCAAGAGCTCCACTTGTCTCCATTGTGACAACGGCACCTTTAGAACTTGTGTGTATTGATTTCTGGACTGCAGAAGATTCAAACAACAAGTCTATTGATGTGTTAGTAGTGACTGATCACTTTACTAAGCTGGCCTGTGCGTATCCATGTCCAAACCAGTCTGCTAAGACTGTTGCTCGTGTTCTCTGGAATAATTTCTTCTGCATTTATGGGTTCGCTGATTGCATCCATTCTGACAGGGGTGCTAACTTTGAGAGTTTACTTATTGCAGAATTACTTCAGTTATCTGGTGTTGAAAAGTCCCACACCACACCTTATCATCCCATGGGTAACGGTCAAGCAGAACGTCTGAATCGCACACTGGGTGGGATGATTAGAGCTCTGCCAGCTAGGTCTAAGGCTAAATGGCCTCAGATGTTGAACACATTGACATTCTCCTATAACTGCACTGTTCATGAGACTACTGGGTTTCCACCCTTCTTCTTGATGTTCGGACGCACCCCTAGGTTGCCGGTAGATGTTATGTTTGAAAGTGTGCTGTTGGATGGGGACACAGTAGATGTGGATAAATATGTCCAGTCTCTGGGTGAGGATCTGAGAGAGGCCATGACATTGGCCCAGCAGCATGCCAGTAAGCAACAAAAGAGACAAGCCGAGGTCTACAACAGACGGTCTAAGGGTCACTCGGTGCAGAAGGGAGATAGAGTTCTACTTGCTAACAAGGGGGAGAGGGGCAAGAAGAAACTGGCTGATCGCTGGGAGAGTGTGGTGTACATAGTGGTTGCAAAGAACAGCTCACTGAACACATATCGGATCCAACACCCTACCACGGGACGCATTCAAAACTGTGCATAGGAACCTGATTATGCCAGTCAACTTTCTGCCTTTACCTTCGTGGGAGGAACCTGAGGGTCACGGATCTCTATCGAGTGGTGACGTGATCTCTGAGATGTCTGCAAAGTCCAGCCAAATGGATGGGAGTGACGCCAGGACTGTCCACTGGGTAGCAGGCCTTCCTGAGTCTTCTGGGAGGATACTCCAAGAGGAGGGTGAAGTTCCAGCGGATGGAAGTGAGGTGGAACAACCGTATGAAGTCCCCTTAAGTGAGGTGTGCTCAGCAGAAGTGGACCAGAGAGATATCCCCGAAGCCTACAAGAGTTCTGATTGCGAAACTCCATTCAGTGTGGATGATGTTACCTTGGTTGAAGATGCTTCGTCAGTGTGGTCTGTGACAATCTACCAGGATTCTGATCAGTCGTCTGACACTACTAGTGTTGAGTCGGTAACTGAAAGTGTGCTGGCTCCGGAGATGCGGATCTGTAGTACTCCCCATCCTGAGGTTAGACCTCTGAGCAGGGTTAGTGCTGTCTGTGACATTCCTGCTAGGTTTGTGGGTGAGGGTGTTCAGACTAGACTAGGTAGACTTATTAAGCCAGTGGATAGGCTAATCCAAACTATGTCTACACAGGAAATGAAACAGTTCTTGGTTTCTCAGTGACGGTAGGATATTGCCTACCTTTTCTTTTTTATGTATAAATATATATATATATATATGTAGGAATCTAAGCATGTCTTAGAATGATTTGTGGGTTTGTCTAATATATTTGACAATTCATGTAACTTTGTGTGTAGTCCATCGGCATAAAATGTATATGGGATTTTTCGTATACGGTTGAATAAGGGATTAGCTACCCCTTATTTTTCCTAATCCTTCGCGGGATAGCTTTTCAGCTGATCGACCATTTGTGGGTCTAGAATTAAGGGACTACACTGGGTTACTCTGTCGCCCTGTGGGTGTGATTTTTTTTTTTTTTTTTCTTTGCTTTGTTACCTTCGAGGTAATGTGTTTTTGTTTTGTGCCTATAATCTAGTGTAAAACAGTGGGGGTGAATGTAGCAGTGTGATGTTGTTCCCCTAGATTACGCACCAAATTGCACACAAGGACCAATTCAAATAGGCCAGGTCAAGAGGGGATGTTAATAATTTGATAATAATAATAATAATTCAGTGTAATTTTTTATTTAATTACAGCTGCATAGCTAATGTTTTTATTTGGTGTACAAACACTTTTTCATACCAATATTGTACATACATGTGATTGTAAAAGTTTTGTATATTTTGGTTTGGCCCATCGCGGGTTATCTGTATTTCCATACCCCTTTATCGTTCTCTTTTGCTTGACCTTCGGCTAGCAAGGTATGTTGTCCTTGACTCTGAAACTGTTTAATATACAACCGTCATAAGGTTATACAATGTACTGTTTTGCAACCATAAGTTTGTTATAGTGTGGACAGTGTAGGAATTTATGTTAACAAGTTTCACATAGTTCACTGACTGGGGTATCTGTTGTAACTTGTGAGTACTTGTGACAGTGGTTGAGTGAGTGTCCATGTGCTCGCGCAGGTGCCCGAGAGCTGTGACTGCGCCAAGGGTAACATGTGTGTTGTCTCTTCGTGTGCAGGTATGTCTTTTATTTTGTCAGAATTATGTTCTGTATAGTTTTACTTGTATGGTGTGCTGTTGTGCAGCGAGTGTGTGCACGCAGCACCTGTTAATTCCTTTATCGTGCTCTTTTGCTTGACCTTCGGCTAGCAAGGTGCCCGAGAGCTGTGACTGCGCCAAGGGTAACATGTGTGTTGTCTCTTCGTGTGCAGGGCAAATAAAAAGATTTCAACGAGCAGACCGTCAGTTGTGGCAGCGTCCTAATTAAAATTACACAACGCAGAACGAACCACGCTACATTAGCTAATCCAAGTTTATCATTTTAAAAGGCAAATTGATCATTAGAAAATCATTTAGTAATTATGTTAGCACAGCTGAAAACTGTTGTTCTGATTAAAGAAGCAATAAAACTGGCCTTCTTTAGACTATTTGAGTATCTGGAGCATCAGCATTTGTGTGTTCGATTACAGTCTGAAACTCGTCAGTCTATTCTTGTTCTGAGAAATGAAGGCTATTCCATGCGAGAAATTGCCAAGAAACTGAAAATCTCGTACAATGCTGTGTACTACTCCCTTCATAGAACAGCACAAACTGTCTCTAACCAGAATAGAAAGAGGAGTGGGAGGCCCCGGTGCATAACTGAGCAAGAGGACAAGGACATTAGAGACGCCTCACAAGTCCTCAACTGGCAGCTTCATTAAATAATACCCGCAAAACACCAGTCTCAATGTCAACAGTAAAGATGCGACTCCGGGATGCTGGCTTTCTAGGCAGCATTTTATGTTATTTTAATGGGCAAAAAAATTGCTTTTCTTTCAAAAACAAGGACATTTCTAAGTGATCTCAAACTTTTAAAAGGTAGTGTATATGTATATTTTGTGAATAATCAATCAATCAATCAAGTTTATTTTATATAGCCCTTCGTACATCAGCTAATATCTCGAAGTGCTGTACAGAAACCCAGCCTAAAACCCCAAACAGCTAGCAATGCAGGTGTAGAAGCACGGTGGCTAGGAAAAACTCCCTAGAAAGGCCAAAACCTAGGAAGAAACCTAGAGAGGAACCAGGCTATGAGGGGTGGCCAGTCCTCTTCTGGCTGTGCCGGGTGGAGATTATAACAGAACTATGCCAAGATGTTCAAAAATGTTCATAAGTGACAAGCATGGTCAAATAATAATCATGAATAATTTTCAGTTGGCTTTTCATAGCCGATCATTAAGAGTTGAAAAACAACAGGTCTGGGACAGGTAGCGGTTCCATAACCGCAGGCAGAACAGTTGAAACTGGAATAACAGCAAGGCCAGGCGGACTGGGGACAGCAAGGAGTCATCATGCCCGGTAGTCCTGACGTATGGTCCTAGGGCTCAGGTCCTCCGAGAGAAAGAAAGAGAGAAGGAGAAAATTAGAGAGAGCCAAGATTTTCAAAATGTTCATAAATGACAAGCATGGTCAAATAATAATCAGGAATAAATGTCAGTTGGCTTTTCATAGCCGATCATTAAGAGTTGAAAACAGCAGGTTTGGGACAGGTAGGGGTTCCGTAACCGCAGGCAGAACAGTTGAAACTGGAATAGCAGCAAGGCCAGGCGGACTGGGGACAGCAAGGAGTCATCATGCCCGGTAGTCCTGACGTATGGTCCTAGGGCTCAGGTTCTCAGAGAGAGAGAAAGAAAGAGAGAACGAGAGAATTAGAGAGAGCATACTTAAATTCACACAGGACACTGGATAAGACAGGAGAAGTACTCCAGGTATAACCAACTGACCCTAGCCCCCCGACACATAAACTACTGCAGCATAAATACTGGAGGCTGAGACAGGAGCGGTCAGGAGACACTGTGGCCCCATCCGAAGATACCCCCGGACAGGGCCAAACAGGAAGGATATAACCCCACCCACTTTGCCAAAGCACAGCCCCCGCACCACTAGAGGGATATCTTCAACCACCAACTTACAATCCTGAGACAAGGCCGAGTATAGCCCACAAAGATCTCTACCACAGCACAAACCAAGGGGGGGGCGCCAACCCAGACAGGAAGATCACGTCAGTAACTCAACCCACTCAAGTGACGCACCCCTCCTAGGGACGGCATGAAAGAGCACCAGTAAGCCAGTGACTCAGCCCCTGTAATAGGGTTAGAGGCAGAGAATCCCAGTGGAGAGAGGGGAACCGGCCAGGCAGAGACAGCAAGGGCGGTTCGTTGCTCCAGAGCCTTTCCGTTCACCTTCACACTCCTGGGCCAGACTACACTCAATCATATGACCTACTGAAGAGATAAGTCTTCAGTAAAGACTTAAAGGTTGAGACCGAGTCTGCGTCTCTCACATGGGTAGGCAGACTGTTCCATAAAAATGGAGATCTATAGGAGAAAGCCCTGCCTCCCGCTGTTTGCTTAGAAATTCTAGGGACAATTAGGAGGCCTGCGTCTTGTGACCGTAGCGTACGTATAGGTATGTACGGCAGGACCAACTCGGAAAGATAGGTAGGAGCTTGCCCATGTAACGCTTTATAGGTTAACAGTAAAACCTTGAAATCAGCCCTTGCCTTAACAGGAAGCCAGTGTAGGGAAGCTAGCACTGGAGTAATATGATCAAATTTCTTGGTTCTAGTCAGGATTCTAGCAGCCGTATTTAGCACTAACTGAAGTTTATTTAGTGCTTTATCCGGGTAGCCGGAAAGTAGAGCATTGCAGTAGTCTAACCTAGAAGTAACAAATGCATGGATTAATTTTTCTGCATCATTTTTGGACAGAAAATTTCTGATTTTTGCAATGTTACGTAGATGGAAAAAAGCTGTCCTTGAAACAGTCTTGATATGTTCGTCAAAAGAGAGATCAGGGTCAAGAGTAACGCCGAGGTCCTTCACAGTTTTATTTCAGACGACTTTACAACCATCAAGATGAATTGTCAGATTTAACAGAAGATCTCTTTGTTTCTTGGGACCTAGGACAAGCATCTCTGTTTTGTCCGAGTTTAAAAGTAGAAAGTTTTCAGCCATCCACTTCCTTATGTCTGAAACACAGGCTTCTAGCGAGGGCAATTTTGGGGCTTCACCATGTTTCATTGAAATGTACAGCTGTGTGTCATCCGCATAGCAGTGAAAGTTAACATTATGTTTTCGAATAACATCCCCAAGAGGTAAAATATATAGTGAAAACAATAGTGGTCCTAAAACGGAACCTTGAGGAACACCGAAATGTACAGTTGATTTGTCAGAGGACAAACCATTCACAGAGACAAACTGATATCTTTCCGACAGGTAAGATCTAAACCAGGCCAGAACTTGTCCGTGTAGACCAATTTGGGTTTCCAGTCTCTCCAAAAGAATGTGGTGATCGATGGTGTCAAAGGCAGCACTAAGGTCTAGTAGCACGAGGACAGATGCAGAGCCTCGGTCTGACGCCATTAAAAGGTCATTTACCACCTTCACAAGTGCAGTCTCAGTGCTATGATGGGGTCTAAAACCAGACTGAAGCATTTCGTATACATTGTTTGTCTTCAGGAAGGCAGTGAGTTGCTGCGCAACAGCTTTTTCTAAAATTTTTGAGAGGAATGGAAGATTCGATATAGGCCGATAGTTTTTTATATTTTCCGGGTCAAGGTTTGGCTTTTTCAAGAGAGGCTTTATTACTGCCACTTTTAGTGAGTTTGGTACACATCCGGTGGATAGAGAGCTGTTTATTATGTTCAACATAGGAGGGCCAAGCACAGGAAGCAGCTCTTTCAGTAGTTTAGTAGGAATAGGATCCAGTATGCAGCTTGAAGGTTTAGAGGCCATGATTATTTTCATCATTGTGTCAAGAGATATAGTACTAAAACACTTAAGTGTCTCTCCCGATCCCAGGCCCTGGCAGAGCTGTGCAGATCCAGGACAGCTAAGCCCTGGAGGAAGACGCAGATTCAAAGAGGAGTCCGTAATTTGCTTTCTAATGGTCATGATCTTTTCCTCAAAGAAGTTCATGAATTTATTACTGCTGAAGTGAAAGCCATCCTCTCTTGGGGAATGCTGCTTTTTAGTTAGCTTTGCAACAGTATCAAAAAGAAATTTTGGATTGTTCTTATTTTCCTCGATTAAGTTGGAAAAGTAGGATGATCGAGCAGCAGTGAGGGCTCTTCGGTACTGCACGGTACTGTCTTTCCAAGCTAGTCGGAAGACTTCCAGTTTGGTGTGGCGCCATTTCCGTTCCAATTTTCTGGAAGCTTGCTTCAAAGCTCGGGTATTTTCTGTATACCAGGGAGCTAGTTTCTTATGACAAATGTTTTTCGTTTTTAGGGGTGCAACTGCATCTAGGGTATTGCGCAAGGTTAAATTGAGTTCCTCAGTTAAGTGGTTAACTGATTTTTGTCCTCTGACGTCCTTGGGTAGGCAGAAGGAGTCTGGAAGGGCATCAAGGAATTTTTGTGTTGTCTGAGAATTTATAGCACGACTTTTGATGCTCCTTGGTTGGGGTCTGAGCAGATTATTTGTTGCGATTGCAAACGTAATAAAATGGTGGTCCGATAGTCCAGGATTATGTGGAAAAACATTAAGATCTACAACATTTATTCCATGGGACAAAACTAGGTCCAGAGTATGATTGTGGCAGTGAGTAGGTCCAGAGACATGTTGGACAAAACCCACTGAGTCGATGATGGCTCCGAAAGACTTTTGGAGTGGGTCTGTGGACTTCTCCATATGAATATTAAAATCACCAAAAATTAGAATATGATCTGCTATGACTACAAGGTCTGATAGGAATTCAGGGAACTCAGAGAGGAACGCTGTATATGGCCCAGGAGGCCTGTAAACAGTAGCTATAAAAAGTGATTGAGTAGGCTGCATAGATTTCATGACTAGAAGCTCAAAAGACGAAAACGTCATATTTTTTTTTGTAAATTGAAATTTGCTATCGTAAATGTTAGCAACACCTCCGCCTTTGCGGGATGCACGGGGGATATGGTCACTAGTGTAACCAGGAGGTGACGCCTCATTTAACACAGTAAATTCATCAGGCTTAAGCCATGTTTCAGTCAGGCCAATCACATCAAGATTATGATCAGTGATTAGTTCATTGACTATGACTGCCTTTGAAGTGAGGGATCTAACATTAAGTAACCCTATTTTGAGATGTGAGGTATCACGATCTCTTTCAATAATGGCAGGAATGGAGGAGGTCTTTATCCTAATAAGATTGCTAAGGCGAACACCGCCATGTTTAGTTTTGCCCAACCTAGGTTGAGGCACAGACACAGTCTCAATGGGTATGGCTGAGCTGACTACACTGACTGTGCTATTGGCAGACTCCACTAAGCTGGCAGGTTGGCTAACAGCCTGCTGCCTGGCCTGCACCCTATTTCATTGTGGAGCTAGAGGAGTTAGAGCCCTATCTATGTTGGTAGATAAGATGAGAGCACCCCTCCAGCTAGGATGGAGTCCGTCACTCCTCAGCAGGTCAGGCTTGGTCCTGTTTGTGGATGAGTCCCAGAAAGAGGGCCAATTATCTACAAATTCTATCTTTTGGGAGGGGCAGAAAACAGTTTTCAACCAGCGATTGAGTGCTGAGACTCTGCTGTAGAGCTCGTCACTCCCCCTAACTGGGAGGGGGCCAGAGACAATTACTTGATGCCGACACATCTTTCTAGCTGATTTACACGCTGAAGCTATGTTGCACTTGGTGACCTCTGACTGTTTCATCCTAACATCGTTGGTGCCGACGTGGATAACAATATCTCTATACTCTCTACACTCGCCAGATTTAGCTTTAGCCAGCACCATCTTTAGATTAGCCTTAACGTCGGTAGCCCTGCCCCCTGGTAAACAGTGTATGATCGCTGGGTGATTCGTTTTAAGTCTAATACTGCGGGTAATGGAGTCGCCAATGACTAGGGTTTTCAATTTGTCAGAGCTAATGGTTGGAGCCTTCGGCGTCTCAGACCCCGTAGCGGGAGGAGTAGAGACAAGAGAAGACTCAGCCTCAGACTCCGACTCGCTACATAATGGGGAGAACCGGTTGAAAGTTTCTGTCGGCTGAATGAGCGACACCAGTTGAGCATTCCAACAGCATTTCCCTCCAGAAGCCATGAGAAAGTTGTCCGGCTGCGGGGACTGTGCGGGGGGGTTTATACTAACGTTACTATCTGTACTTACTGGTGGCACAGACGCTGTTTCTTCCTTTCCTACACTGAAATTACCCTTGCCTAACGATTGCGTCTGAAGCTGTGCTTGCAGCACAGCTATCCTCGCCGTAAGGCGATCGTTCTCCTGTATATTATGAGTACAGCGACTGCAATTAGAAGACATCATGTTAATGTTACTACTTAGCTTCGGCTGTTGAAGGTGCTGACGAACCATGTCCAGATAAAGCGTCCGGAGTGAAAAAGTTGAATGAGGGAAAAAAGTTGCGATGGAAAAACTAAAAATATAAACGGTAATTAAAAAGAAAAAGAAAAAAAAACGTAAAGTTGTCAGCTAGCAAAGTAAAGTTGGCAACAAAACGCACAGCAACAAAACGCACAGCAACACGTCTGAATAATGTGTATATTTTGTGTATAATGTGTACATTTGTGTTTTGTGCAGGGCACATTCTTGTAATGCCTTAATCAGTGTGTAAGACATAAGATTTATACTACATGGAATATGTACGTGCATAGAGTATTTCTGTGGGGTTTTGGAAGTCAAATCTCCAATCTAGTGCTCGGTGTATGTCCACTGCTTGACTGATAGATTATTAACAATGTGTTTCTTCTCGTCAGCCATTCCAGTGGAGGCGGTGAAGCAGAACCCTAACCTAGCCCTCCTCATCACCTGCCACGGTGGCCATATTGGTTTCCTGGAGGGCCTGTGGCCCCGACAGAGCACCTACATGGACCGCGTGTTTAAGCAGTTTGCCAAGGCCGTCATAGAACAGGGTGGCGACCTCAATGACCTTTCCAGCTAGTACGACATTCCTTTTCTCCCTCTCTCTCTTTCTTTCATTTCTTTCCTCCTACCCTCCAGTCCTTCTCCCTCCCTCTCTCACTACAAGCAAAAAAGCATTGTTTATTTTGAAGGGCACATCCTGTCGCAACACAGCATTCGTCCGTCAACTCATGTATTCCTTCATACATTCATTAATTCAATGTATGTAGCCATTAATTCATATCATGCTTATTTTAAAAAGATGAGTATGTTCACATTAGTATGTTCAAATATGAATAATTTCAGCTGTCTTTCTCCATCCGTCAGTGTTCTCAACAAAAACTCTGTATCAATAGGATTTTAGTCCTCAGGGATTTTATTTCTTTTTTACATAGTGTCTGTCTGTCTGTCTGTCTGTCTGTCTGTCTGTCTGTCTGTCTGTCTGTCTGTCTGTCTGTCTGTCTGTCTGTCTGTCTGTCTGTCTGTCTGTCTGTCTGTCTGTCTGTCTGTCTGTCTGTCTGTCTGTCTGTCTGTCTGTCTGTCTGTCAAAGGTTTGTTATGAATGTGAATAGTTTATGTTAAAGAATGTTTAGTCCATTTAACAACAAAAAAATACCTAACCTAATCTCTCGTGACAGACAGCTAGCTGCTATAGTAGCGTGAGATTTAGTTTTGGGTTCCGAGATGATACCTTTAATTTACCTCAACAGATCACAGTATTTATGTTCTCTTGAATTGTTCTGCATGCACTTTCATTCACACGTACTACCTGTACGCACACCAAATAGCTCTAACAATGTAATGTTATAACTCATTATTAGTTATAAGGAATGTGAATTTGCACTATTTTAGTTTGAACAAGCCATGCCTGTAATTCCTTCCTGCAAACGCCCGATTTCAATAGTTTTCATATGTAAATAAGTATACCCAAAAGGCCTAATAAATTAATATGCAAATACCACATGGATGTTATTATTTGTCCTGATGTTGAGGACACAGCTAAGTCTTAGTTACTTTGTGGGCCAGTATTACATTATTTTACCGTACTTGTAGGGTATTTGCTGAGCATATCAACCTGATGCATATATCATCAATTCAGCTGGGTTGCCAGTTTGGTTCTACTTCATCAAAACAATGATAAAGGAGTTGTTTACCATAAAGGAGTGAGCAAAAGTAGCCAGATTTGCTGCAACTAGGTCACCATCAATGCAGCTGGGTTGCCAGTTCGGTTCTGTTTCATCTAACAATAGTAAAGGAGTTGGTTACCATAAAGGAGTAAGCAAAGTTGCACCAAATCTGACAACTAGGCTATCATCAATGCAGCTGGGTTGCCAGTTTGGTTCTGCTTCAGCAAACAATGATAAAGGAGTTGTTTACCATAAAGAAGTAGCAAAAGTTAACTCGGCTATTATGAATGCAGCTGGGGCCTGTTTGGTTCTGCTTCAGCAAACAATGATAAAGCAGTTGTTTACATCAAAGGAGTTAGCAAAAGTAGCACCAGATATGGCAACCGGACTGTCACCAATGCACTGCTTCAGACATTGCCTGTGTACAAAATGGCACCCTATTCAATATATAGTGCACTACCTTTGGCCAGAACCTCATGGACCCTGGGCAAAAGTAATGTAGGGAATGGGGTCTCATTTCATATGCACCTATGACTTTATTCCTGTGGAATTTGTATGTTTCTCTATTTTGCCCCGTGGCCATTAAGTAGCATGTGTCTCATCGTTATGATGTCATCACGTCCTGAAACTTACGACTAATACCAACACTACATCGTAATCAGTAGCACAAAGGACATGTTTTGTTTGTCATTATATATACAGTATATATATATACAATATTATGTTTAATTTTATATACAAAACAATCAATTCTATTTACATTCACAGCAAAAAGATATGCACGTATTAATATGAAGTGTATTATGCTGCATTTAATAAATTATTAAATGAAACATTGTGCATTTGTCTGCTGTCTCTCCTTTTACATGTGCTCTGATTGTAAATGCATTTTCTCAATTGATTTTATTGACTTTTAAGGGTTTTATAAAATACCCCACTGTTGGCATCAGCTTCAGTATCATCTAACAATTGTGTAATAACAAGTTATGTGGTGTCATCCATCCCTCTTTCCATGACTAGAATGACATGAGGATGCTTTATGCTTCTATTAATCATTCCTCCTTAGTGAAAACATATTCCAATGTAAATGTATTTTATTTCCCTCTTTACATTAAGTTAACATCTTTGCAGTATGCAGGGAAATAATCTGGATCTGAGTCACATGGTAATGGGTCTCTGTAAATTCTGGTCCATGGTCAGAGGACCTCACACAACCTCTAATAGGCTGACCACACCGCTCGCGTCACGTGCGCAAAATAAATTTAGAAATCGAAGTTATTCAATTATTGCACCCACACTGCTCGTGCGCGTCAATGAGCGTCTGCGTTACCAAGGGCTAAAATAGAAGTCCTTTCTATTTCTGATGCAGATCGCGCTGCAAGTCCTGCCTCTCCCATCTCCTCATTGGTTTATAGAAGCAGGTACCCACGTGCCATCTCCTCATTGGTTATACCCATGTGGGTGATTGAACGACGAACTGTGTTGCCGGTCGGTGTAGTAATACTATGAAAGTTTAGATGCCAATCGCCATATAAGTTCAAAGATGAAAAAGCCTGGAAGGAGGAGAGATGACTAGAAACGATTCGATTTACCGTTTTATGTGTGGATTAATTGTCGGAGTAGAGGACCTTGTGCATTTCAGGTAAAATAACAACTCAATGTTTATATCCCAGGACAAATTAGCTAGCAACAGCAAGCTAGCTAAATAGGACAAATTAGCTAGCAAGTGCAAGCTAACTACCTAAATTGCCATAAATGTTTAATGCTTTTCCACCTGTTCCCAAATTAATGTAATTGGTTCAGAGTTTGTTTTGATATTTTAACCTGCGTGTCGTGATCACGTTTGGTATAGGAGGACAAAATAAATGTATGCCCGATGGCGCACGATGGTGCACGCGCGCAGCCGGTTTGGGTTCCGTGTAAAGATATTCAGACGTCCTGTGAAAGTAAAATTGAATAGCTTGCCACAGAACAGAATCCTCATGGCTTATCATATAACCCATAATGTGCCACACAACCAGGTTACTAGGTTATAACACATCTGTCACGCTATACCAGGCTTGCTGTTTTATGGTTGGCCATATTTGGTGGACTCACTGTCATTGGCAGTCCTGCAGTCCTGGTGTAGTGTTTCTACCAGACCTGGGTTTGAATGGTACTACTGGTACTGGGCTATAATCCTTCATACATGCACACACTCACATATGAACGCACCAGTGGTGAGTGGTAAAGTGGGTATACAATTTTTTTCCGAACAGTTTCACAAACGGTCCGCACTGGCGAAAGAATGGCGCCCTGCATGAACAATTCTTTGAGAAACACTGACATGTGGTAAGATGACACCAACAGACATGGCAGCTCTGCTTCTAGCTACTAAGCAACTTTGCAGTATTTCGTTTTTTGGTGGATTATTTCTTAGACTATTAGCCCAGAACGGTTTTTGTGTCATTACATACTGCCGGAAATAACTTTTTGATATCAGAGCGGCGGTAACTCACCAGAATTACGACCAGGAATACGACTTTCCCGAATTTGATCCTTTGTTCGCAACCCCCAGGGCAAATTAACTTATCCCAGAGTCTGCTCCAAGACGCCGCCGGCAGAAAAGAGGTATTCAGAGTGGACTTCTAGTCCTTGTCCTATTGCGCGACTCCTGTGGCTGGCCAGGCGTAATGCACGCTGACACGGTTGCCAGGTGTACGGTGTTTCCTCCGACACATTGGTTCAGCTGGCTTCCGGGTTAAGCGGGCATTGTGTCAAGAAGCAGTGCGGCTTGGTGGGGTCATGTTTCGAAGGAAGCACGGCTCTCGACCTTCGTCTCTCCCGAGTCCGGGAGTTGCAGCGATGGGACAAGACTGTAACTACCAATTGGATATCACAAAATTGGGGGGGAAAATGAAATAATAATCATGATTATTGATACCACCACATTTAACCATGGCAAAGTGACTGGGAATATGGTTGAATACAAACAGTGTAGATATTCCCTCCATTAGGCAATCAAACAGGCAAAACGTCAGTATAGAGACAAAGTGGAGTCGCAATTCAATGGCTCAAACACGAGACGTATGTGGCAGGGTCTACAGATAATCAGAAATTACAAAGGGAAAACCATCCACGTCGCGGACACCAACGTCTTGCTCCCAGACAACCTAAACACCTTCTTTGCCTGCTTTGAGGATAACACAGTGCCATCGAAGCGGCCAACTCCCAAGGACTGTGGGCTCTCGTTCTCCGTGGCCGACGTGAGTAAGACATTTAAGCATGTTAACCCTCGCAAGGCTGTCGGCCAGACGGCATCCCTAGCCGCGTCCTCAGAGCATGCGACGACCAGCTGGCTGGAGTGTTTACGGACATATTCAATCTCTCCCTATCCCAGTCTGCTGTCCCCACTTGCTTCAATATGTCCACCATTGTTCCTGTACCCAAGAGAGCAAAGGTAACTGAACTAAATGACTATCGCCCCGTAGCACTCACTTCTGTCATAATGAAGTGCTTTGAGAGGCTAGTTAAGGATCATATCACCTCTACCTTACCTGACACACTAGACCCACTTCAATTTGCTTACCGCCCCAATAGATTCACAAACGATACAATCGCCATTGCACTGCACACTGCTCTATCCCACCTGGACAAGAGGAATACCTATGTAAGAATGCTGTTCATTGACTCTAGCTCAGCCTTCAACACCATAGTACCCTCCAAGCTCATCGTCAAGCTTGGGGCCTTGGGTCTGAACCCCACCCTGTGCAACTGGGTCCTGGACTTCCTGACGGGCCGCCCCCAGGTGATGAAGGTAGGAAACAACTCCTCTACTTCACTGATCCTCAACACAGGGGACCCTCAAGTGTGCGTACTCAGCCCCCTTATGTACTCCCTGTTCACCCAAGACTGCGTGGCTAAAAGCCTCCAACTCAAGCATCAAGTTTGCAGACGACACAAACATAGTAGGCCTGATTACCAACAATGACGAGACAGCCTACAGCGAGGAGGTGAGGACCTTGGCAGAGTGGTGCCAGGAAAATAACCTGTCCCTCAATGTCAACAAAACAAAGGAGCTGATCGTGGACTTCAGGAAAAAGCAGGGGGAGCACGCCCCTATCCACATTGACGGGATTGCAGTGGAGAAGGTGGAAAGCTTCAAGTTCCTCGGTGTACACATCACTGACGATCTGAAATGCTCCACCCAGACAGTATGGTGAAGAAGGTGCAACAGCGCCTCTTCATCCTAAAGAGGCTGAAGAAATTTGTCTTGGCACCTAAGACCCTTACAAACTTTTACAGATGCACAATTGAGAGCATCCTGTCGGGCTGTATCACCGCCTGGTACAGCAACTGCACCGCCCGCAACCGCAGGGCTCTCCAGAGGGTGGTGCAGTCTTCCCAACGCATCAACGGAGGCACACTGCCTGCCCTCCAGGACACCTACAGCACCCGATGTCAAGGAAGGCCAAAAAGATCATCCAGGACATCAACCACTCGAGCCACGGTCTGTTCACCCTGCTATCATCCAGAAGGCGAGGTCAGTACAGGTGCATCAAAGCTGGAACAGAGAGACAGGCCATCAGACTGTTAAATAGCCATCCGTAACCGGTGTGAGAGAAATATTACGTATTTACCTGATTTGTTTGATATTAATAGTTAACAATTAATACTTAACAAATAGTAAGACATTTCTATTCTACTAATGCTATGTTTTTATGGTCTCCACTCTAGCTCCCTGCAGCTAATTTGGGCGTATGGTCAAGGACATGGGTTTTACTAGAGATAGTTTCGGAGTAGAACAATCCCTCATTGTTCCTAATCATTCTTGTATTTGGGAAACTAAGCCGGGTTGGGGGTTAAAACAACACCAGGTGCAGATAACCACGAGATGAACCCAAAGTGTCTTATGATGCCCCCCGATCTGCATGGGAGGGGTTGAACCAGCCATGACTAAGCATTCTTAGTGTCAGCTATATAAGAACCAGGATTCCGCTGTAAAGTTAAAGCTCTCTGCAACACACTTTAGAGTGTGCGGTCGACCAGCTTCATTATTGCAATAATTAATCGATGTTAAACAAAGATGATTGTTTGAAGAAATGACAAAGTCTCTCTCAGTATACATGAATTCCCACGACACCGGCTACCACCCGATTACTCGACCTTGAACTTTAGAGGCTGCTGCCCTAAATACATAGACATGGAATCACTCGTCACTTTAATAATGGAACACTAGTCACTTTAATAATGTTTACATACTGCTTTACTCATTTCATATGTATATACTGTATTCTATTCTACTGTATTTTCTACTGTATTATGTGACCAATAACATTTGATTTGATTTGATGTACTATGAATGACCTAAAATGCTAAATCCCATATTGTTATTATTTTTGTTATTATTCATGTTCTCAGCATTATTGTTTGGTTAGCAGTGTTTATGAGACACATGAGATGGAGTTTGGAAAACAAATGCCCACTGGATTGATGAAAATAACCATTCTGCCAGGTAGGCAACTTTATAGCTCGTTAATATTTATTTATTTATTTTATTTTTACCCCCTTTTTCTCCCCAATTTCGTGGTATCCAATTGTTACTGTCTTGTCTCATCGCTACAACTCCCGTACAGACTCGGGAGAAACGTCCTCCGAAACACAACCCAACCAAGCCGCCATGCTTCTTAACACAGCGCGCATCCAACCCGGAAGCCAGCCGCACCAATGTGTCGGAGGAAACACCGTACACCTGAATCTGTGGTTTGACTTAAAGGCTGCTGTACACCAGTGGAACCCATCCCACTTGAAGGAGCTGGAGCAGTTTTTCCTTGAAGAATGGGCAAAAATCCCAGTGGCTAGATGTGCCAAGCTTATAGAGACATACCACAAGAGACTTGCAGCTGTAATTGCTGCAAAAGGTGGCTCTACAAACTATTGCCTTTGGGGGGTGAATAGTTATGCACGCTCAAGTTTTCTGTTTTTTTGTGTCTTATTTCTTGTTTGTTTCACAATAAAATATATTTTGCATCTTCAAAGTGGTAGGCAAAATAGGAAAAATGCCAAGGGGGTGAATACTTTCGCAAGCCACTGTAAGTATATTTAAAACTAAGTACTTTTAGACTTTTACCGAAGTAGTATTTAACTGGGTGACTTTCACAATTGGGTACTTTTCCACCACTGCTTGTGGGGTATGCATGGGTGTCCGATCTCTGTGCCAGTAGTTCAAACAGACAGCTTGGTGCATTCAACATGTCAGTACTTCTCACAAAAATAAGTAACGATGAATTCAATGTCTCCTCCACTTTGAGCCAGGAGAGATTGACATGTTATATTAATGTTACTTTGATACGAATCAGTGGGGATTGAGAAGTGAGTATACGCAATGCCCACTGTGTATAGACTCCACTACACCATTGGAACGCACGCAAGCATGCACACACAAAACACACACACGCAGTAAGCTCTAGAAGACTGGGAGAGTAATTTGAGTAGACAGTGTTGACAAGTCACGTGATTTCCTTTTAGTCGCCATCATAGTGGTTATTATTGTTGTGTTACTGTGTAACACCACCCCCAAGGGCAAATCTCATAATATCAGGAATCTATGTGATCTATGATGTATTGACTAGACACACACACACACGAACGCACTCATACGGACTCATACTTATGCACACACACATGCGCATTTGCGCACACACACACACACACAAGCACACACGCACATGCACACCCTTACTGATCTAACTAAGCAATGACGTTCAATTACTTCTGTTTCATAATTCATTATGTCAGATATTTAATATTTTAATCATGCAAATTGTGAGTGGTTAGATTAAGTACAGTATTGCCAGCTACAGAGAGAGACTGCCCTGAGGGCTGAACGACTGAACATACTTTTGAGATGGAATCCTCAGGAGAGAGACACATGTTTTTTTTGTCAAGGGCTTTGTGACAATGGCATTTAAAAAAGCTCTGTAGAAACAATGAAATTGAGGAGGGAGAGGGGAAGGGGGGGGGGGGGGGGGTGGTGCATATGTAGCCCAGGAAAGACTTTGTGTACACATATTGTATATATTCCTGGAGGATCAATAATGTCTCAACCATTCTCTCAGCGCTGATAAACTCCCATGTTTACCACAGATGAAACACCTGGGGCAGGGTTTTCCAACTGTCGGAGGTGGTTTTATTTGGCCAGTCAAGTTCCTGAATTTAAAAAAAAGAAAATATTTCATTGTTGGACATAAAAGACTGTAAAAACACCAGGAAATCCAAGTTATTTTAATTTAAGAAATCTGTTCCCAAGTATTCCCACACATAATAGAGAGACACGTGATCGTATACAAATGTAAGCAAGATTTGAAATTATTATGTTTTAGTCTAATATGATATACAGTACCAGTCAAACGTTTGGACACACCTACCCATTCAAGAGTTTTTCTTTATTTTTACTATTTTCTACATTGTAGAATTATAGTGAAGACATCAACACTATGAAATAACACATATGGAATCATGTAGTAACCAAAAAAGTGTTAAAGAAATATTTATATTTGAGATTCTTCAAAGTAGCCACTCTTTGCCTTGATGACAGCTTTGCACACTCTTGGCATTCTCTCAACCAGCTTCATGAGGTAGTTACCTGGAATGCATTTCAATTAACAGGTGTGCCTTGTCAAAAGTTAATTTGTGGAATTTATTTCCTTCTTAATGCATTTGAGCCAATCAGTTGTGTTTTGACAAGGTAGGCGTGGTATTCAGAAGATAGCCCTATTTGGTAAAATACAAAGTCTATATTATGGCAAGAACAGCTCAAATAATCAAAGAGAAACGACAGTCCATCATTACTTTAAGACGTGAAGGTCAGTCAATCCGGAAAATGTCAAGAACTTTGAAAGTTTCTTCAAGTGCAGTCACAAAAACCATCAAGCGCTATGATGAAACTGGCTCTCCTAAGGACCGCCACAGAAAAGGAAGACCAAGAGTTACCTCTGCTGCAGAGGATAAGTTCATTAGAGTTACCAGCCCCAGAAATTGCAGCCCAAATAAATGCTTCACAGAGTTCAAGTAACAGACACATCTCAACATCAACTGTTCAGAGGAGACTGCGTGAATCAGGCCTTCAATGTTGAATTGCTGCAAAGAAACCACTACTAAAGGACACCAATAAGAAGAAGAGATTTGCTTGGGCCAAGAAACACGAGCAATGGACATTAGACCGGTGGATTTTTGGTTCCAACCGCTGTGGCTTTGTGAGACGCAGAGTAAGTGAACGGATGTACTTCACATGTGTGGTTCCCACCGTGAAGCATGGAGGAGGAGGTGTGATGGTGTGGGGGGTGCTTTCCCAGTGATTTATTTAGAATTCAAGGCACACTTGACCAGCATGGCTACCACAGCGTTCTGCAGCAATATGACATTCAATCTGGTTTACCCTTAGTGGGACTATAATTTGTTTTTCAACAGGATAATGACCCAACAAATGTCCAGGCTGTCTAAGGGCTATTTGACCAAGAAGGAAAGTGGTGGAGTGCTGCATCAGATGACCTGGCCCCCACAATACCCCGACCTCAACCCAATTGAGATGGTTTGGGATGAGTTGGACCGCAGAGTGAAGGAAAAGCAGCCAACAAGTGCTCAGCATATGTGTGAACTCCTTCAAGACTGTTGGAAAAGCAGTCCAGGTGAAACTGGTTGAGAGAATGCCAAGAGTGTGCAAAGCTGTCATCAAGGCAAAGGGTGGCTACTTTGAAGATCTAAAATATAATATAATTTTTTTAACACTTTTTTGGTTACTACATGATTCCATATGTGTTCTTTCATAGTTTTGATGTCTTTACTATTGTTCTACAATGTAGAAAATAGTAAAAATAAAGAAAAACCCTTGAAAGAGTAGGTGTTCTTCTTTCGGTCAATTTGCAGTCTACAAATGATTTGTAATCATGTTCTGGCCCCCCGACCATCCGCTCAAGAAAAAAACTTTCCACGGCTGAATCTAAGTGATCATCCCTGACCTACTGTCATGACTTCTGCCGAAGTCAGCCCCTCTCCTTGTTCGGGCGGCGTTCGGCGATCGACGTCACCGGCTTTCTAGCCATTGCCGCTCCATTTTTCGTATATATCTATTTGTCTTGTCTTGTTTCCATACACACCTGGTTTACATTTCCCCAATTAAGCTACTTGTATTTAACCCTCTGTTTCCCATCATGTTTTGTGTGTAATTGTTGTGATGGCATTTTCCTGCATTACCAAATGAGGAGAGTTACAACCACACACCAGTCAGAGTTATACTTAAACTTCATCTTTAATAATATGAGCTTTACAATAGCCATTTGACTCTCAGATCAATTCACTATGTATAATGAATTTTGAGAGTCCCAACATAATGGCAACTGAGATCTTTTATAGCAAAGATCCAACCCCTAGTCGACATGACAAACCACAGATAATAGGAAATGTTCACAAAGAAAGACTTTTACTTGAGAGAGGAGTATCCCATAGCCAGATAGCATTCGCTATAAATTATCGTTCAGTTTGGTCTCTAAGACGAGGTTCTAATCTCGTTCCTGGTACTTCATAGCACAGAACTATTACCTCATCCAATGGCATAACTCAAGTGTCAACTCTAGATACCCCCATCTCAAGTAAACCCCCTCTTGACCCCACTCCTGGACAAGCTCACTGAGGGGAGTGACTTGCACACAGACATTGTGGAGACAAGTAATTGGTTCCCTCTTAATCACGCCATCCCTTCACTTGGTTTAACAGATACATTCACATATGAAGACAATGTTCCATCCTGTCCTCTTCCCTTTCTGATATTCTGCATAGCACCAGAGATATGTAAAAGACAAGCCTGACCTCTCCCCTCTCTGGGCCCCAAATGACTGAGCCCCAGCTGAGGGAAGAAATGCAACTGCCAACACTAGAGTCTATTAGAAATACATTCTCATAAAAAGTACATCACATAAGAATATTATGCAGATATGACATCTTAATTAATTATGTTACCCAACTAATTCTGATTCATCCACCACATTCCCCTCTCAAGGGACTTCGTCCCTTCTGGAGAATCAGAACAGTAACGTTACCTTACTAACAGTAGTTGCAGAGTATATGAAAAAATAATAATAATACATAATCAAAATTTAAAGATAATAGGGAATCAAATCCCTTCAATGTCGAGTACCTTATTTCCATGTAAGCTTTCTCCCTTCAGAAACTGAGTTTACAACCTTTATACCACAAGACAGACTTGCACATGTTTAATCACACAGAATAATACATTGTTGAGTAAAAAAATAAATAACAGAACATATAAATGCTCCCTAAGTTACAGGGAGAACCAGTGTCTAAACACAGACCTCATCACAACATATAGGACAGTCATCCCTCTAAGTCCTCATGCTCAGAATTGGAGCCCTCCTCATCAGAGATGTAGTCAGGAATAGAGAATAGGTCAGGGAAATCATTCATATTCCAAATCATAATTAAAAGCCCAAGTAATTATCCAACCAAAATTTAGAATGACATTGCTCAGTGATTCAAATAGGTCTTATCACTCAAGTAAAAAACTAAATTTAACACACATTGACATTGGCAGAATGTACATATATATAATAACATCCAGTATAATTATCTCATAATTCTACTATTAACTTTTTTATCACGATTATAATACAGATCAGTATCTCAATGCATTCTTAATCTAAATTACTATAATTTTACATGGTGTAGACCTCTACAATCAATCTGATACCACAAAAGTCTAAAACAATTTTTTGGGCACAGTTGACCAACCCCCTCCTTCAGGCACTGTTTCTTCTGGCGTCCTTTTCGTTCTTCTTCAGATAGCTTTACAGTTCAAAGTGGATGTCCCATGATAATGTCCCAATTTCAATGTCTCACCTTTACCACCCATTTTGTCTTGTCCATTCGTCAACCAGTATACCAGCAACATAAGAGAAGTTTAGAACAGATTTCTCTCCATGCTCACTCCACGTGGACTCCTCTCACACTCCTGAGAGAAACATGAGAGAAAAGCAGTTGATAGCTTAGATCGGATACTGTACACCGATTTCTGGCTTGGTTCCTTTCTCTCGGTAGAAGTGGTTCGGACAGGGCCTTATTCAACACCTTTGTCACTCTTCTTCAGCCAGTTAGAGGGGGTTTTGAGGTACACACACAGTTCGGTCCAATTATCTCTTCCATGCATTACGATACCGTCTGATGTCACTTTTCATGATAACCTCGAAAGAACAGATCAGAACAACTGTTTAGTTCAGTTCATTAACCACATGATAAATTATTACTTTTACCAATTATTCTTAATACAAATGTCTCAACATATTTCAAAGAGAATAACAACATATTCTATTGAAACTATTCTTTCAAATTGGCTTATACTCCCCAACACACTGTCAACTCCATCGTAGAGCCAAAGGATCAGGAAGATAGACCTATAACCCATCGGGAATAGAACAGAACAAACAACACAAAAATACAATACACTCCTTCACATATCACTCAAGGTGTGTAAACTTCAATCCAAAACCTCAAAGAACTGAATCCTCCTGTCACGCCCTGACCTTAGAGATCCTTTTTATGTCTCTATTTTGGATGGTCAGGGCGTGAGTTTGGGTGGGCATTCTATGTCTGGTGTTCTATGTTGTCCTTGTTTTGTATTTCTATGTGTTTGGCCTGGTATGGTTCCCAATCAAAGGCAGCTGTCTATCGTTGTCTCTGATTGAGAACCATACTTAGGTAGCCTGTTCCCACCTGTGTTTGTGGGTGGTTATTTTCTGTTTAGTGTTTGTTGCACCTTTCAGAACTGTTCGTTGGTCGTTTTGTTGTTTTTGTTCACGTGTTCATCTTTATTAAAAGTATTATGGATACGTACCACGCTGCACTTTGGTCCTCCTCTCCTTCTCCCGACGACATGCGTTACAGCTCCCTCATTTTTAACACATATCTCCCCATGAGAGTAATGTGAGAATAAAATAAAAAAACACTACTACTGGTCAAAAGATAAAACAACATTTCAAATAACATACACAAATTAAAATCACTACTCTGAAAACCTCCACAAAGAAAAATTATTTTACCCATATGGTCATAGGAAAATAGACTTAAAGCGGCCTACCCTTAGTTAATATGGCTAAGAACTATAAACTCCATCTTATTTATCAATTACACAAATTACCTTGAAATCAGTATTACAAATGACCTTAAATTCATTATTCAAATGGCTTTCCAATGAGGGTGATCAAGCCACAACGGAAAGTCATGATATAGGTCATAGGTCATACAAAACCCTTCAAAGTGTTTCTTACTATATTAGACAAATTACAAAAATAGTCAAACATTTCCTACATGTTGTATCCCAGGTTCCCAGAACATTCCTATATCAAAAGAATTCACGTGTTTAATTAAAACTCATAAAAATTCTATGTGCGTGCGTGCCCCTTTCAGATATATTGGCACTAAAACAAATTGAAAACTCACCAAACCCAAAGGAAATTTTAAAACAAATCAAACATAGTATTTTAAAAACACCAACAAATAGTCATAACAAATGTGTTGTGTGTGTGTATTTGCAAACCTTAAGGTAAAAACACACAAACTTCCAGGCCCTTTTCAATTTGGTAGTTTACGGCCTCAATCTCACTCACTCTCCCCAAGATTATAGTCCCAGGAAACATTTCAAAGAGAGACAATGACACCCCCATTTTCCCAGAAAAAAACACAAAACACTTCGTTAGCATTCATTATACTACACCGATTCAAAAACTCAAAAGTGAACTATAAATAAAACATAATGATAATTCCACTGTACCTCAAATCATTAATCATACATGTCGCAAATGTAGTATATTTCTCAGTGTAAGGAATCAGTGATATTTAATCCCAGGCATTTAATAAAAATGTAGACGTGTTCTCCCATGTCTCCTTTAACATACTTTAGGTAACTTCCATCCGTCCCGGAAGAAAGAATCCTACTCAAACACATCAGATAATTAAACATTGTATTAAGTAAAATCAACACCTAAAATAAACAATAAACAGTAAACAAATAAACAAACCCATAATCCCTTTAATCAGCAACTGTCATCCTTTTTATGTCTCTGTTTTGGTTGGTCAGGGCGTGAGTTTGGGTGGGCATTCTATGTCTGGTGTTCTATGTTGTCCTTGTGTTGTATTTCTGTGTGTTTGGCCTGACACGGTTCTCAATCAGAGGCAGCTGTCTATCATTGTCTCTGATTGAGAATCATATTTAGGTAGCCTGTTCCGACCTGTGTTTGTGGGTGGTTGTTTCCGGTTTAGTGTTTGTGTCACCTTTCAGGACTGTGCATTTGTCGTGTTTTGTTGTTTTGTTTAGTGTTGCATATTTTATTAAATGATATGAACACTTACCACGTTGCATCTTGGTCCTCTTCTTCTCCTCCAGACGACAAGCGTTACAGAACCACCCACCAACAAAGGACCAAGCAGCGTGGGAACATGGACTCCTGGACATGGGAGGAGATTTTGGACGGCAAAGGACCATGGGCACAGCCGGGAGAGTATCGCCGTCCAAAAAAGGAGCTGGAGGCAGCAAAAGCTGCATTACCAAATGAGGAGAGTTACAAACCACACACCAGTCAGAGTTATACTTAAACTTAATCTTTAATAATATGAGCTTTACAACAGCCCTTTGACTCTCAAAATTCATTATAGATAGTGAATTGATCTGAGAGTCAAAGGGCTATTGTAAAGCTCATATTATTAAAAATGAAATTTAAGTATAACTCTGACTGGTTGTGGTTTGTAACTCTCCTCATTTGGTAATGCAGGAAAATGCCATCACATTGTTTTCTTGTTAGGTGGTGTTAGTTTACACGCTCTACTTTAATGTTCCGTTTTTTGAGCGCGTTTGATTCATGTAGTGCTCTCGTTTTTTAAAAACTTTAATAAAAGTGCTCCTGTTCATTAATATCTGCTCTCCTACACTTGACTTCGCCTCCAATACACCATCCTGACACCTAGGGCATCAGCAGTCCTCTGAGAGAGAGAGAGAGAGATAGAGATGGAGAGAGAAAGAGAGCATGAGAGAGAGATAGAGAGAGACTGTAAGTGTCTGCTCCTCCCAACGAGGCAATTATGACAGAGTTTATAAAAGAATCAGTGTGCCGTCCTTCCGCTCTGCTCTTCCTTATCCACACCCTGCTAGAGTCTTAAAATAACCTGGTGTTACACATCCACCTCCAGCCCATGTGACAACTCCCATGTCCCAAAAGTACTGCACATGAGTCAACCATGGGCTAACTCCCCCCACCAACATCCCCATTAAAACACCTTTAATGCTGTTGATGAAAGAGCAGCGGGTCACTGTGAAAATGGTTGAAAAAGGTGAAAATGGATATATAAAAGGTTGACAAAAAAAAGATGTGTTACGCACTACAAGCCAAAATCTTTAGTAAGGAACAGATTATTCTAAAACATGGCCTCAGGGGATTATTTATCAATCAAAATATTATGTAAATTTAATACATAATATTTTAAAGGATAAAGGAATTTAAGTTAGCAATTTCTGTCCATCAATATAAATATTTTTTTATCCACCAATTGTAGTACCTTTCATTGAATGATTTCAACGTGAGCACAGCACAACATAAACGAACAGGTTTCAGGTAAGACCCAGGTGCAGACTGTGTTGAAGTAACAATGTTTATTGCAACAACAGGGACAGGCAAACGACAGGTCAAGGCAGGTAGGGGTCGAGTAGTGGCAAAGGCACAGGACGGCAGGCAGGCTCAGGGGCAGGCAGAGTGGTCAGGTAGGCGGGCTCAGATTCAGGACAGGCAAGAGTCAAAACCAGGAGGACGAGAAAAAGAGAGACTGGGGAAAAGCTGGAGCTGAGACAAAATGCTGGTTGACTTGAACAAACAAGACGAACTGGCCCAGACAGACAGAAAACACAGGTATAAATACCCAGGGGATAAGTGGGGAAGATGGGTGACACCTGGAGAGGGGTGGAGACAAGCACAAGGACAAGTGAACAGATCAGGGCGTGACATAAACAAAACAAATTCACAACTCCCTAGTTTATTGTAATGTTACTTAATTACATTCATAAATTGCAATGACAAAAGCATGTTTTCCAAAGTCAAATGTTCACAGTCCACATACTGTATAATCACAACAGTCAATATGAGGTAGATGACTCTGAGGTCAAGGCTACCATCGGGTGGGTCGCATAATCTCTAGAAAGAAACATACATGCACACAACAGATGATGCTTCAATGAAGATTGTGAGAAGCAAATTGCATAACTTACGTGCTCATCTAATTATCTACAAACAAGACACATTTTATGGGTCAAAAGGGCTTGATAATAAATCAATAAATCTGATTAATCAATCAACACTGTCATTACTGACAATGTAATCTATATTTTTTGGTGTCTTTGTTCATCATTTACCCTTTACAGTTTTGATGACTATGGTCAATACTTTTTATTTTGCTGCTGGCAAGTTATATAGTGCAAGTTTACATTTCCTACCCCCTTGAATTTCAATAGATAACACTCAAGATCTCTTGGTCTTGTGCAAAGCCTTCATCGATGGTTTTCAGAAGAGGATACAATCAAAATTACTACACTTCAATATGATTATCAGTCCAAAATGCTTGAGAAAATAAATAAGAACTTCTCATGTAAAGCACATAATTTTCATTAAAAAAATAAATAATCCAACATTAGAAATGAGAGGGAAACAAACACATGGTAAGAAGAATAAATCTTACATAGATTCGTTGTGCCTTGCCTGGCAAACACAGAAAAATATATTATCATGACACCAAAACATAACTGATAAAAGTGACAATACTAAAATGGTCAGAAACCCTCTGTGAGTTGTAAAATGGTTCATTTAATATATTAATAATGTAACAAAGCTTTTAAACAACAGACAGTAGTCCTAAAATTCAACCATTTCCTAAACTCAACCCCAACCAGACAAATTCTCTCCCTAGCTTTGGTCTATGGCCATTTTAAGAATTATTATGATATTACCTTCACTGTAAATTAGTGAGGATTAAGTGATTGATCTATGTAACAACATCATTTAATAAGGCATATTCTTTGGATGACCCTGTGCAGTAACATATAAAAACATTCCTACCTGCGTTCAACTGACCTAGTCATCTGATGGTGACTCTACACACCCATTCACTGATTATCCATAGTTTCATGAGAAAACCTGCAACTGTAAGAGATTTGACTGGATGAATTAAGGTATATGGGTGGAGGCCTAAGCCATCTATACAATGAGGCACAGAAATGTAACACTGAGTAATATTACAATCAGAAACAAGACCACAGGAACATTCAATAGCAAGATAGAGTTGGCAGTGAAAGTTTGTTCTTTCTCTAGCATCTAGTAGTGGGAGCTACTGGGATATATGCATCAGCAGGGCTGGACAATCTGGACCCTCTCTTTTTAAAATTATCCGCCACCATTGTTGCAACCTCTATTACCAGTTTGTTCAACCTCTCTTTCGTATCGTCCGAGATCCCTAAAGATTTGAAAGCTGCCGTGGCCATCCCCCTCTCAAAGGGGGTGACACATTAAACCCAAACTGTCATAGACCTATATCCATCCTGCCCTGCCTTTCTAAAGTCTTCGTAAGCCAAGTTAATAAACAGATCACTGACCATTTCGAATCCCACCGTACCTTCTCCGCTGTGCAATCCGGTTTTCGAGCTGGTCACGGGTGCATCTCAGCCACGCTCAAGGTCCTAAACGATATCTTAACCGCCATTGATAAAAGACAGTACTGTGCAGCCGTCTTCATCGACCTGGCCAAGGCTTTCGACTCTGTCAATCACAGTATTCTTATCGGCAGACTCAACAGCCTTGGTTTCTCAAATGACTGCCTCGCCTGGTTCGCCAACTACTTCTCAGACAGAGTTCAGTGTATCAAATCGGAGGGCCTGTTGTCCGGACCTCTGGCAGTCTCTATGGGGGTCCCACAGGGTTCAATTCTCGGGCCGACTCTCTTCTCTGTATATATCAACGATGTCGCTCTTGCTGCGGGTGATTCCCTGATCCACCTCTACGCAGACGACACCATTCTGTACACATCTGGCCCTTCTTTGGACACTGTGTTAACAAACCTCCAAATGAGCTTCAATGCCAAAAAACACTCCTTCCGTGGCATCCAACTGCTCTTAAACGCTAGTAAAACCAAATGCATGCTTTTCAACCGTTCGCTGCCCGCACCCGCCTGCCCGACTAGCATCACTACTCTGGACGGTTCTGACTTAGAATATGTGAACAACTACAAATACCTAGGTGTCTGGCTAGACTGTAAACTCTCCTTTCAAACTCATATTAAACATCTCCAATCCAAAATAAAATCTAGAATCGGCTTCCTATTTCGCTACAAAGCCTCCTTCACTCATGCTGCCAAACATACCCTTGTAAAACTGACTATCCTACCGATCCTCGACTTCGGCGATGTCATTTACAAAATAGCTTCCAATACTCTACTCAGCAAACTGAATGCAATCTATCACAGTGCCATCCGTTTTGTCACCAAAGCCCCTTATACCACCCACCACTGCGACCTGTACGCTCTAGTCGGCTGGCCCTCGCTACATATTCGTCGCCAGACCCACTGGCTCCAGGTCATCTATAAGTCTATGCTAGGTAAAGCTCCGCCTTATCTCAGCTCACTGGTCACGATAACAACACACACCGGTAGCACGCGCTCCAGCAGGTATATCTCACTGATCATCCCCAAAGCCAACACCTCTTTGGCCGCCTTTCCTTCCATTTCTCTGCTACCAATGACTGGAACAAATTGCAAAAATCGCTGAAGCTGGAGACTTATATTTCCCTCACTAACGTTAAACATCAGCTATCTGAGCAGCTAACAGATCGCTGCAGCTGTACATAGCCCATCTGTAAATAGCCCACCCAATCTACCTACCTCATCCCCATATTGTTTTTATTTACTTTTCTGCTCTTTTGCACACCAGTATTTCTACTTGCACATCACCATCTGCTCATCTATCACTCCAGTGTTAATTTGCAAATGTTTTATTACTTTGCTACTATGGCCTATTTATTGCCTTACCTCCTCACGCCATTTGCACACACTGTATATAGACTTTCTTTTTTTTCTATTGTGTTATTGACTGTACGCTTGTTTATTCCATGTGTAACTCTGTGTTATTGTTTGTGTCGCACTGCTTTGCTTTATCTTGGCCAGGTCGCAGTTGTAAATGAGAACTTGTTCTCAACTAGCTTACCTGGTTAAATAAAGGTGAAATACAATTTAAAAAAATAAAATATAATCTGCAACATGAAATATAATTATACTATTTATCTAAGTATCAGCCCTTTAGAGCTAGCTGATTGTTCAACAGGTCTCTTCCTGCTCTCCCTCACTCCTTTTGATTGGCTCAGTTAAACTAAAAAAGACAGTACATTATGAAGGCACAAGAGCAACAGGATCCCTTGCAGTGGCTTGCCAGTCAAATGGAACTTGACTGTACCATATACAGTGGCTCGGATATCAACGAGAAGCGTTTTCCCCGACAGACCAGCATCGAAATGTATAGAAATCAAATACACTCCAGACTCTATCATCTTTACGCTAGTAATCTAATAATGGAGTGGGATTTCTTCTTGAGTGTTCTTGTGAATTAGGCAGACAGTCGAAGGGGATAATGAGAGGCGCCGGAGGGGATGGCTGCCGTTTTACGGGTTCCTAACCAACTGTGCTATTTTGTTAGTTTTTTTGCGTTGTTTACTTATTTTTTTACTTATTCTGTACATAATGTCGCTGCTCCCGTCTCTTATGACCGAAAAAAAACTTCTGGACATCAGAACAGCAATTACTCACCTCGAACTGGACAACGAAGGATATACTGCTTTCTCGAGAACAGGCCCAAATCCCCGTCATTTGCGTGAAGAACAGAAAAAGGGGGCGGAGGTCGGGTTGCCTTCTGAGAATTCATAGGCGAGTGAGTAAACGTCCACTACCATCCGTTCCATTGGCCAACGTGCAATCATTGGAAAATAAAATTGATGATCTTCGATTAAGATTATCCTACGGGACATTAAAACTTCTTATGGCTGAAGTCCCGTTAACGGGATCGATATGACAACAGCCAGTCGAAGTGCAGGGCGCCAAATTCAAAAAACAGAAATCTCATAATTAAAATTCCTCAGACATTCATGTGTACCTTTATCATTTTAAAGGTAATCTTGTTGTTAATCCCACCAAAGTGTCCGATTTCAAATAGGCTTTTCAGCGAAAGTACTACAAACGATTATGTTAGGTCACCACAAAACCACAATAATCACAGCCATTTTTTCCAGCTAAAGATAGCTTCACAAAAACCAGAATAGAGATAAAATTAATCACTAACCTTCGATTATTTTCATCAGATGACACTCATAGGACTTCATGTTACACAATACATGCATGTTTTGTTTGATTAAATTCATATTTATATCAAAAAATCTGAGTTTACATTGAGGCGACTAGATTCACTAGTTGCAAAAACATCAAGACTTTGCATAGCCACATCGTTTCAACAGAAATACTCATCATAAATATAGATGATAATACACATGGAATTATACACATGGAATTATAGATATACCTCTCCTTAATGCAACCGCTGTATCAGATTTCAAAAACACTTTACGGAAAAAGAAACCCACGCTATAATCTGAGACGGCGCTCAAAAGTAAAACACCACAGCCGCAAAGATGGCGTCAACTTAAACAAGAAAATATATGATAAATATTCCCTTACCTTTGATGATCTACATCAGAAAGCACACCAGGAATCCCAGGTCCACAATAAATGTTTGTTTTGTTCGAAAAAATCCGTTATTTATGTCCAAATACCTTCTTTTGTTAGCACGTCTGATTTACATATCCAAACGCTAATTCTGGTCAGCGTTATATCGGACAAAAACTTCAAAAAGTGATATTACCGGTCGAAGAAACATTTCAAACTAAGTACATAATCAATCATTAGGATGTTTTTAACATACATCTTGAATAACGTTCCAACCGGAGAACTACATTGACTTCAATTGAGAGATGGAACAGAGCTGCCTCTCACGTGAACTTGCCTGTTGAATGCTTGGTCACCTCATGGCACCTCATACTAAATTCTGTCTCCTTCGACCCCCCTTCACATTAGAGTCATCAGACTTAGTTCTATTGACTGCTGACATCTAGTGGAAGCCGTAGGAAGTGAAAACTCCATATGTCTCTGTATTTTGAATAAGAGCTTGGTTGAAAATATGGCACCCCCAGAAAAAATACAAACAGGAAGTGGAACTTCTCAGGTTTTTGCCTGTCATATGAATTCTGTTAATCTCACAGACTTAATTCAAACAGTTTTAGAAACTTTAGAGTGTTTTCTATCCAATACTAATAATAATATGCATATATTAGCAACTGAGACTGAGGAGCTGGCCGTTTACAATGGGCACCTTTCATCCAAGCTACTCAATACTGCCCCTTCAGCCATAAGAAGTTAAAAACGGCAATATATTATATTTCACAGAGTCGTGGCTGAACGACGACATAATATAGAACTGGCTGGGATAACTGTGCATCAGCTTGACAGAGGAGCTACGTCTGGTAAGACGAGAGGCGGGTGTGTGTGTCTATTTGTCAATAACAGCTGGTGCACGACTAATATTAAAGAAGGCTCGAGGTATTGCTCGCTTAAGGTAGAGTACCTCATGATAAACTGTAGACCACACTATCTACCAAGAGAGATCTCATCTATATTATTCATAGCCATCTATTTACCACCACAAACTGATGCTGGCACTAAGACCGCACTCAACGAGCTGTATAAGGCCATAAGTAAACAAGAAAATGCTCATCCAGAAGCGGCGCTCCTAGTGGCTAGGGACTTTATTGCTGCAAACTTAAATCCTCATGTCTACCAGAATGTCACATGTGCAACCAGAGGAAAAAAAACTCTGGACCACCTTTACTCCACACACAGAGACGCATAACAAGCTCTCCCTCGCCCTCCATTTGGCAAATCTAACCATAATTATATCCTCCTGATTCCTGCTTACAAGCAAAAACTAAAGCAGGAAGTACCAGTGACTCGCTCAATACGGAAGTGGTCGGATGACACGGATGCTATGGTACAGGACTGTTTTGTTAGCACAGACTGGCATATGTTCCGGGATTCATCCAATGGCATTGAGGAGTATACCACCTCTGTCACCGGCTTCATCAATAACTGCATCGACGACGACATCCCCACAGCAACCGTACATATCCCAACCAGAAGCCATGGATTACAGGCAACATCCGCATCGAGCTAAAGGCTAGAGCTGCCGCTTTCAAGGAGCGGGACACTAATCCGGATGCTTATAAGAACCAACTGGCAAGTGTCTTCATTGATATGCTCAACCTCTCCCGGACTGATCTGTAATACCTACATGTTTCAAGCAAACCCCCATGGTCCCTGTGCCCAAGGAAGTGAAGATAATCTGCCTAAAAGATTGCCTCCCTGTAGCACTCACAAAACCTATATACTAGGCGGTGTCAGAGAAAGGCCCTAAAAATTGTCAAAGACTCCAGTCACCCAAGTCATAGACTGTTCTATCTGCTACCGCACGGCAAGCGGTACCAGAGCGCCGAGTCTTGGACCAAAAGGCTCCTTAACAGCTTCTACCCCCAAGCCATAAGACTGCTGAACAATTACTCAAATGGCCACCTGGACTATTTACATTGCCAACACCAACACATTGCTTTGTCAACACCAACACATTTACACCAACACTTTGTCAACACCAACACATTTACATTGCCAACACATTGCTAAAAACTCCATTAGTTTTTTTCACTGCTGCTACGTCACTGTCTATTATCTATGCATAGTCACTTTACCCATACAAATTACGCTGACTAACCTGTACCCCCCGCACATTGAGTCAGTACCGGTACCCCCTGTATATAGCCTCATTATTGTTTGTGTTACTTTTTACAATTTTTTACTTTAGTTTATTTAGTAAATATTTTCTTAACCAACAATGCAGTTCAAGAAAGAGTTAAAACTTGTTTGGGATAGGGGGCAGTATTTTGACGTCTGGATGAAAAGCGTGCCCAAAGTAAACTGCCTGTTACTCAGGCCCAGAAGCTAGGATATGCAAAACATTCTACAGTTTCTAAAACTGTAAAAATAATGTCTGTGAGTATAACAGAACTGATATGGGAGGCAAAACCCCGAGGACAAACCATCCCCCCCAAAAAATTAATTCAGCCTACCACTGTTTTCAATGGCTGCCACTTTTATTATAAGGCGAAATCCTCCCATATTGCAGTTCCTAGGGCTTCCACTAGATGTCAACAGTCTTTTGAAAGAGTTTCAGGCTGGTTTTTGGAAAAATGAGCCAGAAATTGTAGTTTTTCTAGGTGGCTCCCATTTTGGCTGTAGTGTTTCCAAGCGCGTGAATGAGAGCGCGTTCTTTGGAATTTTTCTCCGGTAAAGACAATAATGATTCTCCGTCTTAAATTTGATTGTTTATTTACGTATTAGGGAACCTAAGGTTTGATTATAAACGTTGTTTGACTTGTTTGGAAAAGTTTATAAGTAACGTTTGGGATTCATTTTGTATGCATTTTGATGGAGGGAAACTGGGTGGATTTATTTTTATGGATATCAAGAAGGACGTTATCGAACAAAAGGACCATTTGTGATGTAACTGGGACCTTTTGGAGTGCCAACAGAAGAAGATCATCAAAGGTAAGGCATTTATTATATCGCTATTATATCTGACTTTCGAGTCGCACCTGCCTGGTTGAAATATGTTTTTCATGGTTTTGTATGCGGGGCGCTGTCCTCAGATAATCGCATGGTGTGCTTTCGCCATAAAGCCTTTTTGAAATCTGACACAGCGGCTGGATTAACAAGAAGTTAAGCTGTATTTTGATGTATTACACTTGTGATTTTATGAAAGTTAAATATTTATAATTCTGTAGTTTGAATTTGGCGCTCTGCAATTTCACCGGATGTTGTCGAGGTGTCCCGCTAGCGGCACGCCTTTCCCAAAGAGGTTTTAAGGGCTTGTAAGTAAGCATTTCACGGTAAGGTCTACATCTGGTATTCGGCGCATGTGACAAATAAAATTGTATTTGATTTGAGAGGAGAAGTGAGGAGAGTAGAGGAGGTTAAGGGCAAGGTGCAGATGTGGATGTCTTCTGTGGGTGATATTTTGGGGTATCAACAACATTACAATTAAGCAATAAGACTCAAGGGGGTGTAGTATATAGCCGATATATACCACGGCTATGGGCTGTTCTAATGCACAACGCAACGCAGAGTTCCTGGATACCATATACCAAAAACCCTGAGGTGCCTTATTGCTTTTATAAACTGGTTACCAATGTAATTAGAGCAGTAAAAATACATGTTTTGTTATACCCCGTGCTATACGATCTGATATACCATGACTGTCAGCTCATCAGCATTCAGGGCTTGAACCACCCAGTTTATAATGGGTAATAAGTAACAACAATCGACACTGAGGGCGAAAAAGAAAAACAGTAGCTAGTGACGGAATACTCGTTGTTGCCTCTCACTTTAAAAACCCTGAGATAAAGCGTACGTCTACGACAAGACATACCAACAAGAACTGCGTTCGTCACAGATCCATGTTTACAATCTTTGAGTTTTTACAACCTTTTAAGTCCCGTTATCGATGATGAGAGTATCTTTTTGCAGAAAGAAATTACATCAAGAAATAAAAAATTTCATTAATTATAACGCTGATTTTTGTACAGCAAAGTCTTTGATTTTCAAACAGGCTCAGATCAGGGACAGACTCCAACACAAGCCTCAGTTAAGAGTCTCTGGCTGAACAATGTTAGGCTCATCCGAACATAGTGCAGCGTGGTAGAGGAGCGTAAAGGAGAAGTTACATCCACATTGATGATGACCACGTGTCCATACAGGGCACTTGGGGCCTGGGTGTGCCCCAATACATCTCTCTGATCCTCTGACAGACAGAGAATAATTGTGATTGTTAACTGGTCTGAGATCAGTGGTTGGTGGTTATCCTTCTGCCTGGTTAGGGTCTATGGAACATGAGGGCACCTGGGCAGGTCTGGCATCAGTCTCAGGGTTAAACATGGCGTCCGGTGAGAAAGTAGAGGGGCCGGTCCTCGCTGCAGTTGGCCGTCTGGAACTCATCCCTCAGGCGGAACTGCCACTCATCCTCCAACTCCAGCCGCATGATGGTCTGACGCAGAGAGTTACGGTCCCTGCAGATCACACACAATGTGGCACCTAGGAACAGGGTCAGGGGTCAGAGGTCATAGGTCAAGGAACCAATCAGAAAGGTGCCATTGTTTTCTTACGGTATATACGTGTATTGTTGTATGGTTCATTATACAGTATATGTCATTTTGGATGTATATATTGGAAAACATTATAATCAGAGGTCAGAGAACCAGTCAGAAAGGTGATATTGATCGAGTGAATTGAATTGAAGATTAATAGCCCTAGGCCTCACAGACATTACATTGGTCAAACCTTTCATGGTTCCAAAACTATGGATGAGGTTACACTTAACTATACATAAGGGCTAACAAAACACAACATAGAAAATAGCATTAGTTACCTTTGATGAAGTGAAACTTCTTGAGGAGGCCAGAGACAACGAAGGAGTCACACAAGTAGAGCAGCAGGCCGCTGAAGACCAGACCCTGGTGGTCCAGGTTAGAGGAGTGTGGCCTGGAGCTGACGTAGCATACTGACACCTGGGGATGCAGAAAGCACAGTCACATCTCCACCATCTCAGTCATGATGTTTTATCATGGGAACATGGAATCATTCCAATTGTCCAAATCCTATACGAAAAATTCTTAAAACCTGTGCTTGACTTAACATTTTTACAATACATTTATTTTGCAGAAATCAATGCATGAGTTGGACACGAGTTGGCCTTCAGAAAGTATTCATTCCCCTTACATGTTCTACATGTTAGAATCACCTTCGGCAGCAATTACAGCTGTGACTCTTTCTAGGTAAGTCTCTAAGAGCCTTCCACACCTGGATTGTGCAACTATTCTTTTCAAAATTCTTCAAGCTCTGGCAAATAATTGGTTGTTGATCATTGCTAGACAACCATTTTCAAGTCTTGCCATAGATTTTCAATTAGATTTAAGTCAAAACTGTAACACAGCCACTCAGGAACATTCACTGTCTTCTTGGTAAGCAGCTCCTGTGTTGTTTAGGTTATTATCCTGCTGAAACATGAATTCATCTCCCAGTGTCTGTTGGAAAGCAGACTGAACCAGGTTATCCTCTAGGACTTTGCCTGTGCTTAGCTCCATTCTGTTTCCTTTTCATCCTGAAAAACAGAAGTATCAATTGTTCAACGAATACCTGGAAGACCGTCAACACGTTTGAAAGTATGGATCATATCTCTCAATCTCCGCGTAGGTCGAGTAATAATATTAATAGAGTGATTCATACGGTGACGTGCCCCCACGGTTCATTTAAACTGTATGTCAGACCACACACTGTTTTAGAGAATCTTCTCGCCCAAAGATTCAGTGACAGGAAAGTACTGACGGTCTTCCAGGTATTTGTAAAACCATAGTTACATTGGTAACTTCTGTTTTATATGTATGAAGTTGAACGGAAGTTACGAATGTAACTATGGTTCTACAAATACTTGGAAGACTGTCAGTATTCATACCAACAAGGTCGCAAGGAATAGCACTAATAACCTCTGATTAATGTGCCGGTGCCACTGGAAGAATGGCAGACCCCATGTTGTGGCAGGATGCGACGTTGACATTGTAAAATCTTGAGAACGTGCAGGGCGATGACCAGGCAGCATCTGTGCATATCTCATTCAGGGGGACGCCTCTCAGTGCAGCCCAAGATGTGACAACACTTCTGGTCCAGTAACATATCACACTTTCTGGGACAGGGAGCCCTATACCCTTGTAGGCCTGAGCAATGACATCCACAACCCAGTGAGAAAGCCTCTGCTTGGACAATGCAAGGTCTTTTGACTTCCCAACGAAGCACAGAAACAGCTGGTCTGATTTCCTGTAGTGCTCCAAGGCTTGCATATAGCATTTGAGGGAACAGCCTGGACACTGGAGATTTGCTCGCTCCTCCTCCGCATACTGGAAAGGAGTGAGGGAAGTAGGCCGCCAGCTCGATGGCTTGATGTGAAGGGGTGATACATTTAGGCATAAGGCTGGATAGGGCCATAAGGCCTTCCATGGTATGCAGACAGGACTCATAGAGAGTGCGTGGAGCTCACTCCCACGTTTCACTGATGAAATAGCTAAGAGGAAAGCCGTTTTCAGAGGTAACCATTTTATGTCTGACTCCTCCGTATGTTCGAAGGGAGGTTTGTCAAAGCCTCCAATACTAGTCGCAGATCCCAATTTGTCGCCCGGACAGGTCCACATGTTCAGTTCCAAACCGCTGCCATATCATCTTCACTACTTGCGGGTGAAGTCTCCATTATTCCGGGGTTTCTGTCACGACAAGAAGTCTGCCACTTTGTTCACCTTGCCTGGGAGATTAATGGCTCCTACGGCCCATGTTAGAAGTTGTTGGGCCACCTCATTCCCCCTTGATGGTTGATGTGGAACACTGTCAATGTATTGTCTGATTGTATCAGGAACCGGCAGAAAGTGATTCAGGGCTAGGTAAACTGTCTGAAGTTCTAGCACGTTGATGTGCATTTTTCTCCAGCGGGGGAGCCACTCTCCCCATACAGACCTGTGTTGCCACAGTGCTCCCCAGCCTGTTAGTGAAGCGTCGGTTGTCAGTTCCCGCCTTACTGGAATTGATCCAAGAGGGACATCTGTAGTCAGGTAGGTTCTCTTCCTCCATGGCCGCAGAGTAGAGTAGCATGCCCATGTCACCTGCATTTTGGTGTTTCTGTCCCACTTGGGGTCCAAGAGGAGGTCATTAAACCACACTTGTAGTGGTCTTAAAGACAGGAGGCTTAACGGTGTCACCCCGGAGGCCGCCGTGAGTGTGCCCATCAGTTGTCGGAACGTTTGTACCTTCACCACTCATTCAACTGGAAAATTGCAGAAGAAGAATGCTGTCCACACACTGAGTTGTTTACATGGAATCATAGTACTGGAGTTCAGAGCCATACCAATAAAGGTGACCCTTAGGCTTGTTGTGAAGTCGCTCTTTTTGTTGTTCATGGTAAGGTGGGTCAGTGTCAGCGCTTGGTTCTCGGCCACAAACTCGCGAGAGGGGGAGCAGATGAGCCCGTCGTCAAAGTAAGGAAGGATCTTGATCCCCTGTAGGTGGAGGGAGATCAGGGCTGCACTCACACATCTTGTGGAGATGCAAGGAGCCTGGGAGAGGTCGAAGGGTAATATCACAAACTGGTATGCCTGGCTTTGGATGGCGAACCGCAGAAAATGCCTGTGTTCTGGTAAAACAGGAACGTGAAAGCCATCAGTTTCGTGGGCTTTAGCTCTTTTGGTCGCCCTGGGTGGATCTAGGTGAACAACGCTGGTAAATTATCTATGAAAACCAGGCTGTCAATTCTGACTAACCTCGCTTCCCTTACTTTCACAGGCATAATGGTGCAGTTAATGCAGGGTTCAGCAAGGGCCTCATACAGGTGGCCAACGCTTAGGCAGGCGGGGCACAGGTCATGACCATCTTCTACTTGTAGTTTAGCTCCACAAGAGGAGCGGCCATGCATGCCCAGTGTTCTCTCAGAATGTGAAGAAAAATTTATAAAATAAACAAATAAAATAATTCTTATGCAATAAACTGATTACTCAAATGAACTAATATAATAGTAACTGGAGACTGTATTACAACATCTACCACAATAAAAGAGTAAAGGTAGAGAGCTACAATAATCTGGCAGGAATTGTACAGCACCTGCCAAACAATTTAGGGTGAGCCTAGCTATGACCACAGGGCTGGAGCAGGAGATATATCATGTTTAGGAAAGATATCACATAGGCTTATTAATGTGAAACACGCACGAATGGCCGTCGTTTGGTAAGCCAAGCTGACAACACACAGTGGCAGCTAGGTGGAGTTAGTAAACTAGCTGATGACACACAGTGGCAGCTAGGTGGAGTTAGTAAACTAGCTGATGACACACAGTGGCAGCTAGCTTGTAGCATGCCAGTAATACCAGGGGAGAGGGATGCCTAAGGGGAGGCAATCCAAATCTCACGTCTTATAGCTGAGTAGGCTAACAACCTTCCTAGACGCGGTTATCTAGGGAAGTGACCCGTTTGAGTTTTAAATAGTCGAAGTACAACGAGTGCCCAGTGGCCTCGATAACGAGCACAGCAGTGGAGAATATCTTGACAAGGTTAGCACCAGAGTACGGTGGCCAACACACACACACACACCACTTTGACATTGTAAGGGTATTGTGTATAGGCCAGTGACCAAACATTTATATTTAATCCATTTTAAATTCAAGCTGTAACACAACAAAATGTGGAAATCTTAAGATTTTCTCAGGGCCTATGTTGAGGTAACTGACTAAATCTTACCTCAGGGCCTATGTTAAACACCCTCCCCCCATAGGCCAGAGAGAAAAAACGTGAAGTTTTACAGAGAATCTCGTGCTATTCTACACATTTTGACACGAGGCTCAGATTTTTTTGCTGTTTTAGAACTCAGGGATTCTTAAAAGATGGGACAATCTCAACTATATTGTGATTGACCAAAGTATTAGCCATCACACCATGTAAAGGAACAACCTCCTAATTATTATTTTAAAACATTTTATCAACTAACGGGATTCATGTCAACTCCAGACACCATAAAAGGCATTTCATTTTTACAATTATTATCCAACAAGTGTTTAAAGGCCTTGATTGTTTAATTCTAATTTTAGATTATTCAAATATGGAATACAAATCTCCAAACATCTTTTTTGTTTTGTTTTATAGCTCTATTAAAGACTCCAGGGGTGATTTTGTTAGCATTTTGGCATGTTTTCTAGGTTGAGAACATAAAACAACATGTATAAAGCAAATATTATCCCTTATACCTAGAATAGCATATACTTCAACAGCAAATGTTGCAGAACAGTGATTCTAATATTTTTTCTGAATGTTTACAAAAAAACGATATCTCACCATCAGTGATGGAATTGACAAGCCACTGACGGAGATGACAATAGATATTAAAAACAGACATATTATTGCCTCTAAAAATAAAAGTTCAATACAAACATTTGTAAAATATGGAGAATGATTCATTTGAAAATCCCCAATAAAAACAACCATTCTATCAGATCTTGCAACAGTCTGACGGAGTTGATGTTTTACATAGTTGACAAAAATAAAAATGTTCTTCTTCATTCAAGTGGTATACAAAGCAGCAATTTAGTTTTTCCTCAGTAGCTTTATGACTCCAAAATCTAATGACATGTAACATATTTTAACCAAAATTCATATTCTATCTTAATCTATCAGGCAGACGGAGTTGACAGTTCATGGTTGTGACCAAGGTGATTCCAAAATTGTCTGTTTAAATCTATCAAAAGTAGAGAACTTTACAGATTTTTAGTGGTCTTTTGGCGCTACATGTAATGAGGACATGAATACGAATTTTAGACAAATTAGGATTTTAGACAAATCTGACATCTCCGGAAACATCTTTTAGGATTCAAAGTTTGGAGAGAAATATTCTTTAAAGTCACAGAATTCTATTGCAAGAAACTTACTGCAAGTAGTCTTACATCAGGGCCTATGTTGAGGTAGCTGTCTATATCTTACCTCAGAGCCTATGTTCAGGCAACTGTCTATGGAACTTACCTCAGGGCCTATGTTGAGGTAGCTGTCTAGATCTTACCTCAGAGCCTATGTTCAGGCAACTGTCTATGGAACTTACCTCAGGGCCTATGTTGAGGTAGCTGTCTAGATCTTACCTCAGAGCCTATGTTCAGGCAACTGTCTATGGAACTTACCTCAGGACCTATGTTGAGGTAGCTGTCTAGATCTTACCTCAGAGCCTATGTTCAGGCAACTGTCTATGGAACTTACCTCAGAGCCTATGTTGAGGAAACTGTCTATGGAACTTACCTCAGGGCCTATGTTGAGGAAACTGTCTATGGAACTTACCTCAGGGCCTATGTTGAGGTAGCTGTCTAGATCTTACCTCAGGGCCTATGTTGAGGAAACTGTCTATGGAACTTACCTCAGGGCCTATGTTGAGGTAGCTGTCTAGATCTTACCTCAGGGCCTATGTTGAGGAAACTGTCTATGGAACTTACCTCAGGGCCTATGTTGAGGTAGCTGTCTAGATCTTACCTCAGGGCCTATGTTGAGGAAACTGTCTATGGACAGCACAGGGTTGCTGTTGTTCTGTACTGCCTTGGGGAACAGTCTGTGGCTGCAGCTTTGGAGGAACTTCTCTAGGAGGAACTGAGCCGGGGCAGCCAGGAGGGTGTGATCACTGTCTGGGGCACAGACATACTGGTACGGGCTGATGGGGGCTGGATTCTCCATCACCTAGAGGGGGAGCAGGGTGGGGGTTAGGTTGACTGACTGTGTTTCAGACATATTCAGGCACATACAAACACACTATATTATGTACAATACCAGTCAAACATTTAGACACACCTACTCATTCCAAGGTTTTTCTTTATTTTTACGATTTTCTACATTGTAGAATAATAATGAATACATCAAAGCTATGAAATAAAACATATGGAATCATGTAGTAACCAAAAAAGTGTTATAGAAATTAAAAAATATTTTATACTTGAGATTCTTCAAAGTAGCAACCCTTTACCTTGATGACAGCTTTGAACATGCTTGGCATTCTCTCAACCAGCTTCATGAGGTAGTCACCTGGAATGCATTTCAATTAACAGGTGTGCCTTGTTAAAAGTTCATTTGTGGAATTTCTTTCCTTCTTATTAATGCATTTGAGCCAATCAGTTGTGTTGTGAAAAGGTAGGGTTGGTATACAGAAGATAGCCCAATTTGGTAAAAGACCAAGTCCATATTATGGCAAGAACAGCTCAAATAAGCAAAGAGAAACGACAGTCCATCATTACTTTAAGACATGAAGGTCAGTCAATACGGAAAATGTCAGGAACTTTGAAAGTGCAGTCGCAAAAACCATCAAGCGCTATGATGAAACTGGCTCTCATGAGGACCGCCACAGGAAAGGAAGACCCAGAGTTACCTCTGCTGCAGAGCATAAGTTCATTAGTGTTGACTGCACCTAAGATTGCAGCCGAAATAAATGCTTCACAGAATTCAAGTAACAGACACATCAACATCTACTGTTCAGAGGAGAAGGCGTGAATCAGGCCTTCATTATCAAATTGCTGCAAAAAAAAAACAATACTAAACTTGATAAGAAGAAGAGACTTGCTTGGCCAAGAAACAAGAGCAATGGACATTAGACAGGTGGAAATCTGTCCTTTGGTCTGATGAGTCCAAGTTAGCGATTTTTGGTTCCAACCACCATGTCTTTGTGAGATGCAGAGTAGGTGAACAGATGATCTACGCATGTGTGGTGTCCATCGTGAAGCATGGAGGAGGATGGGGGTGCTTTGCTGGTGACATTGTCAGTGATTTATTTAGAATTCAAGGCATACTTAACCAGCATTGTGCAGCGATACGCCATCCCATCTGGTTTGCGCTTAGTGGGACTATCATTTGTTTTTCAACAGGACAATGACTCAAAACACTCCTCAAAGCTGTGTAAGGGCTATTTGACCAAGGAGAGTGATGGAGTGCTGCATCAGATGACCTGGCCTCCACAATCATCTGACCTCAACCCAATTGAGATTGTGTGGGATGAGTTGGACCGCAGAGTGAAGGAAAAGCAGCCAATAAGTGCTCAGCATATGTGGGAACTCCTTCAAGACTGTTGGAAAAGCATTCCTCATGAAGTTGCTTGAGAGAATGCCAAGAGTGTGAAAAGCTGTCATCAAGGCAAGGGTGGCTACTTTGAAGAATTTAAAATATATTTGATTTGTTTAACACTTTGTTGGTTACTACATGATTCCTTGTGTTATTTCATTTTTGTATTTTACCTTTATTTAGCTAGGCAAGTCAGTTAAGAACAAATTCTTATTTACAATGACGGCCTACCAAAAGGCCTCCTCCTGGGATTAAAAATCCCAAAATGTAATTAAAATATAAGACAAAACACACATCACAACAAGAGAGACAATACAACACTACATAAAGAGAGACCTAAGACAACAACATAGCATGGCAGCAACACATGACAACACAGCAAGGTAGCAACACAACATGACAACAACATGGTAGCAACACAGTAGCAACACAACATGGCAGCAGCACAAAACATGGTACAAACATTATTGGGCACAGACAAAAGCACAAAGTTATTTCATAGTAGTGATGTCTTCACTATTATTCTATAATGTAGAAAATAATAAAAAGCACAAAGAAAAACCCTTGAATGAGTAGGTGTGTCCTTACTTTTGACTGGTACTGTATATATATATATATATATATATATATATATAAAAGTTAAAAAGAAGGATGTGGTAGAAAAAGTAGGAGCAGAAAACTCACTGTGAATTTGGGTTTGACCAGGAAGTCCTTGTGTCCTCCAAAGGGGATGTGTTTGTTCATCAGGCTGAAGTGGTTGAAACGACAGAGCAGCAGACCACTGCTGTTGGCTCTCAGGTTGAAGTCCACCTCCTCACAGCTGTACCTGTTGAGGTCGTACTGTACGTTCTGTGTCAGGTCCACATTGAGCATGACAAAGTCATGGAGGTGGCATCGGGAGAAGGGCATGGCAGGCAGGCGGCGGGCCAGGGCACTGCTCCACTTGCGGGTGCCACACATGGTATACAGGAAGATCTTAGGAGTAGCCTCAATGTGCTGCAGCACCGTCTTCAAAGACACGTTGGTCAGACTGGGCCCTGTGTCTGCCATATCACTGAGGGAGAGAGGGAAGAGACAGATATTAGTAAGGGTGTTGATAGAGTAGTCCAGATAAATGATGGTTCTTTCTGAGAATTCATTGCAGATCAATTTTCATGGGCCAACAATCAGGGAGTTTTTGAGTATATATATATATATATTTTACATTTTAGTCATTTAGTCACTCTTATCCAGAGCAACTTACAGTAGTGAGTGCATACATGTTGGTACTTTTTCATACTGGTCCCCAGTGGGAATCACACCCACAACCCTGGCGTTGCAAGTGCCATGCTCTACCAACTGAGCCACACATGAGGATATGCTTGCATGCGTGCGTGTGCATGCAAGTTTGAGTTTGAAACTGTACCTGCTGCTGTACTGGGGCTGGTGTGCGTTCCAGAGCACACAGGAGTCGTTCATCATGACTATGAAGGGCCAGATGTCCTGCCTCTTGACCCCCTGCTCTTCCAGACGGTTCCTCTCCAGCTCCAGGTTGTGGTATGACAGCTCCTTGATCATGAACCGAGCTGCGCCTGGGACAGAGACAACAGTAATGTTACAGCTATGTTACTGACAGTGGGTACGTTCCAAATGGCACTCTATTCCCAATATGGTGCATTACTTTTGACCAGGACTCTGACCATAATGACATATATGATGATGGTGGAGATCCACTGATTCCTTTCTATTTTATTTAGTTTGGTCTAGTCACATGACCTGACTAGAAAAAGGTCTGGACCGTGGTTATCACCAAGGTCAAATCCAACAGATGTATTGTGGGTCAAATTCACAAATTGTATGAACACAGCAGAAAAATATTTGCCAACCACTAACCAAAGAGCTCTACCACAGAGCTCCAACTCTAAGGCTCTAACTCAAACGACAGTCTGAACACAGTAGCTTTGACCTGAATTTTAATTATTACTTTATTGGTCCGTCCACCTGCTGAACTGTCCTGTTTTTTCGCTCTTTACCTAATGCCCCTATTGCTGCACGTGCCATGTGCCTGTAGTGCTGCAACACTATTGGTCCATCCATAAAGACTACACACCTGATTGGTGGATCCATATATCAGACTACTGGCCTGCTTGTGTTTTCATTGACCAGGCCCTACCCTATTGGTTAATGTAATATTTAACTCACCTACTGACTACAACCTTACTCAACAGATGGCAAGATACAGTGCGTCTCTTGATGTTCACACTGACTGCCATAAATTCATCACTATCAGCAGAGAGAGATAAGCTACTGGACAAACTAAAAGTGTAAAATACATTAGTATATAAAGAAAGACATAAATGTAGTTTATACAACACATGGCAACTCTATGATCTCTTTGCTGAGTGTTCTATCACAAATTACTATGGTCCTCAATGCTACCACTCAGCAGTGAAACACCTTATTGAGCACTATGATGGGACGAAAAACCTGTAGTACTGCAACTCTCCAATCAGGGATCACAGAACTAGACCAATGAAATGAGAGGAACTATATCTAAATGAGGGGTGAGGTTGCCCCTAGACGCTGATGTTGGGTCAGTTTTGTATTTTCCCCACTAATGGTTAAGGTTAGCATTGTGGGAGGGAAAGCTGATCCTAGAACTGTACCTAAGGGAAACTTCACCGCAGAGCCCAGACACTCACCGACTCCGGCGCTGTTCAACATGGCTGGCAGCACCAGCAGGATGTGGTTGGGCCATGTTTTCCTGTAGTGTTGCATCTCGTACTCCTTGACCACCAGGATGTGGAGGTGGGCGGTGCCCTCCATGGCGTGGAAAATGTTGAAAAGGCCGAGCTCCTGACGCCCCGTGGTCGGGGTGAAGATGGGGCTCTTCAACAGACTGGGGTCCTGGGGAGAGGAAGTAGAGATATAATTAAAGTTGCATAGTGTAGCCGGCTAGGGCCCAGGTAGCCTGGTCAAGCAGACTGACTGTTGAGCTGAGCTATCACGAGATCAGGCTACTTCCATTAGGCTAGGACCAGGGCTCATTAGCATCAAACCACTAAAGTGAGAGAAGGAGAGGTACATCAGTGTATAGATCGCTCTGTGTGAGACATGTGGCAACTTCTTGTAACATAATGATGTGAGTGTCTGTGTTGATAATGTGTTGCTTACTGTAGGTGTTGCTTAAATGTTGCTTCTGGCACTGTTTCATTGAAGCATATTACATGCAGTTAGGAAAGCTAAGGCTAGCTTTTTCAAAAAGAAATTGGCATCCTCTACTGTGGAAAGTCTGCACATCAGAGGTATCGGATTCACATGGAATTGTTGTTTAATTCAAATGTTTGAATATAAAATTATTTGTGAAGAGATGAAATGTAATTTTAGCTTCCAAATGAGAGATTTGGGTTTTCATAAGTTTAGGGCTCTGCTCAACCAGTGGCCCGCCCCTGTGAAGAGACATGGGTAAGAAACTTTTCAGACACACCCCTCTCCCTCCACTATATAAGCCAAAGACAAAAATTTAACCTCCTGTTCCGAGGATGTGAGGACGACGGTCCAATGTCAGAATGGTTCAGAAAACATGTCAACTACAGAACTAAGCCAACCTCAGCATGAGCTTTGGTTGCGAATGGTATGAACTTTGAACTCTTATTCACTATAGAAGTGATACCTCCTAGACGTTGTTAGCAACAGCAGCTGCAAACGTAAATTAGGACAGACAGAGTATCCAGTCTACCACTCAGCAGCAGCAGCAGAGACATTCTTCAAAGGACCCGGTTGGGCAACACGGCCTTCCATCTACCACCAACCTACTGAAGCACAGCTCAGAGTAAATATTTATTGCATTTTCCTTTTCCAAATGGGCGGTAATTTAGAATGCATAAGATATTGTATTTACGATAGCACAGATTCGCCCTTTGTTCCTCAGTCTTCCCGCTCTTTCACTCAAACCCAGCCCCTTTCTTTTGTGTAACAAGCTGTCATATCTGTTCCGCCCGCTAGGGACGTTTTCCTTTATGATGTAATTTGTAATCAAGGTATGATTTATTCTGTGTATATGTAATTCTGTGTGATTTAGTTAGGTATTTAGTAAATAAATAATTAAACCCAATTTTGTATTGCTGATTCAACATGTTAGCCAGGGTTCGTGAAGATAACCAAGAATTTACAACTTTCAGATGAGACTGAAATAAGGTGACGATTAATATTGACTGCTATTGATGTAAAATATTACTAGGTCTTTAAGAGTTTATTCAGAAGATAACAGCTCTATAAATATTATTTCGTGGTGCCCCTCCTCTCTAGTTAATTACATTTACATGATTAGCTCAATCAGGTAATATTAATTACGGAGAAAGTATTTTATAGAATAGCATGTCATAACACTTAATCCGGCATAGCCAAAGACACGACACCCCCGATAAATCCACTATAATTGAGAATTTCAATAAGTATTTTTCTACGGCTGGCCATGCTTTCCACCTGGCTACCCCTACCCCGGTCAACTGCCCTGCACCCCCCACAGCAACTCACCCAAGCCTCCCCCATTTCTCCTTCACCCAAATCCAGATAGCTGATGTTCCGAAAGAGCTGCAAAATCTGGACCCCTACAAATCAGCCGGGCTAGACAATCTGGACCCTCTCTTTCTAAAATTATCTGCCGAAATTGTTTCAACCCCTATTACTAGCCTGTTCAACCTCTCTTTCGTATCGTCTGAGATTCCCAAAGATTGGAAAGCTGCCGTGATCATCCCCCTCTTCAAAGGAGGAGACACTCTAGACCCAAACTGCTACAGACCTATATCCATCCTGCCCTGCCTTTCTAAGGTCTTCGAAAGCCAAGTTAACAAACAGATTACCGACCATTTCGAATCCCACCGTACCTTCTCTGCTATGCAATCTGGTTTCCGAGCTGGTCATGGGTGCACCTCAGCCATGCTCAAGGTCCTAAACAATATCATAACCGCCATCGATAAGAGACATTACTGTGCAGCCATATTCATCGACCTGGCCAAGGCTTTCCACTCTGTCAATCATCACATTCTTATTGGCAGACTCAATAGTCTTGGTTTCTCAAATGACTGCCTCGCCTGGTTCACCAACTACTTCTCAGATAGAGTTCAGTGTGTCAAATTGGAGGGCCTGTTGTCCGGACCTCTGGCAGTCTCTATGGGGGTGCCACAGAATTCAATTCTCGGGTCGACTCTCTTCTCTGTATACATCAACAATGTGGCTCTTGCTGCTGGTGATTCTCTGATCCACCTCTACGCAGACGACACCATTCTGTATACTTCTGGCCTTTCTTTGGACACTGTGTTAACTAATCTCCAGACGAGCTTCAATGCCATACAACTCTCCTTCCGTGGCCTCCAACTGCTCTTAAATGCAAGTAAAACTAAATGCATGCTCTTAAACTGATCGCTGCCCACACCTGCCCGCCGGTCCAGCATCACTACTCTGGACGGTTCTGACTTACAATATGTGGACAACTACAAATACCTAGGTGTCTAGCTAGACTGTAAACTCTCCTTCCAGACTCACATTAAGCATCTCCAATCCCGAATTAAATCTAGAATCGGCTTCCTATTTCGCAACAAAGCATCCTTCACTCATGCTGCCAAACATACCCTAGTAAAACTGACCATCCTACCGATCCTCGACTTCGGCGATGTCATTTACAAAATAGCCTCCAACACGCTACTCAGCAAATTGGATGCAATCTATCACAGTGCCATCCGTTTTGTCACCAAAGCCCCATATACTACCCACCACTGCGACCTGTACGTTCTCGTTGGCTGGCCCTCGCTTCATACTCGTCGCCAAACCCACTGGCTCCAGGTAATCTACAAGTCTTTGCTAGGTAAAGCCCCGCCTTATCTCAGCTCACTGGTCACCATAGCAGCACCCTCTCGTAGCACGCGCTCCAGCAGGTATATCTCACAGGTCACCCCCAAAGCCAATTCCCCCTTTGGCCGCCTTTTCTTCCAGTTCTCTGCTGCCAATGACTGGAACGAACTGCAAAAATCACTGAAGCTGGAGACTCATATCTCCCTCACTAGCTTTAAGCACCAGCTGTCAGAGCAGCTCACAGATCATTGCACCTGTACATAGCCCATCTGTAAATAGCCCATCCAACTACCTCATCCCCATACTGTATTTATTTATTTATCTTGCTCCTTTGCACCCCAGTATCTCTACTTGCACATTCATCTTCTGCACATCTATAACTCCAGTGTTTAATTGGTATATTGTTAGTGTTCGTTTCCTCGTTTCCTTATCAATTAGTTACTCATTGGTGAAATTAGCATTATGACAATATCTTTAATTAAATAATTTAAAAACCTTTATTAATGCAATTGCAGACAGAAGTTGACAAACAGGAACATAGCATGAATGTTGCTGAGTAAGTTCTGCATCCAACAAAAGGTCTCCAGGGATTTTATTAAAACCTAAGTCGCGCCCTGGTGATGTCACTGCCTACGTCATCATACTCTACTCCTGGGACCAAAACCATGCCTATAAAGCTGTATAAACAGGGCATTTGTTAGCTAAACACTTAGCAGTAAATGTCCCCTTCCCCCAAAGTTGATTTATTGTGGAATGTTTACCTGGTCTTATCTCCTTCACTCCCCTGCAGAGTTCTTTCTAAGTCACACATTTCTAAGAAGGGCCTCTTTATAATGAGGCAGAAAAAGAGAGAGAGAAAACAAAATACAAATGTAGAACAATACTAAACTTCTACAATTAATATATATATTGTTAATCAGTAGTCTAAAACCCTATAAATGTAAGGAAGGAGGGGTCTTTTAACCCCTCCCCTTCTATTAATAAAACATAAGCATAATACATTTTTTCTAATACATCAAACACTTTGGTACAACCCTTTTCATGACCTCTAGGTGAACCCGACAATATTGTAATTACTTTGCCACCATGGCCTATTTATTGCCTTACCTCCCGTATCTTACCTCATTTGCACACACTGTATATAGACTTTTTCTACTACATTATTGACTATATGTTTGTGTATTCCATGTGTAACTCTGTGTTGTTGTAGGTGTCGAACTGCTTTGTTTTATCTTGGCCAGGTCACAGTTGTAAATGATAACTTGTTCTCAACTAGCCTACCTGGTTAAATAAAGGTGAAATAAAAAAATATACATAAAAAATGCACTACTGATTACAGAAGCTGAAGGGAGAACATTCCTTGCCACTATTCATACTCATCTTGGGAACAACATTCTTAGAACTCGAGGGCAGACTCAAGATTGTCCATATCACCCTTTACCTGCGCAGAGACGAGGGGCAGCCTCATGCTCTCCAGGTGCCTGCCGTGCTGGCTGAAGACAAAGTGCTGCTCCTTGGCCTTGGGGATGATGAAGTGGAGCTGCACCTCCTCTCCCAGCATGGATGAGCAGAATGTGAAGGCGTGGAAGGTACACTCCGACAGCTGAACAAAAACACACATCGTTACACACCCTGTACACTCAGAGCTCCACCACCCAACACACCGCCCAGCACACCACCCAGCACAAAAGGCTGCTATGCTCAGCACAACAGTCCTTCTTCAAGTTGGGTGGTGTTTTTCTAGAGGTTTAGAAAAGTAGAAGAAGGGTGGGGCTGTTGAGAACACACAACACAGCAATAGTTGACACAGGTGTTCTGTTAGTTAAGCCAATAAATCAAGTTCTCCCATGAGACAAACAATCTCTTCACAATGACAAACTACTTTTCCCCTTCCAGAACCATCTTTAGATCTAAATATATAGATGGCTTTGTTCCCTCCCTATGTACTGACCTGTGTGGCAGGGCTTCCTTCACAATAATGGTGACACTGCTCACAATGGTGAAATGCATTGTGGGCCGCGAACATACTCAGCCGAATCGACACAGTCTCCCTCTTTACAGGCATTTGGCTCTCTCCTTCCAGTTTAGGATCTGCATGGACAAATATTACAGTTACATCCACATACTATGGGACAAAGCAGTTTAACTTAGGGCTGCAATCCCGTTAACGGGATCGATATGACAACAGCCAGTGAAAGTGCAGGGCACCAAATTCAAACAACAGAAATCTCATAATTAAAATTCCTCAAACATACAACTATCTTATACCATTTTAAAGGTAATCTTGTTGTTAATCCCACCACAGTGTCCGATTTCAAAAAGGCTTTACAGCGAAAGCACCACAAACTATTATGTTAGGTCACCACCAAATCACAGAAAAACACAGCCATTTTCCCAACCAAAGACAGGAGTCACAAAAAGCAGAAATAGAGATAAAATGAATCACTAACCTTTGATGATCTTCATCAGATGACACTCATAGGACTTCATGTTACACAATACATGTATGTTTTGTTCGGTAAAGTTTATATAAAAAAATCTCAGTATACATTGGCGCGTTATGTTCAGTAGTTCCAAAAACATCCGGTGATTTTGCAGAGAGCCACATCAATTTCCAGAAATACTCATAATAAACGTTGATCAAAGATCAAGTGTTATACATGGAATTTTAGATCCACTTCTCCTTAATGCAACCGCTGTGTCAGATTTCAAAAAAGCTTTACGGAAAAAGCAAAAACCATGCAATAATCTAAGGTCGGCGCTCAGAGCCCAATCAAGCCATACAGGTACCCGCCATATTGTGCAGTCAACAGAAGTCAGAAATAACATTATAAATATTCACTTACCTTTGATGATCTTCATCAGAATGCACTCCCAGGAATCCCAGTTCCACAATAAATGTTTGATTTGTTCGGGTAATGTCCATCATTTATGTCCAAATAGCTACTTTTGTTAGCGCGTTTGGTAAACAAATCCAAAGTCACGAAGCGCGTTCACTAAAAGCAGACGAAATGTCAAAAAGTTCCCTAACAGTCAGTAGAAACATGTTAAACGATGTATTGAATCAATCTTTAGGATGTTTTTAACATAAATCTTCAATAATGTTCCAACCGGAGAATTCCTTTGTCTTCAGAAATGCAATAGAACAGAGCTCACTCTCACATGAACGCGCATGGTCAGCGCATGTTCAGCTCATGATAGACCTCACTCAATCCCCTCTCCTTCGGCCCCACTTCACAGTAGAAGCATCAGACAAGGTTCTAAAGACTGTTGACATCTAGTGGAAGCCGTAGGAAGTGCAAAATGACCCATATCCCACTTTGTATTTGATAGGCGATGAGTTGAAAACCTACAAACCTCAGATTTCCCACTTCCTGGTTGGATTTTTTCTTCGGTTTTTGCCTGCCATATGAGTTCTGTTATACTCACAGACATCATTCGAACAGTTTTAGAAACTTCAGAGTGTTTTCTATCCAAATAGACTAATACTATGCATATATTAGCAACTGGGACTGAGGAGCAGGCAGTTTACTCTGGGCACCTTTTCATCCAAGCTACTCAATACTGCCCCTGCAGCCATAATACGTTTTAAGATACACACAGATAACAAATCAATATACATAGCACACTTGAGGTAGAAGTTGCCCTTAAACTAAGATCAGATGATCTAAGATCAGATGTTAACCCCAAATATTAACTTAACCTATTAATGGGGTCCACTCATATCTGACCCTGAATCAGTGAATCAGGGCAGCTTCCTTCTACAATGACAGGGACATGGGCCGTGAATAAGAGTTTATTTCTGCTGACCTTTCAAGCCCTTTGGCATCTTGTCAGTGTAAACGGAACTGGCACTTCTGAACTTAGGGTCTGGTCTCTAGGGAAGAGGTCAAAGGGTAGTTTGCGGATCTCCTCGATGTCTGGCCACTGGGTCCTGGCTGGGGGTGTGGCCTCAGACATGTCTGTGATCGCTAGAAGAGGAGGAGAATGACACATCAACAAACATTTACATCAGCTTCAGTTCCTCGAGTCACACAGCATCAGAGAGAGAGAGAGAGAGACAAAAATAAAGACAGAGATAGATAAAACAGAAGATCCAGCTCTCCTTACTTTCCTCCAGCTCCTCTTCATCGTACACATCCACTTCCAGCAGTCTAATCAACATGCGGAACAGGATGCGTAGAAACTGCAGGTAGGCACCGGTCTTCCCCACCTATTACAGAGAACAGAGTAATTAAATGGACTTACCTATCTGGTTGATACAACTGACACTCTGACATTGCATGCAGCCATCAACACTCAATCTTAGGCATCCATTCTAATACCATAATTATACACAATTGCCTCTTAGGACTCCATACAACTAGGCCGATATTCTCTTGCACATGGTGGTAGAAGACTGATACTTATCTCTGTATCCGTATGGGAGGGATATGATGGGACAATCCATATCAGCATGCAGCTCTAGACTACGCCGGATGGCATGCACAGGAGAGGTGCTGTCATTGATATAGATATGAGGTGATAGATTAATATCTGTATGGTCTCTAACCTGCGGGGGTCCACTGAGCAGCAGGCGTCGTGCGTGTGGCACTGGGGGAGCCTCGTGGTCGGCATGGTGCTGCCCGGCTACGGTCCACTGTCTGTAGAAGAGGCTCTGCTCTGCCCCCTGGAGGTTAGGTCTGAAGAGGGGCCTCAGCAGGCTGCTCCAGCCCACATCAGCGTGAGGCAGCAGGGAGAAGGAGCTCAGCTGGCTCCCTGATTCTGGAGCCAGGAGGTTGTAGGCTGCGTGGGACAGGATGACAGTCCGCGGAGAGACTAGAGGGGACTTGCTGCCCCCGCCACACTGCGTGGACTGGCTGGGGCGTTGGGTAGAGGAGGAGGAGAGGGAGGAGGAAGAGGAGGAGGAGAGGGAGGAGGAAGAGGAGGAGCAGGAGGGAGGGGTGTTGGAGGGGCAGGGGGCGGTATTACCCAGGGAGTCACACTCCTGTTTGACCCGGCAGGGGGAGGATGAGGTCGTGCTCGGAACTGTCCTGTAGTCCATCATGATGCTGCCTGCCTTGCCTCCGGGGGGGCAGGAGGAGGTGGAGGGCTTCTGGGAGGAGTCAGGGATGTCAGAAGAGCTGACCCCGTTCTCTGCCAGAGAGCCTGAGGAAGGGAGAGGAATAGGATGGGGAGAGAGAAAGTTCAGACTCATAGAATAGTCTTTCAACTGTTTCGTAAACCCTTTCCAACTGTAACACCCTCACTACACAGTATCCTGAAACCTGAAAACAAGCGGCTCATCCCCATTTTCTAAACATGTTGAGTCTGTTGTCCAGGGACCTACCTGAGGCTTTAGTAGCAGTGCTGACATTGCTCTGGGACTTCTCCAGGTCAACGTGAAGGTCTGGGCCCTGGGGGCCGCTGGTTTTGTCTGTCTCTTGGTCCCTGGGGGCCATTGCCTTGCGGGGCTCCTGCACCATCCCCAGGGACACGTAGGAGCAGGCTAGACCTACCTCCTGCTCCAGGGCCATACGTGTCAGGTAGCTGGAGTCGATCAGACGCAAATCACAGTACTTCAGGGACCTTTAAGGGGAAAAAATAGGAAAGGTGAGGTGGGGGATTCAGCAGTTTTACCAAGTCAATCCAATAGACGGTAAACCTTTTTTACAGGATGGTGATGACCATTGGGACTAGTTATACAAATTGGGAAACACTTTGCATTACTAGCATTATTACAACATTACTATGGAGGTTTAAGAGCAACATCAAGTGCTACACAAATTTGTAATATGCTGTCATCATATCAATACTACTGTGGCAAATGTGATGTGTTTGAGTTGATCACCTTGGGAAGGTCTCTCCCAGAGGGTCTTTTCCAGTGAGGATGACGACGCAGGGAAGACCCTCCAGATCCTCAAAGGTTTGAGGGATCCAGTCCTCATTTTCACATCCCTGCCAGGCCTGCAGCAACAACACAATACACAATTAGAAATGTTTCGTGACCAAATTAAAACCAAGTTAGGTAACACTTTATTTGGATAGTTTGTAGAGCATCTATAGATGGACTATCACTAATATTTAAACTATCTACGAATCCTAACTCTAACTCTAGCCCTAACCTTTACCCTTATCCTAATCCTAAACTTAACTCTTACCCTAACCCTATCACTTACACTAACCCTTATTTGCGTTTTTTGTAACTTATTTTTTACTTATTTTGTACATAATGTTGCCACTACCGTCTCTTATGACCGAAAATAACTTCTGGAAATCAGGACTGTGATTACTCACCACAGACTGGCAGAATCTTTTTTTTCCTTTAACGAGTCTGATGAGCCCGACGCGAACGATATACTGCTTTCTCGGGAACAGGCCCAGATCCCCATGATTTGCGTGAAGAGGAGGCGGAGAAAAAGGGGCCAAAGGGCGGGTTGCCTTCTGAGAATTCGTAGGCGATCGAATAAACACCCACTACCTTCCATTCTGTTAGCAAACGTGCAATCGTTGGAGAATAAAATAGATGACCTACAGTTGAAGTCGGAAGTTTACATACACCTCAGCCAAATACATTTAAACTCAGTTTTTCACAATTCCTGACATTTAATCCTAGTAAAAAATTCCCCGTCTTAGGTTAGTTAGGATCACCAATTTATTTTAAGAATGTGAAATGTCAGAATAATAGCAGAGAGAATGATTTATTCAGCTTTTATTTATTTCATCACATTCCCAGTGGGTCAGAAGTTTACATACACTCAATTAGTATTTGGTAGCATTGCCTTTAAATTGTTTAACTTGGGTCAAACGTTTCGGGTAGCCTTCCACAAACTTCCCACAGTAAGTTGGGTGAATTTTGGCCCATTCATCCTGACAGAGCTGGTGTAACTGAGTCAGGTCTGTAGGCCTCCTTGCTCGCACACACCTTTTCAGTTCTGCCCACAAATTTTCTATAGGATTGAGGTCAGGGCTTTGTGATGGCCACTCCAATACCTTGACTGTGTTGTCCTTAAGCCATTTTGCCACAACTTTGGAAGTATGCTTGGGGTCATTGTCCATTTGGAAGACCCATTTGCGACCAAGCTTTAACCTCCTGACTGATGTCTTGAGATGTTGCTTCAATATATCCACATAATTTTCTTGCCTCATGATGCCATCTATTTTGTGAAGTGCACCAGTCCCTCCTGCAGCAAGGCACCCCCACAACATGATGCTGCCACCCCCGTGCTTCATGGTTGGAATGGTGTTCTTCGGCTTGCAAGCCTCCCCCTTTTTACGCCAAACATAACGATGGTCATTATGGCCAAACAGTTATATTTTTGTTTCATCAGACCAGAGGACATTTCTCCAAAAAGTATGTGTGCAGTTGCAAACCGTAACCTGGCTTTTTTATGGCGGTTTTGGAGCAGTGGCTTCTTCCTTGCTGAGCGGACTTTTAGATTATGTCGATATAGGACTTGTTTTACTGTGGATATAGATACTTTTGTACCTGTTCGCTCCAGCATCTTCACAAGGTCCTTTGCTGTTGTTCTGAGATTGATTTGCACTTTTTGCACCAAAGTACGTTCATCTCTAGGAGACAGAAAGCGTCTCCTTCCTGAGCGGTATGACGGCTGCGTGGTCCCATGGTGTTAATACTTGCGTACTATTGTTTGTACAGATGAACGTGGTACCTTCAGGCGTTTGGAAATTGCTCCCAAGGATGAACCAGAATTGTGGAGGTCCACAATTTTTTTTCTAAAGTCTTCACTGATTTTTATTTTCCCATTATGTCAAGCAAAGAGGCACTGAGTTTGAAGGTAGGCCTTGAAATACATCCACAGGTACACCTCCAATTGACTGAAATTATGTCAATTAGCCTATCAGAAGCTTCTAAAGCCATGACATAATTTTATGCTGTTTAAAGGCACAGTCAAAATAGTGTATGTAAACACAAACTGGAATTGTGATAGTGAATTATAAGTAAAATAATCTGTCTGTAAACAATTGTTCGAAAAATTACCTGTGTCATGCACAAAGTAGATGTCCTAACCGACTTGCCAAAACTATAGTTTGTAAACAAGAAATTTGTAGAGTTGTTGAAAAACTCGTTTTAATGACACCTACCTAAGTGTACGTAAACTTCCGACTTCAACTGTACGCGCAAGATTAAACTACCAACGAGACATTCAAAACTGTAATATCTTATGCTTCACGGAGTCGTGGCTGAACGACGACACTATCAACATACAGCTGGCTGGTTATATGCTGTACCGGCAGGATAGAACAGCGGCGTCTGGTAAGACAAGGGGTAGCGGACTATGTATTTTTGTAAATAACAGCTGGTGCACGATATCTAAGGAAGTCTCGAGCTATTGCTCGCCTGAGGAAGAGCATCTCATAATAAGCTGTAGACCACACTATCTACCTAGAGAGTTTATCTGTATTTTTCGTAGCTGTTTACATACCACCACAGTCAGAGGCTGGCACTAAGACAGCATTGAAAGAGCTGTATTCCACCATAAGCAAACAAGAAAACGCTCACCCAGAGCTGGCGCTCCTAGTAGCCGGGGACTTTAATGCAGGGAAACTTAAATCCGTTGTTAAAGCATGTTAAATGTGCAACCAGAGGAGAGAAAAAAAAACTCTGGACCACCTTTACTCCACACACAGAGACCCATACAAAGCTCTCCCTCGCCCTCCATTTGGCAAATCTGACCATAATGCTATCCTCCCGATTCCTGCTAACAAGCAAAAATTAAAGCAGGAAGCACCAATGACTAGATCAATAAAATAGTGGTCAGATGAAGCAGATGCTAAGCTACAGGACTTTTGTGCTATCACAGACTGGAATATGTTCCGGGATTCCTCCGATGGCATTGAGTTGTACACCACATCAGTCATTGGCTTCATCAATAAATGCATCAATGACTTTGTCCACACAGTGACCATATCAACCAGAAACCCCACCCAGAAGCCACTGAGCTAAAGGCTAGAGCTGCCGCTTTCAAGGAGCGGAACTCTAGTTCAGAAGCTTATAAGAAATCCCGCTATGCCATCCGACGAACCATCAAACAGGAAAAGCGTCAATACAGGACTAAGATCGAATCATACTACACCGGCTCTGACGCTTGTTGGATGTGGCAGGGCTTGCAAACCATTACAGACTACAAAGGGAAGCACAGCCGAGAACTGCCCAGTGACACGAGCCTAACAGACGAGCTAAATAACTTCTATGTGCATGAGAGCACTAGCTTTTCCGAAAGACCATGTGATCACGCTCTCCGCAACCAATGTGAGTAAGACCTTTAAACAGGTAAACATTCACAAGGCAGCAGGGCCAGACGGATTGCCAGGACGTGTACTGCGAGCATGCGCTGACCAACTGGCAAGTGTCTTCACTGACATTTTCAACCTCTCCCTGTCCGAGTCTGTAATACCAACATGTTTTATGCAGACCACCATAGTGCCTGTGCCCAAGAACACTAAGGTAATCTGCCTAAATTACATTACCAACCCGTAGCACTCACATCTGTAGCCATGAAGTGCTTTTAAAGGTTGGTCATGGCTCACATCAACACCATTATACCAGAAACCCTAGACCCACTCCAATTTGCATACCGCCCCAACAGATCCACAGATGATGCAATCTCTATTGCACTCCACACTGCCCTTTCTCACCTGGACTTATGTGAGAATGCTATTCATTGACTACAGCTCACCATAGTGCCCTCAAAGCTCATCAAAAAGCTAAGGACCCTTGGACTAAACACCTCCCTCTGCAACTGGATCCTGGACTTCCTGACGGGCCGCCCCCAGGTGGTAAGGGTAGGTAAACAACACATCCGCCACGCTGATCCTCAACACAGGGGCTCCTCAGGGGTGCATGTTCGGTCTTCTCCTGTACTCCCTGTTCACTCATGACTGCACGGCCAGGAACAACTCCAACACCATCATTAAGTTTGCTGATGAAACAACAGTGGTAGGCCTGATTACCGACAACGACGAGACAGCCTATAGGGAGGAGATCAGAGAACTGGCCGTGTGGTGCCAGGACAACAACCTCTCCCTCAACGTGATCAAGACAAAGGAGATTATTGTGGACTACAGGAAAAAGAGGACCGATCATGCCCCCATTCTCATCGACGGGGCTGCAGTGGGGCAGGTTGAGAGCTTCAAGTTCCTCGGTGCCTACATCACCAACAAACTAACATGGTCCAAGCACATTAAGAGGGCACGACAAAACCTAATCCCCCTCAGGAGACTGAAAAGATTTGGCATGGGCCCTCAGATCCTCAAAAGGTTCTACAGCTGCACCATCGAGAGCATCCTGACTGGTTGCATCACTGCTTGGTACAGCAACTGCTCTGCCTCCGACCGCAAGGCACTACAGAGGGTAGTGTGAGGCTGGGGCCAAGCTTCCTGCCATCCAGGACCTCTACACCAGGTGGTGTCAGAGGAAGGCCCTAAAAATGGTCAAAGACTCCAGCCACCCTAGTCAAAGACTGTTCTCTCTGCTACCGCTCGGCAAGTGGTACCTTAGCACCAAGTCTAGGTCCAAGAGGCTTCTAAACAGCTTCTACCCACAAGCCATAAGACTCCTGAACACCTAATCAAATGGCTACCCAGACTATTTGCATTGCACCCCCCTCTTTTACACCGCTGCTACTCTCTGTTGTTATCATCTATGCATAGTCACTTTAACAAATCTACCCACATGTACATATTACCTCAACTAACTGGTGATCCCGCACATTGACTCTGTACCAGTACCCCCCTGTTTATAGTCTCGCTATTGTTAATCTTTACTTGTTACTTTTATTTATTATTCTTATCTGTATTTTTTTTAAACTGCATTGTTGATTAGGGGCTCGTAAGTAAGCATTTCACTGTAAGGTCTACACCTGTTGTATTTTCTGTGAACTCTGTGGCATCACCATAGAGACCACCAGAAATCCGGACAACAGGCCCTCCGATTTGACACACTGAACTCTATCTGAGAAGTAGTTGGTGAACCAGGCGAGGCAGGCATTTGAGAAACCAAGGCTGCTGAGTCTGTCGATAAGAATGTGGTGATTAACAGAGTTGAAAGCCTTGGCCAGGTCGATGAAGACGACTGCACTGTACTCTCTTTTATCGATGGCGGATATGATATCGTTTAGGACCTTGAGCGTGGCTGAGGTGCACCCATGACCTGCTCGGAAACCAGATTGCATAGTGGAGAAGGTATGGTGGGATTCGAAATGTTCGGTGATCTGTTTGTTAACTAGGCTTTCAAAGACTTTAGAAAGGCGGGGCAGGATGAATATAGGTCTGTAACAGTTTGGGTCTAGAGTGTCTCCCCCTTTGTTTTTGTCGCACTGCTTTGCTTTATCTTGGCCATGTCGCAGTTGTAAATGAGAACTTGTTCTCAACTGGCCTACCTGGTTAAATAAAGGTGAAATAAAAATAAATAAATACAATTTGAAGAGGGGAGGGGGGTGACTGTGGCAGCTTTCCAATCTTGTTGTCTCAGTGGTGGAACAATTTTCTACCCCATTATTTATGCGGCTATTTAGAAGTTTTTACTTGCAATGACTGTGATATGTGTTTGTTTTCCTACCTTAGTTGAATGCACTGACTAAGTCGCTTTTGATAAAAGTGTCTGCTAAATGACTCAAATGTGAATGTAATTCCAAATAGGTACCACCAGATGATGTAGATGAACCACTGCGCAGGGCCACTCACCAGGCTGTCTGTGTTGGCTGGCCAGTGCACCTCGTTGTGAACGCTGATACGGGACTGTCTTGTCTGCAGGGCGAAGGGGAAGCAGCTGACCTGCAGCACCAGCAGGTTCAAGGCCTCCAGGACCTCCTGGCAGTTTACCACCCTGTCAGCTATACCCTGAAGCTCCCCGTGGCACACCAAGCCGGACCGGGCACTACACAGCGAGGGGAAACAAAAATGAAGTTACTTTGGCGTAAGTAGTTCTGTCCTCTTCTATATTTATGACCAAAAATACGCCTCTGCTCTTTTCTGTCTTGTTCTGACTTGGCTTGGGCTGTTCTGTTCTTATTCAGTACACTATGTAGACAGACCCTCTAGCCATAGCAAAGTTTTCATCACTACATCTGTCAGAACCAAAAGTATCAGCAGCACAACTTCAAGTTTACTCAAATGTGTGTGTGCATGTGTGTGTGTGTGTGTGTGTGTGTGTGTGTGTGTGTGTGTGTGTGTGTGTTACCTGGTCAGGTCCACGTGGGAGTTGTCGTGGATGAGCACGAAAAGGGTGTAGGGGTTCTGTTTGACTTTCCTCATGAAGGCCTCCATCTTGGCGTGGAAGTCTCCGTCTAGACGCACCACATACTGGTCTGACCTCTGGTGGGCTGAGGAAGCATCCTCTATACCCAGGTCCACTAGCACTCCTGTTGGAGACAGGCAGAAAGAGATTACTAAAAGTCCAACAATCATTACTAAGAAACCTCATAAAAGGCAGATATACTGTAATCCTGAGATGAGTCTCTTGTAGACGACCACCTAAAAATGTGATTTTTCAATCCATTGTTTTGCTAGTGCAGCCTTTAAATTCTAATTTGACCCTCTTCGCCCCTCATGAGTACCTGATTGTTGGATGCGATGAGCGGTCTGGTTCACCAGGATGTGAGACGGAGGAACCAGAACCAGGAAGTCCACCTTGCAGAAGCGGCCCAGGTCCAGACTCTGGCTGCCTGAGTCTGCTATGGAACACACCAGGGAGAGCAGGCTCCTGGCTACACTCAGCTGGGGAGAGTGGATCTGAAACATGTCACTCAGCAGCTCTGTTGGAGGAGGGGGGAGGAACATGCAGGTCAGCATACTGGAAACTTAGAGCTGAATATATACAGTAGATTATTATGATATCTATCCATCCATATTCTGATCCAGAAGCTTCATAGTGAGTCTCCAGCAGGAAGAGGAGGAGAAGACAGAGGAAGGGCCAGACAGAAGCCATGTCTCACCTGACTCGGAGGGAGGTACCATGGTGGCTGCCTCCTGGGACGGGATGTGGTTGGTGACATCGCTTTGGAATGGCTGGATGACCTGGCCCTTCAGTTGCCGCTGGATGTGTAGCAGCTGCTTGTCCAGGTTGTCCCCTGGAAACAACAACACAACAGGCCACCACCCGTCAGAGACAAAGACACTCACACACACAGCAGCTACATAAGCAAACCCTCCTCATCAAATATTGATGTGTCTGTCTGTGGCACAGTGTCCCGTTCCCATCCTGTGACTGCCAAACTGCCAGTCCAAGGTATTGCTAAACTAAGCAGTAGGGATGGGCCAGTGGGCATTAAGGAAGGTGAATATGCATCATTTGGAAAAGATACATAAACAGAATAATATGGGACCTAGATTGTGGTGTTCTGTTTTCATATTGACACTAAAATAAACATTGTCCTTGAAACACAGTTCATGTTTCTTTGATTAATTGATTGATTCATTAAATGGACTACCTACATAATTACTTTTCCTCCAACAAAAAAATGAGAAAATAGAGTAGAAATGATCTTTGAGTTTTTTCCATTGATGTCCTGTCCCATGGCACTTACTATGCTCACCTAGTGATGTGGTTTTGAAGTTAGACTCCAGGACACTGACTTTTCCTGTTATGAGCTCGTAGCTGATCTCCTTCAGGAACTCATTGGTGGTGAGCATTCCCTCAGCTAGTGCTCTCGCCTGGTACTTCCCTGTAAGACACATATAGACAAGTGTGAAACAGTCTTACTGTCCTTTGCGCCGTAAGACTGTTTCAGCCCACAGAACTAATGCCTAGGCAGCTCTGGGAGCTGACGCAAGGCTTCAGGTCTCAGGCAAGGTTCACCTACTAGAATTACTTCCTTTGGCAATTTTTTCTAGAGTGGATAGTCAAGGGGCCGGAACATAATTACAAATAATTTTAAGACTGCAAATTGCCCTCAAGAAGCCCAACAGATGTAATATGTAAAACATAACTATTTCAAACCTTGTTACATTTATATACGATCACATACATATATCTCTTTATTATGGAAACAGATTTGCAAAATTAAAATCACTTGGAGCTGATTTGCTGGTGTCTTTCATGTCCAACAAATATATAAAAATGTTATCTCAGAACTTGGGGGGGCCAAATCAAATCACCCGTTGGCCAAATTCGGACCGTGGACCACCATTGGGGAACACTGCTATAACTATACAGACACAACACATCTAGGTATTGTAGTGTAAAGACAGAATGAGAACACTCACCCAGGACGAGCACACATAACTCGTTGCCGCTCATCTTGGAGGCAAAAACAATAACCACGTAGGTGGGCAGGCACTGTTGGTGGGGCGGCCCACTGCAGAGTGAGCGCAGGGACTCGGAGATGCCCTCCCCCAGGGAGTTTTGAGTGACTAGGACCTGAACCCTGCCCCCAGAGACGCTGGCCTCCAGACGGGCTAGCCAGGGAAGCTGGGCCGGGGAGATGGAGGGACCTCCAGGACAAATCAACATGGCCTTCAGCACGATCTGCTCAAACACCTCCCTCAGAGGGATCTGCTCCGAACCTGGGGTGGGGGGAGGAGATATGAGGAAAGGAGAAGTGTAGAGAAGAGAAGTGAACAGAAGATAAAAAATAAATATATCAGTTTCCCATGTCTACTTGCTATTTGTTTTGCAGGGGATGGTGTTCTTATGCAGTGCTTAATTTGAGCTGGATCCTCTGTTACCTCTCTGTTTTGGACTGTTTTGTTCTGGAACCTATACCTCTCATGGCCTGAAAAATAATTTTCACTTTTAGCAATGGAAAAATTCTAATAAAAGTTGCCTCTTCATTAAATCCCCTGCCCCAATGTAATATGAAAAAAGTAGATATTCGAAGAGTTGATTCGGGTTGGGCCGGCTCATGGTTTGCGCAACATTGCAACCTATGTTTGAGACAAACGCGTCTAGAAGAAAAAAGAAACGCACACCTATGTAGGCGAGGTGCTGGCTAGCGGAGTAGAAAACTAGAAAATAAAGGAGAGCCGCACACTCTAGGAGCTCAGATGCAAAAATATTTAATTACCAACGTTTCGACAGGCAAGCTGTCTTCATCAGGGTACAAAAAGAGACAAACGCGTGGCCATGGCTGTGTGAGAAGAACGCCTGTATCGCTCACAAAATTAGAATGACATTCACTTTCTATGATCCCTCTCTCTGCTCTGATAGACATGAGCCTGCAACTCTCATCTCTCCACCGCAAAGGGTTCTGGAGCTGCAGCACCCCTGATGAATTGAAATAAATGAGCCAAAGTTATAGAATTACTGCTATCTGTTCAGAAATAAATGAAATTATTCAGAGTAGCCTACCAAGAAAAGGCCTATAATTTTGACACAGAGAATCAATAACTTCTTTAAAAAAAATACCTAGTTGTGGATTGTGTATATTCCAACAACAAGTCATAGCCTACAGATGGGAACGCGCGGCAAATCTGTGAATGAACAGCATAAAAAATAAACCTTTTTCCAATATTTCAAATATAATCGCAGGAAAACACAGGTTGGAATGCAAATGGTTCCTGCTGAAAAGACTCTAATCTGTCTGCTGTAGGCTAACAAAATATTTCATTTTACAAAGTAAAATAACAGAGATATGCTTTCAAGTGAAACTGGACTATAATTTCCTCCTCATATTGTAGCCTACAGTGTCTCCACACACCTAGGCTATTGATGGATTCAAGACAAGGTCATTTTTATCAGATTCTCAGTTTGTCAGTGTCAAAGTAGCCTGTCAATTTGATAACTTGTGCAGTATTAAAGATTCCAGTTATGTAAAAGTATGCAGAATTGCATGAAATGCATTTATAAAAGTCCACATTTCTTCCGGACCGTAGGCACTAAAAATGTTCCCCATGTGTGCAACTTCTGCTCTACGCCTCTACGCAAATGCGATGATATGCATGCAATGCTTTATTAGCCTATAAAGGTGATTTTCTTTTCTCATGCGTTCCGGTACCTCAGAGCTCCCTAGGTCACCCCCCTCTCACCCTCACTTTTTGTTCCGGCACCTCCTGATTTACAAATGATGCACTGGTCTTATGTTTGTATAATGTGAACAAAATGTTCATCTCAAGGTCATGCTAGCTTTTTGGAGCTGCCATTAAAGTGCATCAGTGACAGTAAGTGGAGCAGTGGCAGGGATTGAGCACTTTGAGTTACAATGGGGGAGGGGGATCCAACTACCTCATCGGTGTTACCCATAGAGGTACACTACATGACCAAAAGTATATGGACACCTGCTCGTCGAAAATGTAATTCCAAAATCATAGGCATTAAAATGGAGTTGGTCCCCCCTTTGCTGCTATAACAGCCTCCACTCTTCTGGGAAGGCTTTCCACTACATGTTGGAACATTGCTATGGGGACTTGCTTCCATTCAGCCACAAGAGCATTAGTGAGGTCGGGCACTGATGTTGGGCGATTAGGCCTTGCTCGCAGTCACCGTTCCAATTCATTCCAAAGTTGTTCAATGGGGTTGAGGTCAGGACTCTGTGCAGGTCAGTCAAGTTCTTCCACACCGATCTCGACAAACCATTTCTGTACAGACCTCGCTTTGTCCATGGGGACATTGTCATTCTGAAACAGGAAAGGGCCTTCTCCAAACTGTTGCCACAAAGTTGTTATCACAGAATCGTCCAGAATGTCATTGTATGCTGTAGCGTTAAGACTTCCCATCACTGGAACTAACAGGCCTAGCCCAAACCATGAAAAACAACCCCAGACCATTATTCCTCCTCCACCAAACTTTACATTTGGCACTATGCTTTCGGGCAGGTAGCATTCTCCTGGCATACGCCAAATCCAGATTCATCTGTGGGACTGCCAGATGGTGAAGTGTGATTCATCACTCCACTGCTCCTGAGTCCAATGGCGGCGAGCTTTACACGACTCCAGCAGACGCATGGTGATCTCCGGGTTTTGTGCGGCTGCCATGCAAACCCATTTGATGAAGCTCCCGATGAACAGTTCTTGTGCAGACGTTGCTTCCGGAGGCAGTTTGGAACTCAGTAGTGAGTGTTACAACCGAGGACAGACAATTTTTACACGCTACGAAGTGGCCTACCACTTCGCGGCTGGGCCATTGTTGCTCCTAGACATTTCCACTTCACAATAACAGCACTTACAGTTGACTGGGGCAACTCTAGCAGGGTAGAAATTTGATGAACTGACTTGTTGAAAGGTGGCATCCTATAACGGTGCCACGTTGAAAGTCACTGAACTCTTCAGTAAGGCCATTCTACTGCCAATGTTTTCCTATGGAGATTGCATGGCTGTGTGCTTGATGTTATACACTTGTCAGTAACGGATGTGGCTGAAATAGCCAAATCCACTAATTTGAAGGGGTGTCCATATACTTTTGTATATAAAGTTAGAAGACGGAACATTGTATCCGTCCCATTATTGCATCTGTGGGTGCACGGGCGGCGCCATTGAGACCATTACCATTTTGAAGTAGTACATTTTCTTCTTCTACTACTTCTATGAGTTGGTAAACAAACTGAAAGGGTGCACACTGCCCCCTGTAGTGTGTTGTTAGAACAGGTATGAAGCCAAGGTTGGCCATTTACTGCCACCTGCAGTTATGGAATATTTGCTCATGAGTATAATTAATTAGCTGATCCCTCCTGATGACCTGAATGGAATTATGTGATCGTTCCTTAACCAATAGGAAGACCCACCCAGTTGATTTCTTCAAAATGTTGAAAATCTTCAATGGTGCTGCCCATGCTAAGCCTGTCTTTTGGGCACTAGAGTCCTCTGTAATTCTCTATTGTGTTACCAAACTTAAAACAACCAGGCCTTGGCTGAGCTTAGCCTGTCAATCATTAGCCTCGATGTGTGATTCTAAATATTATATAAGCCTTGCATATCGAACAGGGTGTATACATGCATGTGCGTGCAAGTGTATGAGTGTTTTAAGACCTTTACCTAGCCTTGCAAGGTACTGCAGGGTGAGGAGGATTACGGTTTCCACACTGAGCAGTTGGCTACTGTTCAGTCCAAGACTGGACAAGGTCTTCTCAGTCAGCTGGTTGCCCTTATAGCAGCTCACTAGCAGGGGGCTCACCACAATGTCCCCGATGTTCCCGTAGAAGTATGGCAACGTACCGTGCCCTGCAAAACAAAACATCAGAGTCAATTCAATTCACTTACATTCAATTCAATTGCAGTCAGTCAAAGAATGGTGGTTTGTACCGATGAGGACGATGGGACGGACTCCTGAGGTGTTGAGCAGGTTGTTGGGGACAATGACAGTCTCTCCGGCAGTGACAGGTTGGGGCTGAAGGACCCCTGCTACAGGTGGCTGAGTAGTAGGCATGGCCAGTACAGAGCCTGATGGAAAAGACAGAGAGCTACATGTCAATACTGGGATTAGAATACAGCTAGACATCAGCTCAGCACCAACTCTCCTCCTTCAGAGATACCCTCCAGCAGACTTTCACTGAAAACCTTATCTAGCACAGCTAATTCTACTGAACTACTCACCAGGACCATGACGAGGTCAACCCACTCCAGGAGGAGAATCTACTGTAGATTTTTCAGATTGTTTCCATTATTTGAAGATAACCATGTCCAATGTTTGTAGGTGGAGTAGTCATACACATGGCTCTATACAGCCCTTTATCCTCTGGATATATACAGAATAAAACCAGGGAATATATGTCTCCTTTAAGTCATAGTGTCCTGGCTCTCCTAGCTTGGCAGACCTCTTTCAGTTTTAGCAATTCTCTGTTCATACTGTATCTGCACTAACCCGTCTGACCCGATCTCCATGGAGATGCTGAATGAATCACACTGACAACAGAGAATGTCTCAGAACTTGTGTCCTTCCTTCTCCCGAAAAGGGAGGTCAATGTACTAGTCAACATCACGCCCGCACACAGAGACAGAGACAGAGACAGAGAGAGAGAGAGGCTAAATTAATCTGTCCCTATGTAAATAAACAATAAAAATTATCAAAAGCTCTGTGCCAGACCTGGGGAGTAGACGATGGGTTGGATGGCGGGCACAGGGACGGCTGTAGGGGGGACTGGGACCAGGGGGATGGGGTGCAAACCACGGTGGCGCTTCTTGGGCGGGCCTGAGGTCATGGCAGACGAAACTGGACAGAAAACAACACAAGAGGAACATACGAATAGACTGCAGAATACCTACAATCTGGGTCCCCAGAACATTCACTGGGCTTCTACAATAGCAATCTATGAGTAAATGTACTATTTCAGAACATATAATCTACAAAGAGGAGCTAGTGCGGTTGAGTTACACTCAGTTGGGTTTAAAACAGCAACAAAGACAAGCCTCACAAAGGTTTGGGAGGAGAATATGGTGCTCACCAGGGCTGTCTCCTGGGTCTGAGGTTCTGTACCCCTGTCCTTGGGTTCCCAGAGACACCTGGGAGAGACTCAGTAAGGGGGGGCGGCCCTCTGCACCTAGTCCGCTAGTCGGACTGTTCACTCTCAGAACTGTGGGCACAGACAGACAGACAGACAGACAGACAGACAGACAGACAGACAGACAGACAGACAGACAGACAGACAGACAGACAGACAGACAGACAGACAGACAGACAGACACACAGACAGACAGACAGACAGACAGACAGACAGACACACAGAGACAGACACAGATACACCCACATACACACAGACACACCATACATTGTTATGATGCATTTCACCACAGTTCATTTTCAGATGATTCGATGCTAAATCATTTACTTTCGTAAGATAACGTTTTGACAGTTTTTTGAGAGATGCCATACGTGAAATGCACATTTATCTTCCTCTGTTATAGGAAACAAATGATACATGAGCCATCCGTCTGCCATCCGTCACCTTTCCAGCAGATGAGGGGTCCTTTGCACAGAGCATCCTGACAGTTCTTCACCAGGTAGTATTTTAAGTGCTTCTGCTTCTTGGGCTGCGTGGCCAGCTTCAGGTTGATGTGGTTGGAGAACTCAGTAAAGTACCGGAACCCCTTCTCTCCACAGCCAACACAGTTCCCTGAAAACCCTGCACACACCAAACACAGAGACAGAGAACACGAGTTGGGAACTGTAGGTATTTACAGAATAAGTGTCACGTTCCTGACCTGTTTTCTGTTGTTTTGTATGTGTTTAGTTGGTCAGGACGTGAGCTGGGTGGGAATTCTATGTTGTGTGTCTAGTTTGTCTGTTTCTATGTCAGCCTAGTGTGGGTTCTCAATCAGAGACAGATGGTAGTCGTTGTCTCTGATTGAGACTCATATATAGGAGGCTTGTTTTGTGTTGGGATTTTGTGGGTGTTTGTTACCTGTCTCTGTGTTTGTGTTCTGCACCAGATAGGTCTGTATCGGTTTTGCACATTTGTTATTTTGTAGGTTGTTTGTAGTGTTTCACTTGTGTTTGTATTAAACATGTTTAACACTAGCCGCGCTGCATTTTGGTCCTCTCCTTCACCCCTGGAAGAGAACCTTTACAATAAGTATGCATTATTTCAGATTATATGGATACATTATTGTCTTATGTCAAAATTGCTAAACCAAAACATTTTCAAAACAGCCCAAAATAAGCCATTCAATTCACTTACTTATTATTGCATTAAATGACAGCAAAGCACAGGTTAATCAAATGCTGAATGCAACAGGAATCAAAAGTAGTAGCAAGCTACATTACAGATGGTGGAAAAAACATATCACTTCAGATGACTCATCCAAGCTGAGTGGGTAAAATAGTACATTCATTTCAGAGGCCTAAAGTACATTCCATTTCTTGTAACTCTGACCTAGGCTGTGGACGATCTTCGTATTGTATCAAGTCAGAGGCATGGCAGACTGACCTAAAAGTGCATTTTTCCCATTCTCATCAGGCAGAAAGCGTCGATCCACAGCACACACCAGTATGTGCTCTGGGATGCTGGGGGACTTGGCACCGACTAACTCAAAGCCAGCTGGGACTTGGATTGGCTCTGTCAACATGGAGACCAGACGGAGGTCCCTACCGGCCTGACAGAAACCTGAGGAGAAGAGAGAGAACACCAGTCAACTCTGGAGTAAACATCCACAACAATAACCCCCCCCCCCCATTATTTAGGCAGGCCAGGGTGTCCCATTGAGACCAAAGACTCTTTTACAAGAAGCCCTGCATGACAAGGGCTCCCTGCATGTAATCTACATGTCTACATTACAGTGGAACATGCTAAGGTGAATATTGCTGCAAACGTGGTGTTCCTAGGGAGAGAATGAACAAGATGTGTTCTTCAGATATGCTTTTTAGCAGGGATTTGAATCCCAGGGCTTCGCAACTTCTGAGAAAGTCCCAGGGCGAAAGGAGTTTGAGATGGTTTGACACTTACCGTCCATGGTGCAGCAGCTGTCGGGCGAGGGACCATGTAGGTAGGGCGGCGGGGGGCTGCTGGTGTCAGAGTTGCCGTCCACCTCCATCTCCTGCAGACCGTTAGAGGCCTGGTCGATCAGCTGATCCTGACCTGGAGGCTTCCCGCACGGCAGGTACAGGTCCACCTTGGGCTTTATATCTGTGCCCATAACACAATGACCCCTTAAGACATAATGTCCCCATAACACAATGAAGACATAAGACATAATGACCCCATAACACAATGACCCCGTAAGACATAATGGCCCTGTAAGAAACAAGGACTCTGTAAGACATCATTTCCACCTATGACATAATGTCGCCATAATACACTACATCACACAACACATTAAATTATCTTGGAGTGAAGATGCCATACAAAAGCAAGGAGCTGGAGATTGGACACTCTGCAAGGTATTTTTCAAGAGAAGGACGAACCCATAACACATTACATGGCCACATTCAAGTCTACCTTTCTTCAAGAGAACTACACTGAAGAAAAATATAAACGCAACATGCAACAATTTCAAAGATTTTACCGAGTTACAGTTCAGTTGAAATACATTCATTAGCCCTAATCTATGGATTTCACATGACTGGGAATACAGATATGCATCTTCTGGTTTAAGACACCAGACATAGTAGAGGTGTGGTCAGAAAAGCGGTCAGTCTCTGGTGTGGCCACAATCTGCCTCATGCAGCGTGACACATCTTCACATAGAGTTGATCAAGCTGTTGGTTTTGGCCTGTGGAATGTTGTCCCCCTCTTCAATGGCTGTGCGAAGTTGCTGGATATTGGCGGGAACTGGAATACGCTGTCGTATACCTGTCGATCCAGAGCATTCCAAACATGCTCAATGGGTGACATGTTTGGTGAGTATGCAGACAATGGAAGACCTGGGACATTTTCAGGTTCCAGGAATTGTGTACAGATCCTTGCGACATGGGGCCATGAATTATCATGCTGAAATGTGGTGATGGCGGATGAATGGCATGACAATAGGCCTCAGGATCTCTTCACGGAAATTGCCATCGATAAAATGCAATTGTGTTCATTGTCCGTAGCTTATGCCTGCCCATACCATAACTCCTCCGTCACCATGTTCACAACGCTGACATACACGCTGTCTATCATCTGCTCGATACAGTTGAAAACAGGATTCATCCGTAAAGCGCACACTTCTCCAGCATGCCAGTGCCCATCGAAGGTGAGCATTTTCCCACTGAAGTCGGTTAGGATGCCGAACTGCAGCCTGGTCAAGACCCTGGTGAGGATGACAAGCACGCAGATGAGCTTCCCTAAGCCGGTTTCTGACAGTTTGTGTGGAAATTCTTCGGTTGTGCAAACCCACAGTTCCATCAGCTGTCCGGGTGGCTGGTCTCAGACGATGCCGCAGGTGAAGAAGCCGGATGTGGAGGTCCTGGGCTGGCGTGGTTACACGTGGTCTGCAGTTGTGAGGTTGGTTGGACGTACTGCCAAATTTTCTAAAACGACGTTAGAGGTGGCTTATGGTAGAGAAAAAACATTAAATTCTCAGGCAACAGCTCTGGTGGATATCCCTACAGTCAAAACAGCACATTCTAGAGTGTCATTTTATTGTTCCCAGCACAAGGTGCACTTGTGTAATGATCAGGTGGATGGATTATCTTGGCTCTTTAACAGCAATGTAAACTAATTTGTCCACAACATTTGAGAGAAATAAGCTTTTTGTGCATATGGAACATTTCTGGGATCTTTCATTTCAGCTCATGAAACATTGGATCAACACTACATATTACGTTTATATTTTTGTTAAGTATAAATTACTGAGATGACATGGACTTGCTGTATGGGTATAATTGAGTGACTCATTCTCAAGTGCCATTCAGCTGGTCAACATCAGCATAATTAAACATGATCAGAGATGGCAGTTTCAGTTTCAATGTGTTTCTGTTAACTATGATTCACTAAATGAAAGAGGCAGCTAGCTATAGCTAGTGTTTTGTTCTGTTTATATATCTAACAATCTAGATGAGGACAGAGACAGACAGACAGACAGACAGACAGACAGACAGACAGACAGACAGACAGACAGACAGACAGACAGACAGACAGACAGACAGACAGACAGACAGACAGACAGACAGACAGACAGACAGACAGACAGACAGACGTACCCTCCATGTTGCCAGGATAATGGACAGGCTCCAGGTATAGCTGAGTGAAGATGGGCTGTGGGTCTCCACTGCTGGAGCGTAGGGAGGCCTTGATAGAGTTGTGGAGGGCCTCTTCGAAGCGAGCAGATTTCAGCTGCCCTGCATATGAATTCCCCATTATCTGGAATGAGAAGAAGGGTATACCATGAACAAAGGCACAGCTATCCACTCCAGGCTCAGCTCCATCCACATCAATAAGTAAGAGAGTAGAATCAGAGGAGGCTGGTGGGAGGAGCTATAAGGGGACGGCTAATTGCTGGAATGGAATAAATGGAACGGTATCAAACACATCAAACACATGTGGCCTGGTGACCCTGATAGAGTGTAAAGAGAGGGGGTAAGCTTAGTGAAAATCCCTTGTTCAAATAAATGGAAACTATATGGAAACTATGTTTGACTTCGTTCCATTAATTACATTCCAGCCATTACAATAAGCCCATCTTCCTATAGCTCCTCCCACCAGCCTCCACGGGTAAAAATCCAATCTACATAGGATACTTGTCCATACAAATGCTAGGATGAACTTAGATGCATCTTCCTGTGTAAGACTAAGCATGCACACACATGATCTCTCTTTCGCTTTTTCCCCTCTGTCGTTATCTCTGTTTCATATTTTTTCTGTTTTTGTCTCTTTCTCTTTACCTCTCTTTCGATCTCTCCTTCTGTCACTATTTTTCTCTCCCTCTGTCTGTCTCTCTGCCTGCCCTGCCCTGGCTCTGTTCCCTGTTGCCCCTTCCCCTGGTCCACTCTTCGGACATCGGCCGAGGCCAGCTGTGTGGGCCTGGGGTTGGTGTTGGGTTTGGGCAGCAGGTAGCAGGTAGCAGCTAGACAGACAGGGAGGCACATGTGGCCTGGTGGCCCTGATAGAGTGTAAGGAGAGAGGGGGTAAGGTTAGTGAAAAGCCCTTGTTCAAATAAAACAGAGACCACTGCAGGGCCAGAGGTCTCAAGCAAGGAAAATTGCCAAGTACCCTGATATACCCTGATAAAGCCTATCCTACTAAATAACTCTCCTTTACCCTCATACTACCAACTGGGGTCATTTTGACGCCAGAAGAATATTTTAGATCATAGCCCAAGGTGGTTTATTCAATTCTTCACATTTGTCATGACTTTGTCAATCAACTTGTTCTTAACAAATAAAAACAATTGTTTAGTGATTCTGTATCATGTTGGACTGATGCAAATCCCAAAACACCTCATTTCCGCCTGTAGTGATTTGATAGAACGGACCTTTATTTGAATCTAGGTTTCTCTGGAGACATAATAACAAGTTATTCATACCACCAGGGGTGGAGGGGGACCTGTATCAATGATGTTGACCAGATAGACAGCTATTTCATGTACTTGCCTAAGATTGTCATTTTCTACACCATGCATCGTATAACTGTGTACAAAACCAAAATTACCTTATTTTGTGCACATGAAAATCAGCCAGTGGTACACAAAGTCTTCCACTGGTAGACATACTAGATATAACTGCAAAACAGAACTCAGATACACTCTGAATCTACACAGAGAGCTGTACTGGTGTGTATTCTCTGAAAAGTAGTTATTCTAGCCAAATCTCAAGAAATATTTAAATCCAGGTTTCTCTGAAGACATAATATGAAGTTACACATATCCTCAGAGGGTGGAGGGGGACATGTACCAGTGATTTTGACCAGATAGACAGATCACCTGGCGAGATGGAGCACCTTATGAACTCACCTATGGTTAGAACTGGGATTGAAGGTGTACAAAATGTAAATGACCTTACATATATGCTTAGTTGCAGTTAAAACAGCTCATAAAAGTCTGTCAGTCGTATGAATACTTGGTAGAACTGTGTTACAGAAACCAGATAACCTCTAAATGTACACATAGTGCTGTATTCTCCGAAAAAAAGCTATTCTACGGGAAATGTTATATAAATACCAGAATTCCTATAATATCCTCCAATATTCTATATGTGCAACTTGTTCAGGTATTTGGGTTGCTATAACATTTGGTTTGAAGTGCCTGAGGATTTGGGCATGCTTTTTGAAGCATCCTGCCATTGGCCCTACCTCCCATTGTTCCCCTAGCAGTGATGCTAATGCTGGCTGTGGGGTAAGTAACTAAAGAAAACTAAGCAATATTATTGGTCATTGTCTCTCAGGATCAATGGGTGAATTCCTTTTTTGTCAATAAAACGAAGTATATTTAAAATGTTGGTGTACCGGCCATTTAAAAGGCAGTTGTACCACATAAATAAGAAAACATAAAAATTGACTTCAAAATTCTAAAAACTAAATTATACTACAATCAAATAATGGTAAATCAGCTTTTAAGTACTAATGTGGATTGTACTTTAGAAAATAGCTGTACATTATTTAAGAGAACAATTCATATTTTTGTTCTACAGAATATGCAATTTAACAGTCAGTTTGCTAATAATACAGTCTGTTTTTGTTATTTTGTATTTCCGCTAACATTATTTACATGTCTAATGATGTTTTGAAAATAATTGCGTTGATATTTTTCTATGGTTGTTGCTTTTTTCATTAGTTTCAAAATGACCCCAGTTGGTAATCCATGTATGTAAAACATGTTGGTAGTATGAGGGTTAAATTAATTAAAAAAATTCTGGACCGAGCACTCTCATCGACGGGGCTGTAGTGGAGCAGGTTGACAGCTTCAAGTTCCTTGGTGTCCACATCACCAACAAACTAGAATAGTCCAAACACACTAAGACAGTCGTGAAGAGGGCACGACAAAACCTATTCCCCCTCAGGAGACTGAAAAGATTTGGCATGGGTCCTCAGATCCTCAAACAGTTCTACAGCTGCACCATCGAGAGCATCCTGACTGGTTGCATCACTGCCTGGTACAGCAATTACTCGGCCTCCGACCGCAAGGCACTACAGAGGGTAGTGCGTACGGCCCAGTACATCACTGGGGCTAAGCTGCCTACCATCCAGGACCTCTACAGCAGGCGGTGTCAGAGGAAGGCCCTAAAATTTGTCAACAACCCAAGCCACCCCAGTCATAGACTGTTCTCTCTGCTACCGCATGGCAAGCAGTACTGGATCGCCAAGTCTAGGACCAAAAGGCTTCTCAACAGCTTTTACCCCCAAGCCATAAGACTCCTGAACAGTTAATGAAATGGCTACCTGGACTATTTGCATTGTGTCCCGCCACCCCCAACCAACCAACCCCTCTTTTACGCTGCTGCTACTCTCTGTTTACCATCTATGCATAGTCACTTTAACTATACCTACATGTAGATATTACCTCAATTAGCCCAACTAACCGGTGCCTAACAGCACACAGGTTAGGGCCTGTAAGTAAGCATTTCACTGTAAGGTCTACACCTGTTGTATTCAGCGCACGTGACAAATAAACTTTGATTTGAAGCCATTTATTTGCAGGGTTTACAAAGGAATGAAAAGAAAGTCACATTTTTTGGCACCTAACGTATGGTCTTGGCCTGAAAAACCCTCCCTACCTTGGTCCTTGGGCTGGTGTTACTGTAGTGTTGTATAAACGCAGCCATTAACAGCCAAGTCAAGTCAAGCCACAGGTTGAAGGCTGTTTGGGAACAGCTAGGACTCTGTAACAATTACGTTATCTGTGGTGTGGAAGAGGCGTCTGTGCGACAGTTCTTTTTAAGGACAAGATTATTTGTGTATTTTGACTAATACAATGCCAGAAATATTGATTTTGACTATGTCAAGCAATTTAAGAATGGCCTTCAGAAAACAATTCCAAAACAAAACCCTGTATTACAAGCTAAAAAACATTCACAGGAATGCTACAAGCCTACATATAATATCTATAGTACCTCCATAATTTGGAGACAAATTACATTTAAACATACTGTAACTAAACAACTTGCGTACATTTATTTGGTTAAAAAAAACGAGTTGCAGCCAATCCAGCTAATTTAATTTGCAAATGAATTGCCAATACCACTCGGCTAAGGTAACAATTATGAAATAGAACCAAACAAACTTAACTAAATCAAGAGATCACTTTGACAAATAAACCACTATCAAAAATGAATGATTAGCTAGTAGCTATCCCTCTCATATGAAAAGAAAGGTACAGTAGGCCTACCTTACAACAACCCAGGCTTCATTTTTTATCAATATCATGCAAATCATTACATGTGGTAAAAGCAAATTGCAACTGAAAACGTGGGTAATTAACTGCGAGTTGACAACAGCTGCTCAATGCAGGTCTTCGCTATCTGAGATCCTTGGGATGTCCAACTCTGACATCACCGCATTGAAGTTGACATTTTAAACAGTTAAGTTTAGGGTTAGGCAAGGGTTATGGTTAAGGTTAGGGTTAGGGTTAGGGTAGGGGTTAAGGTTGGGGTTTAAGGTAGGGACTTCCCAAGGATACCGGATACCACTAACTCTCAGTGCAGCCAGCCAAAGCACCACTTACCTTTTTTTAAACGTGAAATCCTTAGTTGAAACAATAACAAAGCGTCCTCCCTCCCACTGTTTCAGCAAAAAGCTGAGGGATGGGCCTGGAGAAATGTAACCACTCTCAAATTCATATACAGAGCTATGGATGCAAGGACTGACCATCCATGATATCCAAATGATTGTTTTAACCATGTTTGAGGCTATACACTGTTTGTTTACAAGTACATTATTTATAAACACTATAGTAAAACAAGCCTATATTTTGAGTTCTGATAGGGTATGACAATTTAACTAAGCTCATTAGGTATTTATAAGTTATATTCTTCAAGAATCAATGGGTACATATAATTAATTTATAATAATAATAAGAGTCTTGGTGGTTCCAATCTTCTTCCATTTAAAAATGATGGAGGCCAATGTGTTATTGGGGTTCTGCAATGCTGCAGAAATGTTTTGCCACCCTTCCCAAAAATCTGTGCCTCGACACAATCCTGTCTCAGAGCTCTACCGACAATTCCTTCGACCTCATGGCTTGGTTTTTGCTCTGACATGAACTGTCAACTGTGGGACCTGATATAGACAGGTATGTGCCTTTCCAAATCATGCAAAAACCAAGCCATGAGGTCAGGTCGAAGGAACTGTCCGTAGAGCTCCGAAAGGATTGTGTGGAGGCACAGATCTGGAGAAGGGTACCAAAAAAAAATGTTTCAGCGGCAGGCACTGGGAGACTAGTCAGGATCGGGTGAAAGATTAACGGAGTAAAGTACAGAGAGACCCTTGATGAAAACCTGCTTCGCTGGGGGCAAATGGTTCACCTTCCAACAGGACAACGACCCTAAGCACACAGCCAAGACAATGCAGGAGTGGCTTCGGGACAAGTCTCTGAATGTCCTTGAGTGGCCCAGCCAAAGCCCATACTTGAACCTGATCTAACATCTCGGGAAAGACCTGAAAATAGCTCCCCATCCAACCTGACAGAGCTTGAGAGGATCTGCAGAGAAGAATGAGAGAAACCCCAAATACAAGTGTGCCAAGCTTGTAGCGTCATACCCAAGAAGTCTCAAGGCTGTAATCGCTGCCGAAGGTGCTTCAACACTGAGTAAAGGGTCTGAATACTTATTTAAATGTGATATATCCGGGGGGGTTTTCGGTATAAATTGGCACATACACACACACACACACACACAAAAAAATAAATCTCCGACTTGTCATTATGGGGTATTGTGTGTAGATTGATGAGGAAAAAAACTATTTTATCAATTTTAGAATAAGGCTATAACGTAATAAAATGTGGAAAAAGTCAAGTGGTCTGAACACTTTCCAAATGCACTGCATGTTTATGCAGCATTTATAGAGTATGACATAGGTTTATGCTATATAAATACAAGTATTACTTTGTTTACTAAAACATTTCCCCAACAACACTGTAGTCCCTTTTGTCTGGGTCTTGTTGTTTTCTAAACTAAGTAATGCATTTCTCTGTTTAAGTAAACTTACTGAGAATTTCTCATGCAAACTAAGAAAAGTCAACACATAGCTAATTGACACTAAAGAAGACACACTTCCCTCCATACCCAGCACTGACCGTTTTTATACTTTTTCTAACATTGATATTTAGATGTGTCAATGACAACCGTATAATTCTCAGTATCTTATTTGAAAATTGGGGAGACTTAAAAGAACATCAAAAGAGCTATACAATATAGCTCTCTATATATTCAGTATGACATCTGCCTCTGTCTGCTTCACCTGCAAACTTCAATAGTCCATTGTTAGAAAAATAAAAGCATGAGTAAGCCAGTCGGTGAGCCATTCATAATAATCTTCACATTATTTTACTAAAATATTGGATTCTACATATCGATTCATAATATAATTCTGTCATGCTGGAAACATAAATAAACAGACAGATGAAACATTAAAGCTGCAATATGTCACTTTTTGGGTGACCCGACCAAATTCACGTAGAAAAGTATGTTATAGATCTGTCATTCTCGTTGAAATTAAGTCTAAGAAGTCGTAGAAATGTTCTGTGTGCTATTTCTATGCTTCCCGTTCTTAAGTTTAGTTTTTGCCTATCTTAGTTTCAGTTTTTACACAGGCTTCAAACAGCTGAAAATACAATAGTTATGGTTATGGAAAATATTTTTCACACAGATTTAGATAGTACAATGATTCTCTACACTATACTTGCTTGTTTTATCATATAAACTAAAATTAGGAGAACTATTAGAATTTTTGCAATCAGGAAATGGCAGAGCGATTTCTGCATAGCGCATCTTTAAGTCAGATTATGTTGATAATGGTCATTTTGTTTAACTGTCATTCTTTCAATGTCATCTTTGCATAGACAGTGTCAGGATTTGGCCAGGATTGTTCAGGTTTTGGTCACTAGATGCCCCCATTGTGCTTTTTTGACCCTTTTGTTTTCCCCTTGTTCTAGTTATTATTTGCACCTGTGCCTCATTTCCCTTGAATGTATTTAAACCCTTAGTGTTCCTCAGTTCTTTGCTCTGTGTTTGAATGTTAGCACCCTGCCCCAGCCATGCTGTGAACATTTGTTTCTCCAGTTGGATTTTCTTGCGGTACTCTGGTTTTGTTCTTGTTTATTTTTGATTATTCTTTTGAGGTTTGTTTTTTCCCTGCTGTTCTTACCACTTTGTGGATTTTCCTTGTGTCTTGGAGGATATACATTTTTTCTCTTGGATTTACTTTTGACGTTGTGGATTTATATTTTTGCCTGAAGATCTTTTTACTTTATTAAATCACCGTCTCAAGTACTGCTGTGTCTGCCTCATCTTCTGGGTTCTGCCGACTATTAGTGGCTCAGTTTACTAAGTGACTGTTTCTCACACCGGAGACCCGAGTTCGTAACCGGGTCCTGACAGACAGGCAAACAGTGTGATTGACTGACTGACTGAGTCTTCAGTTCATTACTGCAGATCTACTCAACAGTTGGTTTAATCTAGCCACTTCTCACCTCCTCACCAATGGTTATAGTGGGTCGCAGGTAGTGTGTGAGACAGCTATAAACTATGACGTTAGCCAAACAGGGGCTCCATTACTCCTCAGCGCTTACTCATCATACACTCATTTCTGTTAATCATGATTTCTTTACTGGACGTCAGGGTTTGTGTTTGATGGTGAAATTTGTCTACTTTAAATCGTATTATTAGACAACACAGGGTCTGCATGTCTGTGTGGACTCTGTATGCTCCATGGGGTAGTCCATTTGTTTTTTGGATGAAAGAAAGAGATGACTTGTGCTCCAAGAGGAGATTAGTAACCATTACAGTTTCCTGTCTGAGGTAAATCAAACACATGACCAATCAAAAACTCCCATAGTAAGCCTATTTCATACAGACCGGCGCTAGCAGCAAGTTCAACAGGGGGAATAGTGGTGTCACAGTGATTTATGTCCCCACAGCTTCCAGCAGCAGCTCCCTCCCTCCCAGCAGCCCCTGACTTTGACACAGCAGCCATTTTTTTTAACCATTTGAAATGGAGATAATGAGGAATCCCAGTGGTTTCTTTGGCTTCAAAAGAGCCTTGCGTGTAAAAACAAAAGAGCCTGGGTCTGAATGCTAGCTCTGCGGCCCTCCCTCCACCCATCCTTCACAACTGTATTGAGTGCCAGCCAAAGGCCTTGAAAAAGGGGAAGTGGCCCTTTCACCCCCCACCACCACCTGAGGAAAGATAGGTCATGTGACAAGGTGACTGGGGGACAAGAGATTTCAAAGATTTTACTGAGTTACAGTTCATATAAAGCACATGTGTCAAACTCAAGGCCCGCGGGCCAGATGTGGCCCGCCAGGTCATTTTATGTGGCCCGCGAGAGCTTAAAAGTTTTGAGTGTCTAAAAATAAATACCAAAAAATAAATTAAGAGCGTGCTTTGACCAAAAACTACATTCCCACAATGCCTTTCGACTACGCTAGCCACGGCAGTGTCCATGCCAACGAGAGGAATTGAGATATAAATAATGATCCCAAAATGTCCAGAAAGAGAAAAGTTGATGCAGACGGAAGACTGTTTCAAGAAAGATGGGAAGGCGAATACTTGTTTGTGCTTCAAGGAGAAAGACCGGTATGTCTTTTGTGTTACGAGGCGGTGTCGGTTGTCAAAGAGTACAATCTGCGTCGACATTTTGACACCAAACACGGAGCTAAGTACGCTAAAGCTAGCCTTCAAGAAAAGCAACAAATTGCCCAAGAATTAAAAGGCAAACTGCGGTCGCAGCAGAGTTTGTTCATGAAAACGAAAACGAGGCCGCGGTGAAAGCTAGCTTCATTGTGGCTGAAGAAATCGCCCACGCTTCCAAGTCTTTTTCAGAGGGAGCGTTTTTGAAGCAGTGCATGCTGAAGGTCTGTGAGCAGGTGTGTCCCGACCAGTTACAGACTTTTAAAAATGTCAGTTTATCAAGAAACACCATCGCCGACCGAGTGAAGGAACTAGCAGAAAATCTTACAACACAGCTGGCCGAGGAGACACGCAGCTACACAGCTTTTTCATTAGCTGTTGATGAAAGCACAGATAACACGGACACAGCGCAGTTATCAATTTTTATTAGAGGCGTAAAGTCGGACCTCTCTATCACTGAGGAGCTGTTGGATGTGGCTGCAATGCATGGGACCACGACGGGACAGAACATTTTTGATGCGGTAGAGAAGTCCGTAAGTAAAAATGCATTGCAGTGGGAAAACTTGGTAGGATTAACTACAGACGGTGCACCGGCAATGTGTGGAGGAAAAGTGGGCTTGGTTGGACTAATGAAGGGGAAAATGCAAAAAATGAACTGTCACACGCCTTTGATAACGTATCATTGCATTATCCATCAAGAAGCTTTGTGTGGGAAGGTGCTGGGGATGGAGGACATTGTGACCACAGTCATGAAAACAGTGAACTTCATTCGGGCGCGTGGCCTGAATCACCGTCAGTTCCAGCAGTTTTTGCTGGAGATGGGCTCGGAACACGGGGATGTGCTGTACCATACAGAAGTGCGGTGGCTGAGTAGGAGCAAAGTCCTCAAGCGATTTTTCGAGCTCAGGAAAGACATTGCTCTTTTTATGCAGAGTAAAGGAAAACTCATGTCTGAACTATCAGATCCAAAGTGGATGTGTGACTTTGCTGTGTTGTGTGACATAACCGACCATCTCGCCCAGCTGAATCAGAAGCTGCAGGGACGCAAACAAGTCATCGCGCAGATGTCCGACACGATCACGGCTTTCCAGCGTAAATTGGACTTATGGATGTGGCAAGTGAAACAGGACAATCTTGTTCACTTTCCTGTTTGTCAGAGCATGTCAGCCTCATTTCCCGAGACTTTTTCATGTGCTCAGTTGGCTACCAAACTGAGCTGGTTAAAGACTGAGTTTGATCAGCGCTTCTCTGACTTCAGAGCACAACAGTCTGGCTTTGACATCTTTGCCAATCCTTTCACCACCGATGTCTGCACTGCACCCCAACACCTTCAGATGGAGCTAATTGAGCTTCAAAGCGACAGTGGCCTGAGAGCAAAGTTTCAGGATGCTACAATCCAGGACTTTTACCGTCTGCTGCCTCCTGGTTTGATGCCACAGCTTCGACTTCATGCTGCCCGTGTTCTGTCCATGTTTGGGAGCACCTATCTGTGCGAACAGTTTTTTTCCATAATGAATCTGAACAAAAACAAGCACAGATCACGCCTCACGGATGACAACCTCCATGCTGTTCTACGCATTGCCTCAGCACAGGACCTAAAACCAGACATTGACACACTGGTAACGGGAAAACGGTGTCAGACATCTGGTCAGAAAACACACAGGCAAGCATTTTTTTTTTAAACTTAATTAAAATATAATAAAATGTAATTCAACCAAGAAGAAGAACAGTTAAACTGTGTGCAATTTAATGATTGTGCTTGCATTTTGTTTTGTGTTTATCATTTTCAGAACATGATCAATCGATAGTAGAGAGAGAATCCACTTGGTGTGTTCAAGGACAGGCAGCATCTCCTCATCAAAGACTAACCGAAAAACTTGACCAATATAGTTGTGAACTGAGTCAACCTTTATTTTGGTATTTTTAGTTGATTACATATTATTTATGTGTAGCTGCTGTAGTAATGATTTAATGTTTGCAGGTTTATGTGTGTATGCAGACAAATTGTTGTCATCAAACCATCAGTTGGGTGCACGGCTGTGTGCAGCCTTTTTTTGTAAAATGCTACATGTGTCATACATGTTCTTTGCAGCTCAGTTTTATGTTATTTTTCTTTATTCACTTGGACAGTTTGATCCTTCATTAATGGAGTTATGTGGGTTTTCATAAGCTGACAAAATTTAAAAGGATTTATGTTAGAGCTACAAGCAAACATATATTTTCTATGCAACTGTAATTGTCACTTGAATAAGTTATAATAAATAATGAGTTATTTAACATTAAGGAGGAGTTACATTTATTTTACATTACATTCGATTACATTTATAAGTTACATCTGGCCCTTTGAGGACAGCCATTATGCTGATGTGGCCCTCGGTGAAAATGAGTTTGACACCCCTGATATAAAGTAATTAGGCCCTAATCTATGGATTTCTCATCACTGGGAATCAAGATGTGCATCTGTTGGTCACAGATGCTGTACATCCATGGCTGTCCTCCACATGCTGCTGTGGTGGATATGATGCTGGGGAATATGATGCTGGGGAATATGATGCTTGTCCTAATTGAAAGACAGATTACATCAATAAAGTTTCTAGAACTTGTTTCTCCTCTGAAATTCTATCAGTATTTAGCAGGACAGAATACATGCTCCAATGGATTTTTTCATGAATAATGCTTCACTTACTTGCATTCGGACTCTTGGTCCTTTGAAGTGGTGTCTGTGTTATAGGGGAGCAACGGGGGTGTCAGCAACAGGTGTGGCTGAAATAGCCGAATCCACTAATTTGAAGTGGTTTCCACATACTTTTGTATATATAGTGTACCTTAAAAAAAAATCTGGCATCTTTATTTCAGCTCATTTTATTTCATTGTTTATTTAACCCTTATTTTACCAGGTAAGTTGATTGAGAACACATTCTCATTTACAGCAACGGCCTGGGGAATAGTTAAAGGGAAGAGGGGGGGGGGGGGGGGGGGGGTTAAATGAGCCAATTGTAAGCTGAGGATGATTAGGTGACCATGATGGTATGAGGGCCAGATTGGGAATTTAGCCAGGACACCGGGGATAAAACCCCTACTCTTATGATAAGTGCCAAGGGATCTTTCTTGACCACTGAGAGTCAGGACACTGTTTAACGGAAAGACGGAATGACGAAAGACGGAATGAAACATGGGAACAATACTTTACATGTTGCCTTTATATTTGTTCAAAATAAAGGGTTGTGTTTCATTTGAGTACCATTTAACTTTGTTAAAATCAAATCAAAGTTATTTGTCACATGCGCCGAATACAACAGGTGTAGACCTTACCGTGAAATGTTTACTTACATGCTTACCCGCTAGCTGTCTGAATCGCCGTGTCTCCAGCTCGCCCAGCTACTCACTGGACCCAATGGTCCCTCGGCTACGCATGCCTCTCCTTAATGTCAATATGCCTTGTCCATTGCTGTTTTGGTTAGTTATTATTGCCTTATTTCACTGTAGAGCCTCTAGCCCTGCTCAATACGCCTTAGCTAAAATGGCATTGTTGGTTAAGGGCTTGTTATTAATTTATTTACCTTTATTTGGGGTAGGGGGCAGTATTTTCACGTCTGGATGAAATGCATGCCAAGAGTAAACTGCCTGCTACAAAGCAGTTGATTTGGATAGAAAACGCTCTGACGTTTCTAAAACTGTTTGAATGATGTCTGTGAGTATAACAGAACTCATATGGCAGGCAAAAACCTGAGAAAAAATCCAACCAGGAAGTGAGAAATCTGAGGTTGGTCGATTTTCAACTCAGCTCCTATTGAAGATACAGTGGGATATTGGTAATGTTGCACTTCCTCCTAAGGCTTCCACTAGATGTCAACAGTCTTTAGAACCTTGTCTGATACTTCTACTGTGAATTGGGGCCGAAGGAGAGGGGATTGAGTAAGGTCTATCATGAGCTGAACATGCGCTGACCATGCGCGTTCACGTGAGAGCGAGCTCTGTTCCATCGCACTACTGAAGACAAAGGAATTCTCCGGTTGGAACATTATTGAAGAATTATGTTAAAAACATCCTAAAGATTGATTCAATACTTCGTTTGTCATGTTTTTACGGACTGTAATATAACTTTAACTTTTTGTCCGTACTTTTCGCTGGACTTGCCCGCGCGTCGTGAGTTTGGAAAGTGTACTGAACGCTAGAACAACAAGGAGGAATTTGGACATAAATGATGGACATTATCGAACAAAACAAACATTTATTGTGGAACTGGGATTCCTGGGAGTGCATTCCGATGAAAATCAGCAAAGGTAAGTGAAGATTTATAATGCTTTTATGACTTTTGTTGACTGCATAATATGGCGGCTATATTTGTGGCTTGATTGGGCTCTGAGCGCCGACTCAGATTATTGCATGGTTTGCTTTTTCTGTAAAGCTTTTTTGAAATCTGACACAGCGGTTGCATTAAGGAGAAGTGCATCAAAATTCCATGCATAACAGTTGTATCTTTTAGCAATGTTTATTATGAGTATTCCTGTAAATTGATGTGGCTCTCTGCAAAATCAAAGGATGTTTTGGAACTTCTGAACGTAAGGCGCCAATGTAAACTCAGATTTTTGGATATAAATATGAACTTTACCGAACAAAACATACATGTATTGTGTAACATTAAGGCCTATGAGTGTCATCTGATTAAGATCCTCAAAGGTTAGTGATTCATTTTATCTATATTTCTGCTTTTTGTGAATCCTCTCTTTGGCTGGAAAAATGGCTGTGTTATTCTGTGAATAGGCACTCACCTAACATTATCGTTTGGTTTGCTTTCGTCGTAAAGCCTTTTTGAAATCGGACACTGTGGCTGGATTTACAACAAGTGTATCTTTAAAATGGTGTAAAATACATGTATGTTTGAGGAATTTTAATTATGGGATTTCTGTTGTTTTGAATTTGGCGCCCTGCAGTTTCACTGGCTGTTGAAGAGGTGGGACGCTACCGTCTCACGTACACTAGAGAGGTTTTAAGGCCTTGTTTTTATTTTTTTATTTTTTATTTCACCTTTATTTAACCAGGTAGGCTAGTTGAGAACAAGATCTCATTTACAACTGCGACCTGGCCAAGATAAAGCAAAGTAGTGCGACACAAACAACAACACAGAGTTAAACATGGAATAAACAAACATACAGTCAATAACACAATAGAAAAAGTATATATACAGTGTGTGCAAATGAGGTAGGAATAGGGGGTGCTGTTTGCACTTTGTAATAATTTCGTTCCCAAATTAAACTGCCTCGTACTCAATTCTTGCTCGTACAATATGCATATTATTATTACTATTGGATAGAAAACACTCTCTAGTTTCTAAAACCGTTTGAATTATATCTGTGAGTAAAACAGAACTGGAGTTGGAGCAATTTTCCTATGAGGATGTGAGAATGCTGAATTCTGCTGGCTGTTCTGAGGTCGGTTTATTAATTTGCCTGTCTTCTATTGGTTGAGATGCACTGCATACGCCTTCCCCTGGATGTCAGCGAATAGTGAGAATTGAAATGGAGTTGCTGGGCAGATCTGAGAGCTTATAAATGGGCTGGGAACGTGGGGTCCTTCCTTTCTTCTCTTCGCCATGACGCAAAAAGGACCTCTGGATGTCGTTCTAGAAAGCTCCCGTTATAGCCCTTAGATATATCCGGCTCTGTTTTTATTCGATATAGGTGTTAAAGACATCATAATGTTGTTATTTTAAACCGAGTTATATCAGTTTATATCAGTATATTGTGATTTTCGGATATTTATTAGTGCTGCGTTATAGTGAGTTGGACACGTCTTTGCCACATGGCTAATGTTTACTGCTAATTCCAACGTTGAAGACTACATTCTACAACCGAGCAACGATTCTTTTGGACAAAGGACAACTTGCCCAAGATTCTGATGGGAGCTCATCAAAAAGTAAGAACTATTTATGATGTTAATTCGTTGTTCTGTTGAAAAATGTAAAACTCATATTCCGCCATTAATTTCGGTGCGGTCTCGCTTTAACGCACGCTGTATGTCGTAGTAACGTTAATTTTAAAAATCTAACACAGCGATTGCATTAAGAACTAATGTATCTTTCATTTGCTGTCCAACCTGTATTTTTTAGTCAAGTTTAGGATTAGTTACTGATTAGATTAGGTGCCTCTCCCAAGATTTCTCCCGACATATTGTTGGCAGCTTGGCTACTTTTCTCATGTCAACCACGTGTCAACCACGATTTGTGCCGCTAAATATGCACATTTTCGAACAAACTCTATATGTATTGTGTAATATGATGTTATAGGACTGTCATCTGAAGAAGTTTGAGAAGGTTAGTGAAAAAATTAATATCTTTTGCTGGTTTATTCGTTATCGCTATTGTTGGCCTGAATCAATGCTGTTGTGTGGTTGGCTATTGTAGTAAGCTAATATAATGCTATATTGTGTTTTCGCTGTAAAACACTTAAAAAATCTGAAATATTGGCTGGATTCACAAGATCTTTGTCTTTCATTTGCTGTATGCTGTGTATTTTTCAGAAATGTTTTATGATGAGTATTTGGGTAATACACGATGGTCTCTGTAGTTATTCTAGTTGCTTTGGTGAGAGTTGTGATGGTGGCTGCAATGGTAAACTATGATTTATACCTGAAATATGCACATTTTTCTAACAAAACATATGCTATACAATAAATATGTTATCAGACTGTCATCTGATGAAGTTGTTTCTTGGTTAGTGGCTATTTATTTCTTTATTTGGTCGAAATTGTGATAGCTACCTATGCAGGAAAAAAATGGTGGGAAAAAAAAGTTGTGTCTTTTGCTATCGTGGTTAGCTAATAGATTTACATATTGTGTCTTCCCTGTAAAACATTTTAAAAATCAGAAATGATGGCTGGATTCACAAGATGTGTATCTTTCATCTGGTGTCTTGGACTTGTGATTTAATGATATTTAGATGCTAGTATTTACTTTACGCTATACTAGGCTATGCTAGTCAGCTTTTTAACTGATGGGGGTGCTCCCGGATCCGGGATTGTGACCAAGTAGAAGATAAGGGAGGTAAGGCAAAAAATTGTCCAGAGTGGCGAAATAATTACAATATAACAATTAAACACTGGAGTGATAGATGTGCAGAAGATGAGTGTGCAAGTAGAGATACTGGGGTGCAAAGGAGCAAAATAAATAAAATAACAGTATGGGGATGAGGTAGTTGGATGGGCTAATTACAGATAGGCTATGTACAGATGCAGTGATTTGTGAGCTGCTCTGACAGCTGGTGCTTAAAGTTAGTGAGGGTGATATGAGTCTCCAGCTTCAGTGATTTTTGCAGTTCGTTCCAGTCATTGGCAGCAGAGAACTGGAAGGAAAGGCGGCCAAAGGGGGAATTGGCTTTGGGGGTGACCAGTGAGATATACCTGCTGGAGCGCGTGCTACGGGTGGGTGCTGCTATGGTGACCAGTGAGCTGAGATAAGGCGGGGCTTTACCTAGCAAAGACTTGTAGATTACCTGGATTACCAGTGGGTTTGGCGACGAGTATGAAGCGAGGGCCAGTCAATGAGAACGTACAGGTCGCAGTGGTGGGTAGTATATGGGGCTTTGGTGACAAAACGGATTGGAGCTGCCTAATGTGAGTCTGGAAGGAGAGTTTACAGTCTAGCCAGACACCTAGGTATTTGTAGTTTTCCACATATTCTAAGTCAGAACCGTCCAGAGTAGTGATGCTGGACCGGCGGGCAGGTGTGGGCAGCGATCAGTTTAACCTGTTATGGCTGCAAGGGGCAGTATTGAGTAGCCAGTTAAATCGTGCCCATTTCAAACGGCCTCGTACTCAATTCTTGCTCGTACAATATGCATATTATTATTACTATTGGATAGAAAACACTCTTTAGTTTCTAAAACCGTTTGAATTATTTCTCTGAGTGAAACAGAAGTCATTCTGCAGCACACTTCCTGACCAGGAAGTGGAATGTCAGAAATCGATGCTTTGTTCAACTTCCTGCCTATACATGGGCATGATACGTAAGAGTCTACATACACTTCATACACCTTCCCCTGGTTGTCAAGAGGCGGTGAGAGAAAAAAATTCGTGTTTATCTTGGTCTGAGGTGGAATTAAAGCTCTTTGTTTGACGTGACCGTCCACTTCCTGTTTCTGGAGCGCGCGAAAGAGGACATGGATTTGCCTTCTGTTTTGCTCTCGTTATGGACGACTAACATCTCCGTCTTAGATTTTATTTGATACATGTGACCATATCATCGTAAAGTATGTTTTTTCAATATAGTTTAATCAGATTATTTAAATTTTTTCGGGAGTTTTGCCGTGTTCCGTTCTCTGACTTTGTTGACGTTGGAGAGATCCGTAGCACTTGGCAAGTGCCCATGCTAAATGAAGAGGGAAATTTGCCGTTCCAGATCCAAACAACGACTGTTCTGGACAAAGGACACCTTGTCCAACATTCTGACTGTCACGTTCCTGACCTGTTGTCTGTTATTTTTGTATGTGTCTTCTGTGTCTGTATGTTCGTTCGTACCACACGGGACTGTAGCGTTTGTTCGGTCGTTTGTTATAGTCTGTACCTGTTCCTGCGTTCTTCGTGTTATATGTAAGTTCTCATGTTTTAGGTCAGTCTACGTTCGTTTTGTTATTTTGTAGTCATTCCAAGTGTTTGTTTTCGTGTTCGTTTTCGGAAGTTAATAAATTCATTATGTTTTCAAAACCCGCTGCATTTTGGTCTGATCACTACTCCTCCTCTTCGGATGAAGAGGAGGAGGAAAACCGTTACAGAACCACCCACCAATCCAGGACCAAGCAGCGGCAACAGGAGAGGCTGAATTATTTGGAGAAATGGACATGGGAGGACGACCTAGAAGGCAAAGGACCCTGGGCACAGCCAGGAGAATATCGCCGCCCCAAAGAGGAGCTGGAGGCAGCTAAAGCTGAGAGGCGGCGATATGAGGAGGCAGCACGGAAACAAGGCTGGAAGCCCGTAAGTCAAACCCAAAAATTTCTTGGGGGGGGGGGCTCTCGGGAAGTGTAGTTGGGTCAGTCGGGAGACGTGAGCCAACTCCTCCTGCTTACCGTAAGGAGCCGGTGAGGGCGGAGTTGGAGGTGAGTGACGCAGAGACAGTAAAGGAGTTAATGGAGAAATTGGAGGAGAGAGTTATGAGGGATGTACTGGTTTGGTGCTTTAGGCACGGCATTCGTCCGACTGAACGTGTTTGTGAGTTGATGTCACCGGGTACAGCTCTCCATACTCGTCCTGAGGTGCGTGCTAGCCGTCTGGTTAAGACAGTGCCTACACCACGCACCAAGCCTTCTGTGCGTCTTCAGAATCCTATGCGTCCTAATACTGCTCCCCGCACTAGCCCTGTGGTGCGTGTCTCCAGCCCAGTACCACCAGTGCTGATACCACGCACCAAGCCTCATGTGCGTATCCAGAGCCCTGTTCCTCCTCCACGCACTCTCCCTGTGGTGTGTGTATCCAGCCCAGTGCCTCCAGTTCCGGCACCACGCACCAGGCCTACAGTGCGTCTCAGCCGGCCAGAGTCTGCCGTCTGCCCAACGGCGCCTGAACTGCCCGTCTGCCAAGCGGCGCCTGAACTGCCCGTCTGCCAAGCGGCGCCTGAACTGCCCGTCTGCCAAGCGGCGCCTGAACTGCCCGTCTGCCAAGCGGCGCCTGAACTGCCCGTCTGCCCAACGGCGCCTGAACTGCCCGTCTGCCCAACGCCGTCTGAACTGTCCGTCTGCCAAGCGCCGCATGAACTGCCCGTCTGTATTGAGCCTTCAAAGCCGCCCGTCTGCCATGAGCCTACAGAGCCGTCCGCCAGACAGGAGCCGCTAGAGCCTTCCGCCAGACAGGAGCCGCTAGAGCCTTCCGCCAGACAGGAGCAGCCAGAGCCTTCCGCCAGACCGGAGCAGCCAGAGCCTTCCGCCAGACCGGAGCAGCCAGAGCCTTCCGCCAGACCGGATCAGCCAGAGCCTTCCGCCAGACCGGATCAGCCAGAGCCTTCCGCCAGACCGGATCAGCCAGAGCCTTCCGCCAGACCGGATCAGCCAGAGCCTTCCGCCAGACCGGATCAGCCAGAGCCTTCCGCCAGACCGGATCAGCCAGAGCCGTCAGCGAGCCATGACCAGCCAGAGCCGTCAGCGAGCCATGACCAGCCAGATCCGTCAGCCAGCCATGAGCAGCCAGACCCGTCAGCCAGCCATGAGCAGCCAGATCCGTCAGCCAGCCATGAGCAGCCAGATCCGTCAGCCAGCCATGAGCAGAAAGAGCCCGCCGGCCAGGATCCGCCAGAGCCCGCCGGCCAGGATCCGCCAGAGCCCGCCGGCCAGGATCCGCCAGAGCCCGCCGGCCAGGATCCGCCAGAGCCCGCCGGCCAGGATCCGCCAGAGCCCGCCGGCCAGGATCCGCCAGAGCCCGCCAGCCAGGATCCGCCAGAGCCCGTCAACCAGGATCCGCCAGACAGTCATGAGCTGCCCTCCAGTCATGAGCTGCCCTCCAGTCATGAGCTGCCCTCCAGTCATGAGCTGCCCTCCAGTCATGAGCTGCCTTCCAGTCATGAGCTGCCTTCCAGTCATGAGCTGCCCTCCAGTCATGAGCTGCCTTCCAGTCATGAGCTGCCCTCCAGTCATGAGCTGCCCTCCAGTCATGAGCTGCCCTCCAGTCATGAGCTGCCACCCAGTCCGGAGCTGCCACCCAGTCCGGAGCTGCCACCCAGCCCGGAGCTGCCAGTAGTCCGGAGCTGCCTCTCTGTTCTGAGCTACCTCTCTGTCCTGAGCTACCTCTCTGTCCTGAGCTACCTCTCTGTCCTGAGCTACCTCTCTGTCCTGAGCTACCTCTCTGTCCTGAGCTACCTCTATGTCCTGAGTTATCTAGGGGGGACCGGTGTGAAGGTCCCTAGACCAGGGTTGGGGGCGAGGATCGCCACTCGGAGGACGCTAAGGAGGGGGACAAAGACAATGGTGGAGTGGTGTCCTCGTCCTGCGCCGGAGCCGCCACCGCGGACAGATGCCCACCCAGACCCTCCCCTTGAGTTTTAGGGGTGCGCTCGGAGTTCGCACCTTGAGGGGGGGGTTCTGTCACGTTCCTGACCTGTTGTCTGTTATTTTTGTATGTGTCTTCTGTGTCTGTATGTTCGTTCGTACCACACGGGACTGTAGCGTTTGTTCGGTCGTTTGTTATAGTCTGTACCTGTTCCTGCGTTCTTCGTGTTATATGTAAGTTCTCATGTTTTAGGTCAGTCTACGTTCGTTTTGTTATTTTGTAGTCATTCCAAGTGTTTGTTTTCGTGTTCGTTTTCGGAAGTTAATAAATTCATTATGTTTTCAAAACCCGCTGCATTTTGGTCTGATCACTACTCCTCCTCTTCGGATGAAGAGGAGGAGGAAAACCGTTACACTGACGGAAGATCACCAAAAGTAAGAAACATTTTATGATGCTATTTCTAATATCTGTCGTGCATGTGAACTGGTCGTCGGCGCCCAAGTGTTTCTGGCTATTGTGGCTATGCTAATATAACGCTACATTTTGTTTTCGCTGTAAAACATTTAATAAATCGGAAATATTGTCTGGAATCACAAGATGCCTGTCTTTCAATTGCTGTACACTATGTATTTTTCAGAAATGTTTTATGATGAGTAATTAGGTATTTGACGTTGGTGTCTGTAAATATTATGGCTGCTTTCGGTGCAATTTCTGATTGTAGCTGAAATGTAAACTATGATTTATACCTGACATATGCACATTTTTCGAACAAAACATATGCTATACAATAAATATGTTATCAGACTGTCATCTGATGAAGTTGTTTCTTGGTTAGTGGCTATTTATATCTTTATTTGGTCGAATTTGTGATAGCTACTGATGGAGTAAAAAACTGATGGAGTAAGAAAAGTGGTGTCTTTTGCTAACGTGGTTAGCTAATAGATTTACATATTTTGTCTTCCCTGTAAAACATTTTAAAAATCGGACATGTTGGCTTGATTCACAAGATGTGTACCTTTCATATGCTGTATTGGACTTGTTAATGTGTGAAAGTTAAATATTTAAAAAATATATATTTTGAATTTCGCGCCCTGCGCTTGAGCTGGATGTTGTCATAAGTGTACCGGTGTCGGGCTGCACCCCAAACAGGTTAAGAGCATGCATTTAGTTTTACTTGCATTTAAGAGCAGTTGGAGGCCACGGAAGGAGAGTTGTATGGCATTGAAGCTCGTCTGGAGGTTAGTTAACACAGTATCCAAAGAAGGGCTAGAAGTATAAAAAATGGTGTCGTCTGCGTAGAGGTGGATCAGAGAATCACCAGCAGCAAGAGCATAAGAGCATTGGCATATACAGAGAAAAGAGTCGGCCCGAGAATTGAACCCTGTGGCACCCCCATAGAGACTCCCAGAGGTCCGGACAACAGGCCCTCTGATTTGACACACTGAACTCTATTTGAGAAGTAGTTTATTGAACCAGGCGAGGCAGTCATTTGAGAAACCAAGGCTGTTGAGTCTGCCGATAAGAATGTGGTGATTGACAGAGTCGAAATCCTTGGCCAGGTCGATGAATACAGCTGCACAGTATTGTCTCTTATCGATGGCGGTTATGATATCGTTTAGGACCTTGAGCGTGGCTGAGGTGCACCCATGACCAGCTCGGAAACCAGATTGCATATCGGAGAAGGTACGGTGGGATTCGAAATGGTCGGTGATCTGTTTGTTCACTTGGCTTTCGAAGACCTTAGAAAGGCAGGGTAGGATAGATATAGGTCTGTAGCAGTTTGGTTCTAGAGTGTCTCCATCCTTTGAAGAGGGGGATGACCGCAGCAGCTTTCCAATCTTTGGGAATCTCAGACGATATGAAAGAGAGGTTGAACAGGCTAGTAATAGGGGTTGCAACAATTTCAGATGATACTTTTAGAAAGAGAGGGTCCAGATTGTCTAGCCCTGCTGATTTGTAGGAGTCCAGATTTTGCAGCTCTTTCAGAACATCAGCTATCTAGATTTGGGTGAAAGAGAAATGGGAGAGGCTTGGGCAAGTTGCTGTGGTGGATGCAGGACTGTTGACCGGGGTAGGGGTAGCAAGGTGGAAAGCATGGCCAGCCATAGAAAAATGCTTATTGAAATTCTCAATTATCATGGATTCAAATCGGTGGTGACAGTGTTTCCTAGCCTCAGTGCAGTGGGCAGCTGGGAGGAGGTGCTCTTATTCTCAATGGACTTTACAGTGTCCCAGAACCTTTTGGAGTTTGTGCTACAGGATGCAAATTTCTTTTTGAAAAAGCTAGCCTTTGCTTTCCTAACTGCCTGTGTATAATGGTTCCTAACTTCCCTGAAAAGTTGCATATCGCGGGGGCTATTCGATGCTAATGCAGTACGCCACAAGATGTTTTTGTGCTGGTCAAGGGCAGTCAGGTCTGGAGTGAACCAAGGGCTATATCTGTTCCTGGTTCTACATTTTTTGAATGGGGCATGCTTATGTAAGGTGGTGAGGAAAGCATTTTTAAAGAATAACCAGGCATCCTCTACTGTCAGAGTGAGGTCAAAATCCTTCCAGGATACCCAGTCCAGGTCGATTAGCATTTGACAGTGATGAGGGGTGGTCGTTTGACCACAGACCCATTACGGACGCAGGCAATGAGGCAGTGATTGCTGAGATCCTGGTTGAAGACAGCAGAGGTGTATTTGGAGGGCAGGTTGGTCAGGATGATTTTTATGAGGGTGCCGTGGTTACAGATTTGGGGTTGTACCTGGTAGGTTCATTGATAATTTTGTGCGATTGAGGGCATCAAGCTCAGATTGTAGGATGGCCAGGGATTTAAGCATGTCCCAGTTTAGGTCACCTAACAGCACGAGCTCTGAAGATAGATAGGGGGCAATCAATTCACAATAGGTGTCCAGGGCACAGCTGGGGGCAGAAAGTGGTCTATAGCAAGTGGCAACAGTGAGAGACTTGATTCTGGAAAGGTGGATTTTTAAAAGTGAAGCTCAAATTGTTTGGGCACAGACCTGGATAGTAAGACAGAACTCTGCATGCTATCTCTACAGTAGATTGCAACTCCGCCCCTTTTGGCAGTTCTATCTTGTCGGAAAATGTTATAGTTAGGGATGGAAATTTCAGGGTTTTTGGTGGTCTTCCTAAGCCAGGATTCAGACACGGCTAGGACATCCAGGTTGGCAAAGTGTGCTAAAGCAGTGAATAAAACAAACTTAGGGAGGAGGCTTCTAATGTTAACATGCATGAAACCAAGGCTTTTACGGTTACAGAAGTCAACAAATGAGAGCACCTGGGGAAAGGGAGTGGAGCTAGGCACTGCAGGGCCTGGATTAACCTCTACATCACCAGAGGAACAGAGGAGGAGTAGGATAAGGGTACGGCTAAAGGCTATAAGAACTGGTCGTCCGTACGTTCAGAACAGTGGAGGTAAACCTATCCATTGAGTGACGATGAGAGAGATATTGTCTCTAGAAACATAATTTAAACCAGGTGAGGTCACTGCATGTGTGGGAGGTGGATCTAAAGGGTTAAGAAAAATAAGAGTTAAAAAGATTTATTAAATAAACTCAAGTTTTATAAAGTAATGTGCGGGGGTACAGGTTAGTCTGTAATATGTACATGTAGGTAGGGGTAAAGTAACTATGCATAGATAATAAACAGCGAGTAGCAGCAGTGCAAAAAAGGGGAGAGCACAGAGAGAGAAAAAAAGAGCTCAACCAGGCCAGGCCAGTAGAGTGGAAGAAGCGCCAGGGGGCTGTAGGGTGGTGGGGTGGATTAGTCAGTGGGGACTATAAAAGTGGATGTACCAGGGTTTTAGGCCTGGTGTGAATGAGTGGCTGGTGGGAGTTGAAGGGGGCTAGGGAGATGGTCAAAAGGAGCATTTGGGCAGATGAAGAAGTCATCATCATTAAGCCGCTGGAAGTTTACTGTCCAGTTATAAAAGTAATTTCTAAATTAGGGGATGGGGGAGTGCATGTGAAAGGGGAGAAGGGCTCAGAGTGGCTGAGAAGATCTGGGGGCGGTGCAGAGTAAAGCTGTGGCCTGTGGGTCTGAGGGACTCTGTGGGACTGGGGGGAAATTCATTACGGGCACAGCCCAGCCTTTGTTCTGGCAGTAGGTTGATTGGAGTGCTGACCTTGCCTCCCAGCCTGCCCTGCACACTCTGCTCTGACTGGACCAGTGGAGGATGAGTTTAAGAGCAAGGCATTTAACCTTCAACTGAATTCCAACCTCAGCCACAGCAGACAAAGGTTGGCATAATTTATTAGCAAAGGCTTGCCTAAACAGCCGCTATTAGGATGATATAGATGCTATACAAACTTGGATAATATAGATCCTATACAACCTGAAACAAAGAGTTGAAAAACTGTTGTGTCTCCCGGGAGGAGATTTTGTCAGCTCTACGTGAAAAATCAGTTTCTGGTTCTGAGGAGTACAGTCGTGGCCAAAAGTTTTGAAAATGACACAAATATTAATTTCCACAAAGTTTGCTGCTTCAGTGTCTTTAGATATTTTTGTCAGAAGTTACTATGGAATACTGAAGTATAACTACAAGCATTTCATAAGTGTCAAAGGCTTTTATTGACAATTACATGAAGTTGATGCAAAGAGTCAATATTTGCAGTGTTGACCGTTCTTTTTGAAGACCTCTGCAATCCGCCCTGGCATGCTGTCAATTAACTTCTGGGCCACATCCTGACTGATGGCAGCCCATTCTTGCATAATCAATGCTTGGAGTTTGTAAGATTTAGTGGGTTTTTGATGGTCCACCTGCCTCTTGAGGATTGACCACAAGTTCTCAATGGGATTAAGGTCTGGGGAGTTTCCTGGCCATGGACCCAAAATATCGATGTTTTGTTCCCCGAGCCACTTAGTTATCACTTTTGTCTTATGGCAAGGTGCTCCATCGTGCTGGAAAAGGCATTGTTCGTCACCAAACTGTTCCTGGATGGTTGGGAGAAGTTGCTCTCGGAGGATGTGTTGGTACCATTTTCTATTATAATTGGAAAGGGGATTCATCAAAGAAAAGGACTTTACCCCAGTCCTCAGCAGTCCAATCCCTGTACCTTTTGCAGAATATCAGTCTGTCCCTGATGTTTTTCCTGGAGAGAAGTGGCTTCTTTGCTGCCTTTCTTGACACCAGGCCATCCTCCAAAAGTGTTCGCCTCACTGTGCGTGCAGATGCACTCACACCTGCCTGCTGCCATTCCTGAGCAAGCGCTGTACTGTTGGTGCCTCGATCCCGCAGCTGAATCAACTTTAGGTCCTGGCGGTCCTGGCGCTTGCTGGACTTTCTTGGGCACCCTGAAGCCTTCTTCACGACAATTGAACCTCTCTCCTTGAAGTTCTTGGTGATCCGATAAATGGTTGATTTAGTTCCAATCTTACTGGCAGCAATATCCTTGCCTGTGAAGCCCTTTTTGTGCAACGCAATGGTGATGGCACATGTTTCCTTGCAGGTAACCATGGTTGACAGAGGAAGAACAATGATTCCAAGCACAACCCTCCTTTTAAAGCTTCCAGTCTGTTATTCGAACTCAATCAGCATGACAGAGTGATCTCCAGCCTTGTCCTCGTCAACACTCACACCTGTGTTAACGAGAGAATCACTGACATGATGTCAGCTGGTCCTTTTGTGGCAGGGCTGAAATGCAGTGGAAATGTTTTGTGGGGGGATTCAGTTCATTGGCATGGCAAAGAGGGACTTTGCAATTAATTGCAATTCATCTGATCACTCTTCATAACATTCTGGAGTATATGCAAATTTCCATCATATAAACTGAGGCAGCAGACTTTGTGACAATTAATATTTGTGTCATTCTCAAAACTTTTGGACACGACTGTATATAATGTTGGTATAATGTCTTTGCATAACAGAAAACAATGCATTCTAGGCAGCTAAATCTAAACAATATTGAAGATTACAAAATTAATTTAAATGCACATGGTCAAAATTTCCTAAACAAAATACCAAACTTGACCTTTTTGCTATCAGTTTAGCTATGTTATTGTGAAAAAATACCCTACTACAGTTTCACTTAGTGTTCTATTTAACAACAAAAATGTCTGCTTTCATTTCAGGTGTTGATGACAAACTGAATCAATCCCCCTCCAAGGAACTGTCATAAAATCTAACCTCATTTACTGCATTTCCACACAATTTCAAAACAAAAAAATGCAATTTGGAGAACAGCAAAAACAAGCCACATTGACTCCAGACATATCCAGAAAATGTCTGCTTTCATTTAATTTAATTTCAGGCCTGGTGGACAAATTCAATTAATATGGGGGAATTACTGATCATTTACAATGCTGTGGCTCGCTGAGTAAGTCTAATAAAATGGAAGCCCTGCGAGTGAACCCACTCAGGATTTTACAATGCTGCCCAGCCTGGGGTGACCACCAGAATCAAGCATGTAGTCATTGCATACTATGAATATGGGACTAAATAATTCACTTATTACTGCTTGTGAATTGGTCCCAATACATTTGGGACCCTAAAATGGAGGGACTATGTACAAAAAGTGTTGTAATTTCTACACAGTTCACCCGATATTGATGGAAATACCCACAAATTAAAACTGACAGTTCACACTTTAACGTCATAGTCCCTGTATCATTTCAAATCCAAAGCACCCGGAGTACGGAGCCAAAACGACAACAAATGTGTCACTGTCCCAGTACTTTTGGAGCTCACTGTACATCAATAGTTCCTCCATTCTTATAAAAGAGATGTTCAAACAGACTACTTTAGAACCTTTCTGAATGGACATAGAGAGAATTAGAAAACACACCATCAATCAAAGCCACCAGCTCATCTTAGACACAAGAGCAGATCACATTTCTCCTTTCCTAAAAACATATACATCTAGGCCTACCATCAAATCCTGGCTGTATGCTATAAGAAAGTAGGCAACATTAGGATAATGCGAAAACAATGTAGGAAAGGAAAAGTGTGAATGGGGGATAGAGAGACAGCTATATATTTTTTGTGTATCTGTCTTGCATAGCAGAGGTGGTCACCTAAATTCACTGTAGTATCCAAGCCTAGGCTGGTGGTGATAAATTGATACATTGCAGCACTGATGCATTATAAACATAGCCTACAGGACAGACAGAGACAAATGCATGCATTCATTCATTCAAACAACGAACATGTCAAATGGCAGAACACTTGTCCCGGGGAACACTTGCTATTGGTCGAACCAAAGGTTCAATAGGGGAGACGCTAGCCCAACATGTTTGTGGTGTCCATGTTCCGTTTACACACAGTTGTTCGGAGAAACAGATTGCTAATTATAATGAACAAAATAAAAGTGCTGGTCCCATGTTTCATGAGCTGAAATAAAAGATCCCAGAAATATTCCATTCACACAAAAAGCTTATTTCTCTATAATGTTGTGCACACATTTGTTTACATCCCTGTTAGTGTGCATTTAAACAGCATGATGATTACACAGGTGCACCTTGTGCTAGGAACAATGTTGTGGCATTATGTTGTCACACAACATAATGCCACAGATGTCTCAAGTTTTGAAAGAGTGTGCAATTGGCATACTGACTGCCGGAATGTCCACCAGAGCTGTTGCCAGAGAATTTAATGTTCATTTCTCTACCATAAGCCGCCTCCAACGTCATTTTAGATAATTTGGCAGTATGTCTAACTGGCCTCACATCCGCAGAACATATGAAACCCCGCCAGCCCAGGACCTCCACATCCGGCTTCTTCACCTGCGGGATCGACTGAGACCATGCAACTGTGGGTTTGCAGAACTGAAGAATTTATGCACAAAGTGTCAGAAACCGTCTCAGGGAAGCTCATCTGCATGCTCGTTGTCCTCACCAGGGTCTTGACCTGACTGCAGTTTGGCGTCATAAGCGACTTCAGTGGGCAAATGCTCACATTTGATGGCCACTGGCACGTTGGAGAAGTGTGCTCTTCACATGTTGTGTTTATATTTTTGTTCAGTGTAGCAGAGGTATGCCTCTGTCTTTCGTCTGTTTTCCGTAAAGAAGTGCTGTAACATAGAAATATGGCCATGTGGGAACCCTAACCCTACAAAGGTGTGTAGTAATTTAACTTCATTTATATATACAGTATATATATATTTTTTGCTGATATGAAAGATGTTTCCTTATGTTTCCAAAACCATACCTCAAAAGATGCGTTTTAACGTTCAGAAAGAGCGTCGGGGCTTGTAACAAAACTCCCCCGGTCAGAAGATACTATTGTTAATAGGCGCTAAAGGTAGTTAGCATCTATGAATGAGCTAGGGGAGGCGAATGCAAGCAGGATGGAATAAAATATATAGGAAAACTTCCAAAACACCAAACGTAAACCTGGGAAATAACGCACAATCCTTCCCTGTGCCCAATACAAAACTTTAACCCTCTCATAGGAAAATAAAAGTACAGTAGGCCTACCTTACAACATTAGAACATTAGAATGTGTTGCTGCCTTGCTATGTTGTCGTCTTAGGTCTCTCTTTATGTAGTGTTGTGTTGTCTCTCTTGTCGTGATGTGTGTTTTGTCCTATATTTATATGTTATTTATTTATTTTAATCCCAGCCCCTGTCCCCGCAGGAGGTCTTTTGCCTTTTGGTAGGTCGTCATTGTCAATAAGAATTTGTTCTTAACTGACTTGCCTAGTTAAATAAAGGTTAAATAAAATAAAAGAACATCCCAGGCTTCATTTTCATCAATATCATGGAAATCATTACATGTGATATAAGAAAATTGCGAATGAAAACATGGGTAATTCACTGGTGAGTTGAGATCAAGGAACAAGGCTTCCGGTCTCGAAGCACAGTTTTGGCTGCTCCTACAGTTTTGCTTCGGTACTGCAGTGTAACTGACGCCTGGCCGAAAAATACAATTTCCATACACGGCCACATAGAGAAGTCAGATTAGAAAAGTCCTAATACGATACCTTAGTCATCACCTTTGTTTTATTCATTACTCACAACCGAAGATATTAACATTTTATATTTATCCAATGTCTGCCATGTTTTTGGATGACGTCGCACTTAGAGCTAGTGCGTATATGATGTCGGTCCATATAAACCGGATGCAATCCAGAAATAGACGGTCCATGAATCGGTGTATGTGAATTTAAGTAGATTACCTTGAAAACACCTGGCGGACATCTTGGAAGCAGTCTCCAGCTCTTATTATACCTCAGTGGTTGAGATCAGTTGTTTTATATGGCTCAGCGCTGCCAGCCAAGCACCATTGAACTTTTATCTACAGCAACAGTTTCTGAATGTAACAGGCTGTTGCTGCAATTTCAGGTAAAAACTCAATAAAACTAGCATCAAATATAAGGAAAATGTCTGTACATTTCAGCTGTTTCAAAAACATTGTTCCGCTATTAAGATTTTTGCTGTTGAAGTATTTGGTTTAACAAGACAATTCTGTTCACACTGCCCTGCTTGGAGGAGGGCAACTGGCAGGTGACTGTCGTGCATTACCTCAAGAGGTAGCGGTCGAGACATAACTTGTCTAATTCTCTGGATTTCTTCCCATAGCTCTCGAGAAATACCTTCTAATTTCATCAATGTAAAATGGCCATAATAAAGGACTTGACAGGAGAAAAGGAAAATAAAGTATCTCAGCTTGACTCACTTTAGTGGTTATGTACCCTGATAGCATCATCACAGCTAACATCTCCATTTGGGCATCTGGTCAACACCTCACTGCTCATCCCCTCCCTAAACTCTAAACCTTTCATGGTCAGTTTGACCAGACCTGTCCTGTTCTGGCCTTCAATTGGTATTTAGACCGGCGTATTTGATATGGGGAGGGAAATATTATTAAAACACTTTGTGTTATCAGATGACAGGAGGGAGCAGTGAGAGGTGGAGTTCCATTTCAGGTGACAGGCCTGGGCTGCACTTTTCCCCACACATCAATCACTAACTGCATGTTGCTATTATATCACATAGCTATCAGTATAGGATAGTTCATATTAGTATATTCAGTTGTACTCAGAAGGCAACAAAAATGTATCATGATTGATTTTTACTAAATCTGATCATATAAATCTAAAAGTAATGCTCAAATATCCAGACCACTTTAGATCACTCTAGAGCACAATTCAACTTGATGAATAAATGCCTTTCGAAAATAGGAAGAAAGAAAGAAAGATAGAAAGAAAGGAAGAAGACACCTCACTGAATAGGACCCCTCCATCGATTCTTTCTTCCCTCATTCAAAAGTCCCAGGCCACCTTGAATTCATTTGAGTGACACATTGACAAATAACTTCCTTAATGTCCTAAGGAAGGAGCCTTACCCCTCTCTACCTCCTCCCCTCTTCACTCCCTTGAGAGGCGATCAGCTGTATTCATCATGCCTCTCTTCCTGACCTCTAGGCACCTCTGCTGCATCAGTGCCGACACACACACATGCACCCCCACTACTCCTGTCCACCCCTAAACCCCTCCTGATTAATAGTATGTAGCCATGTTGCCCCTGGTGACTTGCCTGGCTACCCGTCCACCTCGCTCCTGCCAAACGTCATGCCCACTAATGTTTCTTCTCCACGATCAGTCTAGATTTGCTTCCTGCCCGACAACTTTTCAAACCCGAACACATTCATATCGTTCTGATTGGTCACAGAAACCGATGGGTTGGGGCAGAGCCTGCCTACACGAATCATGAATCACATAATTTTGACATCAGCAAAAATGCCTTCTAGGATAGCAGGTTATGAAGCGATAGATAGAGCAGTGAAATTAAATTCAGGATGAGTTGTCAGGCAACCTGTTGACAGGGTTTACACTTTAAATCCCATTCCCCATAGCTGACCACAGCACAGCCAGGACCCACAGTGGTCACAGTGGCAGCAGGGCTTCTCCTCTCTTCTTCTTTTTGTCTTAATGGAACAATGGTGGCCAAGGGGGCCTTTGTTAGGCCATGACACAAACACAAACCTCACTGATGAGAACAGTGACAGTAAACCCATTCAGGCATAGTGGACACTTCTTAATCGATATTGATCCTGCGGTAGACGGGATATTTTCCTGACAGATGTGCCAGTCAGGACTGAGAGGAGCTGAGTGGAGCTGAGGCTGTCTCTGCAGGTCTTGATGTGGGTTGAGAGGATAAATATGCGGGTTAATTAGTTACTGTGGGAAGTTAAGATGTGTTCTTGTTTGACAATGTTACTTATTTCCCTCTTTGTTCCTTTGCTAAGATTCTAAAATGTTACATTTAGCCACACACAAAACACATGTGTATGATACAGCAGTTGATACAAAAGCACTGATTGAAACAACATTTTAAAACCTGCAGGATTTTGTTATATACATTTTTTTATATTAAAACACAATGCAAGACTCAAAATGTACTGTACTCCGCACTTAATAACCACAATGTGGTTTATATTGTAATTGAATCTGCTCTGTCTGTCCAAGACAACTGACCAGGACATTCTGCGAATGGATTGTTGAACTCTTAAATCCGGAAATGGATATTCTGAATGTCTAGGTTCTAGTTCCAATGCATCAAAACAGTGAGCAAGAGAGAGAAAGAAAGAGAGGGAGAAATAGAGAGAGACAGAGAGAGAGAGAGAGAGAGAGAGAGACCAACTGAAGTCATGATCCATAAACTTTCCGAGTAATATGACATACAGTATCTCAGGCTAGAAGGATGGGAGAGAGAGGCAGAGACAGAGACAGAGACAGAGACAGAGACAGAGACAGAGAATCAGCCCATGCCCCTGCTCTTCTCAGGTAAACATTTACTCTCCCTGAGAGAGAAGGGGTAATGAAAGAGATCTGAGAGAGAGAGCTGAGAGAGAATGAGAGAGAGAGATGGAGGGAGAATGAGAGAGAGAGCTGAGAGAGAGAATGAGAGAGAGAGCTGAGAGAGAGAATGAGAGAGAGAGATGGAGGGAGAAAAAGAAAGAGATCTTCCCCTACTGTTCGTACTACAACTATTTGCACATTGTTAAAAACACTGCACAGCTGATAATAGAACATTTGAAACATCATTATAGTTGAAACCTTTATGAGTGCAGTGTTTACTGTACATTTTGTTGATGTTGTTTTTTGTTTCTAATCAGTTTTGTTTATTGTTTAATTCACTTGCTTTGGCAATGTGTTTCCAATGCCAATAAAGCCCCTTTGAATTGACAGAGAGATAAACCAGAGAGATGGAGTGAGAGAGAGAGAGAGAGAGAGAGAGAGGCCATACTGTTTACAGGCTGTACTGTTTCCTATTACTCACCTCTTGGCCACAGCACAGTAGACTATATGAATCCAGACATTGACCCTTTCTCTCTCAGCTCATTCACCGTCAAGCCACTAACACCTCTGTCTGATCACAGCCAAATGACGTTGTTCCTCAAAAGAACAGACATGGAAACAACCACACATTCACAACCCAGTAAGCTGTACAACATCAGAAATTCATACAGATGGGCCCAAAACAGCACAGAAGAATACCAGAAAGCAACCAGTAACCAAAATATCCAAACACTCTTACATAACTTTCTGGATACCACATTCACTCACAGTAAAGAAGGCATCAATCCAGCAGTAAGTTAATATATATATATATATATATATATATTCAGGAAAACGGCAAAAGAAGCACAACTGAAATTGTTAAAAAAACAAAACAAAAAAGACCACATATGACAACTGGTTTGACGCATATTGTAAAATTATAAGGAAAAAACTTAAAACACTATCAAACCAAAAGCACAGAGACCCAAATAATGGTGAATTATGCCTCAATTACTGTGAGACTTTAAAACTCCATAAACATACACTCAGAACCAAAAAAGCACAGTACAACAGCAAGCAGCTGACACTAACTGAGGAGCCCATAAACACAAACAACTTCTGGCAAAATTGGAAAAACTAAACAAGAGAAATTAGTGATACAAAATGGTGACATATGGACAACCCATTTTAAAACACCCTACAACACTGTTCAAATTGACACAAATGCAGAACAATGCTAAATTCATGAAAAATGTAATGGATTAGAAAAAGCTATAAAGGACAATCAAAATCCATTTGACTCACAAATTACTGACCAGGAGCTCTATAAGAAACTTCAGGCCCTCAAATGTAAAAAAGCATGCAGTCCTGATGGCATAGTAAATGAGATGCTCAAATTCACTAGTGCAAAATGTCAATTAGCTATATTAAAACTGTTTAATTTGATCCTGAGTGTAGGTTATTTTCCTGACATCTGGAATCAAGGACTCATAACCCCAATCTTCAAGAACAGAGACAAATTTGACCCTAACAATTAGAGGCATTTGTGTGAACAGTAACCTGGGGAAGGTTTTCCATAGTATTATAAATGTAAGAGTTCTAAACTTCGTTAATAAGCACAATGTCTTGAGTAAAAGCCAAATTCGGATTTATACCAAAACATCTCACGACCGATCATATTTACACCCTACACACCCTGATAGATAAACATGTCCACCAAAATAATACCAAAATGTACACTTGCTTTATCGACTTCCAAAAAGCATTTGATTCAATTTGGCATACAGGACTGTTCTACAAAGTTATTGAAAGTGGTGTAGGGTGTAAAACATATGACATAATTAAAACTGGCAATATGTGCAGCATCAAAGTTGGCAAGAAAATTACAGAATTCTTTCGCCAGTGGCCTTCGTCAGGGTTGCAATCTGAGCCCTGCACTCTTAAATATTTACATCAACGAATTGGCCATTATTCTAGAAAAATCTTCAGCCCCTGGTGTTAGTCTCCACAATTCAGAGATTAAATGTCTGTTCTTCGCAGATGACCTATGCCTGCTGTCACCCAAGGCAGAGCCTGGACCTGCTAGAGCAGTACTGCCAGACCTGGGCCCTGGCAGTAAACCCCAAAAAGACTAAAATAATGATTTTCCAGAGGAGATCCAGATCTCAGGGAATTAGACCAAAGTTCTCAATTGGTACAAAATATAGAGTACTGCACACACTACAATTACTTAGGTTTAAAAATAAGCTCAGCTGGACACATTAATGATGCAGTGAATGAACTGAGAGAGAAAGCACGCAGGGCATTCTACGCCATTAAAAAACGAATTCAAATTGTTATAAACATTTGGCTAAAACGAATTGAATGTGTCATTGAACCAATTGCAGTTCATGGCAGCGAGGTGTGGGGTCCACTTGCAAAACAAGATTTCACCAAATGGGACAAACACCTTGAAACCCTGCATCAAATCAAATCAAATTGTATCAGTCACATGCGCCGAATACAACAGGTGTAGACCTTACAGTGAAATGCTTACTTACGAGCCCCTAACCAACAGTGCAGTTTCAAAAAATACAGATAAGAATAAGAGATAAAAGTAACAAGTAATTAAAGAGCAGCAGTGAAATAACAATAGCGAGACTATATACAGGGGAGTACCGATACAGAGTCAATGTGCGGGAGCACCGGTTAGTAGAGGTAGTATGTACATGTAGGTAGAGTTATTAAAGTGACTATGCATAGATGACAACAGAGAGTAGCAGTGGTGTAAAGAGGAGTGGGGGGGTACACTGCAAATAGTCTGGGTAGCCATTTGAGTGACACATTGACAAATAACTTCCTTAATGTCCTAAGGAAGGAGCCTTACCCCTCTCTACCTCCTCCCCTCTTCACTCCCTTGAGAGGCGATCAGCTGTATTCATCATGCCTCTCTTCCTGACCTCTAGGCACCTCTGCTGCATCAGTGCCGACACACACACATGCACCCCCACTACTCCTGTCCACCCCTAAACCCCTCCTGATTAATAGTATGTAGCCATGTTGCCCCTGGTGACTTGCCTGGCTACCCGTCCACCTCGCTCCTGCCAAACGTCATGCCCACTAATGTTTCTTCTCCACGATCAGTCTAGATTTGCTTCCTGCCCGACAACTTTTCAAACCCGAACACATTCATATCGTTCTGATTGGTCACAGAAACCGATGGGTTGGGGCAGAGCCTGCCTACACGAATCATGAATCACATAATTTTGACATCAGCAAAAATGCCTTCTAGGATAGCAGGTTATGAAGCGATAGATAGAGCAGTGAAATTAAATTCAGGATGAGTTGTCAGGCAACCTGTTGACAGGGTTTACACTTTAAATCCCATTCCCCATAGCTGACCACAGCACAGCCAGGACCCACAGTGGTCACAGTGGCAGCAGGGCTTCTCCTCTCTTCTTCTTTTTGTCTTAATGGAACAATGGTGGCCAAGGGGGCCTTTGTTAGGCCATGACACAAACACAAACCTCACTGATGAGAACAGTGACAGTAAACCCATTCAGGCATAGTGGACACTTCTTAATCGATATTGATCCTGCGGTAGACGGGATATTTTCCTGACAGATGTGCCAGTCAGGACTGAGAGGAGCTGAGTGGAGCTGAGGCTGTCTCTGCAGGTCTTGATGTGGGTTGAGAGGATAAATATGCGGGTTAATTAGTTACTGTGGGAAGTTAAGATGTGTTCTTGTTTGACAATGTTACTTATTTCCCTCTTTGTTCCTTTGCTAAGATTCTAAAATGTTACATTTAGCCACACACAAAACACATGTGTATGATACAGCAGTTGATACAAAAGCACTGATTGAAACAACATTTTAAAACCTGCAGGATTTTGTTATATACATTTTTTTATATTAAAACACAATGCAAGACTCAAAATGTACTGTACTCCGCACTTAATAACCACAATGTGGTTTATATTGTAATTGAATCTGCTCTGTCTGTCCAAGACAACTGACCAGGACATTCTGCGAATGGATTGTTGAACTCTTAAATCCGGAAATGGATATTCTGAATGTCTAGGTTCTAGTTCCAATGCATCAAAACAGTGAGCAAGAGAGAGAAAGAAAGAGAGGGAGAAATAGAGAGAGACAGAGAGAGAGAGAGAGAGAGAGAGAGACCAACTGAAGTCATGATCCATAAACTTTCCGAGTAATATGACATACAGTATCTCAGGCTAGAAGGATGGGAGAGAGAGGCAGAGACAGAGACAGAGACAGAGACAGAGACAGAGAATCAGCCCATGCCCCTGCTCTTCTCAGGTAAACATTTACTCTCCCTGAGAGAGAAGGGGTAATGAAAGAGATCTGAGAGAGAGAGCTGAGAGAGAATGAGAGAGAGAGATGGAGGGAGAATGAGAGAGAGAGCTGAGAGAGAGAATGAGAGAGAGAGCTGAGAGAGAGAATGAGAGAGAGAGATGGAGGGAGAAAAAGAAAGAGATCTTCCCCTACTGTTCGTACTACAACTATTTGCACATTGTTAAAAACACTGCACAGCTGATAATAGAACATTTGAAACATCATTATAGTTGAAACCTTTATGAGTGCAGTGTTTACTGTACATTTTGTTGATGTTGTTTTTTGTTTCTAATCAGTTTTGTTTATTGTTTAATTCACTTGCTTTGGCAATGTGTTTCCAATGCCAATAAAGCCCCTTTGAATTGACAGAGAGATAAACCAGAGAGATGGAGTGAGAGAGAGAGAGAGAGAGAGAGAGAGGCCATACTGTTTACAGGCTGTACTGTTTCCTATTACTCACCTCTTGGCCACAGCACAGTAGACTATATGAATCCAGACATTGACCCTTTCTCTCTCAGCTCATTCACCGTCAAGCCACTAACACCTCTGTCTGATCACAGCCAAATGACGTTGTTCCTCAAAAGAACAGACATGGAAACAACCACACATTCACAACCCAGTAAGCTGTACAACATCAGAAATTCATACAGATGGGCCCAAAACAGCACAGAAGAATACCAGAAAGCAACCAGTAACCAAAATATCCAAACACTCTTAGATAACTTTCTGGATACCACATTCACTCACAGTAAAGAAGGCATCAATCCAGCAGTAAGTTAATATATATATATATATATATATATATATATATATATATTCAGGAAAACGGCAAAAGAAGCACAACTGAAATTGTTAAAAAACAAAACAAAAAAGACCACATATGACAACTGGTTTGACGCATATTGTAAAATTATAAGGAAAAAACTTAAAACACTATCAAACCAAAAGCACAGAGACCCAAATAATGGTGAATTATGCCTCAATTACTGTGAGACTTTAAAACTCCATAAACATACACTCAGAACCAAAAAAGCACAGTACAACAGCAAGCAGCTGACACTAACTGAGGAGCCCATAAACACAAACAACTTCTGGCAAAATTGGAAAAACTAAACAAGAGAAATTAGTGATACAAAATGGTGACATATGGACAACCCATTTTAAAACACCCTACAACACTGTTCAAATTGACACAAATGCAGAACAATGCTAAATTCATGAAAAATGTAATGGATTAGAAAAAGCTATAAAGGACAATCAAAATCCATTTGACTCACAAATTACTGACCAGGAGCTCTATAAGAAACTTCAGGCCCTCAAATGTAAAAAAGCATGCAGTCCTGATGGCATAGTAAATGAGATGCTCAAATTCACTAGTGCAAAATGTCAATTAGCTATATTAAAACTGTTTAATTTGATCCTGAGTGTAGGTTATTTTCCTGACATCTGGAATCAAGGACTCATAACCCCAATCTTCAAGAACAGAGACAAATTTGACCCTAACAATTAGAGGCATTTGTGTGAACAGTAACCTGGGGAAGGTTTTCCATAGTATTATAAATGTAAGAGTTCTAAACTTCGTTAATAAGCACAATGTCTTGAGTAAAAGCCAAATTCGGATTTATACCAAAACATCTCACGACCGATCATATTTACACCCTACACACCCTGATAGATAAACATGTCCACCAAAATAATACCAAAATGTACACTTGCTTTATCGACTTCCAAAAAGCATTTGATTCAATTTGGCATACAGGACTGTTCTACAAAGTTATTGAAAGTGGTGTAGGGTGTAAAACATATGACATAATTAAAACTGGCAATATGTGCAGCATCAAAGTTGGCAAGAAAATTACAGAATTCTTTCGCCAGTGGCCTTCGTCAGGGTTGCAATCTGAGCCCTGCACTCTTAAATATTTACATCAACGAATTGGCCATTATTCTAGAAAAATCTTCAGCCCCTGGTGTTAGTCTCCACAATTCAGAGATTAAATGTCTGTTCTTCGCAGATGACCTATGCCTGCTGTCACCCAAGGCAGAGCCTGGACCTGCTAGAGCAGTACTGCCAGACCTGGGCCCTGGCAGTAAACCCCAAAAAGACTAAAATAATGATTTTCCAGAGGAGATCCAGATCTCAGGGAATTAGACCAAAGTTCTCAATTGGTACAAAATATAGAGTACTGCACACACTACAATTACTTAGGTTTAAAAATAAGCTCAGCTGGACACATTAATGATGCAGTGAATGAACTGAGAGAGAAAGCACGCAGGGCATTCTACGCCATTAAAAAACGAATTCAAATTGTTATAAACATTTGGCTAAAACGAATTGAATGTGTCATTGAACCAATTGCAGTTCATGGCAGCGAGGTGTGGGGTCCACTTGCAAAACAAGATTTCACCAAATGGGACAAACACCTTGAAACCCTGCATCAAATCAAATCAAATTGTATCAGTCACATGCGCCGAATACAACAGGTGTAGACCTTACAGTGAAATGCTTACTTACGAGCCCCTAACCAACAGTGCAGTTTCAAAAAATACAGATAAGAATAAGAGATAAAAGTAACAAGTAATTAAAGAGCAGCAGTGAAATAACAATAGCGAGACTATATACAGGGGAGTACCGATACAGAGTCAATGTGCGGGAGCACCGGTTAGTAGAGGTAGTATGTACATGTAGGTAGAGTTATTAAAGTGACTATGCATAGATGACAACAGAGAGTAGCAGTGGTGTAAAGAGGAGTGGGGGGGTACACTGCAAATAGTCTGGGTAGCCATTTGAGTGACACATTGACAAATAACTTCCTTAATGTCCTAAGGAAGGAGCCTTACCCCTCTCTACCTCCTCCCCTCTTCACTCCCTTGAGAGGCGATCAGCTGTATTCATCATGCCTCTCTTCCTGACCTCTAGGCACCTCTGCTGCATCAGTGCCGACACACACACATGCACCCCCACTACTCCTGTCCACCCCTAAACCCCTCCTGATTAATAGTATGTAGCCATGTTGCCCCTGGTGACTTGCCTGGCTACCCGTCCACCTCGCTCCTGCCAAACGTCATGCCCACTAATGTTTCTTCTCCACGATCAGTCTAGATTTGCTTCCTGCCCGACAACTTTTCAAACCCGAACACATTCATATCGTTCTGATTGGTCACAGAAACCGATGGGTTGGGGCAGAGCCTGCCTACACGAATCATGAATCACATAATTTTGACATCAGCAAAAATGCCTTCTAGGATAGCAGGTTATGAAGCGATAGATAGAGCAGTGAAATTAAATTCAGGATGAGTTGTCAGGCAACCTGTTGACAGGGTTTACACTTTAAATCCCATTCCCCATAGCTGACCACAGCACAGCCAGGACCCACAGTGGTCACAGTGGCAGCAGGGCTTCTCCTCTCTTCTTCTTTTTGTCTTAATGGAACAATGGTGGCCGAGGGGGCCTTTGTTAGGCCATGACACAAACACAAACCTCACTGATGAGAACAGTGACAGTAAACCCATTCAGGCATAGTGGACACTTCTTAATCGATATTGATCCTGCGGTAGACGGGATATTTTCCTGACAGATGTGCCAGTCAGGACTGAGAGGAGCTGAGTGGAGCTGAGGCTGTCTCTGCAGGTCTTGATGTGGGTTGAGAGGATAAATATGCGGGTTAATTAGTTACTGTGGGAAGTTAAGATGTGTTCTTGTTTGACAATGTTACTTATTTCCCTCTTTGTTCCTTTGCTAAGATTCTAAAATGTTACATTTAGCCACACACAAAACACATGTGTATGATACAGCAGTTGATACAAAAGCACTGATTGAAACAACATTTTAAAACCTGCAGGATTTTGTTATATACATTTTTTTATATTAAAACACAATGCAAGACTCAAAATGTACTGTACTCCGCACTTAATAACCACAATGTGGTTTATATTGTAATTGAATCTGCTCTGTCTGTCCAAGACAACTGACCAGGACATTCTGCGAATGGATTGTTGAACTCTTAAATCCGGAAATGGATATTCTGAATGTCTAGGTTCTAGTTCCAATGCATCAAAACAGTGAGCAAGAGAGAGAAAGAAAGAGAGGGAGAAATAGAGAGAGACAGAGAGAGAGAGAGAGAGACCAACTGAAGTCATGATCCATAAACTTTCCGAGTAATATGACATACAGTATCTCAGGCTAGAAGGATGGGAGAGAGAGGCAGAGACAGAGACAGAGACAGAGACAGAGACAGAGACAGAGACAGAGACAGAGAATCAGCCCATGCCCCTGCTCTTCTCAGGTAAACATTTACTCTCCCTGAGAGAGAAGGGGTAATGAAAGAGATCTGAGAGAGAGAGCTGAGAGAGAATGAGAGAGAGAGATGGAGGGAGAATGAGAGAGAGAGCTGAGAGAGAGAATGAGAGAGAGAGAGCTGAGAGAGAGAATGAGAGAGAGAGATGGAGGGAGAAAAAGAAAGAGATCTTCCCCTACTGTTCGTACTACAACTATTTGCACATTGTTAAAAACACTGCACAGCTGATAATAGAACATTTGAAACATCATTATAGTTGAAACCTTTATGAGTGCAGTGTTTACTGTACATTTTGTTGATGTTGTTTTTTGTTTCTAATCAGTTTTGTTTATTGTTTAATTCACTTGCTTTGGCAATGTGTTTCCAATGCCAATAAAGCCCCTTTGAATTGACAGAGAGATAAACCAGAGAGATGGAGTGAGAGAGAGAGAGAGAGAGGCCATACTGTTTACAGGCTGTACTGTTTCCTATTACTCACCTCTTGGCCACAGCACAGTAGACTATATGAATCCAGACATTGACCCTTTCTCTCTCAGCTCATTCACCGTCAAGCCACTAACACCTCTGTCTGATCACAGCCAAATGACGTTGTTCCTCAAAAGAACAGACATGGAAACAACCACACATTCACAACCCAGTAAGCTGTACAACATCAGAAATTCATACAGATGGGCCCAAAACAGCACAGAAGAATACCAGAAAGCAACCAGTAACCAAAATATCCAAACACTCTTACATAACTTTCTGGATACCACATTCACTCACAGTAAAGAAGGCATCAATCCAGCAGTAAGTTAATATATATATATATATATATATATATATATATATATATTCAGGAAAACGGCAAAAGAAGCACAACTGAAATTGTTAAAAAACAAAACAAAAAAGACCACATATGACAACTGGTTTGACGCATATTGTAAAATTATAAGGAAAAAACTTAAAACACTATCAAACCAAAAGCACAGAGACCCAAATAATGGTGAATTATGCCTCAATTACTGTGAGACTTTAAAACTCCATAAACATACACTCAGAACCAAAAAAGCACAGTACAACAGCAAGCAGCTGACACTAACTGAGGAGCCCATAAACACAAACAACTTCTGGCAAAATTGGAAAAACTAAACAAGAGAAATTAGTGATACAAAATGGTGACATATGGACAACCCATTTTAAAACACCCTACAACACTGTTCAAATTGACACAAATGCAGAACAATGCTAAATTCATGAAAAATGTAATGGATTAGAAAAAGCTATAAAGGACAATCAAAATCCATTTGACTCACAAATTACTGACCAGGAGCTCTATAAGAAACTTCAGGCCCTCAAATGTAAAAAAGCATGCAGTCCTGATGGCATAGTAAATGAGATGCTCAAATTCACTAGTGCAAAATGTCAATTAGCTATATTAAAACTGTTTAATTTGATCCTGAGTGTAGGTTATTTTCCTGACATCTGGAATCAAGGACTCATAACCCCAATCTTCAAGAACAGAGACAAATTTGACCCTAACAATTAGAGGCATTTGTGTGAACAGTAACCTGGGGAAGGTTTTCCATAGTATTATAAATGTAAGAGTTCTAAACTTCGTTAATAAGCACAATGTCTTGAGTAAAAGCCAAATTCGGATTTATACCAAAACATCTCACGACCGATCATATTTACACCCTACACACCCTGATAGATAAACATGTCCACCAAAATAATACCAAAATGTACACTTGCTTTATCGACTTCCAAAAAGCATTTGATTCAATTTGGCATACAGGACTGTTCTACAAAGTTATTGAAAGTGGTGTAGGGTGTAAAACATATGACATAATTAAAACTGGCAATATGTGCAGCATCAAAGTTGGCAAGAAAATTACAGAATTCTTTCGCCAGTGGCCTTCGTCAGGGTTGCAATCTGAGCCCTGCACTCTTAAATATTTACATCAACGAATTGGCCATTATTCTAGAAAAATCTTCAGCCCCTGGTGTTAGTCTCCACAATTCAGAGATTAAATGTCTGTTCTTCGCAGATGACCTATGCCTGCTGTCACCCAAGGCAGAGCCTGGACCTGCTAGAGCAGTACTGCCAGACCTGGGCCCTGGCAGTAAACCCCAAAAAGACTAAAATAATGATTTTCCAGAGGAGATCCAGATCTCAGGGAATTAGACCAAAGTTCTCAATTGGTACAAAATATAGAGTACTGCACACACTACAATTACTTAGGTTTAAAAATAAGCTCAGCTGGACACATTAATGATGCAGTGAATGAACTGAGAGAGAAAGCACGCAGGGCATTCTACGCCATTAAAAAACGAATTCAAATTGTTATAAACATTTGGCTAAAACGAATTGAATGTGTCATTGAACCAATTGCAGTTCATGGCAGCGAGGTGTGGGGTCCACTTGCAAAACAAGATTTCACCAAATGGGACAAACACCTTGAAACCCTGCATCAAATCAAATCAAATTGTATCAGTCACATGCGCCGAATACAACAGGTGTAGACCTTACAGTGAAATGCTTACTTACGAGCCCCTAACCAACAGTGCAGTTTCAAAAAATACAGATAAGAATAAGAGATAAAAGTAACAAGTAATTAAAGAGCAGCAGTGAAATAACAATAGCGAGACTATATACAGGGGAGTACCGATACAGAGTCAATGTGCGGGAGCACCGGTTAGTAGAGGTAGTATGTACATGTAGGTAGAGTTATTAAAGTGACTATGCATAGATGACAACAGAGAGTAGCAGTGGTGTAAAGAGGAGTGGGGGGGTACACTGCAAATAGTCTGGGTAGCCATTTGAGTGACACATTGACAAATAACTTCCTTAATGTCCTAAGGAAGGAGCCTTACCCCTCTCTACCTCCTCCCCTCTTCACTCCCTTGAGAGGCGATCAGCTGTATTCATCATGCCTCTCTTCCTGACCTCTAGGCACCTCTGCTGCATCAGTGCCGACACACACACATGCACCCCCACTACTCCTGTCCACCCCTAAACCCCTCCTGATTAATAGTATGTAGCCATGTTGCCCCTGGTGACTTGCCTGGCTACCCGTCCACCTCGCTCCTGCCAAACGTCATGCCCACTAATGTTTCTTCTCCACGATCAGTCTAGATTTGCTTCCTGCCCGACAACTTTTCAAACCCGAACACATTCATATCGTTCTGATTGGTCACAGAAACCGATGGGTTGGGGCAGAGCCTGCCTACACGAATCATGAATCACATAATTTTGACATCAGCAAAAATGCCTTCTAGGATAGCAGGTTATGAAGCGATAGATAGAGCAGTGAAATTAAATTCAGGATGAGTTGTCAGGCAACCTGTTGACAGGGTTTACACTTTAAATCCCATTCCCCATAGCTGACCACAGCACAGCCAGGACCCACAGTGGTCACAGTGGCAGCAGGGCTTCTCCTCTCTTCTTCTTTTTGTCTTAATGGAACAATGGTGGCCGAGGGGGCCTTTGTTAGGCCATGACACAAACACAAACCTCACTGATGAGAACAGTGACAGTAAACCCATTCAGGCATAGTGGACACTTCTTAATCGATATTGATCCTGCGGTAGACGGGATATTTTCCTGACAGATGTGTCAGTCAGGACTGAGAGGAGCTGAGTGGAGCTGAGGCTGTCTCTGCAGGTCTTGATGTGGGTTGAGAGGATAAATATGCGGGTTAATTAGTTACTGTGGGAAGTTAAGATGTGTTCTTGTTTGACAATGTTACTTATTTCCCTCTTTGTTCCTTTGCTAAGATTCTAAAATGTTACATTTAGCCACACACAAAACACATGTGTATGATACAGCAGTTGATACAAAAGCACTGATTGAAACAACATTTTAAAACCTGCAGGATTTTGTTATATACATTTTTTTATATTAAAACACAATGCAAGACTCAAAATGTACTGTACTCCGCACTTAATAACCACAATGTGGTTTATATTGTAATTGAATCTGCTCTGTCTGTCCAAGACAACTGACCAGGACATTCTGCGAATGGATTGTTGAACTCTTAAATCCGGAAATGGATATTCTGAATGTCTAGGTTCTAGTTCCAATGCATCAAAACAGTGAGCAAGAGAGAGAAAGAAAGAGAGGGAGAAATAGAGAGAGACAGAGAGAGAGAGAGAGAGAGAGAGAGAGAGACCAACTGAAGTCATGATCCATAAACTTTCCGAGTAATATGACATACAGTATCTCAGGCTAGAAGGATGGGAGAGAGAGGCAGAGACAGAGACAGAGACAGAGACAGAGACAGAGACAGAGACAGAGACAGAGACAGAGACAGAGAATCAGCCCATGCCCCTGCTCTTCTCAGGTAAACATTTACTCTCCCTGAGAGAGAAGGGGTAATGAAAGAGATCTGAGAGAGAGAGCTGAGAGAGAATGAGAGAGAGAGATGGAGGGAGAATGAGAGAGAGAGCTGAGAGAGAGAATGAGAGAGAGCTGAGAGAGAGAATGAGAGAGAGAGATGGAGGGAGAAAAAGAAAGAGATCTTCCCCTACTGTTCGTACTACAACTATTTGCACATTGTTAAAAACACTGCACAGCTGATAATAGAACATTTGAAACATCATTATAGTTGAAACCTTTATGAGTGCAGTGTTTACTGTACATTTTGTTGATGTTGTTTTTTGTTTCTAATCAGTTTTGTTTATTGTTTAATTCACTTGCTTTGGCAATGTGTTTCCAATGCCAATAAAGCCCCTTTGAATTGACAGAGAGATAAACCAGAGAGATGGAGTGAGAGAGAGAGAGAGAGAGAGAGAGGCCATACTGTTTACAGGCTGTACTGTTTCCTATTACTCACCTCTTGGCCACAGCACAGTAGACTATATGAATCCAGACATTGACCCTTTCTCTCTCAGCTCATTCACCGTCAAGCCACTAACACCTCTGTCTGATCACAGCCAAATGACGTTGTTCCTCAAAAGAACAGACATGGAAACAACCACACATTCACAACCCAGTAAGCTGTACAACATCAGAAATTCATACAGATGGGCCCAAAACAGCACAGAAGAATACCAGAAAGCAACCAGTAACCAAAATATCCAAACACTCTTACATAACTTTCTGGATACCACATTCACTCACAGTAAAGAAGGCATCAATCCAGCAGTAAGTTAATATATATATATATATTCAGGAAAACGGCAAAAGAAGCACAACTGAAATTGTTAAAAAACAAAACAAAAAAGACCACATATGACAACTGGTTTGACGCATATTGTAAAATTATAAGGAAAAAACTTAAAACACTATCAAACCAAAAGCACAGAGACCCAAATAATGGTGAATTATGCCTCAATTACTGTGAGACTTTAAAACTCCATAAACATACACTCAGAACCAAAAAAGCACAGTACAACAGCAAGCAGCTGACACTAACTGAGGAGCCCATAAACACAAACAACTTCTGGCAAAATTGGAAAAACTAAACAAGAGAAATTAGTGATACAAAATGGTGACATATGGACAACCCATTTTAAAACACCCTACAACACTGTTCAAATTGACACAAATGCAGAACAATGCTAAATTCATGAAAAATGTAATGGATTAGAAAAAGCTATAAAGGACAATCAAAATCCATTTGACTCACAAATTACTGACCAGGAGCTCTATAAGAAACTTCAGGCCCTCAAATGTAAAAAAGCATGCAGTCCTGATGGCATAGTAAATGAGATGCTCAAATTCACTAGTGCAAAATGTCAATTAGCTATATTAAAACTGTTTAATTTGATCCTGAGTGTAGGTTATTTTCCTGACATCTGGAATCAAGGACTCATAACCCCAATCTTCAAGAACAGAGACAAATTTGACCCTAACAATTAGAGGCATTTGTGTGAACAGTAACCTGGGGAAGGTTTTCCATAGTATTATAAATGTAAGAGTTCTAAACTTCGTTAATAAGCACAATGTCTTGAGTAAAAGCCAAATTCGGATTTATACCAAAACATCTCACGACCGATCATATTTACACCCTACACACCCTGATAGATAAACATGTCCACCAAAATAATACCAAAATGTACACTTGCTTTATCGACTTCCAAAAAGCATTTGATTCAATTTGGCATACAGGACTGTTCTACAAAGTTATTGAAAGTGGTGTAGGGTGTAAAACATATGACATAATTAAAACTGGCAATATGTGCAGCATCAAAGTTGGCAAGAAAATTACAGAATTCTTTCGCCAGTGGCCTTCGTCAGGGTTGCAATCTGAGCCCTGCACTCTTAAATATTTACATCAACGAATTGGCCATTATTCTAGAAAAATCTTCAGCCCCTGGTGTTAGTCTCCACAATTCAGAGATTAAATGTCTGTTCTTCGCAGATGACCTATGCCTGCTGTCACCCAAGGCAGAGCCTGGACCTGCTAGAGCAGTACTGCCAGACCTGGGCCCTGGCAGTAAACCCCAAAAAGACTAAAATAATGATTTTCCAGAGGAGATCCAGATCTCAGGGAATTAGACCAAAGTTCTCAATTGGTACAAAATATAGAGTACTGCACACACTACAATTACTTAGGTTTAAAAATAAGCTCAGCTGGACACATTAATGATGCAGTGAATGAACTGAGAGAGAAAGCACGCAGGGCATTCTACGCCATTAAAAAACGAATTCAAATTGTTATAAACATTTGGCTAAAACGAATTGAATGTGTCATTGAACCAATTGCAGTTCATGGCAGCGAGGTGTGGGGTCCACTTGCAAAACAAGATTTCACCAAATGGGACAAACACCTTGAAACCCTGCATCAAATCAAATCAAATTGTATCAGTCACATGCGCCGAATACAACAGGTGTAGACCTTACAGTGAAATGCTTACTTACGAGCCCCTAACCAACAGTGCAGTTTCAAAAAATACAGATAAGAATAAGAGATAAAAGTAACAAGTAATTAAAGAGCAGCAGTGAAATAACAATAGCGAGACTATATACAGGGGAGTACCGATACAGAGTCAATGTGCGGGAGCACCGGTTAGTAGAGGTAGTATGTACATGTAGGTAGAGTTATTAAAGTGACTATGCATAGATAACAGAGAGTAGCAGTGGTGTAAAGAGGAGTGGGGGGGTACACTGCAAATAGTCTGGGTAGCCATTTGACTAGATGTTCAGGAGTCTTATGGCTTGGGGGTAGACGCTGTTTAGAAGCATCTTGGACCTAGACTTGACACTCCGGTATTGCTTGCCGTGCGGTAGCAGAGAGAACAGTCTATGACTAGGGTGGCTGGAGTCTTTGACAATTTTTATGGCCTTCCTCTGACACCGCCTGGTATAGAGGTCCTGGATGGCAGGAAGCTTGGCCCCACTAGGCCGTTCGCACTACCTGTCATTAGGGTGGGCATTCTATGTGTTATATTTATTTGTTTTTGGCCGAGTGTGGTTCCCAATCAGAGGCAGCTGTCTATCGTTGTCTCTGATTGGGAATCATACTTAGGCAGCCTTTTCCCACCTGTGTTTTGTGGGTAGTTGTTTTCTGTTTTGTGTCTGTACCAGACAGAACTGTTTCGTTTTGTTCTACTTTGTTATTTTGTTTCAGTGTTCAGTTTGAATAAATCATCATGAACATGTACCACTCTGCGATTTGGTCTTCTTCTTCAGACGAGCGTTACAGAACTACCCACCACCAAAGGACCAAGCAGCGTGGCCAGGAGGAGCAGGGTTCCTGGGCCCGGGAGAAGAGAGAGTGGAGGACATCTTGGACATGGGAGCAGGTTATGGCAGGTGACAAGACCCTGCCATGGAAACAGGCGGAAGTAGCGAGGGAGGAACGACAACGATACCAGGAGTCACGGCAACGAAGCAGTCATAAGAGGCAGCCCCCCAATTTTTTGGGGGGGAGGCACACGAGGAGATTGGCTGAGTCAGGTTGGAGACGTGAGCCAACTCCTCGTGCTTACCGTGGGGAGCGTGGTACTGGTCAGGCACCGTGTCATGCGGTGGAGCGCATGGTGTCTCCAGTGCGCGTTCACAGCCCGGTGCGCTATATCCCAGCTCCCCGCATCGGCCGGGCTAGAGTGGGCATCCAGCCAGCCTGCCCCACCCCTCCAGTGTGTCTCTCCAGCCCGGTGAGTCCTGTGCCTGCTTCACGGACCAGGCCTCCTGTGTGTCTCCCCAGCCTGGTGAGTCCTGTGCCTGCTCCACGGACCAGGCCTCCTGTGTGTCTCCCCGGCCTGGTGAGTCCTGTGCCTGCTCCAAGGACCAGGCCGCAAGTGTGTCTCCCCAGCCTGGTGAGTCCTGTGCCTGCTGCACGAATGAAGCCTCCAGTGATGATCCATGGCACGAAGCCTCCAGTGATGATCCATGGCACGAAGCCTCTAGTGATGATCCATGGCACGAAGCCTCCAGTGATGATCCATGGCACGAAGCCTCCAGTAGTGATCCATGGCACGAAGCCTCCAGTGATGATCCATGGCACGAAGCCTCCAGTGAGGATCCATGGCACGAAGCCTCCAGTGATGGTCCATGGTCCGGAGCCTGCAACGAGGGTCCCCAGCCCGGGGCCTGCAATGAGGGTCCCCAGTCCAAGGCCTGCAGCGAGGGTCCCCAGTCCGGGGCCTGCAGCGAGGGTTCCCAGTCCGGAGCCTGCAGCGAGGGTCCCTAGTCCGGGGTCGTTGACGAGGGTCCCCGCACCAGAGGCGCCACCAAAGTGGGGGGAGCCAGAGGTGGAGCGGGGTTTACGTCCCGTACCGGAGCCGCCGCCGTGAATAGATGCCCAACCGGACCCTCCCCTTTGGAGTCAGGTTTTGCGGCCGGAGTCCGCACCTTTGGGGGGGGGGGGGTACTGTCACGCCCTGGCCATAGAGAGGGTTTTAGTCTCTATTTTGGTTAGGCCAGGGTGTGATTAGGGTGGGCATTCTATGTGTTATATTTCTTTGTTTTTGGCCGAGTGTTGTTCCCAATCAGAGGCAGCTGTCTATCGTTGTCTCTGATTGGGAATCATACTTAGGCAGCCTTTTCCCACCTGTGTTTTGTGGGTAGTTGTTTTCTGTTTTGTGTCTGTACCAGACAGAACTGTTTCGTTTTGTCCTACTTTGTTATTTTTTTTCAGTGTTCAGTTTGAATAAATCATCATGAACACGTACCACGCTGCGCTTTGGTCCTCTTCTTCAGACGAGCGTAACACTACCCTCTGTAGAGCCTTGTGGTCGGAGGCCGAGCAGTTGCCATACCAGGCAGTGATGCAACCAGTCAGCATGCAGAGTTCTGTAAGATTATCCTACGTGTCCAGAGGAAAACTACAAACAATGCATGCAGGGCAGAATTAGGCCAATATCCACTAATAATAAAAACACAAAAACATAGCAATTCAATTTTGGAAACATCTAAAATACAGTGACCCCCTCTCATATCACTACCAAGCCCTGCAATGCCAAGAGCTGAGAAAATAAAAGAATCCCCTCATCCAGCGGGTCCTGGGGCTGAGTTCACAAACATGTTCTACTAACACACTGAAGCCTCAGGACCACAACATCCAATCAATCAGAATAAACCAAATTACAACACAGTGAAAAACAAAACTACATTGCTTATTGGGAAACACAAGCACAAAGCAAAATGCAGTGCTATCTGGCCCTACATCGCCAGTGCACCGTGGCTAACTATTTGACCATGGTTACTAATCAAAACCTGAGAAAAACCTTGACAAAGTACAGGCTCAGTGAGCACAGCCTTGCCATTGAGAAGGGTAGACACAGGAAAACCTGGCTCCCTGTAGAGGAAAGGCTGTGCAACCACTGCACCACAGCAGAGCCTGAGACAGAGCTGCATTTCCTGACAAAATGTATTTTTGTTTCAAATAGCTCTCTGATGAGAATAGGCTACCCGTCCTGTTGGGGGGAGGACACAGAGAGCTGTGGGTTGGCAGCGCACTACATTGCTGCCTGCCATAAGATGAGGGACAGTGTCTGACAGACCAACCAACCTGCACATGTCCTCTATATTGTTATTGTTCAATGGTTATTTTGACCCTTGGTTATTGTTGTTACTGTTGTCCCGTTGACAATATTGATTATTATTATTTTTATGTTGTAAATATCCAAAGTAAGCTTTGGCAATATGTACATTGTTACGTCATGCCAATAAAGCGAACTGAAAAAATTGAGAGAGACAAACACCATTGTAAATACAACCTATATTTATCTGTTTATTTATTTTCTCTTTCATACCTCAACTATTTGCACATTTTTACAACATTGCCAATAATGCCATTTCAAATGTCTATAAATGTCTATTAAAACTTTTGTGACTGTATTGTTTACTGTTCATTTCTGATTGTTTATTTCCCTTTTGTTTCTTGTCTATTTTACTTTCTTTGGCAATGTAAACATATGTTTCCCATGCCAATAAAGCCCCTTTGAATTGAAACTGAATTGAGAGGGCTGAGAGAGATAAAGAGCGGCTGACTGACTGGGTTCTGGTGACTGGTCACTGTGGCCTTGGACTGGTCACTGTGGCCCTCTCTCCCCTCCTCTCCTTTCCTCTCCAATCCTCTCCTCTCCTCTCCTGTCCCACACACACACCGCCTTGCCTTGGCAGGCCTGACGCTGTCATGACCTTAGGCTTCAGTACACATTGTTTGTGTGGGGAGGCATGGTGAAATGACGTGGAAACAACAATGATTCAACCAATGTGTACTAGAGGTCGACCGATTAATCGGCCATCCCGATTAATCGGGGCCGATTTCAAGTTTTCATAACAATCGGAAATCGGTATTTTTGGGCGCCGATTTGCCCAATTATTATTTATTTTTTACACCTTTATTTAATCTTTATTTAACTAGGCAAGTCAGTTAAGAACACATTCTTATTTTCAATGATGGCCTAGGAACCCCTAAACGAGGCAGAACGACAGATTTTTAACCTTGTCAGCTCGGGGGAACCAATCTTGCATTGATTACATTGCACTCCACGAGGAGCCTGCCTGTTAGTGAATGCAGTAAGCTAAGGTAAGTTGCTAGCTAGCATTAAACTTATCTTATAAAAAACAATCAATCAATGACTGTCATTGCTCCAATGTGTACATAACCATAAACATCAATGCCTTTCTTAAAATCAATACACAAGTATATATTTTTAAACCTGCATATTTAGCTGAAAGAAATCCAGGTTAGCAGGCAATATTAACCAGGTGAAATTGTGTCATTTCTGTTGCGTTCATTGCACGCAGAGTCAGGGTATATGCAACAGTTTGGGCCACCTGGCTCTTTGCAAACTAATTTGCCAGAATTTTACGTAATTATGACAACATTGAAGGTTGTGCAATGTAACAGGAATATTTAGACTCATGGATGCCACCCGTTAGATAAAATACGGAACGGAATAAACGTTTTGTTTTCGAGGTGGTAGTTTCCGGATTAGTCAAAGGTATATGGTTTAGAGAGAAATAGTCGACGCGTTATAATTCCTGTAATAACTTGCGGCTGAACTTGAAAGGGGTTCCTTCGTTATTTTACCATTCATGTCTTCCATAGAGAATGTCTTGATCTACTTCAAATAAGGTCTGTGTTTCGTGCAGGCTTAAACCGCCTCGACGTTTTGATACCCGTGTAAATCTCACTAGGATAAGGTAACGTTTGTCAACATATTTTCATAAATCCACTCTACAATTTTTTTTTATCTTCGCTTGTATTTAGCCAATATTGATCAGAGTTACCTTGTCCTATGGATATCTACACAGTTATAAAATTGGCACGGTGATGTAAGCCTACACGAAACACAGACCTTATTTTAAGTGAATCTAAAAATATCCTATGGAATAAATGAAGGAACCGCTTTTCAGATTTTGCTAGGTGTCATGGGAATTATGACTCGCACTTTGGTTGTCAATTCTTACCATGCCCATTATTAAAATAGGATTTCCTGCATATAGAAATTAAAGTTTTTGTTTTCAACATTCATCACAGGTAACTTAAACTCTATTTTTATTCAAACAGTTGAGAGTATTTGTCTCCTAAGCAGACTCTTCAGTATCATTGTCACTTCAGAGCTGTGTGCGTGTGTGTATTTATGTATTATATTAAGTTAAAATAAAAGTGTTCATTATTCATTCAGTATTGTTGCAATTGTCATTATTACAAAAATGTGTGTGTGTGTATGATATATATATATATATTTTTTTAAATTGTTTTTTAATAAATCGGCCGATTAATCGGTATCGGCTTTTTTTGTCCTCCAATAATCGGTATCGGTATCGGCATTGAAAAATCATAATCGGTCTACCTCTAATGTGTACCCAGTGGGACTGTGCTTTATAATAAGGAAACTGGAAGCATCATTACATTTTTCTGGCTGTGGGATTGGCATCTCTACACAGACAGGATGAACACATACAGTAGACTCTTTAAAGTAGAGACAGTTTGGACGCTGTGTTTCTAAGCAGCACAGAGTGATTCAGGAGATTCACCGGCAATGACTCATCCTTCATTCATTACCCTGCATTCAACATTGTGTGACTTCTAATAGAACCTGATTCTGGTGGCTCATGACCTCACATCACCCACCAGGTCAGTCCAACATAGTTAATTAATACACAGTATAACAAGCATGGATGGATGTACATAACCTACCTAGATGTGTCTTTTCTGTGGAAAAGGACAACTTCAAAAAACATACTACCAAACAAAATAACAGGATTCCTAGTCATCCTTCACCTTGGCACACATACTGGAAGGCTGACGGAAACCTCTTGCGTAGTTCTTGGCGACAGGCTTCCTGACAAATTACTCCGGCGGCATGTCCAGATAAGTTCCATTCATTTCTACTGGAGGAGAATCTCAACTTTAATTTGAACTAGGAAGGGGGGGTCCTCTGAAAGCAGCTGAAGGGGACAAGGAAGGGGAGGAACGGGGTGTGAGATAGGGATTCCAGTGACAAGGGATAAGGTGCTGTCCTCCACCTCAGGCCCTGAGATAACAAGTAGGACAACAAGAAGTGACATCCATCACTGCCATCAATCACCCCGATCCACGTACACAGTCAAATGGGGTACGTCTGTAAAAACAATGTTTACTAGTCCCTCATGGGAATCGAATACACAACACCACACAATCGAACATTGTGCAAGTGCCATGCTCTACCAACTGAGCTACAGATGACTTGGCACCAGGGCGTGAAGTGGGCTTGAACCCAGACCCAGCACAACAATTTCATGGCCAGAGACATTCGGAGCAGGAGGGATCTGACTCATTGCTAAGACTAGTTGACAAGAACAGTTGCAATGTATGTTTACTATGGTCTCAGTCTCTTTATGACAAAGATAGCTGCAGCCCTTAAGCAATCATGGATTTTCAAGAAACAGGCCCGCATGTGTCTTTGGTGAGAAACACCATATGCTCAAATGTGAAGGAGTTCTGTTCTATTACGGAGAGACGAGAGTCAAGTTCAATACAAAGTTGAATCTTTTTTTTGACTCCCACTCATGAAGGCCCACTTGTCAGTCATTAGATTAAACGTGGATTAGGGAAAAAGTCAATTAGGAGAAACAGGCTATGAACCCTTCTTTTTCAGGTTATACGGTTACTCTTTGTGCTTTGACATTTACATGACTTTTACACTGTCCAGTTTCTAAATATAAGAATTGCTGTCAACAACATAACATGTTGTGAATAATTTCCTGGTACAGCTGATCTGGGAGGGCTTTGTTTTAGGGAGGAAAGAAACCCCACCTCCAGCGGAGGGCTCAATGCCCAGAAATGGAAAAGGTCAGCGACCTTTGACATCTTCATTCAGAGGGAGGAGGGGCCAGGGCATTTGTTAGATTGACTTTAATGATCCAATTGTGCAACTGTGTCATACTCTCTAATACAATATATAGAGTCAATTTGACCCTTCGCTCTCCCTCCCTCCTTCCCTCCCCCCTCTCTCCGAAACATCTCACCCATCGTTTTCCAGCCGTCTTGTTTCTTTCCCAATCACTCCCACGTGTTTTTAGCCTCTTCTCCTCCCTCACTTCCCCCCTCTAACACCACCTTCCCCCTCCAAACAATCCCTTCCTTCCTCCCTCCCCCCTCCCTCCCTTATCTTTTATCTCCCTTTGCTTTCATGCTGCAATTTGTAGGTAGGGCTAAGCCACTAATAAGGCAAAATGTACTTAAATGTAGACTCAGCGATATGACATAGATGCAGAAAGTAAACAGCATAATGGGTCAATTTCCACAACAACTAATAGCATTGAAGCGCGAGGCTCAACTTCTCAGCTGTTTTGGTGCCTTAGCTAGCGTGAAGCGAACCCGTGCACATGAGCAGATACCGTGTGTGAGAGCGAAGTCTTGCCTCTCGCTCATCTCAATATCTGATTCTACCTTAAGAAGCATACTGTAGCAAGTCAATGGTTATTTTTTTATATACACAATATGTAAATTCTAGGACCCCATAGAGAGCACTATGTTATTTCTTAGCCTAATTATTAAGAAATAAGAAAATAATTAAATGACACAAAATGATCATGCCTCTTGGCCAACTGTAAGCATGAAAGCTAAAGCTGTAATTTATAGCAATAAACCAAATGTAGGTAAGACTTCACAGAGAGAAACAAACAAATGTACTTATTCTGATTTTCAGCACATCTGGTTATTATAAAGACTATCAGTAGCTAGGTTTCCATTCAATTGGCGACAGATCAGATTTTCATGTGAATATTCTAAAATCCGCGTAAGGAAAATATGCTATTTTTCTCACCCGTTGTGAGTTTCCACCAAACTGACTTGTTGCAGATAAAAAAATCAGTGAGTGATGAGGTAGTGCACACAAAATAAACTGTTTCGGTTAAGTTTTCATGTACTGAATAAACATCTAAAAGTTAAATGTGTTTCCATTGCATTTTGAACTCTACTGATAGTTTTGCCACATCTGTTGCGTTAAATAGCAAATGTTCCTACTCTGGTTTTGGCACATGCGCTCTAGCCAACAGCTTGCAGACAGCTTGCAGGCTAGTCTACATGATAACATTATTATGGATAGGAGCAATAATCTGTTTTTTTGTTGTCAAGCATCGATCATCATGTCACCAGAATAAGACACTCGATATTTATTGGAAAGGAGCATCAAGATCACTGTGCACTTTTACCACAAAATTAATCTGTAGCATAATAAACTGCATGGTTTCCGGAATCGTAGTGGGAGAACCACACGCCATATCATCGCGTGACTCCAAGTTTACTTCGAAAGGATGGTTATTATATCAATATTTGCACACCGCCATTTCTCGCGTAATACATTTTACAGACACAAAAATACCCACCATGTCGAACTAAATAAATATCTGTCGGCATTTAAAAAATTGTATCGAAACGTCCTGTTTCCATCACAGCTGTCGTGCTTTTTTATATATACGGCATGACTTTCCTTGCAGAAAAACTGTGAATGGAAACGTGGTTAGTGTCAATGTTTTTCTTTCTATCTTTTTTACACAGGGTTGACAATGAAGATGGGTTCTTGGCATTCTTGAACCCCAATAAAAATGACAGGTTAAAAGTTTACAAGCACCCATGCGGGAAGATGGCTGGGCCAGAAGAGTGACAGCTGGAAAAGGATATCTACTAACAACTCCAGTGCTATTAGTTCTCAGATGACTTGTAGCAGGGCTCAAAGGTTATTGAACATTGTGGTTAACTAGACACCTGTCTGACCTAACTCCAGGTCCACTGACCTTACTTGTGCAAGTATGCTCGAGACCTCTCAACTTTAACATTTCATTGAATATTGTTGTCTCTTGGATGACGCCCTGGAGATCGAAGGCTAATATTAATCAGAATGATGGTAGTGACATCTATGTGAAATATCTAACTCTTGATCTCTAGTGCTTGTTTTAAGGAATCCCCAAGAAGCGAACATGTATATTACAGTGTAATTACGAAAATAAAGTGCAACCTAAAAATCCATACAGAAACCACTCACTAATTTGGAGGTAGAAGCATATTTTTGAGAATAGGGGAAAAAAGTCCACGGCACTGTGGAATTAAACAGTACCATTTGCCAAACATTTATTCAAAATGTCATGTCGTGGCAATTTGATCAATGATGGTGTTTGTTTTGGAGATCATCTGTTTTCCGAGTCATCAGTTCTAAGTCAGAAGGTGTTAAGACAAAGACGAGGATTTCTCCCTGGCAGCTAACTGGATTTTGTCTCTCTTACTACCATAGTCATCATCAGATAAGCCCTTCATGGCCTTCAGCTCATCTTTATGGATAAGGATAATAAAGAGATTGAATCTGTTGGCTTTTAAAAACAAAAAAAACAGCAACCATCAATCTCAATATGTTTTGGTCTCATTACTTCTTTCATCATTTCAACAATGGAATGTAATCTAAAACAAACAAGAGAAGAATTCTCAATATATAATCAGCATGGGCAGTTCATGTGGAACACTCCTTAATCTTATCATGATTGTTAATTGCCAAACGGTATGCATTTTTCTCTCTCTGTCTCATTACCCTTGTGAGTTCATTCCAATTCACCCTTCGCAAACTGATATATTCCTGGTGCTGCCAAGAGCAACAGTGAGGGGATACCAAAACCTCTGCATTCTTGACATTATTGGTAATCAATTGTTATGGATGTCTTTTTCTGTTATGACGCAGACTGCAGAGTTGACCCACCCCATTACACAGTGGTTTGTCATATAACAGATAATGACAGACGGGGGTGGAAGATAGCCTTGTGTTTAGAGCTTTGGGTCAATAACTGAAAGGTTGCTAGTTTGAATTCTTGAGCCGACAAGGTGACAAATCTGGCCATGTGCCCTTGAGCAAAGCACTTGAACCAAGTTGTTTTGGATTAGAGTGTCTGTTAAATTATGTATATGTATTGTGATGAAAATATAATAATACTACCTATAATTCAATACAGGGCTTTAGAACAATACTGTCTATAAATGGCTGATACAAAAGGGCAGAGAAGACATTAACAGTAGGCTAGAGATGAAACCAGGGAGACTCAAAAGTTGCTTATCAAGCTGTTACCCTGGTAACAACTGCCTAAAATAAGCATTGAGTGATCTCAAGAAATGTCAGGTGGCTTTCAACTAAACCTTTGTCCCTCCCTGCAGGTTTTGGTAGCTGAAAAACAAAAGATCCTGAAAGACAGACCATGGATCGTGAAGGAGAAGAGTCTAATCTTATTGTGACGACTCACTCAAAGTATTAAAATCATAGCTGAATCAATACAGCACATTATTGTGTTTCTCTGTTCTTATAAACTAAAGGATTGCTCCCGAGTGCTAGAGGCGTCACTACAGACCCTAGTTCGATCCCGGGATGTATCACAACTGGCCGTGATCGGGAGTCCCTTAGGGCGGCGCACAATTGGCCCAGCGTCATCCGGGTTAGGGGAGGGTTTGGCCGGGGTAGGCCGTCATTGTAAATAAGAATTTGTTCTTAACTGACTTGCCTAGTTAAATAAATGAAAATAACATAGGAGCTGAATCCTTATTTGAGATAGAGCACTCATGACACGGAACTCTTGCAAGTTTCTTGAATATCTCATCAATGCAAAATTTAGGCTGCCTTCAAGCTACTTCCATGTTCCTCAAATTGGGATTGCCTTCAAAGCAGTTAAGCGCTGGTGATTTCATAATAAAGCTGCACCATTTAGGAAAGAAAAAAAGAGGACCACAAACACAAGAGTTAAAAGAGAAAGACAGTGAGAGAAAAGAGAAAAGAGAGAGAAACCTGTCTGCCACTGAGGAGGCTATTCTTATCATCTCATCTCATCTCCCTCAGATTACATTGGTCCCTGGGAACAATGTCAGCCTGTGAGGAAGCCAGACCAGGCCAGGGCCAGCACCCCGAGGGCCAAATGGTCAGCTCAGAGCTCTGCTCGGGGCCCCTTACTCTGCCGGAAAGCCCATTGCCCTCACTGACATGGCCGCACGTGCTCAGTCCTAAGCCACCCAGAGTTCATCATCATACACATTGGCCAATGACGGCAAGTGAATGTCATCAAAACTAGTATGCTACAAGGAACTGCAGGCCCAGATGAAATGCAAAGGCAACTGATCATGTGACCTTGCTTTATCACAATCACAACAACATAGTGAGGATATTAATAAGACTTATTAGGGTAATAATTTATTGAGATACAATGCATGGGAATATGAAAAACTGATGTTGGTTGCTGAGAACATATGGCTGATGAGACTTCACAACCATACCTGACTCAGTATTGTCTACTAAATAGTCCAAGGCTGTAGTCACACGTAAAATACAAAGCAGTTTGATGACTGACAACAACCCAATATTAGCTAGCAGTCCCAATTTGTGATTAGGTACTTTCTATTTCATTTTCAAATGCTGGTCCTTTTAGGACAGTTTGTCAAAAAGAAAGGTATTTGTCCAACCATAAATTGGGAGGAGGAGGAGGAGGAGGAGGAGGAGGAGGGAGGGATAAATGGGAGGTATTGTGGAGACAGGAGGAAATGAGTTAACCGCTAGGACATGAAACATGGGGGACAGTACAGTAGATTAGGATGGACAGACAGATTTGTAAAGACAGTAATTACAGTATCAGCTCACTGACACCACATCTCCTGGTCACTCCCATCTGATGTCTCCTCTCATTGCCCATCCAAACATACAACAAGATAAAGAAAAGGCAGCTTATTAGCCAATATTTCTATAAAGGTTCTTAGAGTAAGAGACAGAGAAAAAATACAATGTGGCATCATGGTATATTCTATCTGAGCAAATATATATTAGACAGAACATATTTGTTATTTCAATCTAATGCAATATAGAGTTGGATGAATTTTAGACAGTCTCTGTGTCTCAACTTGACCCATCACCTGCAACATGAGGTGTTCGATGGAAAGGAGAAAATATAAAAGTCCATCTATAGCCAGCTATAAAACACATACATACAGTCATTGAAAAAAGACTTACCAATTTGCAATTTCAGATGAGTGAATGTTTAAATGTCCATCACGCACGCACAGAATCATTCGTTTATCTTAATGCGCTCTCTCTGAATCTCTCTACACGGCGCTGGCAGCTCCTGCTAGTCCTCTGAGCCACAGTAGACGACAGGGAGCCCTCCAAGTGACGTCAAGGAATTACTGCATGTAGCGTTTGGCTTTAGTGGGGAAATTGCTTGTAGTTCTTGTAATGAACAGTGCATATAATACAAACAAAGGGTTCAGAACGTGCAAAACTGACGCGCAGTCATTGTAGGCTATGCCTCAAATGCGCGCAGGAGAAGCAGTCCAGTTCAGTGAAAAAAATGGTTTCGCATTTTCAGAACTAGATGGCGGTTCCTCATAATTAATGATTTTTAAAGACATACATCTATATTTATATTTTCCACACCAAAATGGTATTGTTTTCAACAAACAAAGTAGTTGACTATAGTTTATCTCTAAGTCTTCCTCTTCATCGTTTTTCATTTTAATTCGATTTACATTCTACACAATTAAATGTTGGTTAAGTTTGATTTATTTAATGTTTAACACTTAGGCTATAAATTGCATCATCGCATAGGTCTACATAAGTAGGACACACAAACTATATTTACTGTAAAGCATACAAAATAAAAGCTTATTAGAATACAAAATGTAGAAATGATAGGCCCACACCATCGAAACTAGAACCACATAAAATGCCTATCTTTTGGCTACATGTTTCATGCATGCACGCACGCACATGTTTTTAATTTCGTAGTTACATGTAGATCTAGATGCGTTTTCACATTTTCAAACAGGTTTAAAACAATTGTTCCAACGGTCATTGTGATACAAGTTGTTAATCAGCTCCTCCCATGGGGTTTGACTAAAGGTTTGAGAACAGCTCCCTCTGTCGGGAAAATGCTCGGTTGCATAGGCCTACTCAAATGCAGGATGGTAGAGCGTTAAAATCGTTAGGCCAGTAACCGAAAGCTTGTCACTGATGATTTGCCTTTGTAGGTGAATCGCTGTAATACTTCAAAGGAGTTTTAATTTATATTTCCACAAATAATCATTCCAATAGGCCTATACAGCCATACTATTTAGGCTATAAACTGCAGGGTGTGCCTGAAAAACACAACACGTCTAGGCTATAGCTTATAAATAAATAAAAAGTTAAATATCCAACCAATTTTTCCTTTCAATAAAGAGTTGATGTAAAAAATATATACTATGTAAAAAATAAAAAATAAAATACACATAACTACAAAAAACAAATACTTACTGATATGCTCTAGAGCTTTGGCGAATAATAAGTATTTTTTAAACCTTTGGGCTGGATGTGTCAAGGTGTAGTTTATATATGCATAATCTATTAACAGAATTACTGTTTAACCTCAATTAGCCATGAAATCCCTAATTTGAATGCCACTGCTCTGCCATTTCCCCTACATTTCCCCCATGTGGGCCAATCCCCTAGCAATTCGAGTTCTAGCCAATGAGCTTCAGCCCCTCACCATTTGAGTGACAGCTAGCAAGATCAAATCAAATTGTATTTGTCACATGCTTCATAAACAACAGGTGAAGACTAACAGTGAAATGCTTAGTGTGCAGTGCAATCGCCATCGCACTGCACAATGCCCTATCCCATCTGGACAAGAGGAATACCAATGTAAGAATGCTGTTCATTGACTATAGCTCAGCATTCAACACCATAGTACCCTCCAAGCTTATCATTAAGCTTGGGGCCCTGAGTCTGAACCCCTGCCCTATGCTATTGGGTCCTGTACTTCCTGACGGGCCGCCCCCAGGTGGTGAAGGTAGGAAACAACACCTCCAATTCGCTGATCTTCAACACAGGGGCTCTACAAGGGTGTGTGCTCAGCCTCCTTCTGTACTCCCTGTTCACCCATGACTACATGGTCACGCACATGTCTCCAACTCAATCATCAAGTTTGCAGACGACACAACAGTAGTAGGCCTGATTACAAACAATGACGAAACAGCCTACAGGGAGGAGGTGAGGGCCCTGGGTGTGTGGTGCCAGGAAAATAACCTCTCACCCAACGTCAGCAAAACAAAGGAGCTAATAGTGGACTTAAGGAAACAGCAGAGGGAGCGCCCCCCTATCCACATCGACGGGACCGCAGTGGAGCAGGTGGAAAGCTTCAAGTTCCTCTGCTTACACATCACTGACGATCTGAAATGGTCCACCCACACAGACAGTGTTGTGAAGAAGGCGCAAAACAGCGCCTCTTCAATCTCAGGAGGCTGAGAGGCACCTAAAACCCTCACAAACGTTTACAGCTACACAATTGAGAGCATCCTGTTGGGCTGTATCACCGCCTGGTACAGCAACTGCACCGCCCCCAACCGCAGGGCTCTCCAGAGGGTGGTGCGGTCTGCCCAATGCATCACCGGGGGCAAAGTACCTGCCCTCCCGGACACCTATAGCACCCGATGTCAAAGGAAGGCCAAAAAGATCATTAAGGACAAAAACCACCCGAGCCACGGCCTGTTCACCCCGCTATCATCCAAAAGGCGAGGTCAGTACAGGTGCATCAAAGCTGGGACCGAGATACTGAAAAATAGCTTCTATCATCCAGGCCATCAGACTGTTATATAGCCATCACTAGACGGCTTCCACCCGGTTGCGTAACCCTGCACCTTAGAGGCTGCTGCCCCATATACATAGACTTGAAATCACTGGCCACTTTAATAATGGAACACTAGTCATTTTAATAATGTTTACATATTTTTGCTTTACTCATCTCATATGTATATAATGTATTCTACTGTATTTAGTCTATGCCACTCCGACATTGCTCCTCCTAATATTTATATATTCCTTAATTCCATTATTTTACTTTTAGGTTGTGTGTATTGTGTGTATTGTTGTGAATTGTTAGATATTACTGCACTGTTGGAGCTAGAAACAAAAGCAATTCGCTACACCCGCAATAACATCTGCTAAACATGTGTATGGGACAAATACAATTTGATTTGATTTAGGCCTTAACAGTTTGTAAGCACCGTTTGTCACCGTTATAGCGCAATTAATGTTTTGTTTAGTGTTGTGTTGTGGCTTTGCTGGCATGCGTCAAAACAGTTTTTTGGGAGTTTGCCCCACCAAGATGTACAAGCTAAAATCGCCACTGGCAGGCACAATCATCAAAAATGGCCAGAACAACAATGCATTGGCAGGGCAATTCAAACAAGCCCAGGGTTGTGTAGGTTACTTTCTAAATGTAATCCGTTACAGTTACCGGTCCAAAATTGTAATCAGTAATGTAACTTTTGGATTATCCAAATGTAGTAATCTATTCTGATTACATTCCGTTACTTTTAGATTACTTTCCCCTTAAGAGGCATTAGAAGAAAACAAAAATGTATGTTACCAATTGAACAACATGTATTGCAGGATAAAATCAATGTTAAAGTTAAATAGCTGGCCATATATGGATGTTAAATTTTACTTTATGGGTTGATTATGTAGGCTTCTTCTAACCCATCGCTTTCTAATACATATCTACTACATTAAAAACCAAAGTCTATCAGAATTCCAGTCATTCCAATAAATGTTATACCCCTTGATCTTCAAGAATAGGACTTGGACATATGGAAGTATAGATTGGCCAAATTGCTTTACCTGAGAATGATCCTAAAACGAAGGACTTATTAGCCAGCCCTACTTCGTTGTTTATGATTTTGTTGTCATGGAGGACTGATTGAGCTCATTGATTCGAGTTGAAAAGTAAATGCTGCACTCATGGAATGGCATGCTTTGAGCACTACTGAAAAGTGCTATTTACATGTGAAAATGAATGCCATATGCTGCATTTGCTATAGGCCTATTGTTTACCTTTTTGTTAGAGACACTTTGATATCTTGATAATATGCAGCTATTTAATGGGCAAATTCACAGATGAAACAATTACAAAACGGTCGCCCGCCTCTGTTTTGGTAAAAAGCTGAGGGATGGGCCTGGAGAAAGGTAACAATAATGTTGATATCATGGATGGTCAGTCCTTGCATCCATAGCTCTGTCCATTAATCTGAGAATGGTGATATCAAAATTATTGTTTTAACCATGTTATGAGGCTATACAGTGTTTGTTTACATTTACAATGTTTACAAACATGGGGAAAAAAACATCTGTATATTGTGGGTTCTCATGGAGTGTGACAGTTGAACTAAGCTAATGAGGCATTTATAAGTTATATTCTTCAAGAATCAATGGATATATATATATATATACCATTGTCATATATATATAAGTCCAAAAATGTATGTAGCAACTTCAGATTGCCCCTTTAAGTCTATCAAAAGTGTGCAAATTTGAGCATGTGTCCATTAGGCCTTTGGATTTAAAAAAAATGATCAGTATGAATTAGATAAAAGCCCCACTTTTATTCCATAGGCTTGGATCAGCACTATGCAAGCTGTTGCAATAGCGCATTTTTCACTGGCTGTCCACTGGTTTCAAAAACAATGATTGATAGGCATCTTAAATTTCTTGAATTCAACCATTATTGGGTTCAAATACACATGTAGATTTGTGAACAGCCGTCCACAACAATCACAATCTGTAACGCGCAAATAGCTAAATGAGAGAGCAGCAGTGTGATTCACATCAATTTCGCAATGAGAAGTGATATCCGTAACACTGTAGACTACACCACTACTGCCATCCTTAACTCCAAGCATTTATTCAAATTGGATAATCTTTGGATGCCGACAGCAGTCGTACTATTGGAAGACATAGCTTGGACTGTAGCCTAGAAAAGCCTATTCCTGATCTTTTCCCGTGATCCATCAAACCCATTTGGTGTGTCATCATAGTGGTCTCTGACTTGTGGTCAGACTCGCTCAGGTGGAACAAACTTACATTTGCGCCTTTTTTCAATGCTGATTTGAATGTCATTGCGAAAACAGAGAAGTGTCAAATATTTTTTTCCGCAGACATCCTTTCTGAATTAATCCTCGAGGTAATCATCTAGTTTTTCAAAAGTATCGGTAATCTGATTACAATATTGTTGCTGGTAATGGAAAGGATTACAGTTACCGTTTTTTGTAATCCCTTACATGTAATGGATTACATGTAATCTGTTACTCCCCAACCCTGAACAAGGCTAATATGTGGTGATAATGTATTGGGCCTATAGCTTACTGCACAAACCTCATTACTACAGTACTTTTTAAAAATTGGTTAATGTTGCATAGGCTTATGTTTTTTAAATTAATGTAAAAAAAAATCTGAGCGGTAGATCTTGACTTGCATTTAGACTCAGATAGTGATCATGACTCAGAAAAGGTTGGTGACCAGCGTTCTAGAGTTTTCTCTGTTAACACTATCAACGTGTCCCTTTACTGTGGCAATTGTGATCGAATCAAAGCAAAATTAGCCACTATCAATGCAACATACCGAAACGAAACAAACTATGCAAGAGACTGTTGTAGGTAGAACGCATCAGAGTAGGATTATATTGCATTGACATGCACTACTCAGCCCATACTCTAGACCAGTGGGGCATAAACAATCAGAGCTCTGGCCTATATGTGAATAGACCATTGCCATTTATGGATTTGTGCCATTTACTTTGAACTGGATTGGGTTTACAGCATAAGCAGTCATGAGTAGATGCGCTTGCTTTAAGATCAAAGCGAGAGCTGCATGTAGCCATGTGTGCACATTTTGTTCATATGGTCTGCTAGTTAGTGAGTTATTAGCCCAGTTATATATCTCTTTGTAGTCAGCAAAATGGGAATGATTGCTTCCTACAAGAGCACAAAACTTGTACAGCTCAATACATCTTTGGAAAATAGCCTTTTCTTTTGTGTTAAAGGGGCAGTGTTGTATATTGAGACAGGCTTGAATAAGCTAAGTAGCCAATAGGGTAGCATAATTTGTCTGATTCTCTATAATACTGGTTTGAGAATAATAATGCATTTTATTTTGTGAAGTGGTTTGTTGCATCAAACAACACAACAGCATTTTCAATGTCAAGCACTGCATGTTTTTTTCAAAAGTCTCACTGAACAAAACACATTGGCTGCTACTGTAGGCTGAATGATAGAACAACTATTTCCGTGTTAAAATATTATAAGATGCATTTTCTCTATTGTTTTTGATGGTAGGCCACTCTGGAAAGCCTACATTATGATCAAATAGCCACAGTAGCCTACATGGCCAATGTTAAAACTGTAATTTAAAGCGGGTACAGCCTCAGTGTTCACAGTAAACACGAAGCTGGAAGTTGCACATCATTTTCATAATGGTCAAGTTTGGCTCAGCAGACCTGAAATTTGCTCAGTGCTGAAAAAAATGTAATATCACATTGATTAGAGGTTCTTTTCCAACAATGCAGAGTTAAAGATAAAGATACAAAATTAAATAAAATTTGACACAAGAAATAAATACACAGTAAATAACAATAACGAGTAAAAATAACATGGCTATATACAGGGAATACCAATACCGAGTCGATGTGCAGGAGTACGAGGTAACTGAGGTAGTTTTTCTACATTTTGTTACGTTACAGCCTTATTCTAAAATTGATTAAATTCATTTTTTTACTCATCAATCTACACACAGTACCCCATAATGACAAACCAAAACAGGTTTTTAGAAAAGTTTGCTAATTTATAAAAATAAATAAAAATCTGAAATATCACATTTACATAAGTAGTCAGACCCTTTACTCAGTACTTTGTTGAAGCACCTTTGGCAGTGATTAAAACATTGAGTCTTCTTGGGTATGACGCTACAAGCTTGGCACACCTGTATTTGCGGAGTTTCTCCCATTCTTCTGTGCAAATCCTCTCAAGCTCTGTCAGGTTGGATGGGGAGCTGCACGGCTATTTTCAGCTCTCTCCAGAGATGTTCGATCGGGTTCAAGTCCAGGCCCCGGCTAGACCACTCAAGGACATTCAGAGACTTGTCCTGAAGCCACTCTTGCATTGTCTAGGCTGTGTGCTTAGGGTTGTTGTCCTGTTGGAAGGTGAACCTTCGTCCCAGTATGAGGTCCTGAGAGCTCTGGAACAGGTTTTCATCAAGGATCCCTCTGCACTTTGCTACGTTCATTTTTCCCTCGATCCTGACTAGTCTCCTAGTCCCTGCCGCTGAAAAACATCCCCACAGCATCATACATGGCATTCAGGCCAAAGAGTTCAATCTTGGTTTCACCAGACCTCATGGTCTGAGAGTCCTTTAGGTGCCTTTTGGCAAACTCCAAGTGTGCGAGAAGGGCCTTTTATTGAGGAGTGGCTTTCGTCTGGCCACTCTACCATAAAGGCCTGATTGGTGGAGTGCTGCAGAGATGGTTGTCCTTCTGGAAGGTTCTCCCATCTCCACAGAGGAACTCTGGAGCTCTGTCAGAGTGACTATCGGGTTCTTGGTCGGGTTCTTGGTCACCTCCCTGACCAAGGCCCTTCTCCTTCAATGCTCAGTTTGGCTGAGCGGCCAGCTCTAGGAAGAGTTTTGGTGATTCCAAACTTCTTCAATTGAAGAATGATGGAGGCCACTGTGTTCTTGGGGACCTTCAATGCTGCAGAAATGTTTTGGTACCCTTTCCCAGATATGTGCCTCGTTACAATTCTGTCTTGGAGCTCTACGGGCAATTCCTTCGACCTCATGGCTTGGTTTTTCCAAATCATGTCCAATCACTTGAATTTACCACAAGTGGACTGCAATCAAGTTGTAGAAACATCTGAAGGATGATCAAAGGAAACAGGATGCACCTGAGCTCAATTTCGAGTCTCATAGCAAAGGGTCTGAATACTTATGTAAATGTTCAAACATTTCTAAAAATCTGTTTTCGCGTTGTCATTATGGGGTATTGCGTGTAGATTGATGGGGTATTGCGTGTAGATTGATGAGGATCTACACGCAATATTATTTTATTTGATCCATTTTAAAATAAGGATGTAACAAACAAAATTTGGAAAAATGGAAGGGGTCTGAATATTTTCCAAATGCACTGTATATACTGTATAGTATAGGCTACAGTAGGCTACACAATAAACTTTCCAGTGACACTGACTCACCTAATGTTGAAGATGAAGCCTAAGCTACTCAGTGATGGCAAATGCGCTCTTGCCAATAGCCTACATCAAGATAAACTAGCCTACTTTGAAAAACAGTGATGTTCGCTCAGAATCGCTCAAAAGTTGTTGAGAAAACAATTGTTTGCTTATTCAAACAGATTAGTCTTCTCTTTTCAGCAGTAGGCATTTGCTTTCCAAACAGTATGCCTACCTTTTGTCATGATTGTGTTAAAAATTAGCAAAAGGCAAATTGACAGCTGTAACCAACCATATAATTATAATCCATAGATGGTAGTTCCCATTCAAATCAGGACTGGCAACCATTGCTATTGTACCCATGAGTTTAACAGTCAAAATGCCAGGGTTAGAGGTTCCAAAACCCTTCTATGGATTATATGCTTTTTACCACAATGCAACAAGCTGTTTTAGAATGAACAAAAATATAAATGCAACATGCAACAATTTCAAAGATTTGACTGAGTTACGGTTCATTTAACGAAATCTGTCAATTTAAATGAATTATTTAGGCCCTAATCTATGGATTTCACATGACTGGGATTGCAGATATGCATCTGTTGGTCACAGATACCTTAAAAAAAAATAGGGGCGTGGATCAGAAAACCAGTCAGTATTTGGTGTGACCACCATTTTCATCATGCAGCACAAGCACATAGAGTTGATCAGGCTGTTGATTCTGGCCTGTCGAATGTTGTCCCACTTCTCTTCAAAGGCTGTGTGAAGTTGCTGGATATTGGCTGGAACTGGAACACGCTGACGTACAGGTCAATCCAGAGCATCCCAAACATGCTCAAGGGATGACAAGTCTGGTGAATATGTAGGCCATGGAAGAACTGAGACATTTTCAGCTTCCAGGAATTGTGTACACATCCTTGCGATATGGGACTGTGCATTATCATGCTGAAACATGAGGTGATGGTGGTGAATGCGTTGTACGACAATGTGCCTCAGGATCTCGTCACGGTATCTCTGTGCATTCAAATTGCCATTGATAAACTGCAATTGTGTTCATTGTCCGTAGCTTATGCCTGCCCATAACATAACCCCACCGCCACCATGGGGCACACTGTTCACAACATTGACATCAGCAAACCGCTCGCCCACCCGACACCATCTGCCCGATACAGTTGAAACCAGGATTAATCAGTGAAGAGCACACTTTGTGCCAGTGGCCATCTAAGGTGAGCATTTGCCCACTGAAGTCGGTTACGACGCCAAACCATAGTCAGGTCAAGATCCTGGTGAGGACGACGAGCACGCAGATGAGCTCCCCTGAGATGGTTTCTGACAGTTTGTGCAGAAATTATTCTGTTGTGCAAACCCACAGTTTCATCAGCTGTCTGTGTGGCTGGTCTCAGACAATTCCGCAGGTGAAGAAGCCGGATGTGGAGGTCCTGGGCTATGGTGGTTACACGTGGTCTGCGGTTGTGAGGCCGGTTGAACGTACTGCCAAATTCTCCAAAATTACATTGGAGGCGGCTTATGGTAGAGAAATTAACTTTCAATTCTCTGGCAACAGCTCTGTTAGACGTTCCTGCAGTCAGCATGCCAATTGCACGCTCCTTCAAAACTTGAGACATCTGTGGCATTGTGTTGTTTGACAAAACTTCACATTTTAAAGTGGCCTTTAATTGCCTCCAGCACAAGGTGCACCTGTGTAATGGTCATGCCGTTTAATCAGCTTCTTGATATGCCACACCTGAGACATAAGTTTTTTGTGCGTATGGACAATTTCTGGGATCTTTTATTTCAGCTCATGAAACATGGGACCAACACTTTACATGTTTATATTTTGTTCAGTATATAACCACCCTCTTTCCCCCTCCTCAGATCATGAACAGGCCTGGCCTCCTGAGTGGCGCAGCGGTCTAAGGCACTGCATCGTAGTGCTAGCTGTGGCACTTGAGATTCTGAGTTCGAGTCCAGGCTCTGTTGCAGCCGGCCGCGACCGGGAGACAATTGGCCCAGCATTGTCCGGGTTAGAGAAGGGTTGGGCTGGCAGGGATGTCCTTGTCCCATCGTACACTAGCGACTCCTGTGGCAGGCTGGGTGCAGTGCACGCTGACACGGTCACCAGGTGCACAGTGTTTCCTCCGACACATTGGTGCGGCTAGGTTCCGGATTAAGTGGGCATTGTGTCACGAAGCAGTGCAGCTTGGTTGGGTTGTGTTTCGGAGGACACATGGCTCTCGACCTTCGCCTCTCCCGAGTACGGGAGTTGCTGCGATGAGACAAGACTGTAACTAACAATTGGGGAGAAAAAGGGGTGAAAGTAACAAAACAAAAACAAACAAAAAAATAATACAAATAAAAAGATCATGAACAGGCCCAGTGGCTCCTTATTGGCAGAACCGAGCATGGTAATTCGTATACTATTTGTTGTGTTTATGGAGAAACAGAACAGGGTGGACACAAATTATATCTAGGGGGTCCATGTCTGCCTTTTGGCCCGGCCTCCTTATGTTGAATTGAAATTTATATTGAAAAGACTGGAACAAGCTCATGAGCTGGGCACTGCAACATAATTGTTGCGTTCCACTGTGTCGTTGCATCAACCAATGGTTGCGTGCATGTCATCGACTGTGTCATTGACTGTCAGATTGCTATAAAATATGATATGGTTAGCTGATAGGTAAAGTACTTATCCAGGCGTTGTAAAATATGGCAATATCTAACACTGCCTCTGAACTTAAGACATGAGGGCGATGAAACTACGGAAAGCCATTCATTTCCAATTGAGAAGCAGCTAAGTGTGCAGGGACCGTTGGGCAATGCGAGCATGGGCGAGGGACGTGAACGGCGCGGGACCAAAGTTGTGGAAAGCTGAACTTTATGAAAATACTCTGCGACATCGCGGTGCGCTTGCCAATCGAGGGTCACTATAGCTTCCAGTCCCTACTGGATTGGCTGTTGATGCAAGCTTGCTAGCACCCACAGGAGGGCGAAGCTGGTGTGGCGAGGAGTACAATTGCTAGTCAAAACACCAATAGAACAATGAGACAGATATTCCACCGGATGTATAAATGTGAAGCATCAGCTTGGCGTTTCCACTCACTACTAATATGTTAGTGAGTAGGAAGCCGTGGCCGGCAGTGGGAATAGATGGAAGGATATTAATTTTTGCCGACATTCTGCTAATTTTCTCATCGATGAAACATAAGAGCTCAATACAGTTTTCTGGTCCCAAATCTACAATATGTTACGATTTTTTTTGTTTTGAAAAAAGACATTGTCTTGAAGCATTGCAAATGCAAATTGAGTTATTGCACACATGCACTTCACAGAGTAGGCTTTCCATAACATAAATATGCAAATAATGCTAGAAAGTGCCAATAGGATCTCGCTAGCTTGTGCTTGGCTCTGCCCACCTCCTTGCATGTTCCGCCCCTATGACTCATTTGAAACGACGGGCTATGGTCTATCTTGGTAGAGTTATTAAAGATCTTTGGTTAAATTGTACGGTAACAGTGCGTTTCTTGGTAGAGTTATTAAAGATCTTTGGTTAAATTGTACGGTAACAGTGCGTTTCCACATAACGTGATGGGGGCGATGATATTACAGCGCCCTATTCATTTTGGCCTCAATGGAGGGAAGTGAAGTGGACAGGGGGACAGTTGGGTGATTCTGGTATGGGCGAGGGAGCTCACTATAGCTTCCAGACCCTACTGGATTGGCTGTTGATACGAAGCACTACATAGCCTACTTGCTAGCTTGCTAACGCCCAGTAAGGGCGTAGCTTGAGTGGCTATCCGAATTATCGTGTTATATGAAAATCCCCAGAAAGCAGTGGAACGCGACCTTTGTCACCATCATGATCGCGTGCTCAACAACCCAGCCTGTGAACTCCTTGAACGCGCTTCCAGTGTGGCTCATGCGCAGTGCTTGACATTTCAAAGTTGCTTCTCCGGTGTTTGAACAGGAAGGCGGACATGTTGGTCAGGCAGTGGGAGAAAATCGGGCATAGTCTATTTTTCGAAAAATAACAGATCCAAAGCCGATGTATCTATGTAGAACCAGCACGATTTCCGTCTGTATCGGTCAACATCAATGGCCGATGACCATGTGAGGTTTACTATGAAAGGACAGTAATGAAATGTTTTAACAAGACCGTGTTTTAAACTGATCGAAATTTGGAAGCAAAGTTTTTTTTTTTTTCTCCACTTCTACTTTGCAGCTGTCAGACTCTTGACTTTTTTTGCAAGGGTCTGACTGGCACTGATGGACAGGCCTGGAGTAATGTGGCTAGTTTGCAACCTATCGCCGGATTTAAAAAAAACGGTTTAATTTTTATAAGTTGATTTTGGATGTATCGTTATCTTTTAAAGTCCTGCACAACTCCGCTGCTGCATCCTGTGGTCGCCGACTAATCTGTCGTCGATGCAGTTATCTTATTTTGAATTGTTGAAGTTGTCTTCGTTATCTGAGCTGGGGAAACATTTTTCTCTTAAAATGTGGCTTTTGAATATCAAACGTTTCATCGTCTGTGAAAAAACGAGAAGGAACACGTTTCTTTGATTCAAACTACGGGTTCTACGGAATTGTAGCTAGCTAGCTAAACACTGACTGAGTTCACGCGAAGGGAAGAACATTAGGCTAGCTAACTAGCCCTATAGCTAGATTAATTAATTTTAATTATAACACCGGCGTAGAACTCTACTTAACTGCAACAATGTCTGCTGGAGAAAGTTTGGAGGCTCGTTTTGAGAAAATCGATGCCATGTTGAAGGACCCGAAGTCGGAAATTAACACGGATTGCCTTTTGGTAAGTTACTGTTAGCTAGCCTGACAATGAACTTGGCTTGTTAGCTAAAGTTGGCTAATGCTAGCTAACATACGCATGCTAGCTAAGTTTGTGGTTTGTTTAAATGAACGTACTATTTAATTTAACTAATCAATTTGTTAACTACCTGATTTGTTATTAACCGCAACTAGCTAACGTTATACGAATAACTAGCTGTATGTAGGCTATATTTGGTAGCCAGTCGACATCTTGAAGATTAGCTAACTACTTAACTAGTGGGTAGTTAACTAACGTTTCTTAATTGGCTAGCAAGCTGAACAAGTGGCATCCAAAACAGCGATGATAAGTCATATAGCGTTACTCTAGTTAGCTAGGGCATCTATGCTAGCTAGAGCATGACTGAATAACTATTAATCAACAAAGTTTAATGTCTCATTCATGTTATAATTACAATTGCCTATTTTCAAACCGTCAACACTGTTGAAGTTGCTATTGTCCTGTTTGACCCTGAGGGTATTTTGCAGACTAAATAGTAAGACAGAAAGCCAACGTTACACTGTATATAATCTAGTTGTTTCCATGAAGATAGTCAGTCAATCATAGTTCATAGAACGAAAAAAAGTCATGTCTCAAGGTGAAGTCGTAAACCTAAGTGCAACCTGCAGTGACACAAGTCACTGATATATTTGTTCATTAATTTATTTTCCATTTGAAGATTAAAGGGCCGACAGTGGAACAAATGAGACAGTGTTCGGTGCTGCCTGCTTGATGGCCTCCTTTGTTGTATAATGGGCATTACTAGAGGACACTCTTTGTAGAGTATACACGAAAAGTATATCTTTTTTATATATCCTCTGAAGTGTAAGCTACAGTATGCATCAGGCCTGTTCTAACCTGCCATCCCAGCTGCATCAGTTAACCTGCTCTGGTCTGCCAACCCTGACGATTTCCTGTCTCTCACTCACGACTCATCACTGACTCGTATCAGACTGCCACGTGCTAAACCTCAGAGAAATACCTCCACAGGCTCTACTGTATCAATGATGCAAATTTTAAAATGACTGTTGAGGTTTGACACCCCCCCCCCCCCCCCCCCCCCCCCCCCAGAGGAGACGGAGGCAATGTAGTCTGTCAGGGGCCTGTTCTGTGTCTGGCTATGTTCCTATGCATGTCCATAACACTTAAAATGCATGCCCAATACACTGCTTCATTCTAAGTGGCATGCAAGTGTGTATATTGGAACATAGCCTTTGTCTCTATCATTTAGAGCGTCATAGTAAAGCCTGGATGTCTTTGATCCACATCATTAGCAGTTTCTGTGTATTGGACTGACAGTGATTGCTTTAGACAACAGTTTCATATGAGAGGATTAGATACGTAGGCCCCATGTGTGGTTACACTGTAACTAGCCTCTTGATGAATTGGGTTTTGAGGAGATCACATACACTGTCAGCTTCCTGAGGCCTTCGATGGATCAAGAGTCCAGGTGGACTAGTATCTATTGGAAAGTACTAGCCTGAATTTCCTGCAGTTGTCCTCAGCAACAGCAATTTATGCTGACGGGTATGAACCTCGTAGAATGATGCAAATAATGTTTGACAAGAATTAAAGGATTCTTCTCTCACCAATAGCTGGGCAGCAGGTATTAGGCCTACTATCAATCAAACAGACAGGGAATCCCGTGCCTATTTTGCCAGCCATAGAAATGCAATATATGCAGCCTATTCATACAGCATCTCATGCCAATACGGGCCTCTGTCTTAGGGTATTAATTGTGGGAGAGTTGACAGTGACTGAAACAAAGCATGATTGAATTTCCCTTACACTGGAAAGGGTGCCTCATTCACTGATGATAAAGGGAGCATTCAAATCATTCACTCACTGGGAGGAAGGTTTTCCTGTAGCACTACCCACCCCCACCTACCTTAGTTCACTGTTATTTTTGTATGTAACTAACTCTGACTCTTAAACAATATCAGTTGTTTAGTCTCCCTGACCTCCCTGCCTGTCTGCCATAGAGAAAGGCAAGGCAATTAAACTCACCTAATGCATATGCTCCGGCTCTCCTCTGACTTTTAATGGCAGAAAGCTGTGGGGACTGTCCCGCAGTGCAGGCCAAGGGCAGCTACACACAAGGGTGTTGTTCTTCTTTTCCTCCTAGTTGCAATCTCCTTCTCATCAATGAATGGAAGCCTTTGCTTCAGCCCCCTCTCCACCACTATGCTACTCCACCCACAGCTTAATAAAATTCCATGCTAATCAAATAACCTCTTGTCTTTGAATGGCCTGGTGTCCCCTGTGTGTCCCAAAGCCATTATGTATGTGCGGCCTGCGCCTGGAAAGAGTCAGAGCTGCTTGCCCAGCCTCTGCTCTGAGGTAGCTAGATGGGTGTGTTCTCTAAATACCCATAAAACCAAAATTATGTTGAACGTAGACTCGTGTTTCCGAAAGAGCCTTTCTTTGAATCGGGACATTTAACTCATAAAGCAGTTTCCAACATGTTTGGCTGCTATGCTCTGGATAATCAGTTCTATCAAAATGCACAATGGAAGTGTTTTACTTAGGCTGCTATGGTTGTTGTATCTCTAATCTGATTTGACTTGGGGTTGCGTTGGTTTGCCACTAGCCTGGGTGGGGTACGGGGTGCCAGTCTTTCTGCTCTCTTGCCAACTCCTTATGGAACTGCCATGCCAAATGTTGCTAAGTGCTCAGCAAGACTAGCACCCAGGCAAGTTTGCCACTGCCTTGGCCAAATTAAGTTATGCTGTTGTTCTTTTGCCTGTTGTAGGCTGTGTTTTGCTGTGACATTTGGCCTGCATCCTCTACTCAGGGGTGGCCTATCACTCAGACGCTGTGTTCCAGCCCAGTCATGCTTATCTTCTCCCGAAGTCATTTCTCTTGGAGAGAGAGGGCCTTATCTGTAACACTGCCCGCCCTGCATCGCTCAGCTCCAGGCAGGCTCCTGCTCCTGAGAGCCTCTGCACAACCAGAATTCCTGGCATTGTGAAGGGAAAGCTCACTGACATTAAAGGGGGCTGCTATTGTCTATGTAGTTAGCTATGTTTGTTTTTCCATAGGGCTTTTGATAGCTCACACAGGCTTAGTTTTGAAAAATTCTCATGTCCAGGAAATCCTTGAATAGAAGCCTATTTCAATCATAATTGCTAGTTGGTAGTCTCCTTGGGTTTGATCACATTTTTGGTAAATCCAAGTCTCGGGCTGGCAGAATGGGATGGCTGGATTAATCTGTTGGAACTTGCCTGATATGGACCCTTGTTTTGAGATGGAAAGACTTCCTGGCATAGCTCAGTCTTTGTTGTTTCTTTGACACTTGGTACATTTGGCTCCCTAGCCTAGATGTATGTTTGGCCTCTTCCTTGAGCTAAGACTAAGTGTATGAAATTTACTTTGCTTGGGTGGATCACACATTTTGGTTGCATGTCTCGTGAGTTTTAGGTATGTTTACTGGCGGTGGTCGTGCAACGGAAATCAAGAACGTTGAGGCTATAGGTGGTTTACGATCAGTGCCCCCTCCCTGCACTGATAATTCAGGTGCTAAAGTTCCTTGTGTATCTGGCTACTTGCTTAATACATAGCTGTGGTGTTAACGTCCATCTTAGCCCCCAAAGATGAACGGCATGCCGTTGAGGAGAAATATGGACGTATTGGTGGTAAAAGTTGAGTCCGCATTGCATCTGTGCACAGCTTTGTCAGAATGGTCCAGGCCAGTGCTGTGACTGTCAGTTGTAAACTCTAAACTGCACGCCTCAGCTATTCACCTGCCTATTGGAACAACAATAGGCCCAGCTATTCATTGCAGCACATAACATTCCCCCTGAACTGACTGATCATGTGCAGGAATGCAGACAAAAATGATCCAGTCCCAGGCCCTTTAATAAATGGGCAACCCAACCTCCTTCCGTGATTCATTTCCTTTAACGTCACTGTCTCCTGTTTTTTTTCTTTTTTCTATCCCTTTAATCTTTTCCTCTCTACCATCATTCTTTTACTTTTAATCCCACTAACCAATGAATCTCCCCCTGCCTACCCTGGCTGTGCTGTCTGTGTTCAGTAGAGCCAGCTAGTTGGCCAGCCAGTCAGCAGAGCTTGTCTGAATTGAGCTGCGGGTCAATGTTTAATAAGTTGGTTTAGGCTTGCTAGGTTATCTCTGGGGTGAGGTCAGGAGTCCTGGCAAGGTAAGGCAGGCAGCTATGACTGAGTTTACTTTGCCTTGAGATTCCAGGGCTCAGTCAGTACTAAGAGACATGTGAGTGGTGCACCTCTCTCTGTTGGAATGACTCAATTATATTTTGACGTGAAAGCCTTTTTGACAGCCAGTACGACTCACTGGGGCCTAATAAGGAAATGGAATGCCCCGGTTCGCCATGCCTGGATTCACTGTCATTGCCATTTATCCACGAATCTAGTTAGATATGCGGTCTTTCTAGGTAAGTGGGATTTCCTGTCTGTAGATATTATGAACTGTTACTCCTTTTTTTTTTTTTCTGGCATTGAGGACAGTTTGACTCGGCTCTCTGATGGGCCTTGTTGATTGGCAGGTGGAGTTTTCCAAAGTTCTGGCCTACATCCCCTTGACACTGTATGCATGCAATTGTCCTAGCCATGCCCATTAGTTGGATTTTTCAGCCATCGACAATGCATTGCAGAAAAAAATGAAGTATGCAAAAAGCATGGCAGTTATACACTTTTGTAAATAGGTCTAGTATTGCTTTAGTATGAGTTGCAGACTGAGAGAGCAGGCCATTGGCACTGTTCTGTGGTGTAGATGGATGGCTTTACTTACTTCCTAATCAGATTTTGCATTGTGAACTGACCATCTGTATTGCTCTTATTTGGGAAATGGAAATGAGAAGTAAGGCTTCTCCGCCTGGCCTTGCCCACAGTGCCCATTGTTGGCATTTTAGAGAAGGAAGATGTGGTTGAGTCGCCATGGAAACTTAAACTCCAACTGAAATGTCTGGAAAGAGGTTGTCCTCCACTGGATTTTTCTACCCTTCAGTTTAATATAAATAATTGTCATGTTATGTCATTTTTTTTTTTGTGTGTAATTTTTTGGGGGTGTAGTCATGCAATTTTAAATGTATTTTTCATTAATAGAGTGCTTTTTGTTATTTTATTTAATAATCGTATGGATGGATACATGTCACTCTGCTGCCGGCTGCATCAGCAGAAAGCTGTAAAAAGGCAGTGAGTTAGAAGGCTGCAATGCAGGCCTATCATCTCCATTTTCTTTAGCTATTTTCCCCAGACTGCCATATGATTGTTTGAGGTTTGATTTTCTTCAGTGTGTGAAGTGAAGCATACTGAAGCCCAGGAGTTCCCAAACTTGTTCACTCAGGGTCCCCCTTCCAGCATTGGGGAACATCCCATACACCTTCTTCGCACGCGCCACGACTATTTCTATTGGCTCAAGCACTGTTCACATCCTTGTTGGTGCAGAGAATTTTGAACATTTAAGGCTTATTTCCTGCAATTCTACACATTTTGTCATGGGGTGCAAAGAACATATTGCAGTTTTAAAGCATATTTTGCAATTTTATACTTGTTGCCATGTTTAATGTGTTCGTGTGATATTTGAGTGAGGATAAAATAATATATCTATTACAACTTTCAAGAGTAAGTTTTTAAAGCCTGACTGAGTTCCTTAAATAGTAAAAAGAAAATGGGGTGCGCTAGGGCTTGGCGGTATACCGTTTTTTGCGACATACCGGTATTGATCCACAAACCGGTTTGGGTTTTTACTTTACCTTCTATAACGGTATTTGAATGTTTGGTTTGTTAAATGTGATACGCAGTGTGTACCATCCATTTTTATAGTTTGCAACTTGAGTCGTCTCTCTCCAGTCTCGCCATGCTCTCTATGCCGCTTTCCACACAGACCTATCCCCGTCTCCTGTTTCTCAAGGAGCGCATTTGTTGTTCTTCGACCACGAGACACTTGCGTTCAGTCTGCATGGACAATGTTGATGACAATGATGCAGTTCTCACGTTGCTTCTTCATATAAATCTACTAGCATTCTATAATTATACTATTAGCTTGTGTTTTTTACATCTGCAAACAGCTAGTCTGTCTTAGCAAGTTGTTTCTGAATCTTGTTAGCTGCTGATTGTTAGCTGCTAATGCTAATCGCTAGCTGATAAATGTACTAAGAGCAAGCGTGATGAGCTATACAGCCTCATAATACCAGTGATGGTATAGACCTAAATCAGCATGTTTGTGCAACAGTATCTTCTAAATTAAAGTTGAATACGCGTAGCAAGAATATGTTAGCTGCATGAAGTAGCTAAGAAAAAACATTGTATGTATCTAAAGATTATATAGGGTCCCCTAGGAAACACAACTGTTGTTCCTACCTTGTCACAATAACTCCTCCCTGGCATTTTCATTCCTTGTCTGTTACAGACCTATATCCATCCTGCCCTGCCTTTCTAAAGTCTTCAAAAGCCAAGTGAACCGACCATTTCGAATCCCACCGTACCTTCTCCGCTATGCAATCTGGTTTCCGAGCTGGTCATGGGTGCACCTCAGCCATGCTCAAGGTCCTAAACGACATCATAACCGCCATCGATAAAAGACAGTACTGTGCAGCCGTCTTAATCGACGTGGCCAAGGCTTTCGACTCTCTCAATCACTGTATTCTTACCTACTCAGCAGCCTTGGTTTCTCAAATGACTGCCTCGCCTGGTTCACCAACTACTTCTCTGAATGAGTTCAGTGTGTCAAATCGGAGGGCCTGTTGTCCGGACCCCTTGCAGTCTCTATGGGGGTGCCACAGGGTTCAATTCTCGGGCCGACTCTCTTCTCTGTATATATCAATGATGTTGCTCTTGCTGCGGGTGATTCCCTGATCCACCTCTACGCAGGCGACACCATTTTGTATACATCTGGCCCTTCCTTGGACACTGTGTTAACCTGTTTGGGCTGCAGGGGCAGTATTTTTAGTAGCCAGATAAAACGGCCTCGTACTCAATTCTTGCTCGTACAATATGCATATTATTATTACTATTGGATAGAAAACACTCTAGTTTCTAAAACTGTTTGAATTATATCTGTGAGTCAAACAGAACTCATTTGGCACAAACTTCCTGACCAGGAAGTGGAAAGTCTGAAATCGATGCTCTGTTCTACTTCCTGCCTATAAATGGGCATGATACGTATGAGTATACATGCACGTCATACACCTTCCCCTGGATGTCAAGAGGCTGTGAGAGAAGAAATTTAGTGTTTATCTTGGTCTGAATTGGAATACAAGCTCTTTGTATGACGTGTCCCTCATTTCCGGTACTCTTGGGAGCGCGAGGTGGACAGTGGAATTGCCTTCTGTTTAGCTGCCGTTATGGACGACTACTATCTCCGGCTCTGATTTTATTTGATACATGTGACCATATCATCGTAAAGTATGTTTTTTCAATATAGTTGAATCAGATTATTGAAATTTTTTCGGGAGTTTTGCCGTGTTCCGTTCTCTGACTTTGTTGACGATGGAGCGATTCGTGCCACTTGGCTAGTGCGCTTGCTAAATCGAGAGGGAAAGTGGCCGTTCTAAATCCAAACAACGACTGTTCTGGACAAAGGACCCCTTGTCCAACATTCTGATGAAAGATCAGCAAAAGTAAGAAACATTTTATGATGCTATTTCATATATCTGTCGTGCATGTGAACTAGTCGTCGGCGCCCAACGTTTGGCCACTCTCTCGCTATAACATAAGCCTTATGTCGTAATGAAGATATTTTTAGAATTCTAACACTGCGATTGCATTAAGAACTAATGGATCTATCATTTCCTATACAACATGTATTTTTTAGTTATGTTTATGAATAGCTATTTTGTCAGAATGTGTCATAAAAAGTGTCAGAAAAATATCCGAACGTTGTGGGAAATAGTAGCTACGTTAGCAGAATGTATAACCACTGATTTCAGCTCTAAATATGCACATTTTCGAACAAAACATAAGTGTATGTATAACCTGATGTTATAGGACTGTCATCTGATGAAGAATATCAAGGTTAGTCAAAAATTATATCTTTTACTGGTTTGTTATGATCGCTAACCTTTTGTTACTGGGAAATGGCATGTGTTTCTGGCTATTGTGGTAAGCTAATATAACGCTATATTGTGTTTTCGCTGTAAAACACTTAATAAATCGGAAATATTGGCTGGAATCACAAGATGCCTGTCTTTCATTTGCTGTACACTATGTATTTTTCAGAAATGTTTTATGAGTATTTAGGTATTTGACGTTGGTGTCTGTAATTATTCTGGCTGCTTTCGGTGCAATTTCTGATTGTAGCTGCAATGTAAACTATGATTTATACCTGAAATATGCACATTTTTCGAACAAATCATAGATTTATTGAATAACATGTTATAAGACTGTCATCTGATGAAGTTGTTTGTTGGTTAGTTTGGTTGGTTCTTGGTTAGTTAGGTTGGCTTTGTGCATGCTACCTGTGCTGTGAAAAATGTCTGTCCTTTTTTGTATTTGGTGGTGAGCTAACATAAATATACGTGCTGTTTTCGCTGTAAAACATTTTAAAAATCGGACATGTTGGCTGGATTCACAAGATGTGTACCTTTCATTTGCTGTATTGGACTTGTTAATGTGTGAAGGTTAAATATTTAAAAAAAAATATATTTTGAATTTTGCGCCCTGCACTTGAAGTGGCTGTTGTCATAAGTGTACCGACGCCGGGCTGCAGCCATAAGAAGTTAACCAACCTCCAAACGAGCTTCAATGCCATAGAACACTCCTTCCGTGGCCTCCAATTGCTCTTAACCTCTCTAGGGTACATGAGACGGTAGCGTCCCACCTCTTCAACAGCTAGTGAAACTGCAGGACGCCAAATTCAAAACAACAGAAATTCCTCAAACATACTTGTATTTTACACCATTTTAAAGATACACTTGTTGTAAATCCAGCCACAGTGTCCGATTTTCAAAAAGGCTTTACGACGAAAGCAAACCAAACGATTATGTTAGGTGAGTGCCTATTCACAGAATAACACAGCCATTTTTCCAGCCAAAGAGAGGATTCACAAAAAGCAGAAATATAGATAAAATTAATCACTAACCTTTGAGGATCTTCATCAGATGACACTCATAGGACTTAATGTTACACAATACATGTATGTTTTGTTCGGTAAAGTTCATATTTATATCCAAAAATCTTTTACATTTACATTGGCGCCTTACGTTCAGAAGTTCCAAAACATCCTTTGATTTTGCAGAGAGCCACATCAATTTACAGGAATACTCATAATAAACATTGCTAAAAGATACAACTGTTATGCATGGAATTTTGATGCACTTCTCCTTAACTTCTCTAGGGTAGGGGGCAGCATTCGGAATTTTGGATGAAATGCATGCCCAAATTAAACTGCCTGCATCTCGGGCCCAGAATATGTGATATAACTGGTAGATTTGGATGGAAAACACTCTAAAGTTTCCAAAACTGTTAAAATAGTGTCTGTGAGTATAACAGAACTGATTTGGCAGGCAAAGACCTGAGAAAAATCAATTCAGGACATAGTTTTTTTTGTTGGTTTTGTAGTTTTCTATTCAATGCCAATACAGTATCCATTGACTTAGGACTCAAAATGCAGTTTCTATGCCTTCTACTAGATGTCAACAGTCTTTAGAAATTGTTTCAGGCTTGTATTCTGAAGAATGAAGAAGTAAGAGCAGTCTGAATGAGTGGACCCTGCCGTGTCACAGACCTTTTTCCTGCAGAGACCGAGAGTGCGTTTCTTGTTTACATTTTATATTGACGACGTTATTGTCCTGTTGAAATATTATTGATTATTTAGGCTAAAAACAACCTGAGGTTTGAATATAAACATCATTTGACATGTTTCTATGAACTTTACGGATACAATTTGGATTTTGTCTTTCCGTTTTTACTTTGTTTGAGCCTGTGGATTACTGAAGAAAACGCGCGAACAAAACTGAGGTTTTTGGGTATAAAGAGACTTTATCGAACAAAAATAACATTTGAGTAAATGAATGTCTGCTGAATGCAACCATATGTAGATCATCAAAGGTAAGGGATTAATTTGATCTCTATTTCTAAATTGTGTAACTGTTCTACCTGGCTGGCTACTGTTTGTAATGATTTGTCTAGTGGGCTATGTTCTCATAATCGTAATGTATGCTTTCGCCGTAAAGCATTTTAAAAATCTGACACCGTGGTTGGATTCACAAGCAGTTAATCTTTAAACTTATGTAAAATATGTTTTGTTTTCTGAATTTTTATAATTAGTATTTCTGTATTTGAATTTGGCGCCCAGCAGTTTCACTGGCTGCTGTAGAGGTGGGACGCTACCGTCTCACGTGCCCAAGAGAGGTTAATGCAACCGCTGTGTCAGATTTCAAAAAAGCTTTACGGAAAAAGCAAACCATGCAATAATCTGAGTCGGTGCTCAGAGCCCAATCAAGCCACAAATATATCCGCCATATTGTGCAGTCAACATAAGTCAGAAATAACATTATAAACATTCACTTACCTTTGATCTTCATCAGAATTTACTCCCAGGAATCCCAGTTCCACAAATGTTTGTTTTGTTCGATAATGTCCATCATTTATGTCCAAATTCCTCCTCGTTGTTCTAGCGTTGAGTACACTTTCCAAACTCACGACGCGCGGGCAAGTCCAGCGAAAAGTTACGGGCGAAAAGTTAAAGTTATATTGCAGTCCGTAAAAACATGACAAACGAAGTATTGTATTAGTCTTTAGTATGTTTTTAACATAATTCTTCAATAATATTCCAACCGGAGAATTCCTTTGTCTTCAATAGTGCGATGGAACAGAGCTCGCTCTCACGTGAACGGGCATGGTCAGCGCATGTTCAGCTCATGATAGACCTTACTCATTCCCCTCTCCTTCGGCCCCACTTCACAGTAGAAGCATCAGACAAGGTTCTAAAGACTGTTGACATCTAGTGGAAGCCTTAGGAAGTGCAACATTACCAATATCCCACTGTATCTTCAATAGGAGCTGAGTTGAAAATCGACCAACCTCAGATTTCCCACTTCCTGGTTGGATTTTTTCTCAGGTTTTTGCCTGCCATATGACTTCTGTTATCCTCACAGACATCATTCAAACAGTTTCAGAAACTTCAGAGTGTTTTCTATCCAAATCTACTAATAATATGCTTATCTTAGCTTCTGGGCCTGAGTAGCAGGCAGTTTACTCTGGGCACCTTATTCATCCAAGCTACTCAATACTGCCCCCAGCCATAAGAAGTTAAATGCTAGTTTAACTAAATGCATGCTCTTCAACCGATTTCTGCCCGCACCCGCCTAGCATCACTACTCTGGACGGTTCTGACTTGTGGACAACTATAAATACCTAGGTGTCTGGTTAGACTGTAAACTCTCCTTCCAGACTCACATTAAGCATCTCCAATCCAAAATTAAAGCTTCCTATTTTGCAACAAAGCCTCCTTCACTCATGCTGCCAAACATACCCTCGTAAAACTGACTATCCTACCGATCCTTCACTTCGGCGATGTCACTTACAAAATAGCCTCCGACACTCTACTCAGACTACATCCAATTTGCTATCACAGTGCCATCCGTTTTGTCACTAAAGGCCCATATACTACGTACCACTGTGACTTGTATGCTCTCGTTGGCTGGTCCTCGCTACATATTCGTCGCCAAACCCACTGGCTCCAGGTCATCTGTAAGTCTTTGCTAGGTAAAGCTCCGCCTTATCTCAGCTCGCTGGTCACCATAGCAACACCTACCCGTAGCACGCGTTCCAGCAGTTATATTTCTCTGGTCATCCCCAAAGCCAACACCTGCTTTGGCCGCCTTTCCTTCCAGTTCTCTGCTGCCAATGACTGGAACAAATTGCAAGAATCACTGGACACCCTAGACCCACTCCAATTCGCATTCTGCCCCAACAGATCCACAGATGATGCAATCTCTATTGCACTCCACACTGCCCTTTCCCACCTGGACAAAAGGAACACCTATGTGAGAATGCTGTTCATTGACTACAGCTCAGCGTTCAACAGCATAGTGCCCACTAAGCTAATCACTAAGCTAAGGACCCTGGGACTAAACACCTGCCTCTGGGTCCTGGACTTCCTGACCGTCCTCCCCCAGGTGGTAAGGGTAGGCAACAATACGTCTGTCACGCTGATCCTTAACACTGGGGTCCCTCTCTTAAGGATCAGTACTTAATCCCCTTTTGTAGTCCATGTTCACCACGACTGCGTGGCCAAACACGACTCCAACACCATTAAGTTTGCTGACGACAACAGTGGTAGGCCTGATCACTGACAACGATGAGACGGCCTATAGGTAGGAGGTCAGAGAACTGGCAGTGTGGTGCCAGGACAACAACCTCTCCCTCAATATGATCAAGACAAAGGAGCTGATCGTGGACTACAGGAAAAGGCGGGCCGAACAGGCCCACATCAACAGCAACTGGTCCATAGTTTCAAGTTTCTTGGTGTCAACATCACCAACGAACTTTCGTGCAGTTTAAAGCCTAGACTAGAGTTGTTTTACTCACTTGAAAACAATAACATTATTCATTACATTATGCTGTAGTCTAAGTAGGATACATTTAATGTCCCTAAAAAACTGAAACAATAGGGTAGCTTTTGGAGCTGCGTGCCTAGGGATTGGGAGCGCACAGGGTAAGCCATCCTACTTATGATTTCGTTATCTATGTCTATTTATTTTGTTGTGTAAATTGATTGGATCTATTCACTGCATTATTAAGCCTAACATTGAGTTCATGAATTATTGGCTAATATGCATACACTTCTAACTTAGGCTACTTCTCCAGCCTGTGTCTTCATTGTTCTGTTGTGTAATTACACACCTGGTCTCTCCACTGCCTCGGCTATTCTTCTTAAATCTTGTGGAGTCCCAGGAACAGCCAGATTACAAAAGCTTGTTGGACACTTATTTAGACTCAATTGATTTACTAATATCCTGTTGGAGGAGAGAGGCATGCTTGCTCTTGCTTGCTGAATGTGAAATAGGCTACACGCTACAGCATTTAGAACGGCCGTGGAAGTTAGAAGCCCCTATTTTCCTATAGGCCTGCTATCTTAACGCTGATAGGCTACATCCTGACAAAATACACCATATTGGTGGCCTGCTAATGTACCTTTCTGGATCTTTTTAACTTTTGAGAATAGACCCAAACTGATCCAAATGGTTGCATGGTCATGCCTAGGCTATGCAGTTATTTTGGCATGAAACAAAACAGGACATTTGAGAGGTTATTCAACTTAGCCTACATCACTTTACTTTACAGCCTATAGACACTGTGTACTCGTGTGATAACAATAATAAATTCCTCATTGCACTGTTATTGTAGCCAAGGTAGAATAATTGTATTGTCTAAAAATGTAGGCCTAATCAATAGTGGAGCTTTGTGTGCCCCGCCTGTAGGAATGCACAGATCTGCCATTTCATAATCTGTTTAAAAACATTTTTTATTGCACTTTGACAGGTAAATAATTAGAATATAGCCCTAATATTTAGCTAATGAATGGCCTGAAGTATGGCTTGTTATTTTGGTTACACATCACTAGCCTCTCTATCCCACCTGTTCCCGTGCGCTGTAGGCAAGCATCTTCGCAATAGGCCATTCCTCTTCTCGTGAAAATTTATTGGCCATTTATTTTCTTTTTTTATACTAGGCCTAATAGCCTATTCTGGAATGGAGCAGGCTTGCCCTTGTTAATTGCTGAATGCAAAAGACGGCTACAGCATAGGCCAAATAAACTGTTGGTGTGATCACTTTTAGCCGGTTATGAAAACATTGTTGCACTGATGCATTGCAAACAGTTGCGCAGGACAGACAGAGATGAGCACAATGAAAAAGACCCGAAGGAAACTATTTGAAAAATGGAAATCACTTACAAACCACTTGAGCAACAAGGCAATGTTGACAAACTGTAAAAGATGCGCAGGCTAAATAGCGTTGTTGAATTCTACATTTAAATATGAGTTAATATGTAGCCTATTTGCAGTTGTCAGTATGACAATAAACACACCTTATTAATAGGCAGCGTTTTATAGTTAAACTATAGACTACATAGCCTATCATTACAATTATACTTGTTTACTTTTAGGCTCTGTAAACTGACATTCAAATAATTTACCGCTGCAATTTTACCACTGTGCGCTGCAGTAGGGAAGTGAAGTGGAGGTTTGGCTGTGTCCATAGCAAGGTTTGAAAATGAACCGGCTTGGCTAGTCACTAGAGCCATATTAAGGCTATAGGCTACAGATGGCTCTGGCTATTGAGCTAGGCCTACTTTCTACGAGCCTTATTGGCATATAGGGATAGTCTATTCAATTAATTAGCCCTAGCCTAGTACAGGATTTCTGTTTTTACTTGGCCTGAATGTATCAAGCAACAATGCCATACGTATCGGTTGGTAGGCCTGTTATGAAATTAATTTTGTTTTGTCGTGTCCTCATGCCTGATTGGATTAAACAGTTTCTTTCCACTAGATCGTATCAGAGATTAGGGTTGTTGTGGTGACCGTATTACAGTCACATCGGAAGTCATGAGTCATGACCGCAGTCAAATTCCACATGACTGTTGTGTCACTGTAGTCTCTTCTTATGCACTCTGGACATGAGTTGGTAGTACCCAATTTGCTAAAGACGATCAGGTCGCTAATGGCCTGGTACTCAGTGCTCTATTATCCCTCTAACCAGTCTGACTTCCACACAAATGCAATCAAAACATCAATCACTTATCAAATCAGTATCTTGCTTTCAAACTCACCATTAGGCTACATTTTTTGACCTTACCGTGGTGCTCAATTTTGAAGAAATTCAACAACTTGTTGAAACTGAGTGGTAAACATGATCATTGTTTCAAAGCCAAACACAACGTAATGGACCGCTTTCTAAGGTGATTTATTCAAAGCATTTAAGACGTTACATGTGTAACACCCATACGCACATTAGAGCTTATGCATAGGCCTATATATGAGCCCATGCCCCCCCCCCCCCCCCCCCACACACACACAAAACGTTAGTCAAATAATGATTGTGACGTTATACAATACATAGCCAATAGCTTCCTAGTGCATATTACGCACTGCAGATAAACATTGAAAAAAGCTACGTTTTAAGATGTCTTTGGTACATAATTGGATGTGCCTTTATTCCATAATATATATTTTTTATAGTAGTCACCTTTTGAGTGTGGACTGTATTCTTATGCATACTGGATGGATTGGTTACCTCATGCTATGCTCCAAACTTTCTATCCATGAGTCTGGGAGAGAACGCATAACCCTAGGCGAGATGCTGTTGGTTCATTGGTTGTGCAGGGCGGCTCAGAGTTAACCTACAATTATAGTGAATTTGATTTTGAATAGCCTAGTAACAGGTAATTGTTTTTATATTTTCATAATTAATAGGATGACATGACCTTAGCTACAGAATATCTCACCACTGTGTTAACTTCTCTTTTTCTCTCTCCTTCATTCCTTTCTCGAGTGCACAGAGATAGGGCTGTCAACAGTTTAATGAAATATGTTTTTGTAGTAAAAACCTGTTACTATTGATGCACCTGAACAGATTTCACTTTTTCCTCCAAATTAAGCACTGGGAAGCTACAGGAATATTTTTGGAGAGCCCATGGCATACAGAGTTTGCCCCTGTTCCTACCCATTTGTTAATGGTCCGTTCTAAATTGAAACAAATTTTACATATTACTAAAGACTAGATTCATTTGAGAGTAGTCTGATGGGTGAAAATATAATGAACAGGATGTGCAGCCTGAGGCAAGGAACAGAGCACAAGCTTTTTTCAAATGGTCAATGGGAATGGAAAAATAATTTACATGACAATAACCGGCTGAGGACATTTCTTGACCGCCACAGCACTAACTGGTAGGGTTGATTTATCTTGGATGCTTAATATTTTACTCAACTCATTTTTTTATACAGTGTAGGGTCACCATTGACATCAGGATCTCATTTACAAGCGAGCCATGTGAACATACACAATTTAATACTCATAATGTAAGATCTCAATACAAGATGAATCAAAACAACTCTCACATATCACCTCCCTTAAACTCCATCTCAACTGTCCAATGTGAGACCAGTGAGTCTAATTTCAAGGTGGCCTGAAGGCTATTCCATGAGCTGGGGGCATAAAAACTAAAAGCAATTTCCCCCAGGTCACTGGTTCCGTGACCTCCGGAACCAGCCAGTCCAGAGAGCGGTTCTGAAAATGTCTATCAGCAAAAAAATAAACATCCCCACTGTCAACTGCGTTTATTTTCAGCAAACTTAACATAACAAGATTCAACAACTGAGACATAAACTGAACAAGTTCCACGGACATGTGACTAACAGAAATGGAATAATGTGTCCCTGAACAAAGGGGTGTCAAAATCTAAAATAAGTCAGTATCTGGTGTGGCCACCAGCTGCATTAAGTACTGCAGTGCATCTCCTCCTCATGGACTGCACCAGATTTGCCAGTTCTTGCTGTGAGATGTTACCCCAGTCTTCCACCAAGGCACCTGCAAGCTCCCAAACATTTCTGGGGAGAATGGCCCTAGCCCTCATCCTCCGATCCAACAGGTCCCAGACGTGCTCAATGGGATTGCGATCCGGGCTCTTCGCTGGCCATGGCAGAAGACTGACATTCCTGCCTTGCAGGAAATCACGCACAGAACGAGCAGTATGGCTGGTGGCATTGTCATGCTGGAGGATCATGTCAGGATAAGCTTGCAGGAAGGGTACCACATGAGAGAGGTGGATGTCTTCCCTGTAACGCACAGCATTGAGATTGCCTGCAATGACGACAAGCTCAATCCGATGATGCTGTGACACACCGCCCCAGACCATGACGGACCCTCCACCTCCAAATCGATCCCGCTCCAGAGTACAGGCCTCGGTGTGACGCTCATTCCTTCGACGATAAACGCGAATCCGACCATCACCCCTGATGAGACAAACGCGACTCGTCAGTGAAGAGCACTTTTTGCCAGTCCTGTCTGGTCCAGCAACGGTGGGTTTGTGCCCATAGGCAACGCTGTTGCCGGTGATGTCTGGTGAGGACCTGCCTTACAACAGGCTGAGAGGCGCTGGACTGAGGGCTTGTAGGTCTATTGCGGACAGTCTGAGCACTGATGGAGGGATTGTGCATTCCTGGTGTAACTCGGGCAGTTGTTGCCATCCTGTACCTGTCCCGCAGGTGTGATGTTCGGATGTACCGATCCTGTGCAGTTGTTACACGTGGTCTGCCACTGCTAGGACAATCAGCTGTCTGTTCGATCTTCCTGTAGCGCTGTCTTAGGTGTCTCACAGTACAGACATTGCAATTTATTGCCCTGGCCACATCTGCAGTCCTCATGCCTCCTTGCAGCATTCCTAAGGCACGTTCACGCAGATGAGCAGGGACCCTGGGAATCTTTCTTTAGGTGTTTTTCCGAGTCAGTAGAAAGGCCTCTTAGGATACTAAAGTTTTCATAACTGTGACCTTAATTGCCTACCATCTGTAAGCTGTTAGTGTCTTAACGACCGTTGCACAGGTGCATGTTCATTAATTGTTTATGCTTCATTGAACAAGCTTGGGAAACAGTGTTTAAACCCTTTACAATGAAGATCTGTGAAGTTATTTGGATTTTTACGAATTATCTTTGAAAGACAGGGTCCTGAAAAAGGGACGTTTCTTTTTTTATACTGAGGTTAGAATTAATTTTATTAATCCCATTTCTGTTTCAGCGCGCAATGTTCCAAATTGCCCTGATGCGTTTTGATCTATTTTTATTCTCGTCTGTCACTCCTGTGCTGTGCACATTCTCACACCGACACCAAGCCCCTCCCCCTGCCACTCACAACAAAGACGAATGATCATCTTCCTATTTGACAACAAGCAGTTTTAACTTGTCATTTGCATTTCAGGTTTTTACTGTAATAGAGGAGAACTTAACCATTGTAACGATATCCTTTTTATGTCACAACTCCTAAAAATGTACAACTTAGCAGACCCTACTAATACGGGAGTTAATGAACGTGTGGGAAATTAATGCTCAGTTTCCGCCGGACACGGCATTGAAATACCATTATCATAATTTTAGCCAAAGACTGGTGCTAGTGGTCTAGTCTGTTTTATTCATGTGCAATGAGCATGAAAATACACATTTACTTGTGCAGTGTATTCACACCGATATAATTTTTCAAAATTGTTGTGTAGTGGTCAAAATATGAAATTTACATTTTTGTCACTGGCCAACACAAAAATCAAAGTGAAGGTACATTTTTTAAAACTTTTTTACAAATTCTTAAATTTAAGCTGAAACGTCTTGGAAAAATAATAATTCAACCCCATTGTCATGGCAAGCCTAAATAAGTTCAGGAGTAAACATTTGTACCCCAACACATATTACCTGTAAGGTCCCTCAGTCGAGCAGTGAATTTCAAACACAGATTCAACCACAAAGACCAGGGAGGTTTTCCAATGCCTTGCAAAGGGCACCTATTGGTAGATTGAATATCCCTCAGAATGGTGAAGTTATTAATTTCACTCTGGATGGTGTATCAATACACGCAGTCACTATAAATATACAGGGGTCCTCCTATCTCAGTTGCCAGAGAGGAAGGAAACCGCTCAGGGATTTCACCATGAGGCCAACCGTTAGTTGAATTCCTATTATGGGAGAAAACTGAGGATGGAGTTACTCCACAATACTAACCTAAATGACAAAGTGAAAAGGAGGAAGCATGTACAGAATAAACATTTCCCAAACATGCATCCTGTTTGTAACAAGGCACTAAAGTAAAACTGCAACAAATGTGGCAAAGTAATGAACTTTGTCCTCAATACAAAGTGTTATGTTCGGGGCAAATTCAACACAATACGTCAGAGTGCTACTCTTCATATTTAAATTAATGGTGGTGGCTGCATCATGTTATGGGTATGCTTTTCATCTGCAGGGACAAGGTTTTTTAAATTTACTTTTTATATAGAATAAAAAGAAAAGTAACAGAGCTAAGCACAGGCAAAATCCTAGAGGAATACCTGGTTTCATCTGTTTTCCAGCAGACACTGGGAGACATTCACCTTTAAGCAGGACAATAACCTAAAACACAAATACACTGGAGTTGCTTACCAAGATGCCACTGGCCTAGTTACAGTTTTGCCTGAAAGCCGCTTGAAACTCTCTATAGCAAGACTTAAATGGTTGTCTAGCAATGATCAACAACCAACTTGAGAGCTTGAAGAATTATTTTTAAGAATAAAGTGCAAATATTGTTCAATCCAGGTGTGCAAAGCTAGAAGACTTACCCAGAAAGACTCACAGATGTAATCCCTGCCAAAAGTGATTCTAACATGTATTGGCTCAGGGTTGTGAATACTTATGTTAATTGGATATCTGTATTTCGTTCTCAATAAATTAGCAAATTTTTCTATAAACATGTTTTTACTGTCATTGAAGGGTATTGTGTAGATAGGTGAGAACAAACATTTAATCCATTTTGAATTCAGGCTGTATCAACAAAATGTGGAATAAGTCAAGGGGTATGAATACTTTTTGAAGGTATAAGGAATTGGTAACACGTTCTCATTCTGAGAAATAAGCTTCTTATCCAGGTAGGCTACTCATTTCGACATCTTAACAAAGTGAACAGGCTGTGTTGTTAAAACAGTTAGAGATTGACAGGCGTGTGCATTCATAACAGTTCAACCTTGTTAGAAAGCAAATCGATCCAAGTTGGCTTGACTTTAAAAGATGCAATATGTAACTTTTTGGGACGACCTGACTAAAATCACATAGAAATGGGAGTTTTAGATCTGTCATTCTCATTGAAAGCAAGTCTAAGAAGCAGTAGATGTGTTCTCTGTGCGCTATTTCTCTGCTTTCTGTTTTTAAGATTCAGTTTTGCATCTTTTACTTTCAGTTTTGTACACCAGCTTCAAACAACCAAAAATATTGTATTTTCACCTAAGGAAAATGTATTTCACAGCAGTTTGTACAATCATTTTCTATACTTGCTTGTTTTTTCACAAACTGAAAGATATTACGCAAACTACTATAATTTTAGCAACCAGGAAATGGCGGAGCTAGATCAGTGATTATTGCAAAAAACGCATGTTAAACTATTTTGATAAAATAATTTAATTATTAGTGGGTCTTATTTTTGAGGGCTTATATTTAGCCTAGGTATAATTCATTTGATTATTAACGACTGTTTGAAATGCAGTGTATTGACCTTTAATTGTGCAACAAAGCTTATTTAGTTGTAATTATATATTCTTTACCAAGAGATGGTGAATCTCCCATACATAAAAATAAAATAATCAAGATTTTTTTTTGGCCATGTCACCCAGCCCTTGATCCTAAATAGTTTTGCATCTTTGCTCAACTCTATTGGGGGGTTCTACTGAGCTAACATAGAGAATTGTTTGTTTTAAGATGGTCACTTATTGCAGAATCATTAACCTATATTTTTAACTTGACACTTGTTTCTGGTGTTATCCCTAAGATCTGGAAAACGTCACGTCCTCTCCCCTACACAAAGGTGGAGACCCTTCTGGCTTGGTTAACTACTGTCCCTGGCCAACTCTCAGCATAGAACTTCACATTCTATTCTTAATGAGCACCAATCTGGTGTTAGACCTGGACGGAGCACTGTTTCAACAGCTACACTTGTCTTCGATGTGCTATGTTGTTTAGACCATAAAAATCATTGTGCTGCCTTGTTTACTGACGAAGGCATTTGATACAGTTGACCATTTCCTACTGTTTCGTTCAAAGGTTGTCTGACATAGGCCTAGATCAGGCATCTTGCAATTGGTTCAATTATCTAACGGACGGCCACGCAGCACGCGCAGAGAAGCACACGACTTAACTTCACTCAACTTTGTAGAGTTTTCCCAGTTAACACTATACAACATTTCCCTTTACTGTGGTAATTGTGATCAAAGCAACACGATATTAGCCACTTTCAATGCAATATACCGAAACAAAACAAACAATGCAAGATTTAGTATGCAAAACGAACTATGCAAGAGATTGTTGTAGGCAGAATGCATCCGAATAGGAATCTATTGCATTGACAGGCAGGACTCAGTACTCTACACAGACCGGTACGCCATAACCAATCAGAGCTGCAGTACGCCTATATGCAAATGGACCATTGCCATATATGGATTTATGCCGTTCACTTTGTACTGGACTGTTTTACAACATGAGCGTCACGATTTATTATGCACTGTTTTTTTGATAAAAGCAAGAGCTGCATGTAGCCACGTGTGCACATCTGTTCATTTTCTTTGCTAGTGAGCTATTAGCCCAGTTATAGCCAATTTATAGCAACGTGGGAGTGATTGCTTCCTACAAGAGCACAAAATGTGTACGTTTCTAGACATCTTAAAAAAATTAAGGTAAAGTTTTTTGTTTTTTGTTGTCTTAAAGGGGTTGTATTTTGAGAAAGGCTTGAATAAGCTAATTAGCCGAAAGGCAGAGTTTTTACATTTCTGACTCTCTTTAATAATGGTATGGGAATAATAATAATTTTATTTTGTAAAGTGGTTTCATCGATCAAACACAACATTTTCAGTCACCACCTTATCTGAATGATAAGTGAATCCTGGATCCTCCTTCTGGATATCATCCAGTTCGAGGTAATAGCTGTTCTGAAGATTTTTTTAAATTTAACTTCTTACGGATCACCTCGACAACATCCGGTCAAATTGCAGAGCGCGAAATTGAAATTACATAAGTCGTAATATTAAACATTCATGAAAATACAAGTGTCATACATCATTTAAAAGCTTAACTTCTTGTTAATCCAGCCGCTTTGTCAGATTTCAAAAAGGCTTTACGGGGAAAGCACACCATGCGATTATCTGAGGACAGCGCCCCGCACAAAAAAGCATTACATACATTTTCCAACCAAGCAGAGGCGTCACAAAAGTCAGAAATAGCGATAAAATAAATCACTTACCTTTGAAGATCTTCATCTGGTTGCAATCACAAGGGTCCCAGCTACATACCAAATGGTCCTTTTGTTCGATTAAGTCCTTTATATCCCAAAAAAGTAACTTATATTGGCGCTCTTGACTCAGTAATCCACCGGTTTCCCTCGTTCAAAATGCATACAAATGAATCCCGTAAGTTACCAATAAACTTCTTCCAAACATATCAAACAACGTTCCTAATCGATCCTCAGGTACCCTAATATGTAAATAAATGATATTTTTCGTAGCCGTCTGTTTACCACCACAAACCAACGCTGGCAGTAAGACCGCACTCAACGAGCTGTATAAGGCCATAAGCAAACAAGAAAATGCTTATCCAGAAGCCACGGGCCTAGTAGCCGGGGGCTTTAATGCAGGCAAACTTAAATACCACTTTACCGTATGTCTACCAGCATGTCACATGTGCAACCAGAGGAGAAAAAAACTCTAGACCACCTTTACTCCACACACAGAGACGCATACAAAGCTCTCCATCGCCAATCTGACCAATAATTCTATCCTTATTCCTGCGTACAAGCGTAAACTAAAGCGGGGAGTACCAGTGACTCGCTCAATACGGAAGTGGTCAGATGAAGTGGATGCTACAGGACTGTTTTGCTAGCAGAGACTGGAGTATGTTCTTGGATTCATCCAATGGCATTGAGGAGTATACCACCTCAGTCATTGGCTTCATCAAGTGCAAGTGCATGGATGACATCGTCCCAACAGTGACCGTACGTTCCTATCCCAACCAGAAGCCAAGGAATACAGGGAAAATCCGCTCCAAGCTAAAGGCTATAGCTGCCGCTTTCAAGGAGTGGGACGCTAATTCGAACGCTTATAAGAACTCCTATTTTTTATTTTTTTACCTTTTTATTTAACTAGGCAAGTCAGTTAAGAACAAATTCTTATTTACAATGACGGCCAAGGAACAGTGGGTTAACTGCCTTGTTCAGGGGCAGAACAACAGATTTTTACGTTGTCAGCTCGGGGATTCGATCTAGCAACCTTTTGGTTACTGGCCCAACGCTCTAACCACTAGGCTACCTGCTGCTCCAAACAGTTGATGCTATGCCCTCAGGCGAACCATCAAACAGGTAACGCATCAATACAGGACTAAGATTGAATACTACTACACAGCTCTGACGCTCGTCGGATGTGGCAAGGCTAAATGCCTTTTTATGCTCGCATCGAGGCAAATAACACCGAAACATGCATGAGCGCACCAGCTGATCCAGATGACTGTGATCACGCTCGCCGTAGCCAATGTGAGCAAGACCTTTAAACAGGTCAACATTCACAAGACTGCGGACGGATTACCAGGATGTGTACTAGGAGCATGCGCGGACCAACTGGGAAGTATCTTCACTGACATTTTCAACCTCTCCCTGAATGAATCTGTAATCCCACGTTTCAAGCAGACCACCATAGTCCCTGTGCCCAAGAAAGCGAAGGTAACCTGCCTAAATGATTTACAGATCCGTAGCACTCAGGTTGGTAGCCATGAAGTGCTTTGAAAGGGTGGTCATGGCTAACAACACAATCCTCCCTGATACCCTGGACCCACTCCAATTTGCATACCGCCTCAACAGATGACGCAATCTCAATCGCACTCCACACTGCGCTTTACCACCTGGACAAAGGAACACCTTTGTGAGAATGCTGTTCATTGACTACAGCTCAGCATTCAGCACCATAGTGCCCACTAAACGAAGGACCCTGGGACTGAACACCTCCCTCTGCAACTGGATCCTTGACTTCCTGACGGGCCACCGGCAGGTGCTAAGGGTAGGCAACAACACATCTGCCACGCTGATCCTCAAGTGGGACCCCTCGGGTGTGTTCTTAGTCCCCTCCTGTACTCCCTGTTCACCCACGACTGCGTGGCCAAACACGACTCCAACACCATCAGTAAGGTTGCTGACGACACAACAGTGGTAGGCCTGATCACCGACAACGACGAGACAGTCTATAGGGAGAAGGTCGGAGAACTGGCAGTATGGTGCCAGGACAACAACCTCTCCCTCAATGTGAGCAAGACAAAGGAGCTGATTGTGGACTACAGGAAAAGGCGGGCCTAACAGGCCCCCATTAACATCAACGGGGCTGTTGTGGAGTGGGTCGAGAGCTTCAAGTTCCTTGGTGTCCACATCAAACAAACTATCATGGTCCAAACACACCAACATAGTTGTGAAGAGGGCACGACAAAGCCTATTCCTCTTCAGGAGACTGAAAGACAGCATGGATCCTCAAAAAGTACTACAGCTGCACCATCGAGAGCATCCTGACTGGTTGCATCACTGTCTGGTATGGCAACGGCTCGGTCTCCAACCGACAGGCCCAACAGAGTAGTGCGTACAGCCCAGTATAGTGGTTCCTCCTTTAAATGTTGCGTCATTTTTTTCTGTTAATGCAAGTTGGTGCTAGTTTGACCACCAGAGGGCATCTTTGAGAAGCATTTGATTTTCTTCCATATTGACATTACCTGAGAATTTAAAATCTTTTTTTGTAATAATGTGGGATATGGGTTTGATTTTATGATATTTATCTTAATTAATTTGATTAGTATTATGGTGTTTCTATTCCGAGAAACTAAACCCTCACGGAATATGGCGCTGTACAACGTGACGGTCGGGAGTAGGCTACAGCATAAGAGGATTGGAGGATTCTACATTTTTTTGCCTTCATTTTACAACTTTTGTTCCAATATTTCTGTCAATCAGTGATCTTTATTCCCATAGTAGTTTCTGTACAGCACTTTGAGATATCAGCTGATGTAAGAAGGGCTATATAAATAAATTTGTTTTGAATTTGATTAATTAGTAATGGAGCGATCATAACTAAATCAACATCTGCATTTTAAACGAGTGTTTTTATCATTATTTTATTAACGAAAGCAACTATTTCATAGTTGTGATGTCTTCACTATTATTCTACAATGTAGAAAATAGTAAAAATAAAGAAAAATCCAGAAATGACTAGGTGTGTCCAAACTTTTGACTGGTACTTGCTTAATTAATTTAATTTATATTATTGTGTTTCTTTTCCAAGAACAACAAAAAAAAACCTGGGTTTCCATTAGGATGGAACGGAAAATATGGCGCTGTACATGAAGGTCGGCCGTACAGTACTGAGCTATTTAGCTAAAGAATCCCTGTGTCGTGTGGGTAGGGAACACGGGAGACCGGGCTTCAATTCCCCGACGGGGAGGAAGGAGTAGGCCCTCCTTGTAAATAAGAATTTGTTCTTAACTGAATTGCCTAGTTAAATAAAGGTTACACAAAGAGCGTAACATTTCTGCACCCTAATTTTCAAATTCTAATCTAACCAATACCCAAAAGGAGATTCTGTGAAAATAAACTCTCACTGATTTATCAAGACCACTCTCCCCATGCATGTCTCTGGGCAGCACGAAACGGTGCTAAAATAGTTTGTAGACTTTTGCTTCAAATCCTATTGCTTCTAACTTCAATATGCTCTTTAAATAAGACATGCACCACTTTTAACAGCACATTACTTAACACTGGTGAGACTCATTTCACCTATGGTAGGCCTACAGTATATTGAAAAATATTTTTTCCAATGACGTCATCTCTAGGAGACAGAACGCGTCTCCTTCCTGAGCGGTAATGACAGCTGTGTGGTCCCATGGTGTTTGTACAGGTGAACGTGGTACCTTCGGGCATTTGGAAATTGCTCCCAAGGATGAACCAGACTTGCGGTGGTCACCAATTTTTTTTTTGTCTGAGGTCTTGGCTCATTTCTTTTGATTTTCCCATGATGTCAAGCAAGGAGGCACTGTTTGAAGGTAGGCCTTGAAATACATCCATAGGTACACCTCCATTTGACTCAAATTATGTCAATTAGCCTACCAGAAGCTTCTAAAGCCATGACATAATTTTCTGGAATATTCCAAGCTGTTTAACCTCTCTAGGGTATGCGTCCCACCTGGCCAACATCCAGTGAGATTGCAGAACGCCAAATTCAAATATAGAAATACTCATTATGAAAATTCAGAAAACAAAACATATTTTACATAGGTTTAAAGATTAACTTCTTGTGAATCCAACCACGGTGTCAGATTAAAAAAATGATTTGCTGCGAAAGCATACCTTACGATTATTTGAGAACATAGCCCAGCAAACAAATCATTACAAACAGTAACCAGCCAAGTAGAAAAGTTACACAAGTCAGAAATAGAGATAAAATTAATCACTTACCTTTGATGATCTTTATATGGTTGCACTCAGAAGACATTCATTTACTCAATAAATGTTCCTTTTGTTCGATAAAGTCTCTCTTTATATCCAAAAACCTCCATTTTGTTTGCGTTTTCTTCAGTAATCCACAGGCACAAACGCAGTCAAAACAGGCAGACAAAAAATCCTAATTGTATCCGTAAAGTTCATAGAAACATGTCAAACGATGTTTATATTCCATCCTCAGGTTGTTTTTAGCCTAAATAATCGATAATATTTCAACCGGACAATGACGTCGTCAATATAAAAGGTAAACATGAAAGGCACTCTCTCGGTCGTGCGCATGAAAAAGCTCTGTGACTCGGTAGGGTCCACTCATTCAGACTGCTCTTACTCCCTCATTCTTCAGAATACAAGCCTGAAACAATTTCTAAAGACTGTTGACATCTAGTGGAAGGCATAGGAACTGTGATTTGAGTCCTACGTCAATGGATACTGTAATGGCATTGAATAGAAAACTACAAAACCAAAACAAATCATACTTCCTGAATGGATTTTTCTCAGGTTTTCGCCTGCCAAATCCGTTCTGTTATACTCAGACACTATTTTAACAGTTTTGGAAACTTTAGAGTGTTTTCCATCCAAATCTACCAGTTATATGCATATCATATCTTCTGGGCCCGAGTAGGAGCCAGTTTTATTTGGGCATGCTTTTCATCCAAAATTCCAAATGCTGCCCCCTACCCTAGGCACAGTCAATTTAGTGTATTTAAACTTCTGACCCACTGGAATTATAAGTGAAATAATCTGTCTGTAAACAATTGTTGAAAAAATTACTTGGGTCATGTACAAAGTAGATGTCCGAACCAACTTGCCAAAACTACAATTTGTTAACAAGACACTTGAGAGAGGGAGAATATTGTTTTTTTCAGAACATTTACTGTTTGTAGGTAGATGTGGAAAGGTAGATTCAGATGATTTTTGCGAGGGGGGGATTGGGGGTTCACACCTAGCTCGGCTATTAGACATTTCTTTAGTAGTCTATTGTTCAGCTAATAGCCCATCCTAGAAACGTTAGCAGAATTCACAGCCTAATAATAATACTTTTTCCACTTGTTAAAGAGTACAATTGATGAAGTGTTTTTTGCCACAATCGGCCCCAACCCTAATTAATACATTTGGGCACAGTCGATAGCGTGCTGGACCTTGGGCTAGAATGTTGAGGGTTCAAAACCTGCGGTTGTTTCATTAGATTATTATTCTCGTCTCAGCAAATATCCTGGATTGTTACTCCCATCGCGTTCCTTGACCCTCTTCCATGCGTCATTCTCCGCCTGAGTGGCTTGCTTGTGGGTGTGCTGGCAGGATATGGCAGCACCTTCGGTTGTGTGTCAAGAATTCAGCATAGCAAGTTTGTATGAAGGTCTGGTTATTCACAGGCAAATAGTAATATGCTCTAAACCTCTCTGGTGACAATCAAACTTTGCCCTGTTTTCAATCGTCCACATGGCAGGGAGAACCTCCTCAGTTTAATACAGATGAAGGGAGTTAGATATGCATAGGAAGTGTTTTTTTTTCTTCTTCTTCCTGTGTATATGAATTACAAAATCAGCCTTTTCTTAAATCATGTTTCTAGTCTATTGCATAGTTACAATGTGTAATCAATCATGTCCCAGGAGCGGTAAACACTGTTGAAGTGTATAATTGTAATACATACATGCAGACACAGCATCATTCAAAGAAAGGAGTTTGATACACCTGGTATTGGATATGACTGAGAAAAAAAATAGCTAAATAGCGATTTTCGTAAAGTAACTTTGACAAACAACATGCACAATCATTTGTCTCTACATTAACTAACATATTCCTCTCAATTGTATAGTTTTTGCTTGACTCGTTATGACGTTATAATTACATTTGCTTCCACCATAATGTTTTTGTCAGACATCTTTGCTGAAGAAAGTCGCCAGCGACGGGTGGCATAACGTCAAATTCGTCATTTGAACCACTCGATATGATTGGTTATATAAAAACCTTGCATAATGAGTGCTCTAACTCCCCCTGCAGTGGTCTGGAGCAATGAAGCCGTGACGCTGCGTACCTCTAAGTCCCGCAGCGTAAGCTCTCAACTTTTTAATGGAGGAACCGCTGTACGTCACCGGGGCCATGCTTCCTGCCATCCAGGACCTCTATACTAGGTGCAATCTGAGGAAGGCCCAAAACATTGTCAAACTACAGTCACCCAAGTCAGACTGTTTATCTCTGCTAAAGCATGGCAAGCGGTACAGGAGTGCCAAGTCTAGGTCCAAAAGGCTCCTTAACCTCTAACACCTCCCAAACCCGGATCCGGGAGCACCCCCATCAGTAGAAAAGCTACAAGCATAGCCTAGCATAGCGTCACAAGTAAATACTAGCATCTAAATATCATTAAATCACAAGTCCAAGACACCAGATGAAAGATAGACATCTTGTGAATCCAGCCATCATTTCTGATTTTTAAAATGTTTTACAGGGAAGACACTATGTAAATCTATTAGCTAACCACGTTAGCAAAAGACACCACTTTTTTTACTCCACCAGTTTTTTACTCCATCAGTAGCTATCACAAATTCGACCAAATAAAGATATAAATAGCCACTAACCAAGAAACAACTTCATCAGATGACAGTCTGATAACATATTTATTGTATAGCATATGTTTTGTTAGAAAAATGTGCATATTTTAGGTATAAATCATAGTTTACCATTGCAGCCACCATCACAACTCTCACCAAAGCAACTAGAATAACTACAGAGAGCAACGTGTATTACCTAATTACTCATCATAAAACATTTCTTAAAAATACACAGCGTACAGCAATTGAAAGACACAGATCTTGTGAATCCAGACAATATTTCAGATTTTCTAAGTGTTTTACAGCGAAAACACAATATAGCGTTATATTAGCATACCACAATAGCAAACATCACAACAGCATTGATTCAAGCCAAACATAGCGATTACGTATAAACCACCAAAAGATATTAATTTTTTCACTAACCTTCTCAGAATTCTTCAGATGACAGTCCTATAACATCATATTACACAATGCATATAGAGTTTGTTCGAAAATGTGCATATTTAGCGGCACAAATCGTGGTTATACAATGAGAAAAGTAGCCAAGCTGCAAAGAAAATGTCAGGAGAAATCTTGGGAAAGGCACCTATTCTAATCGAAAACTATTCATAAACTTGACTAAAAAATACAAGTTGGACAGCAAATGAAAGATAAATTAGTTCTTAATGCAATCGCTGGGTTAGATTTTTAAAATTAACGTTACTGCGCAATACAGCATGCGCTAAAGCGAGACCGCCCCATAATTCATGGCGGAATTATTATTTAACATTTGTCAACATAAGTACGAATTAACAGCATAAAGACTGCTTACTATTAGCTGAGCTTCCATCAGAATCTTGGGCAAGGTGTCCTTTCTCCAGAACAATCGTCTTTGGGTTGAAAGATGTCCTCTTGTCCGGTCGAAATAGCCGCTAATGTTAGCCACCAACTGGAGAGGTGTCCAACTCGTGAAAGCGCATGACAAAGAAATCCCAGAAAATCGCAATAAACTGCTATAAGTCGGTTTAAATTAACTACCTTATGATGTCTTTAACACCTATAACGAATAAAAACATGACCGGAGATATAGAACTACTAAAACGAAAGCGTTTGCAGGACGCCATTGTGATGTCTTCTTGCGTCAGGCGCACCGTTGAAAAGGACGGTACTTCCGTTCCACGGTCTTATATAAGGTCCCAGATTGCGCAATCCACTCCATTCAAATTCTCCCCGCTTACTGACATCTAGAGGAAGACGTATGCAGTGCATGTAGCCCGATGGCTTACATGGGGACTTATAAACTGACCTCAGAACAGGGACCTCGATTTCTGAAATCTCACTCCCTGACAGGAAATGTGCTGCAGAATGAGTTCTGTTTCACTCAGAGAAATAATTCAAACGGTTTTAGAAACTAGAGAGTGTTTTCTATCCAATAGTAATAATAATATGCATATTGTACGAGCAAGAATTGAGTACGAGGCAGTTTAATTTGGGAACTCATTTTTGCAAAGTCGAAATGGCGCCCCCATAGGCTCAAGAAGTTAACAGCTTCTATTCAAGCCATAATTCTGCTGAACAATTAATCAAATGGCTACCCGGACTATTTGCATTGACAACTTCCCCCCACACCCTTTACACTGCTGCTACTTGCTGTTTATTATCTATGCATAGTCACTTTACCCCTCCTACATGTACAAATTACTTTGACTAACCTGTTCCCCGCACATTGACTCGGTACAGGTACCCCAGTATATAGCCTCATTCATCATAGTTATTTTATTGTTACTTTTTTCCCTATAGTTTATTTAGTAAATATTTTCTTAACTGAATTGTTGGTTTAGGGCTTGTAAGTAAGCATTTTATGGTAAGGTCTACACCAGTTGTATTCGGCGCATGTGACATACAATTTAATTTGATTTCCAAAGTCTCATGGAATGTAGGCCTACATTTAACACCACACATTGGCTGTTCCTGTAGACTGAATGATAGAACCTCTATTTTCATGTTAAAATGTTATGTGAAGCATTTCCTCCATTGTTTCTATGGTATGCCACTCTGGTATGTCTGCATAATGATCAAATAGCCACAGTAGCCTACTTGGCCTCTGTTATTAACAGTACATTTAAAGCAGGTACAGCCTCGGTGTTCCAAGTAAACACGCGCCGGAAGTTGCGCTGACATTTCACAATGTTCAAGTTTGGGCTCAGCAGACCTGAAATTTGCTCAGTGCCGAAAAGTATTAGAGGGAACATTGACAGACAGGACACAATGAGTCGGCTAAACCTGTAACATTAATCTATACGCGGATGATAGTTATTTACTCCTGTGCCCCCTCAGTACAGCAGGCCATTCATGACATTCAGCATGGTTTTGACTCGATTCAAAAATCGCTTACTGATCGTAAACTAGTGCTAAATGCTAAGAACCAAGTTTATGTCGTCCTCTAGGTCTCATAATATTGACCATGAGGACCTGCCTATTTGCACATTGAATGGAGCCCAAATTGAGCAAGTAAACCATTATAAGTACTTAGGTATTTGGATTGAAGATGAGCACTCTTAAAATTTGAAAAAAAGCTGTGAATTTAAGACTGGTTTCTTTTATAGAAATGAATCCTACCTCACTTTGGAAAGTAGAAGGAAGATTGTTCAAGCAATGCTTCTCCCAGTACTTGATTATGGTGATATAATCTACATGCATGCAGCAGCCTCTGTTTTAAAACCTTTAGATTCCGACTATCACTCAGCACTGTGTTTTATCATTGGGGACAATTTTCATACACATCACTGCATTTTGTATAGTTCTGTTGGCTGGGAGTCTGACTACCATAAGGGCCCAGCATTGGCTACTTTTTGTACATAAAGCAGTTCTTCAGAGACTCCCCCATTACCTCAGCTCATGTTAAACTCAGCAAAAAAAGAAACGTCCCTTTTTCATCACCCTGTCTTTCAAAGATAATTCGTAAAAATCCAAATAACTTCACAGATCTTCGTTTTAAAGGGTTTAAACACTGTTTTCCCATATTCAATGAACCATAAACAATTAATGAACATGCACCTGTGGAATGACACTAACAGCTTACAAATGGTAGGCAATTAAGGTCACAGTTATGAAAACTTAGGACACTAAAGAGGCCTTTCTACTGACTCTGAAAAACACCAAAAGAAAGATGCCCAGGGATGCCCTGCTCATCTGTGTGAACGTGCCTTAGGCGTTGTGCAAGGAGGCATGCAGATGTGGCCAGGGCAATAAATCGCAATGTCTGTACTGTGAGACGCCTAAGACAGCGCTACAGGATGGACAGCTGATCGTCCTCGCAGTGGCAGACCACGTGTAACAACACCTGCACAGGATCGGTACATCCGAACATCACACCTGCGGGACAGGTACAGGATGGCAACAACTGCCGGAGTTACACCAGGAATGCACAATCCCTCCATCAGTGCTCAGACTGTCCGCAATAGGCTGAGAGAGGCTGGACTGAGGGCTTGTAGGCCTGTTGTAAGGCAGGTCCTCACCAGACATCACCGGCAACAATGTCGCCTATGGGCATAAACCTACTGTCACTGGAGCAGACAGGACTGGCAAAAAGTGCTCTTCACTGACGAGTCACGGTTTTGTCTCACCATGGGTGATGGTCGGATTTGCGTTTATCGTCGTAGCAATGAGCGTTACACCGAGGCCTGTACTCTGGAGCGGGATCGATTTGGAGGTGGATGGTCCGTCATGGTCTGGGGCGGTGTGTCACAGCATCATCGGACTGAGCTTGTTGTCATTGCAGGCAATCACAATGCTGTGCGTTACAGGGAAGACATCCTGCTCCCTCATGTGATACCCTTCCTGCAGGCTCATCCTGACATGACCCTCCAGCATGACAATGCCACCAACCATACTGCTCGTTCGAAGAGCCTGGATCTCAATCCCAGGGAGCACGTCTGGGACTAGTTGGATCGGAGGGTGAGGGCTAGGGCCATTCCCCCCCCAGAAATGTCCGGGAACTTGCAGGTACCTTGGTGGAAGAGTGGGGTAACATCTCACAGAAAGAACTGGCAAATCTGGTGCAGTCCATGAGGAGGAGATGCACTGCAGTACTTAATGCAGCTGGTGGCCACCAGATACTGACTGTTACTTTTGATTTTGACACCCCTTTGTTCAGGGACACATTATTCCATTTCTGTTAGTCACATGTCTGTAGAACTTGTTCAGTTTGTCTCAGTTGTTGAATCTTATGTTCATACAAGTAGTTACACATCTTAAGTTTGCTGAAAATCAACGCAGTTGACAGTGAGAGGACGTTTCTTTTTTTGCTGAGTTTATATCGCCCTAGCCTGATCTGAGTCAGAGATATGACAAACCCCCCATTCATACAATCACAGATTAGACAATTGTTGTTCATTGAAATTCCTATCGTTTCTCTTTGTAATATGCGAGGGCGAGATTCAGGTAGCTTTGCATCTCTTATGCAGACAACGGGACAATGGTCACTGAAATCACTAGCAACAATGCCTTTGGCTGTATACTTATGAGGAGTTTGTCAATAGATTTTTCAGGGTGTTTTTATTGTTTGGGGCGGGCTGGTTCAGTTGTCAGTAATGCTAGATTCAGCTCAATCAGATATCTTTCAGCCATCAGAAGCTGGCATCAACAAATCCAGTTTAAGATCACCCAAAATGTATAATTCAGATTTAACATAGTTAGACAGAAGGTCAGACAATCGGCTAAGAGCATATGTTGAGGGAGGGCGATAAATTCCCACTTGTGTAAGTTTGGCATTATTACAATGGCCAAAATTTAGGACTAAACATTCAAATTGCTTAGGGACAGAGGTAGCTATAGTTATGCTGCTTCTCGCCCGTCCATAAAGGGTTCTCGGAATCCTGTGAAGCATGGGAGTGGGTGGATTTCCGTGTCCTTCTCGCCAGCCGTGATTTTGGGCAGCTCCATGGTAAGAAATGTGACCGTTCCTCGTGCAAAAACAATGTCCTATCCCGGAGTTTGAGTAAATTACATTACTAAGCTGCTCCAAAATATACTATGTCAGGACATTGATTCTATCATAGTCCATGTGGGTTTTAATGACATTATGAAGGGCAGCTCTGAACAGTTGAAACTGGATTTTAAAGAGCTCATTGACTCTGCTAGACACTAATAAAATACCCATCATATCAGGCCCTCTGCCATTTCTGAACGCTTTAGCAGGATTCTTTCTTCAACTGGTTACGTGATTATTGCAACACAATGGGTGTTACATTTGACAATTTCGATACCTTTTGGAAACAAAATACGTTTAATAAGGAGGATGGATCCACCCAAATCATTTGCGTTCCTGGATCCTTTCACAGCATCATAAGGCTGCGTTGAGACAATGACTTATCAATGACCCAAGCCCAGCTCAGCTAATCCCTACCATTGTTTTGCTGAGTTTTTATAATGCTTCAGCAAATGTACATTATACCAGGGGTGTTGGTAGACACAATGTAAGTAACCTAATTTATGTCCCTCTAACTGCCCTGAATGCCTCTGCTGGTCCTACAGCTATTGTATGCAGTAAGCATGTGCCTATGAACCGGAGGTATACTGTTAGCATTGAGGCGGTGTGCCCTAGTAGGAAGTCCACTATGTGCAGCTCACCCTGTACTAACATAAATAACATGAGCATATTTACTTCTGCTAAGCTTCCCAGTAAAGCAATGAAAACAAGTAAGCATCCCAGAAGTGCTACAAATAGCCCATGTTAACATATTTAGCTTAAACAAGGTTCATGAAATCAATAATTTGCTAGTAACAGATGACATTCATACTCTGACTAACTCTGAAACGCGCTTAGATATGTAATATCTTTGATACAGTAGTTGCAATACAAGCTTATAACATTTACAGAAAAGACAGAAATGCCAATGGTGGAGGTGTTGCTGTTTTATATTCAGAACCACATTCCTGTAAAGTTTAGAGGATCTTGTTAAATACTGTTGAAGTAATATGGGTAAAGGTTAATCTGCCTCACCTAAAGCCCATTCTGGTGGGAAGCTGCTATAGACCATCAAGTGCTAATAGTCAGTATCTGGATAACATGTGTGAAATGCTTGATAATGTATGTGATATCAACAGAGAGGTATATTTTCTGGGTGAGTTAAATATTGACTGGCTTTCATCAAGCTGCTCACTCAAGAAAAAGCTTCAAACTGTAACCAGTGCCTGCAACCTTGTTCAGGTTGTCAGTCAACCTACCAGGGTAGTTACAAACAGCACAGGAATGAAATCATCAACATGTATTGATCACATCTTTACTAATGCTGCAGAAATTTGCTTGAAGCAGTATCCATATCCATCGGATGTAGTGATCACAATATAGCAGCCATATCTAGGGAAACCAATGTTCCAAAGGCTGGGCCTAATATAGTATATAAGAGGTCATACAATAAGCTTTGTAGTGATTCCTATGTTGTTGATGCAAAAAAATATTTGTTGGTCCATGGTGTGTTATGAGGAGCAAACAGACGCCACACTTGACACATTTATGAAATTGCGTATTCTAGTTACTAATATGCATGCACCCATTAAGAAGATTACTAAAAACTGTAAAATCCTAGTGGATTGATGAAGAATTTAAAAAAATTGTTTGGTTGAGAGAGATCAGGCGAAAGGAATGGCAAAAAAAAGTCTGGCTGCACAACCGATTGGCAAACGTACTGCAAATTAAAAAATCATGTGACTAAACTGAAAAGAAGAAACTGCACTATGAAACAAAGATAAATTATAGTAAAAAGCATTAGAGCACCTTAAATTACATTTTGGGAAAAAGGCAAACTGCTCCATCATTCATTGAATCAGATGGCTCATTAATCACAAAACCAACTGTTATTGCCAACTACTTTAATGATTTTTTTTCATTGGCAAGATTAGGCATGACATGCCAGCAACAAACGCTGACACTACACATCCAAGTATATCTGACCAAATTATGAAAGGCAATTGAAATTTTGAAATCCTTAGTGTGGAAGAGGTGAAAAAATTCTGTCAACAATGACAAGCCACCGGGGTCTGACAATTTTGATGGATAATTACTGAGGATAATAGTGGACGATATTACCACTCCTATTTGCTATATTTTCAAATTAAGGCTTAGAATGTACCCCCAGGCCTGGAGGGAAGCAAAAGTCTTTCCGCTACCTAAGAATAGTAAAGTCCCCTTTACTGGCTCAAATAGCCAGCCAATCAGCCTGCTACCAACCCTGAGTAAACTTGTGGATTTTTTTGTTGTTGACCAGATACAATGCTATTTTACAGTAAACAAATTGATAACGGACTATTATTGTAATAATGGGCTCCCGAGTGGCGCAGTGGTCTAAGACAGTGCATCTCAGTGCAAGAGGCGTCACTGCAGTATCTGGTTCGAATTCAGACTGCATCACATCCGGCCGTGATTGGGAATCACATATGATGGCGCACAATTGGCCCAGTGTCTTCCGCGGTAGGCCGTCATTGTAAATAACAATTTGTTCTTAACTGACTCGCCTAGTTAAATAAAGGTTACATAAAAATAAAAAAAACTGGAAATTTAGTATGTTTAGGTGACTAAACTGCTTAGAGTAACCCTGGATTGTTAACTGTCATGGTCAAAACCTATTGATAGAACAGTAGCTAAGATGGGGAGAAGTCTGTCCATAATAAATCACTACTCTACCTTAACAGGACCTGGACTACTGTTCAGTCGTGTGGTCAGGTGTCACAAAAAGGGACTTAGGAGAATTGGGTCACAACAGTGCAGCACGGCTGGCCTTTGGATGCGCACTGAGAGATAACATTTAATAATATGCATGTCAATCTCTCCTGGCTCAAAGTGGAGGAGAGATTGACTTCATCACTACTTGTATTTATGAGAGGTATTTACATGTTGAATGCACTGAGCTGACTGTTTTTGAATTACTGGCGCACAGCTTGGACACCCATGCATGCCCCACAAGACATACCACAAGAGGTCTCTTCACATCCCCAAGTCCAGAACAGGCTGTGGGAGGCGCACACTACTATAAAGAGCCATGACTACATGGAACTCTATTCCACATCAAGTAACTGATGCAAGCAGTAAAATTAGATTTAAAAAAACCCAGATAAAAATACACCTTATGGAACAGCCGGTACTGTTAATTAAGCAAAACAAACGTAGACACTGACACATGCATACACACACAAGATAACATACGCACTAAACACACACGTACACATGGATTTTGTATTGTAGATATGTGGTAGTGGAGTAGGGTCCTGAAAGCACACAGTGTGTGGCGAAATCTGTGAATGTATCGTAATGTTTTTAAAATGGTAAAACTGCCTTAATTTTGCTGGTCCCCAGGAAGAGTAGCTTCTGCCTTGGGAGCAGGTAATGGAGATCCATAATAAATACAAATACAGAAACATTTAATTTGTCCTTTGTAAAAATGGTGACACCTCCACCTCTGTCAATTCTATCAGATCTAAAATCATTATAACTGACGTATCAGTACCGGCACAGTTTTATTTAGACAAGTTTCAGATATTACCAGAATGTCCACGTTGGTTTGAGAGGCCACAGTTTTATAATACACTTTTTGAGATCAAACTTCTGGCATTTACATGAATCAGTCCAATTCCGCAGCTGCAGTATTTCTGATCAGACGGAGACTCTAATGCAAGCATAGTGTTCTCAGTTGGTAACCCCTTATTTGAAAATACTATAGAGCAGGCCTGCCAATATTGTTATTCTCAGATCAACTTGTATTTCAAAACTCAAGCTTTGATAACAAAAAAATTCAGTTGGATGACTGTTCAAAACTATTTCACTCCCCCGCCAGAGTTCCCAGTTGTTTTGAACACGTCAATGGTCTAAGCGGAGGGAAGGAGAGAGCAGCAGAGGGTCCCTCTCTCGGTCCCTGCTCTCTCCTCCCCTTCATCCGGTGAGACTGAACAGAGAGTGGGACAGTCTTCCACCTGATGGCGAAACTCGAGTTGCACCGCATCCACATCTGCCTAATGCACAAATTCATGTTGTTCCTATGACCAGAGAAAATGAAATAATCCTTGATATTAAAATAGATACGACAAGCTGCTAGTAACAATACAAACGCAGGGCTATCAATACATTTGGCTACTCATTCATTGCAGCGTGAGTGGAAGTAAAGAGAGGCAGTTTTATGTTTCGTAATAGTGTTGAATAAAAGTGACAGTGCTGAATAAAAACTTAAACATTACACTCTCAAAAACAGCAGCTCTTTGCTGTATTCTTTGACAGTCTCTCTCTGCACATGGATTAATATAAGTTATGAAATATCACACAGGCTGTAATCAAACTTTGCTGTGGCCGGTAAGCTATAGGCTCGGTGATTGGAGCTACCTGATTGGCCAGCACAGTAGTCGCACTCGATTTAGCCACAAGTCCCAGTCCACCAAGTAGGCAGAGTTTGTATTTACAGACAAATGAAATAGTTCAAAAGGGATACACTTCGCCTATCCGGTGCACAGGGCTTCAGAATCAAGTACATTTATCGCCAACAGCACAACACGAATAATCATTTTAAGAAAGGGAGCGCAAGCCTTTATCGTTTGCTTTTCTACAGAGATGTTTGGTGATCAAATAGGAATGTCTTGAAGATCGACCAGTCGGTTCAGGCCAGGCATATAGCCAATATGCTGTGATAATGTATTAGGCCTACTGCACAAACCTAATTCCTACATTACTGTTTTTATTAGGTTCATTGTTCTTATTTTTAAGTCATGATAGTAAATAAATACATTCTGAGTGGTAGATCTCTGCTTTCTTTTTGACTGCGAAAGTGATCTAGACTCAAAAGTTTGGTGACCACTGCCATATGGCTAGCTTGAATTGGTATAGATGCAAGATTTTCTAGAATCGTACCATTGGGCCTATGCCTTAAGTGAGGATGTGGGCTAAAACAGGAGTCAATAATGGTTACCTGTTGCGGGCCTGCCGTATCATGATAACGCTGATAATTTATGGTTGGGATAACCTGAGCGGGACTTGGGATCCTGATAAGTCAATGTCTCAGCGCAGCCTTGAAATGTCAAGACCGGGTCCAGGCACACAATGATTTGGATGGACCACATCCTCTCTGTAGAGCGGAGAAGATGAGCAGTGCTGTAGAACACAACTTGAGACATCTGTGGTATTGTGTTGTGACACAACTGCATATTTTAGTGGCCTTTTTGTTATCACTAGTTGCTGCACCATTCCCCTCCTGTGCTTGGAAAGAAGATAGACTGGGAGTCCTGAGGGCTGCTGGGTCCACACACCTCTGGTACTCTGTAATACCCTTTTCACACTACTGAGCTGAGAAGTTCTCTACCGTGTTGGCTTAGTTACACATCCATCATAGTGTCTAGAATCAAGCTGGGAAAAAATAAACATCTAACAGTACTGATGGCATGAAAAGGGTAATGAAACTGAACCAGTACGGTTGGAGTTGGTTTGATGGTGTAAAAAGGGTAATGAAACTGAACAAGTACGGTTGGAGTTGGTTTGATGGTGTGAAAAGGGTAATGAAACTGAACCAGTATGGTTGGAGTTGGTTTGATGGTGTGAAAAGGGTAATGAAACTGAACAAGTACGGTTGGAGTTGGTTTGATGGCGTGAAAAGGGTAATGAAACTGAACAAGTACGGTTGGAGTTGGTTTGATGGCGTGAAAAGGGTAATGAAACTGAACAAGTACGGTTGGAGTTGGTTTGATGGCGTGAAAAGGGTAAGGAAACTGAACAAGTACGGTTGGAGTTGGTTTGATGGCGTGAAAAGGGTAATGAAACTGAACAAGTACGGTTGGAGTTGGCGTTGAAAAGAAGGGGCCTTACTTTGTGACTTTTGTACAATTACCATTTTTTTCAGCATTTCGTTGAACTTGTTTGGCCACATACTTAAAAATAGCACTCTGACGTGTAGAGTCCTGTTGAGGAATGCGAACTGCGGCTGTCCAGAGTTCTCTGCGGCAGGGAGGGAGGGGGAGAGGCTTTCTCATCTGCTCTGCACCATGGTCACATACAAGGCCCCATTTTCCCCTCTGTATGAAACACTCAGCCCACCATTTAGAAGAGCTGCTGTGAAATCTGCATCTATCCTCAGTTCAGCCATGACTAACGGGTGGGCTAATCTATCCAGCTCTCCCATTTTTCTTACTCTACACTCTCGCCCCCCTTCTTTGAATATCTAGTTTTCTTCCCTCCATCTCTTTCCCTGAGGTGTTACTTCAGTCTTCATGCCTGCTACTCTAAAGAGGCCATGACCACCACAAACACTGTTACACCATCAGCAGCCATCAGAGGAGTTACTTAAGAGGATTCATCTGCTTGTCTGAGCTGCAGCTGATTCACCATGTGTCTTTTTGTTTTGTTTTTACCCATTAGGATGCAGCAGGAGGGTAGGGCCTATATGTCATCTGTTTTGTTTTCGCACAGATTGCTTGTTTAAGTCAACTAGGTAGACAAAGGTGAAAGTCCTGTGCTCAGGAGTCACAGAACATAAGACATTACATCTAGGCCCTACTCGATCAGAATAATGAAGGGTAAGGTTCCTTCTCACTCGTGGGGAAGCCAAGGAAAGAACCATGTTATAAGCCTGGCCCTGGCTACAACTTAACCATACATGTCCTGTTATAGGCCCTGGCTACAACTTAACCATACATGTCCTTTTATAGACCCTGGCTACAACTTAACCATACATGTCCTTTTATAGACCCTGGCTACAACTTAACCATACATGTCCTTTTATAGACCCTGGCTACAACTTAACCATACATGTCCTGTTATAGGCCCTGGCTACAACTTAACCATACATGTCCTGTTATAGGCCCTGGCTACAACTTAACCATACATGTCCTTTTATAGACCCTGGCTACAACTTAACCATACATGTCCTTTTATAGACCCTGGCTACAACTTAACCATACATGTCCTTTTATAGACCCTGGCTACAACTTAACCATACATGTCCTGTTATAGGCCCTGGCTACAACTTAACCATACATGTCCTGTTATAGGCCCTGGCTACAACTTAACCATACATGTCCTTTTATAGACCCTGGCTACAACTTAACCATACATGTCCTTTTATAGACCCTGGCTACAACTTAACCATACATGTCCTGTTATAGACCTGGCCCTGGCTACAACTTAACCATACATGTCCTGTTATAGGCCCTGGCTACAACTTAACCATACATGTCCTGTTATAGGCCCTGGCTACAACTTAACCATCCATGTCCTCTTATAGGCCCTGGCTACAACTTAACCATGCATGTCCTGTTATAGGCCCTGGCTACAACTTAACCATACATGTCCTGTTATAGACCTGGCCCTGGCTACAACTTAACCATACATGTCCAGTTATAGGCCCTGGCTACAACTGCTATCTTTGATGTGCCATTGCCCTCTGTGTGTGAGACATCCTGGATTAAGGAAGATTAGGTTAAATCCCGCTGGTCTGCCGGCCGGTAGCACTTCTTCCCCAGCAGTGCCCGACCCAGGCTCTGAGGACCCTTATGTTCACAGCTGGGCGATGATTGGGGGTTAATCATCATGTTGGAGTAATATAATCATATGGATGACCTTATGTCATGATGAGCTGTAGAGATAACTGTCTGTCACTGCAACTTTTACATAATTTCCCACAGACTAGGTCCATTTGAGTTAAGGTGCTAATTGTCTATGCCCTGCCAAGTTGAGTGTAAGTTAGGAACTCTGTCAACCAGACACGTTTGCATTGAAGAGCTCCCTGACCTGAGAAGTTCAGGAAATCATCACAACCCACAGATGAAGGGCTTTATGGTTCTTCAGTTACTTCAGTTGCTGTTTTGAGGAGTTGCTGCCGGGTGTTGAATGAAGTCTTAATTCCTGTGTGACGCCCAATGCCTGTGGCTAAGCTGGCCATAGATAATTTGTTTCTTACATACATCACCCTGGGGTCTTTTTTGAGATCTTGCTGTATGGTAATGAGCTGTTCCAAATGACTGAATAGGCTCTGTCCATCCTTTTGTTGAAGGCCAGATAGTCAGACGTTTGACGTCACACCATTGCTGTGATTGTGTGTAGTGTAACTCTAGCCCTATAATTTAATGTGACTTGGTGTCCAAAACTCCCTAAACATGCATTGTGAAACACAACCCTTTTAAACCTGTCATCAGATCTGCTATTAATTGGTTTAACTAAATTATAACCGTTTAAGCTACAAGTGGCACAGAAATAGGATATTTTGTTTGTGATTAGCTGAAAACCTTGGCCACTGTTGCCTAAGCCAGTTTGAGGCTACTGCTTGCAAGGTTGCTTATTGTGACGGTTTGGCCTTTAGCTGGGTTATAGCCTATAACCTCCAGGTAACATGCTTTGCACCAGATATGAGTTCTACTGTAGGCTAGCTACATAGTGCTAGTAGTGAGCTGGTTAGAGTATTGTAGAGAATTTGCCCCAGTTGTGGTCTTAGGTTTTGAAGTCTATGCGTTCTATTAATGCTTCTCTTCGTTCTCTCTAGGATGGCTTGGACGCGTTGGTGTACGACCTTGACTTTCCAGCCCTGAGAAAAAACAAAAGCATCGACAACTTCTTGAATAGATGTAAGTAGCTAGCCCATACAAGGTTCCTCTCCCCCATATGTCCTCCTCCCTTTGTGCAGAATCTCTGTCACTTACATCATATGTGTAGGACACGCACACACACGCACGCACACGCGCACGCAGACAGGAGAGAGTGGAGGCTGTTTTGGGGTCACCGCCTCGCCTCTATACATTCCTTGGCACTATTGTGTCTACAGCTCAGTCCACTCAGTGTCCTCAACAAAAGGGCTTTAATGAGTGGCTGGTGACCCACATGGTATCCCCCTCAGACTGGGGGACCACCATGTCTATATGACTGGAACTTAGAGGTTGTGGCATTTTAACACAAGGACTGTCTGCAACTTTGGCATGTCATTAGTTTATGAATATGGTTATATATTGTATGTGCATGTGGCTACAATGGTAGTAAAGCATCTACCATAGATGAGGACAATTCTTCACAAACTGCTCCCCATATTGGAAATAAACAGTCAATACGAGCTACTGTAAAGCCTTGGGGCTACATCTATCACAGGCTATTTGTTCAGTTAGTCTTGCTGGGTACTTTCAGTGTTGGAGAGGCCTTGAAGGACATTATGGCAATGGGCTAGCTGTTTTGTGAAAGGGCTGGTTGCCAATGTCATCCCTTCAGGGGGTCTGTGCTCTTTGCACTGCTAGTGCTCTCCTCCTTGCAGACTACTAACCCATGACATGCAGTCTAATCATATTCTGTATGAGGCCAATATGCCTAGACTACACTCAATCACATTAGCCAACATCTCTGCGGACAGCACAAACAAGTGATTTTATTTTCTCCCCCCATATTTTAGTCCAAGTGGGACAAAAATCATGTTTAAAATGCTTGTAAAAAACGGAATTTTTATCGCACTGTTTTTTTTATCACTTCTCAATCATGTACTTTTAGTTATGAAACCCTGAAACTGTAACTGCTGGAAACAACTCTGCATTCAAAATGGTCTCATTTTAATAGTTCTAGTCCTTGGATTTATTTTTAGATCAATTGAACTCTGATGCACTGCACTCAGCCCCCCTTTCTTCCATGCATTCTTGTGCCAGTTGTGAACTATGCAAATAGAAAAACTACCCCTCCTGTTCAGCTATTACCAAATTTCCCTGAATACTATCTTCCCTAGGGCAGGGAAGCCAGAGTTGTTACATCAGATAGGCTCTCAGTACTGTAACACACTCTGTAAAGCAGTCAGTGGAGAAATCCAATCAGCTCAAAGACAGAGGTTTCTTTCACTGCTTTGTCTGCCAGAAAAAACACAACCTGGGATGGTATGAATATCTCTCTCAACCGTATGCAACCCAAATGTAGAAAGCAATTCAAGGATCAATCAATCAATCAAATGTATTTATAAAGCCCTTCTTACATTAGCTGATGTCACAAAGTGCTGTACAGAAACCCAGCCTAAAACCCCAAACAGCAAGCAAAGCACGGTGGCTAGGAGAAACTCCCTAGAAAGGCCAGAACCTAGGAAGAAACCTAGAGGAACCAGGCTATGAGGGGTGGCCAGTCCTCTTCTGGCTGTGCAGGGTGGAGATTATAACAGAACATGGCCAAGATGTTCATAGATGACCAGCAGGGTCAAATAATAATAATCACAGTGGTTGTCGAGGGTGCAACAGATTAGCACATCAGGAGTAAATGTCAGTTGGCTTTTCATAGCCGATCATTCAGAGTATCTCTACCGCTCCTGCTGTCTCTAGAGAGTTGAAAACAGCAGGTCTGGGACAGGTAGCACGTCCGGTGAACAGGTCAGGGTTCCATAGCCGCAGGCAAAACAGTTGAAACTGGAGAAGCAGCACGGCCAGGTGGACTGGGGACAGCAAGGAGTCATCAAGCCAGGTAGTCCTGAGGCATGGCTCACTGGTCAAGGTTAACCGGTGTGTATGTAACATCCAAGTTCAATGGTACCTGTACTTCAGATATCTAGTGACGTTATTATTACAGATTTTCATCTGCAGTTTTATTTTTGTGTTATTTTTGTATTCTTTGCCTGATGCTGTGGACAAAGTCCATTCAGTAATTTACTAATATACCCTGTTCTAACAAGTTTCCATGTAATGTCATCTCTCCACCTCTCTTCTTTAGATAAGGACACAATCAGTAAGATCCGGGACCTGCGGATGAAAGCAGAGGACTATGAGGTGGTCAAGGTTATCGGGAGGGGGGCGTTTGGAGAAGTGCAGTTGGTGAGGATCGCCATTATGGTTTTGCTAATTTGTCCTTTCGTGAATCACCAACTTTTGTCTGTCTGCTTTCCCTTCTATATCTGTCTGCACTAGATGTATGAAGTATAACGTTATTATTATTTGGCTATAGGTTTGGCTTGACGCAAGCCATTCACCCTAACTAGACTCTCTGCTCTCTCCCAGGTAAGACACAAAGCCACGATGAAGGTGTATGCCATGAAGCTGCTTAGCAAGTTTGAGATGATAAAGAGGTCAGACTCTGCTTTCTTCTGGGAGGAGAGGGACATCATGGCCTTTGCCAACAGCGCCCTGGTGGTGCAGGTATGGAACGCATAGTTCTTTAAAGTGACTCCTTAGTTTCGTCCTCACTTTGCCTACTAGGAATAATCTGTAAGGAAGCACAGTGATTGAGATTCTGGCAATTGTAATGCAATTTCTTTTTTTTTGCTTTCTTCTCCATTCCCCCTGATGATGTTTGGTCGCTAACCCCCCCCCCCCCCCCCCCCCCCACAGCTGTTTTATGCGTTCCAGGACGACCGTTACCTCTACATGGTGATGGAGTACATGCCCGGCGGAGACCTGGTCAACTTGATGAGCAACTATGACGTCCCTGAGAAGTGGGCCCGCTTTTACACCGCCGAGGTGGTGCTGGCTCTGGACGGAATCCACGCCATGGGATTCATACACAGGTACTACTGTTGCTGTTACTGGTACTGGACTTCTTCACTTCTATTGTAAAGGTGGCTCTAGTGTCTCTACTTCCTCTTTTCTGTAGTGGCTGTTTTCGCCACCCTTCTAAAGCTTCCTTGACAGGGACTTAAATCACCTGTTTAATGTACTGTTGGTTTGAGAATGCTTTGCTTGTATAATATCATGTTTTAGGTTCAAGAATTGCTGGTTTGTTATTTAAGCAATACGGGTTGCGGAGTGCCAACAGCCCTTAGCCGTGGTATATTGGCCATGTACCACAACGCCCAGAGGTGCCTTATTGCTATTGTAAGCTGGTTACCAATGTAATTAGAGCAGTAAAAATAAATGCTTTGTCACATACCCGTGGTATACGGTCTGATATACCACGGCTGTCAGCCAATCACCATTCAGGGCTCGAACCACCCATTTTATAAATTACTTTATACAATGGCATCGTTGAATACTCCATCTGATTGGCTTGAAGGGCATTCTAGGGCATGCATTATTTCATTATAATGCACAGTATATTTGCACGGTAGGATTCAATGGCTATAGTTAATTCTTACATGTTCTGTGTTTGAGCTGCTGTTGAAAGCAAAATCGAATTGAAAACATTATTGCCGTTGTTGAATTCAATTTCCATAATGGCAGGGTGGACTGCTGGTTTGATTAGCTAAACTAGCAAGTCTGTTTGTTTGTTTGTTTACCAAGGCAACTACTGTCACTCTTGTAAACTTGCTAGCTACTTCAGTGGATGTTGGACACATTTCTAGTGGCAAATGAACAAATTTCTCCTGGCAAATGTGTTAAATTATTGCCATGGTATTAAAGGGATAATCAACTTAGGGCTTTATGCGTTCTCTGGAAACTAATGCAACTCCATTGATGGTCAGTTTCACTCCGCTATCGCGTCGTGGAAGACACCTCCCACGTCATTCATTATTTTCCAGAGAACGCATAGCCTCTTGTTGATTATCCCTTAAGTGTCTTTTTATGTCTTTCAGGGACGTGAAGCCTGATAACATGTTGCTAGACAAAGCAGGCCACTTGAAGTTGGCAGACTTTGGGACCTGTATGAAAATGAACAAGGTAGCTATCGCACTAGCCTTCCATTGCACCGTGACTGATAATGAGAAGTTAATTGACACTATCACCCTGTAGAGTAGACTGTTGTTTAAGAGTTTAAACTGTTTGCTGCTTCCAAATGCTCTATTTAATTAATCTTAGTGATGGTTTATCAATATTTCCAACTTTTAACACATTTACTTAGCATTCTTCCTCTTACATACAGTGCCTTCAGAAAGTATTCATACCCCTTGACTTATTCCACATTTTTGTTGTAACAGCCTGAATTAAAAAAAAAAAAAATTCTACACACAATGACCCATAATGACAGTGAAAACATGTTATTGAAAATGAAATGCGTCTATCTAATTTACATAAGTATTAACAGCCCTTTGTATGACACTCCAAATTGAGATCGAGTGTATCAAATTTCCTTTGATCATTCTTGATCACTACAAATTGTCCACTTGTTGCCTATTCAATTGTTTGGACATGATTTAGATAGACAGGTGTGTTTCTAAGGTCCCAGTTGACAGTGCATGTCAAAGCAAAATCAATACCATGATGTCCAGTGAACTGTCCGTAGATCTGATTGCCTCATCACAATTCTTATATCTGGGGAAGGTTATAAAACAATTTCTGGAGTGTTGAAAGTTTCCAAGAGCACAGTGGTCTCCATCATTGGGGAAATTGAAAAAATTATGGAACTACCCAGACTCTGCCTAGAGCTGGCCGTCCAACCAAACTGAGCAACCAGGCAAGAATAACCTTGGTCAGGGTGGTGACCAAGAACCCATTGACCACTCTGACAGAACTACAGAGTTCCTTGGCTGAGATAGGAGAACCTGCCAGAAGGACAACAGTCTCTGCAGCACTTCACCAATCTGGGCTTTATGGGAGAGTGGCCAGGCGGAAGCTGCTCCTGAGAAAAAGGCATGTAAAAGACACTGAGGTCAAAATGTACTCTTTGGCCTGAATGGAAACCGCTTTGTCTGGGGAAAACCAGGCATACCTAATCACCCGTCTAACACCATCCCTACCGTGGAGCATGGTGGTGGCAGCCACTGGTTAGAATTGAGGGAACAATGAATGGCGCCAAGTACAGGCAAATCCTTGAGAACCCGCTTTAGGGTGCAATTGACCTTAGACTGGGTAGTAGATTTTTGTTCCAACAGGACAATGACATCAAGCATACAGCCAAGCAACGCTGTACTGGCTTAAGAACAAGAATATGAAAGTCCTCGAGTTGCCCAGCTAAAGCCCAGACTTAAATTTAATTTGAAAATCTGTGGAAAGACTTGAAGATTGCTGTTCCTGCCACACCCCATCGAACTAAACTGAGCTTGAGAAAATCTGCAAGGAAGAATGGGAGAGCATCTCCATCCAGATGTGCAAAGCTGATGCAGAGATACCCAAGATGACTCAAAGCTGTAATTGGCGCCAAATGTACTTCCTACAAAGTATTGACAAAGAGTTGTGAATAAATGAGATTTCTCAACAAAAAAAAAACATGTTTTTACTTTATCAATATGGGGTATTGTCTTTAGATGGGTGAGAGCAATTTCATCCATTTTGAATTCTGGCAGTAATTACAACAAAATGTGGAATAAGTCAAGGGGTATGAATACTTTCTGAAGGCACTGTATCAGCACTTAGGCCTACAATTTGTTTTCTTGAACTATGAAAGCTTATGTATTTTAGAGCATATAAGCTTTGAACGATGCGACACAGCAGTGTTTTATAAATACAGTAGAATAGTAGTTTATGATTAATGCTCTTTCAGGATGGTATGGTCCGATGCGACACAGCAGTGGGAACGCCAGACTACATTTCGCCAGAGGTACTAAAATCCCAGGGAGGAGATGGATATTACGGCCGGGAGTGTGACTGGTGGTCCGTGGGAGTCTTCCTATATGAGATGCTTGTTGGTGAGTCGCAATAAGAGACCTTTTCTCATGCTGTTACGATCAGAAACAAACTGGTCGTACAATTTGAACCCCTATTGTAGTTCTGAAGCAGAGTATTCCCATTCATTTACAGGCAGCAAAAATACCATTGAGGATAGTCTTCTATTCCCTCTCTCTTATTTGACTCTGGTAGTACATAACGTCTTCCCCTTGTTTTGTCATATTGTGTAATCATCATGCCATGAATCCATACTATGCAAAGATGAAGTTGGAAAGAATACTATCTTGCTGCTCCTTTACTGCATATACAATATCTTGTTTCACACATTGGCCACTTGTAGCGAATCGTGTTTACTTAATTTTTTTATCCCATCCCCCGTCCCCACAGGAGGCCTTTTGCCTCTTGGTAGGCCGTCATTGTAAATAAGAATGTGTTTTTAATTGACTTGCGTGGTTAAATAAAAATAAAGACAAAAAAAAAGTTTGAAAATTATTTTTAGTTAGGATGGCAACAAATGAATTCTACGTGGTTTTAATGGGCTTCTAACATTCTGATTGTTTTATACTCAACCGAACTAGGACAAAACTGACAGTTGTCCAATTTGTATAACTTTTCATTTAATTAACACTATCAGAATACCTTTTTATAGACGGTATTGTAAAAATCCATACTAGTATACCTTAATATATCGCCCAGCCCTACATTGCCACAACCTAAAGGAAGAGGCTAGGTATAGGGATAAAACTTTGTTCAAGTCTAGGGTATTAGTTAAGGGTTTAGGTTAAGCAAACCCCCATTGAGAACCATTGAAAATATGTAGTCTTGGCTGGGTTCACTAGCTAACCTCACTGCCTGTGGTTTTGTGTGTCTATAGGTGACACACCGTTCTACGCTGACTCGTTGGTGGGGACGTACAGTAAGATCATGAACCACAAGAACGCACTAACCTTCCCTGAAGACAGCGACATCTCCAAGGACGCCAAGAACCTCATCTGTGCCTTCCTGACTGACAGGTGAGGATGATGATGACTTTATTTTTATGCGCGGTTAGAAAATAAAAACTGGTGGTGCGGAAAGCCCTGATTTTATACTGTTTGATCAGAGAAATCATTCATGTTTTACCAATGATTTCCCTAGTTGACAAGTATATGGAAAGGGACTAGTGTCATGAACTCATTGACTTGATTAGACTTAGTAATCAGTCAAACATCAAGCTGTGTTCTTCTCAAGAGCTATCAATCACGTCTAAAGCTTTCACTACGTTGTGTTCAGAGTTAGTTTCAAAGCCATAGACTCTGTATAACAATGGACATTATCAGTCGATTGCAGAATGACTTAACGGTACCTTGTTCTGATTCCCTGTTACTAGGGAGGTGCGACTGGGCCGTAACGGGGTGGATGAGATCAAGAGGCATCCTTTCTTCAAGAACGACCAGTGGACATGGGAGAACATCCGAGAGAGTGAGTTGTGTTCAGGTCAACCAGCAGCGCTTTCATGATTCCTATGTGTTTGTAACACCCCACCCCCCCTGCACTGCTCTGTTGGCAGACTGCTTTTAGTGATAATACATGTTTTCCCATTGACCTACTGCGGACAGTCTCAGGAAATTCCAGAATAAGATCCATTCAGTAACCCATGGCCACGCACTGAGTGATTGCAACGATTCCACTTTTAGTGGTGTTATCAGTTTGAAACCAATTTGAACCTGGATGGTTTATTTTGAGGGCGAGAACGGGAGGAAAGCAGTCCTGGGTCATGTCCAGGAGTTGCAAAGCTTTTTGCTGCGGTGTACCCTACTGAACAGCACCTTGGCGTGAGTGTTGATGAGGTCTCCGGTTGCAGCGGAGAGAGTAGAGGCGGGGGCAAAATGTAAATCCACTGCCTGTAGCAGCTCTTTACTGGGTTTATATTAAATACGCTGAAGGGCTGCAGTCATCACTTTGGCCTGGCCACACCGCCCCTAGCCCTGCTCTGGCATGCCCTGCCATGCCACCAGCACCGGCTGTCCTAGCTGCTCCTTTAGATACTCCCCTAGCTGATTAGCTGGGAGACCTTGGAATGGAACCCTATTCCCTACACTTCATAGTGAAAAGGTGCAAAGTAGTACACCTCATAGGGAATAGGATGCCGTTTCTGAGGCATAAAAAGCTCTTGAATATCTACTGTCAACTCACTATATCAACTGTCGGACTGAATGCTTTGTGTTTATAGTTGATGCATTTTATATCTAAGTAGTCTAGATTGACAAGAGACAGTTTAAGAGGGGAGAGAAAGACTGACGTATTTGACAGCAGAACTTTGCCATAAGCAGAGATGAGTTAGTGTGGTGCCAGGACTATAGGAGAAGGAGGGGACTATATACACGGGGTACCGGTACAGTGTCTATGTGGGGGGGGGGTACAGGTTAGAGGTAATTTGTACATGTAGGTAGGGGTGAAGTGACTATGCATAGATAATAAACAGCGAGTAGCAGCAGTGTACAAAACAAATGGGGGGATCAATATAAATAGTCCGGTGGCCATTTGATTAATTGTTCAACGGTCTTATGGCTTGGGGGTAGAAGCTGTTAAGGAGCCTTTGTCTTGCTCACATTGAGGGAGAGGTTGTTTGTCCACATGGTCCACACACACCTGAACAGTCTTGAAGACTGCAAGGCAGCGCCTTTCCCCTTCAGAAGGCTGAAAAGATTTGGCATGGGCCGTCAGATCCTCAAAAAGTTATACAACTGCACCATCGAGAGCATCTTGATTGGCTGGATCACCGCTTGGTATAGCAATTGTACCGCCCTTGACCTCAAAGCGCTACAAAGGGGGGTGCGTAGAGCCCAGTACCTCACTGGGGCCGAGCTCTATGCCATCCAGGACCTCTATATCAGGCGTAGTCAGAGGAAGGCCTGAAAAATTGCCTAAGATTCCAGCCACCCAAGCCATTCACTGTAACAAAGTATAGGCTCTAAGACAGCTTCTACCCCCAGACTGCTAGTCAATTAATGGTACCCAAACTATCTGCACTGACTCTTGCACTGACCCTACGCATACTCACTAGACATTATATACACACTACACTCACACTAACACTTACACTCACACTAACACTTACACTCACACTACACTTACTCACTCACACTACACTCACACTACACTCACTCACACTACACTTACTCACTCACACTACACTCACTCACACTACACTCACACTACACTTACACTACACTTACACTACACTCACACTACACTCACACTACACTCACACTACACTTACTCACTCACTCACACTACACTTACTCACTCACTCACACTACACTTACTCACTCACTCACACTACACTTAGTCACTCACACTACACTTAGTCACTCACACTACACTTAGTCACTCACACTACACTTAGTCACTCACACTACACTTAGTCACTCACACTACACTTAGTCACTCACACTACACTTAGTCACTCACACTACACTTAGTCACTCACACTACACTTAGTCACTCACACTACACTTAGTCACTCACACTACACTTAGTCACTCACACTACACTTAGTCACTCACACTACACTTAGTCACTCACACTACACTTAGTCACTCACACTTACTCACTCACTCACACTTACTCACTCACTCACACACTTACTCACTCACTCACACACACACTTACTCACTCACACACACACTTACTCACTCACACACACACTTACTCACTCACACACACACTTACTCACTCACACACACACTTACTCACTCACACTACACACTTACTCACTCACACTACACTCACTCACTCACACTACACTTTCTCACTCACACTACACTTTCTCACTCACACTACACTTTCTCACTCACACTACACTTTCTCACTCACTCACACTACACTTTCTCACTCACTCACACTACACTTTCTCACTCACACTACACTTTCTCACTCACTCACACTACACTTACTCACTCATCCACACTACACTCACTCACACTACACTTACTCACTCACTCACTCACACTACTCACTCACTCACACTACTCACTCACACTACACTACACTCACTCACACTACACTTTCTCACTCACTCACACTACACTTTCTCACTCACTCACACTACACTTTCTCACTCACTCACACCACACTTTCTCACTCACTCACACCACACTTCTCACTCACACTACTCACTCACTCACACTACTCACTCACTCACTCACACTACTCACTCACACTACACTCACTCACTCACACTACACTCTCACTCACTCACACTACACTTTCTCACTCACTCACACTACACTTTCTCACTCACTCACACTACACTTTCTCACTCACTCACTCACACTACACTTTCTCACTCACTCACACTACACTTTCTCACTCACTCACTCACACTACACTTACTCACTCACACTACACTTACTCACTCACACTACACTCACTCACACTACACTCACTCACACTACACTTACTCACTCACTCACACTACACTCACTCACACTACTCACTCACTCACACTACTCACTCACTCACACTACTCAGTCACTCACACTACACTTAGTCACTCACACTACACTTAGTCACTCACACTTACTCACTCACTCACACTTACTCACACACACACTTACTCACTCACACACACACTTACTCACTCACACACACACTTACTCACTCACACACACACTTACTCACACACACACACACTTACTCACTCACACTACACTCACTCACTCACACTACACTTTCTCACTCACTCACACTACACTTTCTCACTCACACTACACTTTCTCACTCACACTACACTTTCTCACTCACTCACACTACACTTTCTCACTCACTCACACTACACTTTCTCACTCACTCACACTACACTTTCTCACTCACTCACACTACACTTACTCACTCATCCACACTACACTCACTCACACTACACTTACTCACTCACTCACTCACACTACTCACTCACACTACTCACTCACTCACACTACTCACTCACACTACACTACACTCACTCACACTACACTTTCTCACTCACTCACACTACACTTTCTCACTCACTCACACTACACTTTCTCACTCACTCACACTACACTTTCTCACTCACTCACACCACACTTTCTCACTCACTCACACCACACTTTCTCACTCACTCACTACTCACTCACTCACTCACACTACTCACTCACTCACTCACACTACTCACTCACTCACTCACACTACTCACTCACACTACACTCACTCACACTACACTCTCACTCACTCACTCACACTACACTTTCTCACTCACTCACACTACACTTTCTCACACACTCACACTACACTTTCTCACTCACTCACTCACACTACACTTTCTCACTCACTCACTCACACTACACTTACTCACTCACACTACACTTACTCACTCACACTACACTCACTCACACTACACTTACTCACTCACTCACACTACACTCACTCACACTACTCACTCACTCACACTACTCACTCACTCACACTACTCACTCACTCACACTACTCACTCACTCACTCACTCACACTACACTTTCTCACTCACTCACTCACACTACACTTTCTCACTCACTCACACCACACTTTCTCACTCACTCACACTACACTTTCTCACTCAACCTTCACTCACTCACACTACACTTACTCACTCACTCACACTACACTTACTCACTCACTCACACTACACTTACTCACTCACACTGCACGTACACTTTCTCACTCACTCACACTACACTTTCTCACACTACACTTACTCACTCATACTGCACGTACACTTACTTACTCACACTGCACGTCCACTTACTTACTCACACTGCACGTACACTTACTCACTCACTCACACTGCACGTACACTCACTCACTCACTCACACTGCACACTACACTTACTCACTCACACTACACTTACTCACACTGCACGTACACTACACTCACTCACACTACACTCACTCACTCACACTACACTCACACTACACTCACTCACACTACACTCACTCACACTACACTCACTCACACTACACTCACTCACACTACACTCACTCACACTACACTCACACTACACTTACTCACTCACACTACACTTACTCACTCACACTACACTTACTCACTCACACTACACTTACTCACTCACACTACACTTACTCACTCACACTGCACCTACTCACTCACACTGCACCTACTCACTCACACTGCACCTACTCACTCACACTGCACCTACTCACTCACACTGCACCTACTCACTCACACTGCACCTACTCACTCACACTGCACCTACTCACTCACACTGCACCTACTCACTCACACTGCACCTACTCACTCACACTGCACCTACTCACTCACACTGCACCTACTCACTCACACTGCACCTACTCACTCACACTGCACCTACTCACTCACACTGCACCTACTCACTCACTCACACTGCACCTACTCACTCACTCACACTGCACCTACTCACTCACTCACACTGCACCTACTCACTCACTCACACTGCACCTACTCACTCACTCACACTGCACCTACTCACTCACTCACACTGCACCTACTCACTCACTCACACTGCACCTACTCACTCACTCACACTGCACCTACTCACTCACTCACACTGCACCTACTCACTCACTCACACTGCACCTACTCACTCACTCACACTGCACCTACTCACTCACTCACACTGCACCTACTCACTCACTCACTCACACTGCACCTACTCACTCACTCACACTGCACCTACTCACTCACTCACTCACACTGCACCTACTCACTCACTCACTCACTCTGCACCTACTCACTCACTCACTCACTCTGCACCTACTCACTCACTCACTCACTCTGCACCTACTCACTCACTCACTCACTCTGCACCTACTCACTCACTCACTCACTCTGCACCTACTCACTCACTCACTCACTCTGCACCTACTCACTCACTCACTCACTCTGCACCTACTCACTCACTCACTCACTCTGCACCTACTCACTCACTCACTCTGCACCTACTCACTCACTCACTCTGCACCTACTCACTCACTCACTCACTCACTCACTCACTCACTCACTCACTCACTCACACTGCACCTACTCACTCACTCACACTGCACCCACTCACTCACTCACTCACTCACACTGCACCTACTCACTCGCACTGCACCTACTCACTCGCACTGCACGTACACTTATCACTCACTCGCACTGCACGTACACTTATCACTCACTCGCACTGCACGTACACTCACTCGCACTGCACGCACACTCACTCGCACTGCACGCACACTCACTCGCACTGCACGCACACTCACTCGCACTGCACGCACACTCACTCGCACTGCACGCACACTCACTCGCACTGCACGCACACTCACTCGCACTGCACGCACACACACTCGCACTGCACGCACACTCACTCGCACTGCACGCACACTCACTCGCACTGCACGCACACTCACTCACTCGCACTGCACGCACACTCACTCACACTGCACGCACACTCACTCGCACTGCACGCACACTCACTCGCACTGCACGCACACTCACTCGCACTGCACTCACTCGCACTGCACGCACACTCACTCGCACTGCACGCACACTCACTCGCACTGCACGCACACTCACTCGCACTGCACGCACACTCACTCGCACTGCACGCACACTCGCACTGCACTGCACACTCACTCGCACTGCACTGCACACTCACTCGCACTGCACTGCACACTCACTCGCACTGCACGCACACTCACTCGCACTGCACGCACACTCACACTACTCGCACTACACTTCACTCACACTACTCGCACTACACTTCACTCACACTACTCACACTACACTTCACTCACACTACTCACACTACACTTCACTCACACTACTCACACTACACTTCACTCACACTACTCACACTACACTACTCACACTACACTACTCACACTACACAAATCCCCCTCACACATTCAAACACTACATGCGCACACACACAAACATGCATACGACAACGCCAACAAACATACATAGACACATGCACTCTCTCACACACACACTTCTATACTCATCATTTGCTGTTGCTACTTTGGGGCGGCAGGTAGCCTTGTGGTTAGAGCGTTTGGCCAGTAACCGAAAGGTTGCTGGATCGAATCCCCGAGCTGACAATCCCCGAGCTGCTCCTGAACAAGTCAGTTAACCCACTGTTCCCCTGTAGGCCATCATTGTAAATAAGAATTGGTTCTTAACTGACTTGCCTAGTTAAATTAAATAAATAAATACTCTGTTCTTTATTTTACTCTTATCTCATTATTACTAGATTACTTGTAGTTTTTCATGTTTGTCTGTAATTTTTGTAATATCTTGGTGCTGACTATCTTGGCCAGGACGCTCTTGAAAAAGAGATTTTAAATATCAATGAGCCCTTCCTGGTTAAATAAAGGTTACATACAACATTTGATTTTTTAAATTATTTTATCTGTTACTCCCTGTATATACCTCAACACATTGATCAGGTACTCCCTGTATATAGCTCCATTCTTGTGTGTTTAATGTTTTTCCTCTTGTGTTAGTTACCATTTTATTTGTTTTATTTTTTAACTTTGCATTGTTGGGAAAGTTCGTAATCAAGCATTTCACTAAAGTCTACACCAGTTGTATTCGGTACATGTGATAAATACAATTTTGATTTGATATGGGACTGATGTAGAGTAATAATAATTTGGGGGGTGCTTATATTTGTCTTGTTACACCCAAGTGTGGAATGGAAGTGTGTTTCTTGCATATCCCACCTCCCCTGAGACTGTGTTGCTTACACTTTTAACTCATCACCTTGTACTGGAATCTATATTTTGCACTTTGTAAGTTTCAAAGTGCAGTACACGCCTCAGTTTGACTGGCATTTCCCCCAAAACATGATATCAAGTTCTCAACTCAATGTGCCTCTGCACCAAATCATCAAAACTATGAAAATAGCTCTCCACTTTCAGTGAGTCATGATTCTGTTCTCTTCTCTCCTCCACCTCCTGTCTATCTGTATTTCCAGCGGCGGCCCCGGTAGTGCCTGAGCTGAGCAGTGACATCGACACCAGTAACTTTGACGAAATTGAGGAGGACCGGGGAGATGAGGAGACCTTCCCCATACCGAAGGCCTTTGTGGGCAACCAGCTGCCCTTTGTGGGGTTCACCTACTATAGCAGTCACCAGTAAGTATGTTAGCATAGCCAGGCTTCAACTACTACAGCAGTCACCAGTAGTATGTCTGTTAGCATAGCCAGGCTTCAACTACTACAGCAGTCGCCAGTAAGGATCTTGAATCATGTTTCCTGGAGATTTTCCATGAACTGCATTTTAGTCCAGGACTAGGCTTAATCTGTTTCGGGAAACCGGTGTTCAGAGTATGTGTTGGAACTGTCCACTTAGCCTGGCGTCACCAACTACAGTCAACACTGTCAGGCTTCACAAGAACACTCATCAGTCAAATACCAATTACAGTCATCACCTAGGCTCTTCCTGGTCAGCTCAGGAGAAACTCAAGGCCCTAACCATGGTCAACATACTATAGTCAGGCCTGACTTACCACAGTCAAAATAGTCAGGGCGCACCAGCTGGCGCACTCATCTGTTATTCTGTCAACTACTAGTTGACACTTTCTAGCTTAACCTGCTAGAGCCATCAGAACGGTCAGTACTGCCGTTGTTTTATACTGCCTCATAAATCTAATGCAACTTTTATAGCAACATAGCTAATTACACCCAGAGCTTGTTAGACATGCACATATGAATGTCTCATACTGGAGAGTAATCTGACCTAGATAACAACCACAACGTGTTTCACCCAGTGGGATGTGTTCACGGTTTGGTCAGGTCATCAGTGGGTCAGGGAAGTGTGGTCTTAGTGTTGTCACTATAGTGCCTTCAGAAAGTATTCACACCCCTTGACTTTTTCCACATTTTGTTCTTACAGCCTGAATTTAAAAGGGATTAAATTGACATTTTGTGTCAATGGCCTACCAACAATAACCCATAATGTCAGAGGAATTATGTTTTTAGACATTTTTACAAATTTATTAAAAATGAAATGCTGAAATGTCTTGAGTCAAGTTTTCATCCCCTTTGTTATGGCAAGCCTAAATAAGTTCAGGACTTACTCTGTGTGTAATAATAGTGTGTAACATGGTTTTTGAATGACTACCTCATCTGTATCCCACACATACAATTATCTATAAGGTCCCTCAGTCGAGCAGTGAATTTCAAACACAGATTCAACCACAAAGACCAGGGAGGTTTTCCAATGCCTTGCAAAGAAGGGCACCTAAAAAAAGCAGACATTGAATCTCCCTTTGAGCATGGTAACGTTACTAATTACACTTTGGATGGTGTATCAATACACCCAGTCACTACAAAGATACAGGGGTCCTCCTAACTCAGTTACCGGAGAGGAAGGAAACCGTTCCGAGATTTCACCATGAGTTTAATGGCTGTGATAGAGAACTGAGGATGGATCAACAGCGTTGTAGTTACTCCACAATACTAAATGACAGAGTGAGAAGGAAGCCTGTACAGAATAAAAATATTCCAAAACATGCCTTCTGTTTACGATAAGGCACTAAAGTAAAACTGCAAAAAATGTGGCAAAGAAAAAAAGTTTGTATTCAGGACAAAGTTATGTTTGGGGAAAATCCAACACATCACTGAGTACTACTCTTCATATTTTCAAGCATGGTGGCGCATAATGTTATGGGTATGCTTGTCATCGGCAAGGACTAGGGAGTTTATTAGGATAAATAATAAACTGAATAGAGCTAAGCACAGGCAAAATCCTGCTGGAAAACCTGGTTCATTCTGCTTTCCAACACACTGGGAAACATTCACCTTTCAGCAGGACAATAACCTAAAACACAAGGCAAAATCTATAGTGGAGTTGGTTACCAAGATGTTATTGATTGTTCCTGAGTGGCCTAGTTACAGTTTTGACTTAAATCGTCTTGAAACTATAGCAAGACTTGAAAATGGTTGTCTAGCAATTATCAACCGCCAACTTGAGAGCTTGTAGAATATTTTCCAAGAATGTGCAAATATTGTACAATCCAGGTTTGCGAAGCTCTTAGAGACTTACCCAGAAAGACTCACAGCAGTTATCTCTGGCAAAGTTGATTCTAACATACATTGAATCAAGATATATTCTTTTTCATTTTTTTTTTTCATTTTTTTTTTTTTTTTTTTTTTTACAAATGTTAAACATTTCTTCCACTGTGACATTAAAGTATTTTGTGTAGATCGTTGACAAGAAAATGACAAATCGTTTTTAATCCTACTTTGTAACACAAAATGTTGATCATGTTGTGGTCTATCCCCCAGGTTCTCCCGGAGCACCAGCACCAAGAGTGTTGACAAACGCAGCAGCTCCACCAAGGAGGACAAGAGCCATGTGAGTACTACTTATAGAGATGAAATCAACACTGTTGCATCTAGACTAGCTACTTTCTGCAATGCTAAATTCTCTGCCAAGTTTTTTGTACTTGAACATTTTACTCTGCAATGCCAAACTGATTACAAGTTTATTTTATTGCAAAGCGTAATGTATTCTACAGTCTGTCTGTAGTGTTGTCTTACACGTTGTCTGTGTTCAGCTGGAGAACCTGCAGAAGAGGATCTACCAGCTGGAGGAGCACCTACACAGTGAGATGCAGCTAAAGGATGAGATGGAGCAAAAGTGCAGGTAGTAATTGATCACCTGTCAATCAACTTAATTTAACCAACAAGTCAGATTTCAAGCAAAAAAATACATTCTGGTTTTGAATACAAACAAGTGTATTTTAATGAACAATGCATCCGTTTTCCCATTTTAAAAGATCAAGCAAAGCAAAAAGTGCTAATCATTGTTGTCCTTTAGGACGACAAACACAAAACTCGACAAGATCATGAAAGAGCTTGACGAGGAAGTGAGTGAATATCTACTATTCTGAAACGTATACCAGGGCAAGTGCATAATCACGATCTACGGTAGTCTACAAAAGTGCAGCAAGACATGATTTAGGGCCTAATTGCTCTGTACATTGAGTACTAACTCCTTTGCCATCCTCCCCTCCTCCCAGGCCAACGTGAGGAAGGGTGTGGAGGCCAGTATGTCCCTCCTGGAGAAAGACAAGATGATGATCCAGCACCGAGCCACAGAGTACCAAAGAAAGGTTGACCAGGAGGCCGAGAAGAGACGCAACATGGAGAACGAGGGTAAGGATAGTTTTTTAAAAATCCTTCTCTTTAATTTATTCTCCAATCTCCCACTGTTTTAGTCCAAACCTCTGTCTACACACGTGTTTATAACACTGATAATAACACTTGCACATTCACCCTCGGAAAGGCACCCATACACAATCCATGTCTGTTGTCTCGAGACTTAAAAATCCTTCTTTAACCTGTCTCCTCCCATTCATCTACACTGATTTTAAGTGGATTTAACAGGTGACCTCAATAAGGGCTCATAGCTTTCACCTGGATCCAACTAGTCAGTCTGTCATGAAAAGAGCAGGTGTTCCTAATGTTTTGTACACTCAGTGACAGGATTTGTACAGGGTAGGTGCTACTACAGTATAATCTATAATGAGATCTAGTACCACTGCAGTAGCATCTTTCCTCCCTGTATTCATAAAGCATCTCACTCGGAGTAAGATTACTGATCTAGGATCAGGTCCTCCCTGTCCATGTTGTGTTACTATGATCTAGAAGGGAACGTTGATCCTATGTCTGCACTCCTACTCTGAAATGCTTTATGAAAACGGGCCCAGATGATATTGAATCTAGCCATAACAGATGTTTTCCCAACTGGATTATTAGTGCTCACACTGACCGATACTGGAGCAGCTTGACCTGCTAGTCTAGTTGTCTGCCATTCTGACTCCCCCCTGCAGTGCTAACTAGCAGTCTTAACCCAGACACTCACCCTCTGAGACCCTCCCATTAACTGGGACCAGAGGATTGCTGTGAACTAAGTGGATTTACACGCATTAACTCCCTTAACTTCTTATGGCTGCAATCCCGGTAACGGGATGATATGACAACAGCCAGTGAAAGTGCAGGGCGCCAAATTCAAAAACCAGAAATCTCATAATTACAATTCCTCAGACATACATGTGTTTTATACCATTTTAAAGGTAATCTTGTTGTTAATCCCACCGAAGTGTCCGATTTCAAATATGCTTTTCAGCGAAAGCACTACAAACGATTATGTGAGGTCACCACCAAACCACAATAAGCACGGCCATTTTTCCAGCGAAAGATAGCTTTCACAAAAAGCAGAAATAGAGATCAAATTAATCACTAACCTTTGATGATCATCAGATGACACTCATAGGACTTCATGTTACACAATACATGTATGTTTTGTTTGATAAAGTTCATATTTATATAAAAAAATCTGAGTTTACATTGGCACATTACATTCACTAGTTCCAAAAACATCAAGTGATTTTGCATAGCCACATCGTTTCAACAGAAATACTCATCATAAATGTAGATGATAATACAAGTTATACACATGGAATTATAGATATACCTCTCCTTAATGCAACCGCTGTGTCAGATTTCAAAAAAACGTTATGGAAAAAGCAAACCATGCAATAATCTGAGACGGAGCTCAGAACAATAGCCAAATTAGCCGCCATGTTGGGGTCAACAGAAACCAGAAAATACATGATAAATATTCCCTTACCTTTGATGATCTTTATCAGAATGCACTCCCAGGAATCCTAGTTCCACAATAAATCGTTGTTTTGTTCGATAATGTCCATTACTTATGTCCAAGTAGCTACTTTTGCATGCATGTGTAGTACACGTGTCCAAACGCTCGCGCAGATGCAGGCAAACGTTGGACGAAAACTTCAAAAAGTTATTACAAGTCGAATAAACTGGTCAAACTAAGTAGATAATCAATCTTCAGGATGTTGTTATCATATATATCCAATAACGTTCCAACCAGAGCATTCCTTCTGTCTGTAGAAGTTATGGAACGCAAGGCGATATCATGAGGAATGCGCGTGACCAGGAACTGGCAATCTGCCAGACCAGTGACTCATTCCCCTCTCATCCGGCCCCAGTATAAACTTCATTCAACGTTCTACCGACTGTTGACATCTAGTGGAAGGCGTAGGAAGTGCAAACAGATCCATATATTACAGGGAATTGAATAGGCGATGAGTTTAACATCGACCAACCTCAGAATTTCCACTTCCTGTTTGGATTTTTTCTCAGGTTTTTGCCTGCCATATGAGTTCTGTTATACTCACAGACATAATTCAAACAGTTTTAGAAACTTCAGAGTGTTTTCTATCCAATAATAATATGCATATATTAGTAACTGGGACTGAGGAGCAGGCCGTTTACTCTGGACACCTTTCATCCAAGCTACTCAATACTGCCCCTGCAGCCATAAGAAGTTAAACTAGCAGATCGGATAACAACATGCACGTAAACAGCACTTTAAATGCAACACATGAGCAACTCCCATGCACAAAAAAACATGTTTCTGGATACAGTTTGTTTAGTGTCATGTTTTGAAAGGGAGATGTGTGATAAAGATGACTTGATCTTTCATTTAACTCTCATCCGTACTCTCTGTTTTTTTCTCAGTGTCCACTCTGAAAGAGCAGCTTGAGGTCATGAGGAAAATCAGCCAAAACTCTCAGGCCTCAAATGACAAGATCCTACAACTGCAGAAGCAGGTACGTTATCTCTCTTACACTCACGTGGACAGAGCTTTGTTTTGGTAAATTCTCTGGACTCTTTGGAGAGAAAATATTTTCCCATTCAGAATCCTATTATCCTAACCCTAAACCTAATCCTTTATCCTAAACCTAATCCCTTACCCTAAACATTAATACTAAACTTAAACCTAACCCGTAAGCCTAAAATAGTTTTTTAAAATGTTTTCTTGTTTTCCTACCTTGTCAGGACATTCTGACGACTTGTCAGGACATTGTGGTCCTGATAAGGTAGGAAAACACACACACACACACACACACACACACACACACACACACACACACACACACTGCTCTCTTCAATTGCCATCCACACAGCTTAGGGTGTCATTCTAGCTTTGAGATCTTGTTTGAGGGTCAGAATGTGGGTCAAGGGTATGAACCGTGCAGGGAAGGGGTTTTGTTTTGAGGAATGTATTTGGATGTGTGAGACAGTTCAAGGAGAGAGAAGGCCAGGTTATCACCACAGATCTAGGAACAGATTACTCCATCCTAAATTTTAACCTTAACCATGAGAAGGATGAACAATATCTGACCCTGTGTCATCACCCTATGGCTTTGACTTTACATGCATTGATGTTTGTCAGCAAATTGAAGTCTAATTTATTTTCATATGAGGAAGTGAAGGACAGAGGAATCAGTGCCTCATATCAGACTGGAATAGATGGAAGTCTTTGCCTATTAACTATTACTGGAAGTGAATGGATGGATATGATTCTATAGTAACATTAGACATCCACCCACATATTGGTTAAAAACCCCAACAACCGTTTCAGATTCAAACATTCTGCAGCAACTGAGCAGATCGTCTGTGTCAGGAGGTAATATTGATTCTGAGCTCTCCCAATGGTTGTTTCCTTGGTTGACAGCTGGAGGAGGCCAATGACCTGCTGAGGGTGGAGTCAGACACGGCAGCGCGGCTGAGGAAGAGCCACACGGAGATGGCCAAGTCCATGAGCCAGCTGGAGGGGCTGACCAGCGAGCTGCAGGAGAAGAGCCGCTCGGCAGACGGGGGGAGGGCCCAGCTGGAGAAAGAGCTGCTGCAGCTGCAGAGCACCCTGGACTCTGAGAGGAGGAGCTACAGTAAGGGATCAGAGGAGATCCATGAGCTACAAGGTACCAGAACACGTCCCTGGCTACATTTCAATTCTCCACGCTTTAATCTTTATTCAGATCCCCATTAGCTGACAGCTACTCTTCCTGAGGTCTATACATACAACAACAAAAGTACAGCTAAGCATTCATGTAAGCATGGTCTTTTATATATATGTAGGGGGGTGCACAAGTGCACCAGAAAAGGAAAAGTGTGGCGAATTGGGACACTCAGTGGCTCACACCCAAAGACTGCACTCATTGTTCTATGAGTAAATATGACTTGGACATGACTCAGTGTTTGAGTAAATACACGGTCTGACCACAACCCTGCATTCACTTGGGCATGTGTTAGAACTAGAAGGGATGAACATGATTGCCTACACCATTTTAATTTGCTTTACAGTAATTCCTCACTCACTCTTAACTGTTTTTCAGTCTTGGCATGTTCAACTAACTTCAAATGATCTGAAGTGAACTGTCTCTCCCTCTTAACTATTTAAGAGACAGCTGGGGAATCTTAGCTTCAGTTCTAACCATTCTCGTTCATCACATTAGACGCGCCCAGGCACTGCCGATGCCCACAGAACTCACATCCGACGTATCTGTCCAACAGTCATGTTTTATCTGGAGAGGAGCGCTTTGAAGAGTCTTGGGGATGAATATATCTAATGGATTGTGTTGAAATAATATTGCTCTTAATTCAGACTGAATTCGAAGTCTACAGGCATCCATATTGAATAGAGTTTCGTTAGTCCACAAATATAGTTTTCCAAATCTGAAAGCTATGCATTATGGTGTTGTCAACATGGGTTTAGCATGTTGCACAAACCACTGTTTTGAAGGTGACTCTTTGTTTCTCTCTCTCTCTCTCTCTGTGTCTGTAGCGCGAATGATGGGTCTTCAACAGGACAATAAGAACTTGAAGCTCAGCCTGTCTAAAGTGGAGACGGAACGCAAGCAGGCCCAGGAGAGGAGCAACAACCTGGAGAAGGTTTGGGCCCTCTAAGTCTCTCCACGTCACTCACATACCGTGCTTTATAAGGCTAACACAAACCCTGTCATTTGTGATGTCCACTTATTGTGAGTAGTGGTCCAAATGGAAGTATCAAAGACAAAACAGATGTACTCTATCAACACATCTTCTTTGTTGCGATAACCACATGTATATCTAACTGGTATTTTAGTCCCATTACACCCAGTCTTAAGAGCCCCTCTACCATAGAGATCAGCAGAATGAATGTTTTACTGGTCATTTTTACACATGCTGCCAGGGTGCCAATTTCCATTCTAGGGATTCTATATGTAATTCTACGCTTTCTACCAACAGGATAAGAACAACCTGGAGATCGACCTGAACTACAAGTTAAAGACACTGCAGCAGCGTCTGGACCAGGAGCACACAGAACACAGGGTGACGCGGGCCCAGCTCACTGACAAATACGAGTCCATTGAGGAGGCCAAGTCAGCCGCCATGCATGGTATATCTGGGCCCATGTTAGAGCATGCCCTACCCACCACTACTGTCTGTCTCTCCCTCATTGTCTGCCTCTCCCTCGTTCTGTCTGCTCTCCTCCTCTCCCTCTTTCTGTGTCCCCCTCTATCTCTGCCCCTCTTTCTCACCTGCACCATTCATACTCAGGGGGACACTGGACGGATGGGGAGGAATTCAGGGAGTGGACTCCGCTCCACTCCATGTGGCATGTCCAGACGTTACCTCCCTACATATTAACAGCTGGACACAATCCCACCTTCCAAGTTTTTGACTAGCACCGTTTGAAGCAACATTTACTTGTCTTCCAGACATTTGCCTATACGCAGACTACACGCTGTGCATAGGGCCCTGCGGTTGCTAGGGAGCCCCGACCCCGTATTGTTGAGTTAGAATAGTAGAATACACATCGGGCAATTTAGAAATGTTGTAGTGCATCAGTAGTTTTCCACTTGTCAGTCACTCAATTAGCCCATATCAGCAAATATTATTTTATATTGCTAGGTAAAGTAGTCTAGTCAGTGATCTAAACCTAGTAGTAATCACCAAATTACCATCGGGGCATGCAGTACTTGTGCCCAGGGGGCCCTCATTTAATTTTGTTAGTCACTCTCACTCATATGAACATGGCATACGTCATGGCAAAATATGTAGAACTGCAGTAAATAAGCTTTAAAACAAAGTTTCACCACCCCATGGCAAAATGTGTAGAATTGCAGGAAATGTACTTTAAAACTACAAAACAAATGGTCCACTGCCAAGAGGGGGTGACACTAAAATGTTTTGCCTGTGTGGTGGTTGGGTAATTTCAAATGACTGAGCACAAATTTCCTATTAAATCTGTCAGTGAGGTTCTTCCATTGAATGATGATGGATAGTTGCAACTGAGTGATATCTCTTTCCCTCCTTCTGTCCCTCCAGCGGTGCAGCACAAGGTGTCTGAGGAGAGCGGGGCGCGGATGCGAGCGGAGAGCAGGGTGGTGGAGGTAGAGAAGCAGTGCTCCATGCTGGAGTTTGACCTCAAGCAGTCGGTGCAGAAGATGGAGCAGCTGATGAAGCAGAAGGAGAGGCTTGAGGACGAGGTGAGCACCAGCACCACTCAACACCATCACCCCAGCATCGACTCACCCTGTCTGGGGTGGAGGTCCATGGGCACTGGCCCTAAAAATGTTTAGCCACTTTTCTGGATATCCTACAACTACCCCCCTCTTCAAAAAAGTCACGTTAAACATGAGTCGATACTAATGAGGCTTTCGCAATAAGTAAAGTTTTCAACGTGCAGATCTCAATTTAGGATTTGGCCCTCCAGAAAAAACTGGATTTCCTGAGCAGAAATCTGGTATAACCCCAGCGTAGTTAGGACATACTGTGGTTCTCTTGTCCGAACATCCCTGGTTCTCCCCTGCAGGTGCAGGGTCTGCGGATCCATCTGGAGCAGGAGTCCAGTAAGAGGCTGCTAGCCCAGAACGAGCTCAAGAGCCGCTCCCAGGAGGCGGACCGGCTGAAGGGCTCGGAGAAGCAGCTGAAGCAGGAGATCAACACGGCACTAGAGAGCAAGCGCTCTCTCGAGTTCCAGCTAGCACAGCTCACCAAGTGAGAATACCTTCAAGTTGCCACATGTCGTCACAGCCCACCACAGTTTTAACTTGACCTAATCTCCTGTGTGGGGGTATATAGTTCAGTTTACCCCTAGTCACTGATACAAGGGTCAGATATATTTTCATCCCCCCCACCCTAATGGTTAAGTTTGGGATATGGGTTTTCCTAGATCTGTGTGTAACTTCTAGCTAAATCCTTGACAGGCTACGTTGAGTATCGTCTCAATGCGTGTACCTCCCTTCCAAATGAATGCAATACCTTCCAAACACACTTCTGACTCCATTGGCTAAACTCTATTCTGAAAGTCTGTAATAGTCTGTAGTTTTACATTCTTTCCTGCTGCTAGCTAATACTGCTTTGGGAGTCTATGTTAAATGGCCCTACAACTGGTCGTTATTCCAGTAAAAAGGCTCTTATTTCAGCTTAGACATTAACTGTGGCAAAGCTCCCCTGTGACAATGTTTACACCACAGGGTTAAGGATTAGCCAGAGTCGAGCTCCTCCCATTAGAATGACAGGACTGTTAATCCATCTGCTCTCTGACTACGGAGCGCTGCAGGGAGGGGTGGTGGTATGCCCGGGCTACATACAACCCTGGGACATACTGTATAGTGTAATTAAGTTAATAATCTATACACTAAAGTTTTGTCTGAAGTTTAAAGGCGTTTTGAGGATTTTACCAGAGTTTGAGTTTCCCCTTCAGCGCTGTTTGTTTTGAAAGGTTTCTTTAGCTACTGTATGCAATATGTTAACTATATGGTTTGTGTGTCCGTCTTCCAGGCAATACAGGGGCAACGAGGGACAGATGAGGGAACTTCAGGACCAGCTTGAGGCCGAACAGTATTTCTCAGTGAGTAGGGGCCATCTACCTCACTGTCCTATAACCCTGCTCAGTGGCTCACTGACTGATGCCATATCTCCTGTCTCTACCTCCAGACGCTTTATAAAACTCAGGTGAAGGAACTGAAGGAAGAGATCGAGGAGAGGAACCGGCAGGTCCAGGAAACTCATAAGAAGGTGCATGAGCTGCACAGCGAAAGGTAACAAATGGAAATGTGCGGCCGGTAGCCTAGCGCTTAAGAACGCTGGGCAAGTAACCAAAATGTCGCTGGTTGAAATTCCTGAGCCGACCAGGTGAAAAATATGTCTCTGCCCTTGAACAAGGCACTTAACCCCAATTGATCCTGTAAGTTGCTCTGGATAAGAGCATCTGCGAAGTAACTAAAAGGTGTAAGGTAATATCAGGCCTTTGTCAATATAGCAATAATCAGTGTTGTCAAAATATGAGGTGCAGCTTTTCTCGACCAGCCTACTTCCATATCAACACAGAGCGATTATGAATCCGTTTTTAATCCATGTTTGTCTGTCCTTCTTCCAGGGACTCCCTGTCAGCCCAGCTGGATCTGACAGTGACCAAGGCGGAGTCAGAACAGCTGGCCAGGGCGCTCCAGGAGGAGCAGTACTTTGAGCTGAGCCAGGAGAACAAAAAGGCCATGGCCAGACACAAGCAGGAGGGTTCCGAGAGGGATTCAACCATTGCACGGGTCAGCACCGCTTGCCTCAATACACACCTCTCCTACATTGTAAAATTCTTCAAAGTCAGGGAAAATACATCTGTCCAGGAATGTGTGCACAGCGGAAACAACAGCTTAGTATACTTCCAACTTTGTTCTATTTAATAATTACATTGTTTTTGTGTGTCTCAGGCAGCTGTGAACACCTACACTACCGGTCAAAAGTTTTAGAACACATACACATTCAAGAGTTTTTATTTTTACTATTTTCTACATTGTAGAATAATAGTGAAGACATCAAAACTATAAAATAACATATGGAATCATGTAGTAACCAAAAAAGTGTTAAACAAATCAAAATATATTTGAGATTTTTCTAATAGCCACCCTTTGCCTTGATGACAGCTCTGCACACGCTTGAGATTCTCTCAACCAGCTTAACCTGGAATGCTTTTCCAACAGTCTTGAAGGAGTTCCCACATGCTGAGCTCTTTTTGGCTACTTTCCCTTCACGCTGTGGTATGACTCATCCCAAACCATCTCAATTTGGTTGAGGTCTGGGGATTGTGAGGGCCAGGTCATCTGATGCAGCACTCCATCACCCTCCTTGGTCAAATAGCCCTTACACAGCCTGGAGGTGTGTTGGCTCATTGTCATGTTGAAAAACAAATGATAGTCACACTAAGCCCAAACCAGATGGGATGGCGTATCGCTGCAGAATGCTGTGGTAGCCATGCTGGTTAAGTGTGCCTTGAATTCTAAATGAATCACTGACCGTGTCACCAGCAAAGCACGCCGTAACACCACCTCCATGCTTTACGGTGGGAATACACATGCGGAGATCATCCGTTCACCCACAATGTGTCTCATAAAGACGCAGAAATCAGACCAAAGGACAGATTTCCACCGGTCTAATGTCCATTGCTTGTGTTTCTTGGCCCAGCAAGTCTCTTCTTATTGGTGTCCTTTAGTAGTGGTTTCTTTTCAGCAATTTGACCATTAAGGCCTGATTCCTGCAGTCTCCTCTGAACAGTTGATGTTGAGATGTATCTGTTACTTGAACTCTGTGAAGCATTTATTTGGGCTGCAATTTCTGAGGCTGGTAACTCTAATGAACTTATCCTCTGCAGCAGAGGTAACGATGGGTCTTCCATTCCTGTGGCGGTCCTCATGAGAGCCAGTTTCATGGTGCTTGGTTTTTGTGACTGCACTTGAAGAAACTTTCAAAGTTCTTGAAATGTTCTGTATTGACTGACCTTCATGTCATAAAGTAATGATGGACTGTCATTTCTCTTTGCTTATTTGAGCTTTGCTGAGCAACTGATTGGCTCAAACGCATTAAGAAGGAAAGAAATTCCACAAATTAACGTTTACCAAGGCACACCTGTTAATTGAAATGCATTCCAGGTGACTACCTCATGAAGCTTTGCAAGAGAATGCCAACAGTGTGCAAAGCTGTCATCAAGGCAAAGGGTGGCGATTTAAAGAATCTCAAATATAAAATATATTTTATAACACTAACACTTTTTTGGTTACTACATGATTCCATATGTGTTATTTCATAGTTTTGATGTCTTCACTATTATTCTGCAATGTAAAAATAAGGAGAAACCCTTGAATGATTAGGTTTTCTAAAACTTTTGACCGGTAGTCTACATTTTTAAACCTCTGAATGTCTCTCTTCTTGTCCTCCCCAGCTTGAGGAATCCAACAAAACCCTGACCAAAGACGTGGAGAACCTCAGCAAGGAGAAGGCCGAGCTGGACCACAAGCTTCGCACTCAGGAGGAAGGTAATGTCAAGACACCATTTTCATAACTTGGTCTAATTAGTATATTCTGTGCTTAATCTGTTACAATCTAGGCCTATGGGTAATGTCTTCATAGGCACTTATGTCCCCTCTGTCAGTTAGATCCCTGTAAGACTGTCTGGTTTCCTCTCGCTTTCTGTCCCCTTCTCTGCAGAGTATGACTCCCAGAAAGAGGAGATTATAAACACAATCAAGGCCAGCTATGAGAAGGTTCTCAGCACAGAGCGCACGCTCAAGACTCAGGTAAAGACACTTCAACCTTTGACTGTTTACATAACATTACACCAATAGTTATGAGCTACTTTGGCCTCATATTTATACCTCAAACACAACCCCATAGTTTTTTCCATTCAACGTTTTTACACCTCAACCCATTGCCCTACTTTATTAAACCTCAACCTTACCTCACAGTTTGCCCAATTTTATTAAACCTAAACCACAACCTTCCCTCAACGTGTTGCCCCATTTTGTTAAACATAAACCTCAACCGATTGCCTCCATTTGATCCCTCCCTCAACCTTGTCTCTCTCTCCAGGCGGTGAACAAACTGGCAGAGATCATGAACAGGAAGGACATGAAGCTTGACACCAAGAAGAAGGGGAGCACGACCGACCTGAGGAAGAAGGAGAAGGAGAACCGCAAGCTGCAGGTGGATCTCAACCAGGAGAAGGACAAGTTCAACCACATGGCCATCAAGTACCAGAAGGAGCTCAGCGAGATGCAGGCGGTCAGTAATAATGCATTATACAGTCAGTCAGTTTCTGTCAATTTGACAGTAGGGTCAAATTGGTCTCAATCATTTGACGACGATCCTTTGAACCTTTTAATTAACAGTATTCTTTCAAATCAAACAAAAAAAGCAAGACGGACAAGTATGACCACAATAGGACAATTAGGAAGATTTAGTCAAATCCATTCCTAATTTAGAACAGAGTTAAACTCTATAGTGAAAGGCAGCAACGCATCCCCCCCTTGAAGCTGCAGTGCTTCTGATCTACCCTAAATGAACTGCGTATTCTGCTTGCCTCTCTCCTCTACAACAGCAACTGTCGGAGGAGTGCACGTACCGCAACGAGCTGCAGATGCAGCTGGACAGCAAGGAGAGTGACATTGAGCAGCTCAGGGAGAAGCTCAACGACCTGCAGCTGCGCATGGACAACTCCAGCGTCATCAGCCTGCAGACGGATGAAACAGACAGCAACATCGCTGGTAAGGTCACCGCGGGATCAACTAACAAAAGGCGGCTGTGTCAATGTACCGGCTAGGCCAAAGATGCTCAATCCTGCTTCGGACAAGCCACACACACACACACGACTCAGCTAATGAAGGTGTGATGGTACTAAGCTAGGACAAATCTACTGTATGAAGGCTCTCCAGGAGCAGGAGTTTGGATCACTGAACTTGATGTTTGGTCCATCAGGCCAGCTTTAATTGTCCAACAATCACCCGGGCATGATTTAAAATCGATTAATTCAATCCCAGCCATTTCAAGTAATTGTATTTTATTAGGATCTCTTTTAGTCCTCATTTGGACTAATCTTTTAACTTTAATATACAATTTACAATATAATATCTAATGAATATATAATTGAGTGTTTGAGTTCTGACAGTATGGCTCTGAAGCAGTAAAGTAAGTATAGAAGAATGCTTATTTTCGTCTTTCTCGACCCACCTGTTTCAAGTGTCAGTTAGTAGACCTAACGATGTTTACTGTACATGGAATTCCTGAATGTGTCTGTGGTTAAAGTCCTCTCTCATCTCTTATTCCCCATGTCCATTTGGTTCTCCTTGCTCTCCTCCTTACCTTTGCATCTTCTATCCTTTTCTTTCTGTGAGTAACTCGGAGTTGGGGGACCCTCATTGTGCCTGGCCCGTGCTACTTTGTCTTTTGCCTTGTATTTTTTGGGGGGCATTTTTGGGGCATTTTCTTCTCTTTTTGTGGTGAAAAGGATATCCCTCTTGTATGTTCTCAACAACACTTTTTTGAAAGGCCATTCTGAGTGACAAAGGGAACAGTTAAAAGACCAGAAAACGGGGCTTTAATTAAGCTATTTTAATTTTTTTAACCAAATGTGCTAGGCTGGGGGCATTTTCATTTACTAACCGTGAATCATCATTCACATAAGCCGTTTGTAGGGGGAAATATCCAATTACAGTATAGAACTTCATCTAACATTATTTCAGTACAAATGCTGACTTGACTGTACCATATCAATTAGCCTTCTGTAGGTTATCAGTTTCATTGTCAGCTGTACATTTATTTTTTAGCAGGACAAGCTATCATACAATCTGAATGACTCCTAAAGTAAAGTGACTACATGAGAGGTTAGCTACTGTAACACTAGACAACAACACTGTAGTTTAACCCATCACTCTGAGCACCTTTCAAAACGTGTCTAGAGACCATGAACCAAACCCTTCCTTTTTGGTTTCCTGTCCCTTGTTTTTCAAACAAACACTCACTGTTTTTTAAGTTTTGTTTTGTTGGCATGATCACCTCAGAACAGAAGCAATGTCTTTTCAGAACCAAGGAAATCTCCCACACTTGAAGTGAAGCTTTTGATCAATTCATTCTTCTTTTGTAGCTTGTTGTGCCGAAGCATGCTCTTTATGTTATTGTTACCAACTAAACCTAATGGAAAGATACACTACATGACCAAAAGTATGTGGACACCTGCTCGTCGAACATCTCAAACCAAAATCATGGGCATTAATATGGAGTGGGTCCCCCCCTTTGCTGCTACAACAGCCTCCACTTTTCTGGGAAGGCTTTCCACTAGAACATTGCTGAGGGGACTTGCTTCCATTCAGCCACAAGAGCATTAGTGAGGTTGGGCACTGATGTTGGGTGATTAGGCCTGGCTCGCAGTCGGCATTCCAATTCATCCCAAAGGTGTTCAATTGGGTTGAGGTCAGGGCTCTGTCCAGGCCAGTCAAGTTCTTCTACACCGATTTTTGACAAACCATTTCTGTACGAACCTTGCTTTGTCCATGGGGGCATTGTCATGCTGAAACCGGAAAGGGCCTTCCCCAAACTGTTGCCACAAAGTTGTAAGCACAGAATCGTCTAGAATGTCATTGTATGCTGTAGCATTAATAATTCCCTTCACTGGAACTAATGGGCCTAGCCCGAACCATGAAAACAGAAAGACCATTATTTCTCCTCCACCAAACTTTAGAGTTGGAAGTATGCATTCGGGCAGGTAGCATTCTCATGGCATCCACCAAACCCAGATTCATCTGTTGGACTGCCAGATGGTGAAGCGTGATTCATCACTCCAGAGAACGCATTTCCACGCCTCAAGAGTCCGGCGAGCTTCACACCACTCCAGCCATCGCTTGCCATAGGGCATGGTGATCTTAGGCTTGTGTGCGGCTGCTCAACCTATTTCATGAAGCTCCCGGCGAGCAGTTCTTGTGCTGACTTTTGTGCTTCCAGAGGCAGTTTGGAACGCAGTAGTGAGTGTTACAACTGAGGACAGACAATTCTTACGCAGTACGTGCTTCAGCTTGTGTGGCCTACCCCTTCGCGGCTGAGCCATTGTTGCTCCTAGACGTTTCCACTTCACAAAAACAGCACCGTACAGTTGACCAGGGCAGAAGTTTGGCGAACTGACTTGTTGGAAAGGTGGCATCCTATGACGGTGCCACGTTGAAAGTCACTGAGCTCTTCAGTAAAGCCATTCTTCTGCCAATGTTTGTCTATGGAGATTGCATTGCAGTGTGTTTGATTTTATACACCTGTCAGCAACGGGTGTGGCTGAAATAACCAAATCCACTCATTTGAACAGGTGTCCACATACTTTTGTATATATAGTGTATCTTCAATGATATAGGCTACAGGCTCTGTCCTCTGTGACGGTAGACCGAGGCATCAGAAGCTCCATGTTGGACAGCACCTTTCAATTTGAATTGGCTAGTGATTCTAATTATATCGATAGGATGTCCATATTCTGTCAGCCATTGGCTGAATAGAACATTATTTTACAACACATCTATCTAACCTCTTCCTCATGGAGTAGAATCTACTCCTTGATATTGAACTTGCTGGATAAATAACATGGATGTTACATGCTTTCTGTATATCCCTTTAATGCTCCCTTGTGCATGGGTTCTAAAACTACTGAGCTTGAATTAGCAGCATGGGATATTTAACTCCTGCCTGTCACATAATACAGTTTTTTTAAAGTGTAACCTGGGCATAGCGATACTCAGTAAGTTGAACTTGAAACTTCTAAGGTAGTATGGCTCAGCCTTGTCACGTGACTTTTCTGTTCTTCCCCCAGTTAAGTTTGAATTTGATCACTGTATGGCTTTTTGGGGACAGTGTTACACAGGCTTGGTTTTCATTTGTGTCTATCTTGTGTCTCTATGTAGAATCCAGACTGGAAGGTTGGCTGTCCATTCCTAATAAACCTAATATCAAACGATATGGCTGGAAGAAGCAGGTAAGTCACCTGGAAGCTTTGCATCAATTTACTGACATGCAACATATATTTATTCATATTAAATGGCACAGTACGGGTTGTGCTCATGGTGCTGCCTAGTGCCTACTTCTTATGGCCACCACGATTCTTCCTAACATTATTTCTTGATTCTATTTTTCTTTAGTATGTGGTGGTGAGCAGCAAGAAGATTCTGTTCTACAACGATGAACAGGACAAAGAACAGTCCAACCCCTCCATGGTACTAGATATCGAGTAAGTATGCTTGTTTTATGATTTTGGATTTAATTGTAGTTCAATTTACACTAGAACTGTGTTTTGGGGACAAAATATCAGTCTTAGTAGTTTTTATGATAATTATTGCTTAATCATAAAATAGATCATGTAACAGTTTGTCTGAGACGGTGTATTCTGGTACCCAATCAGTCATTGCTTGTTGTCTGCAGCAAACTGTTCCACGTGCGTCCAGTTACCCAGGGTGATGTGTACCGAGCAGAGACGGAGGAGATCCCAAGGATATTCCAGGTAGGAAGGAACCTTCTGACCTGACCAATCAACTTTCTAACCCATTGTCTTACGTGGGATAGCACGACGGCCGTCTGCACTGATGGTTCATGGCAACGCGGTCGTGTTAGAATGACCCAGAGGCCTTCTGACCTAAACCAATCAGCTTAACCAGCTCAGTCTTTTTAGTTCTTCAGTCGCCTTACTTGCCCATTCTCAAACGGATGATTACAATCCCATTTTAGATTTTGACAGCTGTCTTGAGTGGACTCTAGTCTACATGCACAATTAGTTATTAAGCAGACGCCTTTTCCCCCCCTAGAGAGACTTTCAATGAGCGCTTAAACTTTTCAATGTGTGTTTCAGTAGTATACAATCCTTTTCTTTAACGACTCAGACGCAAAGGATTTACTGCTGATTTACTGCAAATCCCCGTTATTCGCATCAAGAAGAGATGCCGATACAGGGGAGGTGTGGGTGTCTTGTGAGAATTAGTCGGCGAGTGGGAAACCCGCCTCTACCATCTGTCCTATTGGCCAACTTGCAATCATTGGAGAATAAATTGGATGAGCTCCGTTCGAGACTATCCTACCAACGGGACATTAAAAACTATAATAACTTAAGTTTCATCGAGTCGTGGCTGAACCACGACATGGATAATATACAGTTGGCTAGGTTTTCCGTGCATCAGCAAGACAGAACTGCTACCTCCGGTAAGCCAAGGGATGGAGGTATGTGTCTATTTGTCAATAACAGCTGGTGCGCAAAATCAATTATTAAGGAGGTCTCCAAATTTTGATCGCCTGAGATAGATATCTCATAAGCTGTAGACCACACTATTTACTAAGAGTTATCTATATTTTTCGTAGCTGTCTATTTACCACCACAAACTGATGCTGGCACTAAGACCGCACTCAATAAGCTGTATAAAGCCATAAGCAAACAATAAAATGCTCATCCAGAGGCGGCGCTCCTAGTGCAGTGAAACTTTAATCCATTTTACCGAATTTCTACCAGCATGTCACGTGACAAAAATAAAAACTCTAGACCTTCTTTACTCAACACACAGAGATGCATACAAAGCTCTCCCTCGCCCTATATTTGGCAAATGTGACCATAATTCTATCCTTCAGACTGGAATATGTTCTGGGATTCATCCGATGGCATTGAGGAGTTAACCACCTCTGTCACCGGCTTCATCAATAAGTGCATCAACAAAGTCGTCCCCACAGTGACTGTACGTACCCCAACTAGAAGCCATGGATCACAGGCAACATCCGCACTGAGCTAAAGGCTAGAGCTGCCACTTTCAAGGAGCAGGACTCTAAACTGGATGCTTATAAGAAATCCTGCTATGCCTTCCGAACCATCAAATAGGCAAAGTGTCAATACAGGAATAAGATTGAATCCTACTACACCGGCTCAGACACTCGTCGGATGTGGCAGGGCTTGCAAACTATTAGACTACAAAGGGAAGCCCAGCCGCGAGCTGCCCAGTGACACGAACCTACCAGATGAGCTAAATTACTTCTATGCGCGCTTTGAGGCAAGCAACACTGAAGCATGCATGAGAGCAACAGCTGTTCCGGCTGTGTCATCACGCGCTCCATAGCTAATGTGAGTAAGACCTTTTAAACAGGTCAACATTAACAAGGCCACAGGGCCAGACGGATTACCAGGACGTGTACTCCGAGCATGCGCTGTCCAATTGGCATGTGTCTTCACTGACATTTTCAACCTGTACCTGACCGAGTCTGTAATGCCTACATGTTTCAAGGAGACCACCATAGTCCCTGTGCCCAAGAACACCAAGGTAACCTGCCTAAATGACTACTGACCCGTAGGACTCACGTCTGTAGCCATGAAGTGCTTTGAAAGGCTAGTCATGGCTCACATCAACACCTTTATCCCAGAAACCCTAGACCCACTCCAATTTGCATACCTCCCCAACAGATCCACGTATGAAGCAATCTCTATTGCTCTCCACGCTGCCCTTTCCCACCTCGACAAAAGGAACACCTATGTGAGAATGCTATTCATTGACTTTAGCTCAGCGTTCAACATCAAAGTGCCCTCAAAGCTAAGCTAAGGACCCTGGGACTAAACACCTCCCTCTGCAACTGGATCCTGGACTTCCTGACGGGCAGGCAACAACACTTCTGCCATGCTGATCCTCAACATGGGGGCTCATCAGGGGTGCGTGCTTAGTCTCTTCCTGTACTCCCTGTTCACCAATGACTGCGTGGCCAAGCACGTCTCTAACACCATCATTAAGTTTACCGACGACACAACGGTGGTAGGCCTATTGGGAGGAGGTCAGAGACCTGGCAGTGTGGTGCCAGGACAACAACCTCTCCCTCAACGGGATCAAGACAAAGGAGATGATTGTGGACTACAGGAAAAGGAGGGCCGAGCACACCCCCATTCTCATTGACGGGGCTGTAGTGGAGCAGGTTGAGAGCTTCAAGTTCCCTTGTGTCCACATCACCAACGAACTGTCATGGTCCAAACACAGCAATACAGTCGTGAAGAGGGCATCTATTCCCCCTCAGGAGACTGAAAAGACGGCATGGATCTTCAAAAAGTTCTACAGCTGCACCATCGAGAGCATCCTGACTGGTTGCATCACTGCCTGGTATGACTCGGCCTCTGACCGCAAGGCGCTACAGAGGGTAGTGCGTACAGCCCAGTACATCACTAGGGCCAAGGACCATCCAGGACCTCTATACTGGGCAGTGTCAGAGGAAGGCCCAAAAAATTGTCAGACTCCAGCTACACTGTTCTCTTTGCTACCGCACGGCAAGGGGTACCTGAGTGGCAAGTCTAGGTCCAAAAGGCTTCTTAAGTTTCTACTCCCAAGCCATAAGACTGCTGAATAGCTAATCAAATGGCTACCCGGACTATTTGCGTTGACCCCCCCCCCTTTATACTGCTACTGGTTTCTTATCTGTGCATACCCTACCTACACATACATATTGCCTCATTTACATGACTAACCTGTTCCCTCGCACATTGACTTGGTATGGATACCCCCTGAATATAGCCTCGTTGTAAAAACATTGTTTAATAGAGACTCAACCTCTGATTCTCTCGTGTCCCCTCTTCAGATCCTGTATGCCAACGAGGGGGAGTGCAGGAAGGAGGCGGACATGGAGACTGTCTCGCAAGGGGACAAGACCAACTGTCTGCCCCACAAAGGTCACGAGTTCATCCCCACGCTCTACCACTTCCCTTCCAACTGCGAAGCCTGCTCCAAGCCCTTGTGGAACGTCTTCAAGCCTCCACACGCCTTGGAGTGCCGCCGCTGCCACGTCAAGTGCCACAGGGACCACCTCGACAAGAAGGAGGACGTCATCGCCCCCTGCAAAGGTACGGTAATAGAGGTTAGGTTAGACTGACGAGACCTGATTCTGTGTTGTAAGGGGGAAAAAATATACTTTTAGGCCCAATACAGCCATTTTTATATATCAAATAATTTCTGGGTAACGATTAAAGGAAAGTTCCACCCAAAAATGATTTTTTGGTATTTGTTTCATTGGTCCATTGTTGATATAGTCTCAAAATGTTTTGCATGTCAGCAATCAAGTTTTCAAGATGTATTTTGAAAGAACACACAATTTAATAATATAACTTGATTTTGGATTTTGTTGACTGGCAAGTGTTGGGTTAAAGGGGATATTAACTTCCACCTCCTTATGGATGTCGAGACATCTTGAGTTTGTGTTTTCAATTTTCTACCTGGTTTTGTCTCCTCCAACAGTGAACTACGATGTGACCTCTGCCCGGGACATGCTCCTGCTGGCCTTGACCCAAGACGAGCAGAAGAAATGGATCGGCCACCTGGGCAAGAAGATCCCCAAAACACCGCCCTCCTCCTTCCTGAGGGCGTCGCCCCGCACCCTGTCCACCCGCTCCGGAACCAACCAGTCCTTTCGCAAGAACCCCAAAAGCATAACGGGCAAGCCAAGGTAACCTTACACACATACGCTCTCTGGGCCTGAAATGGCATCATATTCCTTATATAGTGCACTACTTCAGTCATGAGCACCATATTCCTTATGTAGTGCACTACTTTTGATCAACAGTGTGCTATATAGAGCATAGGGTGCCATTTCGGACACCACCTCTGATTGTCCCACGAAGCAGCCCTTTCAACCTAAAAGATGTTCTTTAGTTTTCTTATATCCTCTGGTAGGGCCTGAGCGGACACACTTGTTTTCTATTACTTGATGCTTGTTTTGAACAATACAGAACATTAAGGAATTGTAGGCTTCTATTCTGGGGAGTTAAGAGAGTGTGTGCTAAGGTCCAGAAGTCCTCTGTTCATCCCTGCTGCTGGACTGTCTGTTTCGGTTTTGTCTTGCAGTCCGGTCAGTCACGTGACTTGCTATTTGTCTTCTACTGCCCTTTGTGACTGTAACAGGTCGCAGTCTCATTCTGCTACCACAGCCTCCAGCCTCCAAGCAACAGACACAACATCCAGCACTTGTTGACAACAACAACTCCTCCACACCAAATTTACAGAAGTCTTAACTTTTTAGACCATCTCCTTCCTGTTTTGGCCTGACTATTTATTTATTATTAACTGACTGCGTTGATGGTGTATATAACATCAGTGGAACTGTCCTCCTTTGTGGTTCTTTCTCGTTTGACTTGGGGAACTCTTTCTATTTAATTTGACACTAAAGCGTTGTTGGTTGGTTTCATTGACTAACTCTTAGCCCTCTATGCAACCTTTTCTGAAGCAGGTGCCCCATATATGGGTTGTTGCATTTCTCTCTAGCAAGAATTATGCCAGAGGCCATCAAAGGCATAATGAAGTTGCAGTTACTATGTTTTTAAATCCATTTTTCTATGTAATATATTAATATCTATCGGGGGTACTAACCAAGTGTCAAATGTCTTACACTCTTTTACTGGACACCTGTTTTCTCTTCTTTCTTCCAGCTAACCATCTGAACGTTTGGATTCTATTGGGACTTTGTATTTTTTCTTATCTCCTCCATTATCCCTCACGTTAAAGGAGAATCCCTATTTTATGTAACAGTAAATTAAAGCAATCTGACCAGGGCCGGAAATTGGGACAATTATCTGACACAAGGATTCAGGGACATTGAGAAGGCCTGCTATTTCCCTCACCCCCTCCTCCCCTATCCTCACCCCGGAGCCTCAACTAAGACTTCCTCACCCAGCCACCGCATACTTGCAACTCTTCGTTTCTTCCAGAAGATGGCGTGGGCGACTTGGAACCTGAATGGAAGATGGAGAACAATAGAAAAAGGCTCATGGTATGCAGTGGGTAGTACTTATTCCATATCAGTCATGTGAAGGGATTCCGGTTGAATGAATGACTGCGGGTTTTTCTGGGGCTCTTGCATGTCAACATGGAGGTATTGTAGTACAGGGATTGGCTTAACTATGCGGTGAATGGGTACATCTCGGGGATACGGAAATGTGGTTGTTTTTTCTTCCCTTGTCAGTAACTCTGTTTCCTTCAAAATGTACTTTGATGCCTTTGACTGGTGGCCTTTATGCTTCTATCCCCTATTACTCTGCACATCAGTTATATCAGGGGTCGGTTGGGTCGGAGTATGTATTGGGAAGTGAGTATTAGATGTTTTTGAGTATTGAGTGAGGAGCATGCAAGATCATAATTTAAATCTATGCATTATTATTTTTATTATAATTATTGCTCCAAGCCATAAGGAAATTCCATTGTAATGGCATATAGGAGACTTAAAAACTATAGTTTTTTTTGTTCTGTGTTCATTGGGTACATTGTTTTCTGTAATATTGTTTTTTTTTCTTGTATTTTTTGTATGTATTGCCTTAAATTGACTCATAGATAAATGGTTCAAAAGGAAAACATTAAGTTAACAAATGTAAAACTGCACTGTTTGAATTGTAAATTATTTGTAGAAAACTAAACAGGTGTAGCATTTGGCCCACCTAGTGCCTTAACGTTTGGATAACAATTTTACTGCCATATCTGTTTGTGTTTATCTCCAAAAACAAGACCAATCTTAACTCTTCCATCAATCTTTTTAAAATATCTGCCACACTGGTTTTATCAGAACGTTCCGTCTGGTTTGGGTATATTGAATGCCTCTTTATAGACTCATTGCAATAGTTTAATGTGTCAACACAAAGTTCCCAGAGTCCAGTATGTATCTCACGAAAGTTTCTGGATGGTGTACCTTGTTAAAGATTTTGTTATATTAATATGGTATCGTTTCAAGCAAACCCCACTCAGTGTACAATATTAGAAATAAAATAAGGATCATGAATACCTCAATTATTCTAAATGTTTTTTAAAAACTTTGTTCAGTAAAAAGAGAAAAGCACTGGAACTAAGATCTACTCTATTTTGTCTTGGATGAATCGCATGTTTAATTGCAATGGAGGCCGCACTGATGGATAGGTGTCAATAAACATATCTTTATCATCTACGCACTTCACTTTTGTTATGTATGTAGGCTGAGATTGATTTTGATATACTACTCTTTATTCTGAGCAACTGCATATAGACTTACTGCTAACAAAGTAATTTACCAATCCAAGTGCTGTGATTGTAGCTAGTGTTTCAATGGTTAGGCTAGTGATTTTAGGCTAGTGATTTTTGATTTGCTCCTTTTACAGTAATTGGGCTACTTTTAACAGATCATGATTAATAAGTGTCATCAAGACAGTCAACCTTTTTGGAGACAGATGCAGTATTTGGTAAAAACATTTTAATAGATTTTTTAATTAAGTGGATATAAAAAAATATATTTAAAGTACTTTTACAAATGCATTTGTTGAAATTCTACTGTGATCAGGGGCCCACTCTGATCATGCTAAATGGCTTTTCTTATTATTTATTACTTAATATGGTGTTTCTTGATGTGGGCGTTCCTTGATATCAGAGAACGCCCATTGGTGACTGCCATTGGTCAATTCTGGAGTTATGAGACTGGTGTTTATTTGTCACATATTTGTTTACATAGATTAGGATAAATTAACGTGGCATCTTGGGCAATGCTACAGTTGTACCCGATGCGAAAGAAACGGCCACGGACAAATGGCGAGCATCAATGGGTGTAACTTCACATCAAGAAACGCCATTGTCAGTAAACGCCCCTAATTGCATCTGCAATTACACCCTTCTCCCTCACATGTTGGGCTGTCCAGGCTGGATAGCTGCAGGCAGAGCGCATCGATACATTTCCAGCGTACACTGCCGTGCAGTTGCAGCGTCATTGTGCAAACTGTTTGAATGAATTTCGGTGTAGCTACTAGCTAGCTAGACAGAACTATATCGTAGCCAACTACACCCGACAGCGAATTCGCGCCCCGGTGACTGGAGTTTGAGATTAGCAAACAAAACTGCCTAAAAGATGACCGTGTTTACAGGTAAGCTAATGCTATAAAGTAAACACTTACAATGATGACCCTTTTTCTGAACTATTTATACACGTGTTTCAATGATCACTATTGGACCGCTATCTAGCAAGCTAACTAGCTAAAGTGTTAGCTAGTCATCATAGGCCGTAAAGTAAATCAGTGGAGTCACCAACTAGCGAGCTGCCCGACAAAAATAACAGATTCGAGAGTGTTCTCTCTGATTTAAGAAAATATGACATGACAAACGAACTATCTGTTAAGTAACCTAGATACTTGTTGGTGTTGTTGACAACTAGTTAAGTAATTTGTCTAACTAGCTAGCTACTTAGCTTTATGTTGTGCTAACGGCACTAGTTAACTTCCTGCAGTCACGTCAATATTTAGCTAGCTAGCCTGCTAACTGTTAAGCTAGCCAGAAAATTAACTGTCTTACACTGTACGCAAAGAGCCTAACGTTACTGTATGAAAATTGTGCTGCAACGTTACATCTGGCCCAATTAAACTAGCTAAGTAGCCAGTCTAACACTCGCCAATTTGTTACCGCTAAATTAGTGTGTTTTGTGATTATTTTGCTAACTTGCTAGCTAGGTAGCTAACGTTAGTTAGCCATTGAATATAGGTAGCATGTTACTTAAGTCATTTTACTATCTCTTTTATGCTATCTTCCTAGTCGGCACAGTAGTAGCCGCAGTTTTTCGCTTGCTTCTAGCTAACAGGTGATCAAGACTTAATAACCAAAACATTCGACTCTTATTTAAAGCCATCCTCTGCAGCACAGGTTATCACTGTAAAATATGATTGTGCTGTGTCATTCATGACAAGACACGATGCATCAGAGATGCCTTCCACTCCCTGCTGGTTAGTAATAACAAATACCTGTTTGTTTTTTTGTTTTTTTCTCAGTGAATGTGAAATGGGGGAAAGAGAAGTTTGATGCAATAGAGCTGAACACAGAAGAACCTCCCATGGTCTTCAAGGCTCAGCTCTTTGCCTTGACTGGGGTACAACCAGAGAGACAGAAGGTTATGGTCAAGGGAGGCACACTTAAGGTAAAGTTGTCTCATTTTAGTTAATCAATGAATGTCATCACTTGGACCACGGATGATCAATACATTATTTCCAAAGATACCTAATCATTTGTATGTCTTTTTTAGGACGATGACTGGGGAAACATCAAATTAAAGAATGTAAGTATAGCCTAAGAGTTGTCATGTTACTTCTGTCGATATTGTGGAAAGTAGACTGATATATTGGCACATTTCATTGTAATTTAGTGGACCTGTTTTGGGGTAGTGTTAAGATTATCAAGCCTAATGCTGCAGGGTGATCTATTTTGTTCTTTGATTACCATCAACAGATATCCTATGGTACACAATGTGACATGCGATACTCTTCTTCCTCTCTCCACCCTCTCTCCGTCATTCCCCCTCTGTCCTAGGGGATGACTCTGTTGATGATGGGCTCAGCGGAGGCCCTGCCCGAGGAGCCTGCAGTCAGGCCCATGTTTGTAGAGGACATGACTGAGGACCAGCTGGCCTCAGCTGTGAGTTAATGTTTACTCGTTGGATGTCTGTTTGTTTAAAGGGAATGGATGCTGGCTGGGTTTGCCAGTGCAGACAGTAAGAGAAACTAACCCCATTTTGCTTGTTGTCTGTGTAGATGGAGATGCCTTGTGGACTGACCAACCTGGGAAACACCTGCTATATGAACGCTACAGTGCAGTGTCTTCGCTCCGTGCCAGAGCTCAAAGGAGCCCTCAGAAGGTGGGCTCATGATTTTTGCATTAATGCCACTCTGTGATGATGCAAGCAACTTGTCAGTGATCTAATCTATAGTGATGATGCAATATGATTCTTATTAATTTGATATCTATATACAGCTGACAATTATATCACATGTATTGTTTGTCTTAAAGACAAGGCTTTCAGGCTCTTCAACATGATATCGTCTTGTTTTGATTGCTACCTTGCCATGAGCAGGTGACTAGGGTGTGCCTATAAGATTAGACAATAGACTGTTTTTGTTCTTAGATGTGTTTTATGGCTTTGATCTTATTTATGAGCCCTCTGTCTCCACCTACAGGTACGCAGGTGCTCTGGGGTCCTCAGGGGCCAACGCATCATCCCAGTACATCACAGCAGGTCAGTGCCTGGCATTTGTATCTGTTGGATTTATATTTTTTTAATCTTTGGTTCTCTGCCAGTGTAGACGTGGTAATGGTATGACTCAGTGAGTCATAGCCATAGAGATCCTATTACTAAGTATTCTAATTCCTAATTCTATGGTCAGAGCACAGTGCTGCCAATACCCGCATTGTGTGGTGTACTATAAACTGTAAGTGGCTTTGGGTAAAGGGTCAGCTAAATGTCCATGTTCTAACTGTTAAACAACCGTTTGTATTCCCTTCCTCAGCCCTCCGTGACCTCTACGAGACCATGGACGAAACTTCCTCTAGCATACCCCCAATCATCCTGCTGCAGTTCCTGCACATGGCTTTCCCCCAGTTCGCTGAGAAGGGAGACCAGGGACAGTACCTTCAGCAGGTGAGACCGGGGCCCCTGGCTTGCACCAGTCACTCACTCATCACCAGAAGATGCTACTTTGCTAATACTGCTTGGTACTACTCAGTAACACACATCTAGACTGAACCACATTGATTGCTCAGTTTCAAGTAGCCCAAGAGGACATTTGAATAATTGTGCATACAGAATGTGGTCTGAAGAGTGGAAATGGGCTTCATTAATGAATGTCTCTCCCTCTCTAGGATGCCAACGAGTGCTGGTTGCAGATGATGCGGGTTCTTCAGCAGAAGTTGGAGCCACAAGACCCAGACGCTCCCATGGAGGTATGTGTATAAACAAGTATGTAAGCTGTCAAGGTAGCTATAGATGTGGATGTCTGTCCTAACTTTCCCTTTTTCTGTCTGCCATAGACTGACACTGAGAGTGGAGCTGCTGCTGTCGCTGCCAAGAAGAACTTCATCGACCAGTATTTTGGAGTGGAGTATGAAACCACGTATCCTTACAGTCGGAACGCCTGACCAATTGAATTTGAGATGAGCGTATGATCTATTAGGGAAAGGAATATGGCTTCCAGGGTTTTTATTGGATGTGGCAGGTGGCCTGGCAACATTTTATAGGCCCCCCATCTTGGCAGTGTAGAGACATTTTTCCATTTCTAAGCCAATTTCCTGCAATTCTACAAATTTCTCCATGGAGCCAAGATACATTTTCGCAGTTTTAAAGCAAATTTCCTGCAATTCTATGCGTTTTGCCATGGCTAATTAATTCTCCCTGACTGTCTAGCTTTAATTTTTGTGATTGTTATTTCTCAAATATTATATAAACAATAATGGACCTATATATATAATTTTTTTCTCTACGTACTTTATATCTGGTTACATTGAAATACTTTTTACCCAATCCTGCGCATGTAATTTTTTTTTACACTGTTTGGATTAAGGCACCCCGAAAAAAACGCTTAGCGACCCGCCTAAGGATTTGAATGGCAGAAAAATCCCTGGCTTCCACATTTGTATATTATTTCAACAAACCTTTTGCTATCTCCTCCCAAGAATAGGTAGGCAGGTAGCCTAGTGGTTAGAGCGTTGGACTAGTAACTGAAAGGTTGCAAGATCGAATCCCTGAGCTGACAAGGTAAAAATCTGTCGTTCTGCCCCTGAACAAGGCAGTTAACCCACTGTTCCTAGGCCGTCATTGAAAATAAGAATTTGTTCTTAACTGACTTGCCTAGTTAAATAAAGTTGAAATTACATTTAAAAATCCCAGAGTGGTGTCCTTCCTGTCTGTCAACTATGTTTGGAAGGACACCTATATCTTGAGTCTCCTATTTCTGTTTCTTTCTTAAAAATATGCTTAACTTTGGAGAGTACCAAGTTTTTTTCAAACCTCCCACTTTGGGCTGGATGTGTCGATGAGCAATTAGTCACGAAATTCCTAGTTTGAAAGCAACCCTTTTTTTGGAAACTGCCGTGCCATTTTTCCCACATGGGCCAGCCCCCTGGCAATTTGAGTTCTAGCTAATGCACTTCAGCTCTTTGCCATTTCAGTGACAGCTAGCAAGCTACACACACAGCAGAGTGAGAGGTAGCAATGTGGTGCACATATCTGCACATATGTGATGTAGTACGCAATTTCCGTTGACCACTTTTGATGAGCTACTTTCGGAACTACTGGCTAAAAAGTATACAAAAGTAGTAGAGAATCTCTTTAACCTCTGTTCTCAGTATGAAATGTACAGAGTCTGAAGATGAGGAGCCAGCTAAAGGTAAAGAGAGCCAGCTTCAACTCAGCTGTTTCATCAACCAGGAGGTCAAATACCTGGCCACTGGGCTCAGGCTGGTGAGTAGTACCACAGCAACACGCACAGGAACACATGGACGCATACATACAAATGCACAGAAACACACAGGTGCACACACAGACCATGATGTCTCGAAGGTGGTCTGTCACCATGGCAACACTGATCTAATCCCGTCATGTCCCGCTGTTTCTTTCTCCAGAGACTGCAGGAAGAAATCACCAAGCTGTCCCCGTCTTTGCAAAGAAATGCCCTGTACATAAAATCTGTAAGTTTGTAGGTTGGGCTGTGCCGTAAGATTTTTATACACTAGTGAGAGCTTGTGAAATGTGTTTTATTATGTTGTTTTAGTTGGTTGGTTAAGGTGATGTTCACTTGATCTCCCTTCCTTCGTCTAGTCTAAAGTCAGCCGCCTCCCTGCCTACCTGACCATTCAGATGGTTCGTTTTTTCTACAAAGAGAAGGAGTCTGTCAATGCCAAAGTCCTAAAGGTAGGTCTTCTGATGTTTTAGGAATGTCTTCCTAATTGATGGGATTATCATCAGAATACTGTTGTAAATGGATGAAAGAATATTGTCCTGATGCTTTTTTCCCCTATTGACTTAATTCTCCAGGATGTCAAGTTCCCGCTGATGCTGGATGTGTATGAGCTGTGTACCTCTGAGCTGCAAGAGAAGATGGTGGCAGTCAGGTCAAAGTTCAAGGAGATTGAGGACAAGAAGCTGGAGAAACAGTCACAGAAGGTAAAAATATTTATTTATTTGTGTACTTGTCTCTACTGCAATTCAGCTTTGAACTGCAAATTTATACTCTAGTAAATAAACCCAACCCTCCAAGAAATGTATTTCCGTGTTGTCCTCTGGCCAAACAAAGCAACTCGGTGTGAACGAACGTCTCAAACAACATGCGTGTAGTCCGTGTAGCTTACATTTTCTCTTTGTGCATCAAGCAGGTGGAGAAGAAAGTGGGAGACAAACCGAAAGAAGTGAAATATGAGCCCTTTTCATTCGATGACGGTTGGTTACTTTACATCATATGGTTTTGTAGCATACCTTTACAAACTAAGAATCAGTCAGTCGTGTGAGGGATAGGTTGTTAAACTAATTTAAGGGATAAGTTTCTAAGCATGTCTGTCTATTCCCTGCAGACCTGGGCTCCAACAACAGCGGTTACTACGACTTGCAGGCAGTGCTGACACACCAGGGCCGATCCAGCTCCTCCGGACACTACGTCGGCTGGGTCAAGAGGAAAGAAGGTAACCTCCATAGCATTAAGAAAAGTCTCCACAGTGCGATGGATACGTCAACCTGCTGCTTAAATGGGTAGTTGACCTCAGTCAGTTCAACACAACAGAGGATGTGGGATATGGACCCAGAGATTTTAGGCCACTTTACTTTGGTGAACTATCCCTTTAAACTAAGGTTCAGCTATGTGATGTTGCCAAGTAGCGGTCAGATGAGCAACTGCACAAGTGCCCTTCTCTCTGCTGAAACGTGATAGCTGCGGGACCAAAACAGTGGAAGTTTACCCTCATGCTTCGCTCTTAGTTGTGGAAGTTGGCCTGATTATTGTTTACCTTGTAAACAAACTACTATATTCATTGTTTTTTTTGTTTTTTATCAAGGTACAGATGAATGACTTTTCAATACATCCATGTTTTGCCATTACAGACGAGTGGGTGAAGTTTGATGACGACAAGGTGAGTGTGGTGTCTCCAGAGGATATACTGAGGCTGTCCGGTGGAGGAGACTGGCATATAGCCTACGTCCTACTGTACGGACCCCGACGACTGGAAATACTTGAAGAGGAGAAACAGTAATCAACCTAATGCAAAAAAACAAATGCCATTTCCAAGCACGGTCTACACTGCATAGATGTGCAATAAATTCTGGGTGTCTTTATAAAGTAACTTCGACACAGATGTTTGTAAAGCCATCCTATATCAACATGAGTGGAGGAAGGTTTTAAATGGTTTATTTTTGAGCCAGGCAATCTCTGGACTGGATCATTGAGCGGTTGTGTTTCTAGTTCTGCAGTTATTGTTTTATACACATTGTATATTTTTTAAATCCTTGAACAAGGTGCTCATGTCAGTACTTCTCTGTAGTCATAACTAATCAGCTGTACATAGTCTTTGGCCAAGTTATCTAATCTGGTTCAGGTGTCTTTCAATTTATCCTGTACCTATAATTCAAATGTATTGGAGACCTCCCCTATCACCTACAGTGCCCACTATTCAAACCATAATGAATTCTTACACCCCTTGCGAAACAAAACTGTCTTGCACATTGCTATTGTGATTTGTCACCATACGAGCGGTTCAATACCTCTAATACAGTGTGACTATAACGCTTCTCCCTCATACATGCAGTCATTATCCTGATGGCTTTTCATAAATGGTGAAAATAAACTTATACCAAACCATGTTCTGATTAAATGACTCACTTTTATCCATCTAAATGCCCTGCACATACAATATGTATGCATTGACCTGTGAGGGATCGTAAGTATATAAAGCTCAAGTCAAAGTTGAGCGTTTATTTAAAGATTCTACGGGGGATGAAATTACAGTACATGTCTACGCATGAAGGCCTTGATCTATGTCTCGTTGAGGATGTCTGCGATCTTGGGGAAGCCAGCAGCATTGAGTGCTGGAACCAGGCTCTCGACGGTGGCCTGTGTCCCCTCACGGTCCTGCCAGGCCACCAGCAGCAGCTTGGCCTGCATGTCCACATCCTTGCTGTCTGTCTCAATCTCCCGGATCTCCGCTGCTTTTATCTCCAGCTGGCCAGCCAGGGTCTTCCATTGGGAACCCAGCTTGACTGCTATGTCATCCATCTGCTGGTTAGACACCAGTTTGGTCTGCATGCTCAGACCTTGGGGCACACAAAAGGGATGTGATCAGGTCAATATGGAAAATCGGGGGTAATCTGCAGTCCAACTGGAGCTTTGATTTTACAACTACATATCTAGAACTCACTGTCGTTGCTCTCTTTGAGAAGGGTGTCGCCGTTGTCTTCATAGTCTTCCTCTCCTGTCTTTATCTCCTCAGACGGGAGGTCCTTCTGTGATGACAGGGCAAAGGGGATTTAATTCATCAAGAGAGGTAAGGACATGGGGAACATCTCAATTACATTGTCCTCTGACCTCAAATGGGTTGTGAGGAGTATGAAATTGAGATTCTCCGATGGACACCCTATGCTCCCAAAGGGAGCCTTGTGTAATTCATAAACATTTTCAGTATCCAAGCACCCATAGTTCCGACCAGACAACTCACCGGCAGCTCCTTGGCCAGTTTGATGACCATGCTCTCCAGGTAGTCAGCCAGGCTCTTGATCTGCTGGTTGGTGGGCTGGAAGAAGTGGGGACTCCTCCTAGACAACAGACGCAGGGCTCGCCAGCCATAGTTTGAGTTACGCACCACCCTACAGGACGGGGCGTGGAGGTGAGTAGATAATATTGAACCAAAACACTTCACACGGCAGGATCTTTCTTGACACCATTGGACAGGTCTTAGGACAGACAATCAACAGTTAGTGTACAAAACATTAGGAACACCTTCCTAACATTGAGTTGCACCCCCTCAGAATCGCCTCAATTCATTGAGGCATGGACTCTACAAGTATCAAAAGCGTTCCACAGGGATGCTGGCCCATGTTGACTCCAATGCTTCCCAGAGTTGTCAAGTTGGCTGGATGTCCCTTCATACACACAGGAAACTTGAGTGTGAAAAAAACAGCTGCGTTGCAGTTATTGACACTCACACTGGTGTGCCTGGCATCTACTACCATACCATGTTTAAAGGCACTTAACATCTTTTGTCTTGCACATTTACCATCTGAATGGCTCACATACACAAATAAGGCTTAAGAATCCTTTAACATGTCTCCTCCCCTTCATCTACACTGATTGAAATGGATTTAGCAGGTGACATTAGTATGGGATCATAGCTTTCACCTGGTCAGTCATGGAAAGAGCAGGTGTTCCTAATGTTTTGTACACTCAGTGTATACACATACTTGTACTCATCTTCCACCATGTTGGCTGGGTCAGCCTGTTCAATGGCCTCTTCAAAGAACTCCTCCAGAGTAGGCATGAATTCCCTGTGGACAAGAAATTAACATTTAGGGTTAAAAGAGAAGTTATATATATTTTTTAACCAAATCTCTTTTTATGTAAATGGCAAGTTATAGAAGGGTCCATACCAATGTTCAGTCAAAAATGTTTTGGCACTGAGCAAATTTCTGAGCACAAACCTCAACGTTGGGAAAATTCGGTACAACTTCCAGCATGCGTTTACTGTCAACACTGAGGCTATACCCGCTTTAAGTTAGTGTTCAAGTAGGCTACTGTGGTTTTTGGAGCATTTGTTCATGTCTTTTCTGAGCCCCCTTACTGTACGAGGATGAGCAAGTGAATCGCTGGTTGTGGTAAATTTCTCAAAAACAAGTCAAGTCGCAAAGAAAGTGTCTGGACCCTTCTATAATATGTCATTTACATATATTTTTTACATTTGGTTGTAAAAAGCGAAATTCTCCTTTAATGTTATACACCAAAAACTTATAGGTAGGTAAGTGGGCTATGTAACTTTGACCTTTGACCAGCTGCACCACTGCTGTAAAACCACTCACCTGCTAACTGACTGGCAAGCTGCCATATTGTTATGATTCAGATTCCACAGTCTCGTGAGTTCATCACTGCAAGAAAACAAACACGAGGGAAGCTGTGTCACTCGTCCCCCATATTGGCAACATGCTATGTCTCCCCACTTTCATTAGGCTCCAATGTGAGGGCTAGACATTGTAAATAATCCTACTGGCATACCTCAACTTTCCTAAACCAACTACGGTTTTGGGGAACACATTACTATTCTGTCCCAGTTATCATTGCCATACAGAGTTCGGATATGGACAAAATGTCCAATTCACACATGTGTATAATACAGGGGTGGCAGGTAGCCTTGTGGCTAGATCGAATCCCAGAGCTGACAAGGTACAAATCTGTCCCTGAGTAAATCAGTTAATCCACTGTTCCGCCAGGCATATCAATTCAGGCAGCCACCCCCACACCTCTCTGATTCAGAGGGGTTGGGTTAAATGCGAAAGACATTTCAGTTGAATGCATTCAGTTGTACAACTGACTAGGTACCCCCCCCTTCCCTACAGACTTGAATCTTTGATATTGTTTCTGTAATGAAAAGTGCTATAGAAGTTGTATAAATTATTATTGTACAATATAAGCACCCACCAAATTATTATTATTATGTTAGGATTGATACTTACTTCCCCATGAAGACCTTCCTGTCAGGGCCTTTACCTAGGAAGTCTTCTGGAGCTTGTCTCTTCCTCATGGGTCTCTTGGGTTTGTCATCTACTGGTCTGGGGGGGGGGGGCATTCATACCCCTTCAGAAAGCATTCATACCCCTTGACTTATTCCACATGTGTTACAGCCTGAATTCAAAATATATATATTTTTCTTCTCACACACATTACCCCATAATGAAATGTCTTATTTAAATAAGTATGGACACCCCTTAGTCAATAGTTCATAGAAGCACCTTTGGCAGCAATTACAGCTGAGTCTTTTTGGGTAAGTCTCTAAGAGCTTTCCACACCTGGATTGTGCAACATTTGCCCATTATTTTTTTCTAAATCTCAGCTACTCAGGAACATTCACTGTCTTCTTGGTAAGCAACTTGTGTAGATTTGGCCATGTGTTTTAGGTTATTGTCCTGCTGAAAGGTGAATTCATCTCCCAGTGTATAGTGGAAAGCAGACTGAACCCGATTTGAGTTTTTTCCTGTGCTTAGCTCCATTCCATTTCTTATTTTATCCTGAAAAACTACCCAGTCCTTAATGATTACAAACATTCCCATAACATGATGCAGCCACCACTATGCTTGAAAATATGGAGTGGTACTCAGTTATGTGTTGTACTGGATTTGCCCCAAACATAATGTACAAATGTATTTAGGACAAAAAGTGATTTGCTTTGACACATTTTCTGCAGTATTACTTTAGTGCCTTGTTGCAGACAGGATGCACATTTTCACATTGTCAATTAGGTTAGTATTGTGGATAACTACAATGTTGTTGATCCATCCTCAGTTTTTTCCTATCACAGCTATTCAACTTTTAACTATTTTAAAGTCACCATTGGGGCTCCTGAGTGGAACAGCATCACAGTGCTAGAGACATCACTACAGACCCCGGTTCGATCCCGGGCTGTATCACAACCGGCCGTGATCGGGAGTCCTATAGGGCAGCACACAATTGGCCCAGCGTCATCCGGGTTGGCCGTCATTGTAAAATAAGAATTTGTTCTTAACTGACTTTCCTAGTTAAATAAAGTTTAAATTAAAAAATCCCAGAGTGGTGTCCTTCCTGTCTGGCAACTATGTTAGGAAGGACTCCTGTATCTTTGTAGTGACTGGGTGTATTGATACACCAGCCAAAGTGTAATTAATAACTTCACCAAGCTCAAAAGGGAGATTCAATGTGAGCATTTTTTTATTTATTACCAATACGTGCCGTTCTTTGTGAGGCATTTGAAAACCTCCCTGGTCTTTGTGGTTGAATCCGTGTTTGAAATTCACTCCTCAATTGAGGGAACTTACAGATAATTGTATGTGTGGGGGACAGATGAGGTAGTCATTCAAAAATCATGTTAAACACTTATTGCACACACAATGAGTCCATGAAACTTGTGACTTGTTAAAGCACATTTTTACTCCTGAACTTATTTAGGCTTGCCATAAAAGGGGTTGAATACTAATTGACTCAAGACATTTCAGCTTTTCATATTTTATTAATTTGTAAACATTTCTAAAAACATCATCCCACTTTGACATTATGGGGTATTGTGTGTAGGCCAGTGACAACCTCAACTTAGTCCATTTAAAATTCAGGCTGTAACACAACAAAACGTGAAAAAGATCAAGGGGTGTGAATATCTTCTGAAGGCACTGTATATACAGTACCATTCAAAAGTTTGGACACCTACTCATTCAAAGTTATTTTTTTACAATTTTCTCAATTGTAGAATAATAGTGAAGACATCAGAACTATGAAATAACACATATGGAATCATGTAAGTAACCAAAAAAACTGTTAAATCAAAATATATTTGATATTTGATATTCTTCAAAGTAGCCACTCTTTGCCTTGATGACAGCTTTGCACTCTTGGCATTCTCTCAACCAGCTTCATGAGGTAGTCACCTGGAATCCTTTTCCAACAGTCTTGAAGGAGTTCCCACATATACTGAGCACTTGTTGGCTGCTTTTCCTACACTCTGCAGTCCAACTCATCCAAAACCATCTTAATTAGATTGAGGTTGGGTGATTGTGGAGGCCAGGTCATCTGATGCAGCACTCCATCACTCTCCTTCTTGGTCAAACAGCCCTTACACAGCCTGGAGGTGTGTTTTGGGTCATTATCCCGTTGAAAAAAATGATAGTCCCACTAAGCGCAAACCAGATGGGATGGTGTATCGCTGCAGAATGCTGTGGTAGCCATGCTGGTTAAGTGTGCCTTGAATTCTAAATAAATCACTGACAGTGACACCAGCAAAGCACCCCCACAGCATCACACCACCTCCATGCTTCACGGTGGGAACCACACTTGCGGAGATCATCCCTTCACCTACTCTGCGTCTCACAAAGACTTGGCAGTTGGAACCAAAAATCTCAAATTTGGACTCATCAGACCAAAGGACATATTTCCACCGGTCTAATGTCCAATGCTCGTGTTTCTTGGACCAAGTAAGTCTCTTCTTCTTACTGGTGTGCTTTAGTACAGGTTTCTTCGCAGCAATTCGACCATGAAGGCCTGATTCACACAGTTTCCTCTGAACAGTTGATGTTGAGATGTGTCTGTTACTTTAATTCTGTGAAGCATTTACTTGGGCTGCAATTTGAGATGCAGTTAATTGCAGATTTCTGAGGCTGGTAACTCTAATGAACTTATCCTCTGCAGCAGAGGTAATCTAGGTCTTCCTTTCCTGTGGTGGTCCTCATGAGAGCCAGTTTCATCATAGCGCTTGATGGTTTTTGCGTTTGCACTTAAAGTAATGATGGACTGTCGTTTCTCTTTGCTTATTTTAGCCATAATATTGACTTGGTCTTTTATCAAATAGGGCTATCTTCTGTATACCACCCCTACATTGTCACAACACAACTGATTGGCTCAAACGCATTAACTTCTTGAGGGCAGGGGGCAGCTTTTTCACTTTCGGGAAAAATAGCATGCCAAAATTCAACTGCTTGCTACTCATCCCCAGAATATAAGATATGCATATTATTAGTAGATTTGGATAGAAAACACTCTGAAGTTTCTAAAACTGTTTGAATCATGTCTGTGAGAATAACAGAACTTATGTAGCAGGCAAAACCCTGAGGACAAACCATTCAGAATTTGTATTTTTTTTATGTCACTGTCTTTTCAATGAGTTTAAGAGACACCAGATTTTTAAAGGACTTGCTTGCAGTTCCTACCGCTTCCACTGGATGTCACCAGTCCTTGGAAATCGGTTGAGGTTATTCCTTTGTACTGAAGAAGTAGGGCTATCGTAAATGTTTGGAGAGAGTCATGTTATGAAAAAAGTTGCGTCAGTTTGGTTTCGTTTTGTATTGAACACAGATCATCCCGTCTTCAAATTGATCGATTATTAACGTTTAAAAATACCTAACGTTGTATGACAAAAGTAGTTTGAAATGTTTTGGTAAATTTACATGCAACTTTTGATATATTTTGTAGTGACTTGGCGAAAGTTGGAAGCTGTGTTTTTCTGGATGAAACGGTCCAAATAAATTGACATTTTGGATATATATCGACGGAATTAATCGAACAAAAGGACCATTTGTGATGTTTATGGGACATATTGGAGTGCCAACAAAAGAATTTCGTCAAAGGTAAGGCATGATTTATATTTTATTTTTGTGTCGTGCTTGCAGTGTTGAAATATAGTACTCGCTTTGTTTACTGTTGTGCTATCATCAGATAATAGCATCTTATGCTTTCGCCGAAAAGCCTTTTTGAAATCGGACATGTTGGCTGGATTCACAACGAGTGTAGCTTTAATTTGGTATCTTACATGTTTGATTTTTATATCATGTTATTTGAATATGGCTCGCTGTATTTTCCCTGGCTATTGGCCGGTGGGACGTTTGCGTCCCACCTGCCCCAGAGAAGTTAAGAAGGAAAGAAATTCCACAAACTTTTACCAAGGCACACCTGTTAATTGAAATGCATTCCAGGTGACTACCTCATGAAGCTGGTTGAGAGAATGCCAAGAGTGTGCAAAGCTGTCATCAAGGAAAAGGGTGGCTACTTTTAAGAATCTCAAATATAAAATATATTTTGATTTGTTTAACACTTTTTTGGTTACAACATGATTCCATATGTGTTATGTCTTCACTATTCTTCTACAATGTAGAAAACAGTAAAAATAAAGAAAAACCCTGGAATTAGTAGGTGTCAACTATTGACTGGTAATGTACATTCCTCACTTTAATGAATGATATATATTTTCAATTTGAACTTTGTCTTGATAATAATATATTCATAAGTATAGGATCATAAACATTAGGTTGTTGAATTCTGCTGCTATACCTTTCCTTCACAAAGCTTGGGCATCCCTCATTTTTCCACGAGTTCCAGTTCTCCTCTGTGTTTAGGACATGCTGTCAAAATATGAGAGGGGACTTTTCAATGTCATCAATAAGCCTTACCCTGTCAACCTTGACTTGTAATACAGAAGGCTATACAGTACCATTCAAAAGTTTGGACACAGCTACTCATTTGAGGGTTGTTCTTTCTTTATATTATTTTCTACAATGTAGAATAACAGCGAAGACTTCAAAACTATGAAATAACACATATGGAATCATGTAGTAACCAAAGAAGTGTTAAACAAATCAAAATATATTTTATATTTGAGATTCTTCAAATAGCCACCCTTTGCCTTGATGACAGCTTTGCACACTGTTGGCATTCTCTCAACCAGCTTAATGAGGTAGTCACCTGGAATCGATTTCAATTAAACAGGTGTGCCTTGTTAAAAATGTTATTAATGTGTTTGAGCCAATCAGTTGTTGTGACAAGGTAGGGGTGGTATACAGAAGATAGCCCTATTCGGTAAAAGACCAAGTCCATATTATGGCAACTCAGAAAAGCAAAGAGAAATGACAGTCCCTCATTACTTTAAGACATGTCAGTCAATCTGCAACATTTCAATAACTGTGAAAGTTTCTTCAAGTGCAGCCGCAAAAACCATCAGGCGCTATGATGAAACTGGCTCTCATGAGGACCGCCACAGGAAAGGAAAACCCAATTACATCTGCTGCAGAGGATAAGTTCATTAGAGTTACCAGCCTCAGAAATTGCAGCCAAAATAAATGCTTCAGAGTTCAAGTAACAGATACATCTCAACATCAACTGTTCAGAGGAGACGGCGTGAATCAGGCCTTTCTGGTCTAACTGCTGCAAAGAAACCACTACTAAAGGACACCAACAATAAGAAGAGACTGCTTGGGCCAAGAAACACAAGCAATGGACATTAGACCAGTGGAAATATTTCCTTTGGTCTGATGAGTCCAAATTCTATATTTTTGGTTCCAATCTCCGTATCTTTGTGAGACGCAGAGTAGGTGAACAGATGATCTCTGCATCTGTGGTTCCCAATGTGAAGCATGGAAGTGGTGTGATGGTGCTTTGCTGGTGACACTTTCTATGATTTATTTAGAATTCAAGGGACACTTAACCAGCATGGCTACCACAGCATTCTGCAGCGATACGCCATCCCATCTGGTTTGCGCTTAGTTGGACTATCATTTGTTTTTCAACAGGACAATGACCCAACCCACCTCCAGGCTGTGTAAGGGCTATTTGACCAAGAAGGAGAGTGATGGAGTGCTGCATCAGATGACCTGGCCTCCACAATCACTCAACCCATTTGAGATGGTTTGGGATAAGTTGGACCGCAGAGTGAAGGAAAAGCAGCCAACAAGTGCTCAGCATATGTGGGAACTCCTTCAAAACTGTTGGAAAAGCATTCCTCATGAAGCTGGTTGAGAGGTTGCCAAAAGTGTGCAAAGCTGTCATCAAGGCAAATGGTGGCTACTTTGAAGAATCTAAAATATGTTTTGATTTGTTTAACACATGATTCCATATGTGTTATTTCATAGTTGATGTCATCCCTATTATTCTTTAATATAGAAAAATCAAGAAAAACCCTTGAATGAGTAGGTGTGTCCAAACTTTTGACTGGTACTGTATGTTGTGATGTCACTAATAAAACATGTGAACTTGCAGGAACTACACAGACGGAATATTCAGACTATTCTTACCTCGACCATGGTGGCAAACTTGTCTCCATCCGGTGCGATCTCTCTGAGCAGCTACAGGGAACAAGTTAGACAGGTGATAAAAAATAGCAATATCTAAATATACAATAAACACATGTATCATACAAAAGAGCCCAAACTCAGTGACATTTAAAATGTTTACTCAGTGAAGATGTACAGCTGAATACATACATTCAATACAGTGCAGTGTCCACTTATAACCTTAGCTCTAACACCCTCTCTTCCACAAAGATGTACTTCAGTACTTTTCCCTATCACCCAGGATTTCTCCGTGCATATCAATAAGACTTATTATCAGTCAGCAGAGGCCTTGAGTTATTGGGAGCACACATTCCTACAGTTCACTAAATAATTACACTTCTCATGCACAGAGCTTGAACCTAACAGTACTTTCAATCTCTAAGGATATAAAAACAATCTATTCATACTAAGAGGATAATTATATAAAACAGTAAAGATATAAAACAGTAGTTTACAATCTATCAGATGAAACACACACACACCTGGTACACAACTTTGGTGGTCTCCTCCATCCATGAACACTGATCATCATTCAGGATACAACTGGAGCTGCAGCAACAGGACAAGAGTTGGTAGTGAAGAGACCAACAGCAGTCAAATCCCAATATGAATTCACTGTTACACCTTTGACTGCTAAATTAAATCAGACTACATTCAACCTGACATAGGGTATGATGGTGTGGGACGGGGGGCATCTTCTTGGGCCACCTCACCTTTTGAACTTGACCTGTCCCTTGAGGTACTGGAACAGGATAAGGTACTGCAGGAGGATGTGTCGTCTGAAGTTACTGTCACTGAGCTGCAGGTCCATCAACTAGAGAGGCAAAGACTGTATTTGAAGGGATCCATTTGAGAAAGGCGAGGTATAGACTTCCTAATCTCAATCACATAATGAGTAGTTACTTGGGACGTAAGGTGATTTGTAGAACAGTGACTCTGTGCAGTCTTACTGCAATGTAGTCAATCTCTATTCTGTTCTATTCTTAATTGATGGAAGAAGTTGAGATGTCACCTTCTCACTGGTAAGGAACTTGGCAAAGTAAACGTGGTCTCCTCCTGCCGTCCTCAGCTCTTCCAGCTTCCTTTTAGAAGCCTGCATGTCGTCCAGCTTGAAGCTTCTAAACACTGCCAGCGTCTCATCTGAATACTACAGACAACATACAGAACATTTCTATGAACTCAAACAACTTTTCAGTGTCTTCTCACAGAAACAAACACAGCCACTACCTGTCTGGATACTTCACAGGACATACAGAATAATAACAGTTTTGAACAAGACATTTTTTAAAGCAAAGTGTCATACTTTTTGTAGATGTCCATAGATGGGTCATGTCAGATAAGAAATGTCACAAAGCTATTTTGGGAGGGAAAGAGTGAGGGCAGAAAAGTCACCTTGAGGAAAGTCATCCAGGAAAACGTCTCATAACATTGAACAGGGTTTCTGAAGTAGTCCTGCAGAGTCCAGAACTTTCTGTATAGGTTGTAGTCGATAGGGATGGAACTACAAACAGGGAGCAATTTTATAGTACAACTTGTTTTAGCAAGCTGCAATCAAACTTACAAGACTTGCCAGCACAGGGATCAGTGCAACAGCTATGTTGATGAAAAACCACTGATGATTCCAAGCATTGTGATAGATGGAACAAGGACTCATGTTGCTTACCATGGCGCAGGTGCACTAGGTTCCTCATCTCCCATCTCCCCCTCCTCCACTTCCATCCCATCCTCCTCTGTGGGCTGTAGAAGACAACACAGAACAGAGGTAGAGAGAGAGTGGCAATTCATTGTTAAGCACATTCAACAGCACACACATCATTCAACAGCTTACACAATATACAGTATCTATAATCCTTAGAACAAGGCCTTACCTTCTGGCCAAGAGTGCTCTCTTTCTCATTTTTGTTGAACACTGTGATGTTGTTGAGATTAAACTGGCTCTGCAGGTTCAGACCTGAAACACACAAAGGAACACAATAGTGGCCACAAGTCCACATCCATGATAAAACATTAATGACATCAGTTCCTGTAGCTCCATATAACCCTCTCACCTGATTTCTCAGACAGGGGAAAGAGACGAGCCAGGAACAGCTGGATCCGTCCACAGAAGACTGTGTTCTGAGACTTGGACAACCTCCTCAAAAGATCTGCAGGGTAAGAAGATGGGGTTTAGTGATGGAATATCTGCACAAATCAAGATAACAACAAACAGGGCCGGCAAGTAGCCTAGACGTTAGAGAGGCGAGCCAACAACCAGAGGGTTGCCAGTTCCAATCCCGGGTCCTACAGGAAACATCTGCCAGGAAGTGATCTTAATGTGTGCCTTTATCCTCACCATTATACATCCTTAACAAGTAGTTCTTCCCAGCAGTGTAAAAGGAGTTCTGAAAGTGAGAGAGAAGAAAGTTATGTTGGTGGCATTTCCTTAATAACTAAAAGGAAAGATCTTCTATATGAAACCTATCATCAAGTAAACATTGACCATTACTCTAAGAACACAGAGAAACAGACTAAGCTACTTACAGACTTCCAGGTGGAGACATTCTCTTCAACAAAGGAGAAGACCTTATCACACTGGTACAGAGGAAGACAGTCCAGAACATCTCCCAACAGTAGGAAAGGAGTGGTGGCGGAGCAGATACCTGCATGGACAAGTGAAGTTACTACACTTTTCTACACAATTACTACATAATTTGCTGTCTGGCCTGTATATCGATGAAATACTAAGGAGGTAAAACAGAGGTAGATGTAGCGATGTAATGACGTGACGTTCAGCCTGCTGCTTACCTTCAGTGACTCCATCAATGCTGAGATAGATGAGAGACAGGAAGTCATCGACGAGTGCTTTCTTTTCCACCTGTAAAAGAAAAGGAGAGAAAGGGAGAATGTTGCTCGACTCTTGGTGAAGCATATTGAGCATAAGCAAGACCATGTACTAGCAGTATACTTCGACAGATTTTTCACCTTGTCGGCTCGGGTTTTCGAACCAGCGACCTCGCTAACCACTAGGTGGCAGGTAGCCCTTGAGCAAGGCACTTAACACTAATTCGCTCCAGGGGCACCGTACTACTATGTTTGACCCTGTAAAACAACACATTTCACTGCACCTATCAGGTGTATGTGACAACAAAACAAACACACATATATATACATATAAATATACTAAACAAAAATATAAATGCAACATGCAATAATTTCAAAGATTTTACTGAGTTACACAGTTCATAGAAGGAAATCAGTCAATTGAAATAAACTAATTAGACCCTAATCTATGGATTTCACATGACTGGGCAGAGGCCCATCCACTGGGGAGCCAGGCCCATCCAATCAGAATGAGTTTTTCCCCACAAAAGGGCTTTATTAGACAGAAGTACTCCTCAGCACCCCCACTCCTCACACTATCCCACAGGTGATAAAGACGGATGTGGAGGTCCTGGGCTGGCATGGTTACACGTGGTCTGCAGTTGTGAGGCCGGTTGGAAGTACTGCCAAATTTTCTAAAACAACGTTAGAGGCGAAATTAACATTAAGAAATTAACATTAAATTCTCTGGCAACAGCTCTGTTAGACATTCCTGCAGTCAGCATGACAATTGCATGCTCCCTCAACTTGAGACATCTGTGGCTTTGTGTTGTGTGACAAAACTGCACATTTTATAGTGGCCTTTTATTGTCCCCAGCACAAGGTGCACCTGTGTAATGATCATGCTGTTTAAATCAGCTTCTTGATAAGCCACACCTGTCAATTGGATGGATTATCTTGGCAAGGGAGAAATGCTCATTAACAGGGATGTAAACAAAATTGTGCACAAAACTTTTTACAAGAATGGCTTTTTGTGTGTATTTTACATTTCTGCTAAATTTTATTTCAGCTTGTGAAAAAAAATGGGACCAACGCTTTACATATACATATCTAAAACAAAGTACACATACATACATACATATAGACAGACACACACACACACACATACATACATAGATATATACACAAATACATACATATATATATATATATGCGCTACATTTCTTTAAACTTACAATCTGCTCCTCCAGGACCTGCCTCAGAGCTTGGTCAAGGGTGGTCTTCTTCTCTGTCTCACTGTGAAGAGACAAGCAGGCAGACAATGTCAGTGGTGATGTGGACAGAGGCATAGCCTAGAGATAATATAATTAATGTTAACAGCTAACGTTAGCTATGTAACGTCATTCACTCACTTTCCAGTGATCTGGTTGAATGCGTTTATCAAAGGTTGGCTGGTTTTGTTGACCAACGCACTTCTGGTTGAGGCCTGGGTGAGAGTTATAACAATTGAACAAATAATAAAAGCTTAGTATTTTCTTGGGACTATCGTTACACGTTAACCTGCTAACGTGTCTAATAAATATGACTTGGCTTGCAAAGGTATTGTAAGCGTTTCTACAAAGATGTGATAAACAATTTAAATCATGCATAGAATAGAGTCTGAAATACTCCGTATTGAAGACAAGTTCTTACTGTAAATATATTTTTTGCATCGTTCAAATTGAATAAAATCAGTACAGACATATTTCCTCTTCAACAATAAACGTGACCCCGACTAAAGTTGTATATCCGGTTCAAATCGGGCGCAATCAGGATGTCAAGGTTGTAAGCCTTAAGGCATGGTTC